>NC_133665.1:57403365-58149689 GCF_037893015.1 Macrotis lagotis | reverse complement strand
AATAAATTAGAGAAAGAGGAAATCAATGAACTAAACATGCAACTAAAAAAATTAGAGAAAGAACAAATCAAAAATCCCCAATTAAGTACCAAATTAGAAATTCTAAAAATTAAAGGAGAAATTAATAAAATTGAAAGCAAAAAACTATTGAATTAATAAATAAAACCAAAAGTTGGTATTATGAAAAAACCAATAAAATTGATAAACCTCTGGTCAATTTGATTAAAAAAAGGAAAGAAGAAAACCAAATTGCTAGTATCATAAATGAAAAAGGTCAACTCACCACCAATGAGGAGGAAATTAAAGTAATAATTCAAAATTATTTTGCCCAACTCTATGCCAATAAATTTGATAATCTAAGTGAAATGGATGAATATTTACAAAAATATAAGTTGCCCAGGTTAAATGAAAAAGAGATTAAATACCTAAACAACCCTATCTCAGAAAAAAGAAATTCAACAAGCCATTACTGAACTCCCTAAAAAAAAAATCTCCAGGGCCAGATGGATTCACAAGTGAATTCTACCAAACATTTAAGGAACAATTGGTTCCAATTCTATATAAACTCTTTGGAAAAATAGGGAAAGATGGAACTCTGCCTGACTCTTTCTATGAAACCAATATGGTACTTTTACCTAAACCAGGAAGAGTTAAAACAGAGAAAGAAAATTATAGACCTATCTCCCTGATGAATATAGATGCAAAAATCCTAAATAAAATCTTAGCAAAACGATTACAAGTCATCACTAGGATAATACATTATGATCAAGTAGGATTTATTCCAGGAATGCAGGGTTGGTTCAATATTAGGAAAACTGTTAGTATACTCAATTTTATCAACAACAAACCTATCAGAAATCATATGATCATATCAATAGATGCTGAAAAAGCTTTTGAAATAATGAATATGAAGAATGCCATGAAGCATAAGGAGACATAAACTGATATAGAGTGAAGTAATTAATACCAGGAAAATGTGCACAATGATGACAATAATACAAATAGAAAGACCATCCCCCCCAAAATAAATACCAAAAAGCATAAAATACAACTTAATGCTGTGTGATTACAATGACCAAGGCTGGCCCCAAAGAAGAAAGAAAATACAATTCACTCTTTTCTTTGTAGAGGTGAGGGTTATGAGTGTGAAATTTTGCAGATAGTTAGAGTTAATTGATGTCAGTTTTGCTGAACTAATATTTTCATTTTCCTTTCTTGCTCTTTGTCACAAAGTGTGATGAATAGGGTAAAAGGTATATTCAGAAATGAAAGTAATGTAAAACCAAAAGATAGAAATTTTTAATGAAGGAATTGGACTAGATAAGGATTCTTAACCTTTTTGTGTTATGGACACTTTGGCATTCTGATGAAGCTTATGGAGCTCTTCTTTTTTAAATTTTTTAAAAGATTTTATTTATTTTGAGTTTTACAATTTTTCCCCTAATCTTACTCCCTCCCTCAGCCCCCAACAGAAGGCAATTTGCCAGTCCTTACATTATTTCCATGGTATACACTCATCCAAATTGAATGTGATGAGAGAGAAATCATATCTTTAAGGAAGAAACATAAATAAGAGATAGCAAGATCAGACAGTAAGATATCAGTTTTTTTTCCTAAATTAAAATTAATAGTCCTTGATCTTTGTTCAAACTCCACAGTTCTTTCTCTGGATACAGATGGTATTCTCCATTGCAGACAGCCCCAAATTGTCACTCATTCCATCAGTGCAACAACCGAGTTCATCCAGGTTGAACATTGCCCCCATGTTGCTGTTAGGGTGTACAGTGTTTTTCTGGTTCTGCTCATCTCACTGAGCATCAGTTCATGCAAATATGGAGCTCTTCTAAAAATAACATTTTAAATGTCTAAAAATTCATAGGATTATAAAGGAAACCATTTATATTGAAATATAGTTAACAAAATATTTTTAAAATATCAAGTCTATGGGTTTCAAATAGATTGATGATCTTTATGTTTCTTCCAATTCTTATCTGATAATTTGAAAGTTTTGAGAGGCTTAGCTTCAAACTCTCTTTCATCTCCCCCAAAGAGCATCTATTTGTTTATTGTAAAGTTTGTCACTCTATGCCCTCTGAACCTCCAGTAATGAAGATTTGGGGATGTCAAAAAAGAAGAAACTTGACTTTCTCATCTATAATTAAAATGATCAGCTATTAGATGGTCTTCCTGTGTGGAAGTGTTCTTTCCAGCAACAGCCTCATGATATCTCAGCATCTCTATCTCCCCCATGGGACAATCAATGTCCTCCACAAACTTTCAACTGAAGGTATCTTTCTAGATACTTGGTATAGTTTGTTTATAGTGTTTACCCCAAGAACAGACATGCTTAATTATGACTCTAATTGATGAGGGTCTCAATTAATGAGCCCCCTTCCCCACATTCAGATCTGCTCTGAGTGTCCTGGTTCTTGCTAGAATTGGGATTTCTAGCTATGACTTAATTACTGGCACTGTAGTCCCTACCTCTGCTTTTGCCCAAGGCATTTTGTATTCTCAATGCCCATTATCAATATCCACTGCTTGAGGTTTTCTTCCTCAGTTCTATTATCAATACCTGGGATCTTCTTTGATATTCAAAAGTCCTTCTTACAAGCTTGTTTTATAACTTAATTAGAAATTTTGTCCCTTCTAACTACTGTCACTTGGGTGATTTCAACTTCTAACATCCAGACCCACTTCAAACAGATTATTTATCTGAAATCATTTCTTCTCTCTTCTTCCTTCTCTCCCTATATAAATGAACATGTATTAGATTTTTCTTTGTTAGAATATCTCCTAACTCTCAGTCCACTGTACCATCACAGTACCCTATAAAATGACAACTTGCCTGTAAGAGAGCTCATCTTGTAAATTCTTTCTTAGACTTCCAATGCTGAATCTCAATATTTTGGAGATGCAAATGGCATCTCCAGCAAAATGGCAGTCTAACTCATAAGTGTTCTACTTTAAAAGTATATAATAAACAAAAGGGGGAAGGTATAAATAGCAAATCAAATTAAAAAGATGTAGTAAAAGGTTTATTAAAAAAGAAGGAAATTTAGGAATCAGAGGAGAGAAATGATAGAATGATAGAAATCATTTGGGTGAAGAGCATGGTAAGAGAAACAGAAGGACTATTATTATGGGAGTATGCTACAGACCACCTGAACAGAAAGAGTTTATAAATGAAGAAATCTAGAACAATTTCACAAAATTGGTACAGGAAGAATGATTTTGTATTGAGAAAAGAATCTTCCATTATTCATACATATGCTGATCTCTCTGCCAATTAGCACGTAATAATGGTTTTTTAACTCATTTTAATCTTAGAAAAACCAATGAAGAGAGCTGTTATTCTACATATGATTCTGTCCAACAAAGACAAACTGGTTACTGAGTGATGGAACCTTGGAGAGAAATTACTTTTCCTCTTTAATATTGCCACAAAGTTAGACATAGTCTGCACACATCCTAGATTTTGGGGAAAGCAGACTTCAAAGAATTGAGAGGGAAAAGATAAGACAGCTCAAAATTCTATAGGAAAAATAAGCCCAAGAAGGATGAAAAGCCCTTAAGAATGAAATTCTGAAGAAAAAGAGAAAACTTCTGATAAAGATAGGGACATGAAAGATTTCAGTCAGACATAGGTTCCCCAAGAACCCCTCTGGAATGGTGAAAAATAATAGCATATGAAACAAAGGATCCACACACCTAAATCATTGATATATACATATATACATTTCTCATCTAGGCCAGTGAGGAGTCTCCTATTTTTAATCTAATATAACTTTGCAACAACACTTTTGTTGTCTTAAATACTCAACCTCAACTCATTCTGAGTTTTACATTCCTGATACTAACAGGTTTTGCCATGGTTTTGTATTCATCTTGGATTACCTTGCTCTGATTATATCTTCTATATGTGGTTTTTAAAAGTTGGTCAAGGGGGCAGCTAGGTGGTGGCTAGGTGGGGCAGTGGAAAAAGCACCAGCCCTGGAAGCAGAAGTACCTAGGTTCAAATCTGGTCTCAGACACCTAATAATTACCTAGCTGTGTGGCCTTGGGCAAGCTACTTAACCCCATTTGCCTTGCAAAAACCTAAAAAAAAAAAGTTGGTCAATAAGTTTCCTTTGTATCCATAAAAATTTTTAAAAAATGAACCATTTTCCTCTTTGTTTCTTTATATCTTCCCATTCTCCCTAGGCTGAGCTCCCCTGTAGGAGTTAAAGCCTTGGAGTACTACTTATCTTTTCTCTGAACATTTAAAGTCTGTTTAAAACTATTTTTGCTCTTATATTTGAAACCTGGCATATAATAAGGACTTGATAAATCCTTTCTATTTGACTAGTCTTTCAAATTCCATATTTTTCAAATTCCATACAAATTTTTCTAAAATTTTTGTTTTTCTAAAATTTTCTTTTTCTAAATAGAAAAGTCACTTTCCCTTAAGGTTCCTATCATTTATATCCTAGCTAATAGTTTCTCCTTGTTGGTGAAAAGTTCAGAATATAAATTACTCCCATTGATTTTTTTTTTTACCCTTTTAAGGATAAAATTATTAATAAAAGCCAGATTATTGCTGATCTTCTTTTGACAGAGAACTCCAGCATTGTAAAAAATTAAAAAAGATTCTGCTTCCTGATATCATGCCTCTATGTCAAATTTGTTACCTATTTCCTAACTATCTATTTTCTCCTTTTATCCAGGTTGTCTGTAATATATTTTCATATTAATATCCTTTCTGTTTTTTTCTTTCATTGCTTTTCCCACAAAGGATTCTACCATCTTTCCTGTAAGAAACAAGCACCTTACCAAGAACTCAGAACTGTCATTATTAGAAGCAAAGAGGATCACTTTTTGAAAGGATCTTAAGAATGGATGTCCCAAACAGAAATGGGAATATCCAGGCACAAAATCATAGCCTTTTATCTCCTATCTAGAAACACAAGTCCCTCCCATGTCCCCACTTGACTGAATATTATAGAAGTGAAAGGCCAATCCAAAGTACCCAATTCTTTCCCCATGTGGGTCCCAAATCCTTATCAAACCTCCCCTACCCCACAATTTGGTAACCACGCCCTTAAGAGAAATAACACAAATATGTGAATCTGACACTTAAGACTAGCCAGTTTATTCACTATTCACCCAACATTCTAATTCCATGGTCTCTTGCTTTCCAGTTGCAAGTTTATCTACTTCTCTATAGAGAGGGATTCCTTTTGTTCAGTCAGATGTAAATTAACTTGATTTACATCCTGTAAACCTACATTCCTCATTACATGATCTCTGATTATACTATATCAATCCACTTTACTTTTTTCCTCATCCTCCCTAGCTGTTTCTCTGTAAAACATAGACTCCTTTCCTCAGTTTCTTATAACTAATGTAGAAATGAAACAAATCACTTATTACATTTCCTAACCTCAAATTCCTGGATTTCCTCATATGAACATCTCTTCTGTTTATACCATGTTATCTTCCCAGTTCCTTACCATTCTCCTTATTCTTTTCCTTTTGATAAGATATAGTCTTCCAGAGAATATTTTAATTATTGGTCTCATACCACTGTCTCAGTTATCCCTATAATATGAAATATAATTCTTTGTATTGGTATCTTTAGCTTGTCTTGTTGATTATCCATATTGTTTACATTTGACTATAGGCATCTAAGGCCATTCATTGCCTGGTTGTGCATTTCTTGAATTTTGTTTCCTCTGACCATATATTTCTACTGCTATTTTTGTTCCTAAATTGTAGTTATTCTGTTACCTAGTATGTTGGATATATGATGGCAATTTTCTCCTTACCCTTTTCTTTTGATTTGATTTTTCTAAACAAGCCCTTGTTAGGTTTATCATATGCTTGTCTACGAACTTGTCTTTCCTTTGTTTTAAATCATGCTCCAGAAAAACAAAATCCTATTTTCCATTTCTTAACTATTTCTCCACTTCCCAATACTACTTTTCTCTTCTGAAATCCTTGACTTCAATGATCTATATAGGCTTAATGAAAATGTTATTGTTTTAGCTATCTAGTTTGTTAATTACTCTTTACTCCAAGGCCATTGCTCTATCCACTGTGCCACCTAGCTGCCTCTCATGTTTCACTTGTTGATAATTAATTGATATGTTTTATGGATATGAAATATGGATATGCTATGTCCTTCATACAACCTAAGCATATCGTCATTGAATTGGGTTCATTTAGTTCCTTCTTAACTTTGGTTTTCAATGGACACTATGTTGGTTACTTGGCATGCCAAGATAATCGTCCTTATTTAAAATATTTATGCTTATTCTGGATAGTTACATATTACATACTTACCCTGGCTGGTTAGTGCAAAGGCCTGCAAAAAGTTTCAGCTCAGATGAGGAAAGTTACTCCATTTCTGCCCAAGTTTAAAGATGCAAATGGGGAAAGAGGTAGAGGTAACTTCTGACTGATTGAGAGAATATTGAGCATGACACTTTGTTAGCATATGTTATGTGTCAGCTTTTGCTCAGTACTAGTATGGGTATAAGGCCCTTCATTTTGCTGCAGATTTATTTTATTTTTTCCTTTTTTTTTGAAATTATATTGATAATTTTTGTTTTTACATCAGCCATTTTGGTATATGTCCATTCCCTATCTTCTAATCAGTGGGCCTTCTCTCATGTAGCAAAGAAAAGTAGTTAAGCAAAACCAGTTCAGTTACATACAAGCATTTTTGCAACTTTTATATCTATAGTACCTGAATACAACAAAAAAAAAGAAAGTCATTTGTGGCTTGTTCAATTTCACTTTACAAGTCTGAGTTACTGAAACTATTTTGTTATTTTGTATATTTTTATTGTTGTAGGGTAATCACATATTTAAGTAAAAACTGTACTGAAATTCTACAATACAATCACTTAACTGCAACTCTGCTTAGTTGTCAGTCTCTTGTCTCTTTCTTCAGCATTTATAGGGTAGACACACTCTTTCCTCAAGGAAGAGGGATCTGAGGCTCAATTACCTTTGCCAGGAACAAAAATTGTTTGAGAGCAAAGCTATTGCCACTAGCATCTTGTACATGGACAACATCAAAAGAGCAAGGATGTTTCTCCTTGTTTGTAATCACACAAATTTGACCCAAGTTAGCTCTGCCAATCACCATGCATAGCTTATCAGTATCAAATTTTATGAAATTATTGATATTGCCAGCTTCTAAATCTATCCGAACTATATCATTCACTTTGATGAGAGGATCTGGGTACCAGGTAGTAGGGGTATTATGAGTCACCAGGTGTGGAATAACTTTTGTACCTTTTGTACATTTGGCCCAAAAAGGGAATAACATACATTCCTAATTGGGTTTAAAAATTTATCCCACCCTACAGGAAAATAAGGGAGTGAAGTGAAAGAAAGGAGAAGAGACTGATAAAAGGGAAGGCAAAAGTAAAAGTAAAGTTAATTAAAGTAAAAATTAAAAAGAAAAACAAAAATGGAAAGGGAAAAGGGCTGATAGAAAGGTAGCAATCAGGAGCAAAATATTGCTGAGGATGGATAAGGGGAAAGGAAAGAGAAAAGTATAAATAGGTGTGTGGGATAAAAATCCACTTAAAAAATATAGAGATTCCTCTGAGTAAAAAAAAAGTTTATTTTGGCTTTTCTTGAGAAAAGGGCACACTCCAAGTCTCACAAAGGTAGTGAGGATCAAGGAGCTACCCTGAAATGACAGTCAAGCAAGATCATATGGCCTAACTGGATCCCCTCCTTCCTGTGTCCCTCTCTGTCGACTCATTGGTTAGTCTTCAGAGTTACATTCTACTTGTGAAAAATCTACCCCAGCAACAAACAAAAGAATGAAAGTTTTGTAGAAAATATTACCTCAGGGCGCTAGGTGGCGCAGTGGATAGAGCACTGGCCCTGGAGTCAGGAGTACCTGAGTTTAAATCTGACCTCAGACACTTAGTAATTACCTAGCCTTGTGTGGCCTTGGGGAAGTCACTTAACCCCATTGCCTTGTAAAAACTAAAAAAAAATATATCACCTCACCATCCAGATGGTGAGAATAACCTTCAGTATTATAACTATCTTCTTGAAGTAATGTAACTTGCCTTGGAACACAAGGTCTAGGAAAAGTCTACTTATCATCAAACAAGAGGAGTCTTATGAGCTTTGTTGGAGTACAAGGTTTTTCTCATGGGAATGGTCTACTGTTCTACCAGTTAAGATAGTTTTATCATCAAATAAATGACTAAATAAAAATTCAAGATCTTTCTGGAAATAGTCCATTGTTCCCTGCCCCCCCCCAACAAAATCAGGAGGGTGCCTGACTTGGAATGCAAGGTCTCTCTCCCTTTTCCTTCTAAGAGTAGTCTAAGAGTAATTGTCTTTGTTTTTAATGATTTTTAACCCTGAGAGGACTTCACTAGGAATATTAACTCTTAAGAGGGAATATTCCGCTCATGGGGAAGATAGAATAGAGGAAAATACAGTTAGTAATCAAAACTATTAATGTGAATGGGATGTTTTTTCCTTTCTTTCTCATGGTTATTTTCCCCCTTAGTTCTAATTCCTTTTTTCACAACATGACTAATATGCAAGTAAGTTAAGCATAAGTATACATGTACAATTTTTATTAGATTGTTCACTGCCATGTGGAGAGGGGAGGGAAGGGAGGATGATAGAAAAGTGTGGAATTCATAAATGTGCAAATGAATGGAATGTTGAAAACTACCTTTGCAAGTAACTGGAAAAACAAAACAAAATAAAATAAAAAGAAATAAAAGAAAATTTTAGAATTTAAAATTAAAAAAAAAGAAATCATGAGGGACAGGACTTCAGAAAAGCTTGCAAAGTCTTGCAAAAAATGATGCTGAGCATTGACCTCATAGCACTTCACTTGCTGATTATATCTGATATTAAATACAGAACAAAAGCCAATTAAAAGTCCATGATTTGAAATAGTAATTCCAACTAAGTAGAACTTCAAGTGAATTTACTTCACAAGGACTAAATACTAATTATAATCTGGGTTGTAATCAAATTTCCCCAGCTTCTGGAGTATTCTCTGACATACCAAAAACCCTATCAAACTTCTGATCTCCATTACTTACATTCCTTTGTCTGACATCATATCTGCTTTTATTCCTAGATAAAGATGCTATGTCAGAGGCCTTCTGGCTAGAGACCCCTCCCTCTAGCCTGCTGTATTATACAATAAATAAACCCCTCCTTTGGTTAGGGGATCATGTCCAGAATTCTCACATAACAATTAGGAAGAGATTGTTATAAAAAAAAATCTCAATTTATTATTATTATTATCTTTATCTTTCCCATGTTACTCAGGTGTTTTCACTTCAAAGCAAACAATCACAGTATACATATATATATATATATATATATATATATATATATATATATATATATACAACAATCCCAATTTACATATATAATTGGCAAACAATTTTCTATAATAAACCTATTTAATTATTAGTCATGTTTGAAATACAAATCATTACTTTTAGAATTCTCTCAATCCATTAGAACATCTTGGATGATTCTAAATTTTCAACATGTGTTATTAATTCCAAATATAAAAAACAATAATAAAAATAACATTAATTTTCAGATTTTGCAAAACAATCCTTCCATTATTGCATTTATACATGGAACTACAGATCTAGAGTAAGGTCCAACACGTCTTTATTTATTTATTTATTCATTCATTCATTCATCCATTTATTTATTTATTTATTTATTATTTATGTTTTTGCAAGGCAATGGGGCTAAGTGGCTTGCCCAAGGCCACACAGCTAGGTAATTAAGTGTCTGAGGCCAAATTTGAACTCAGGTACTCCTGATTCCAGTGCCGAATGCTCTACCCACTGTGCCACCTAGCCACCCCTAATACATTGTTTAAAAATTTCAGAGATACCAGAGGGTCATAACTTTTGATATTTTCCCTCATTATTCCTACAAAGAAATCAATTATTAATTCCAGGTTTTGACATCAATACAACAAAATAGCTTATATTTACAAAAGTAGATTACATTTAATAAAAAACTTTTCAACATTTTATTCATGATTAAATCATCTAATTAGGGATCACATACTTTTAAATTTTCCAATCATTCTTCAGAGCCTCTCACACTTATTCAATATTGTTGGAAGGGTATCTTGTAGTTAAGATATACTTCCCAATCTCCTATATACTATCCTCCTGCAATTAACATAGAGGGAGAAATCTGCAGTTTTACTTCTTTAAAATTGAACATTTAATTCATAACCTACATGTAACATAAGGTTTCCATGCTGACATCTAATTCTCTTAAATCAAAACAAAACAACAGGTTCTCTTAAAGTTAACTTCATAAGTGAATATCTTTTACATACAAATTTCTTTTACATTTTTGTTTTACAAGCTTATTTATTTCTTATCCCAAATATACCCCTATTTTTCAAAAAGAAAAGATTCTCTACAAATTTAATCTTATACATATGATAATTTAAAAACCCCAACTTTTTACCAATGCCAGACAGTTACATTTACATACAAGATCTCAAATAGGGGGTGGCTAGGTGGCGTAGTGGATAAAGCACCGCCCTTGGAGTCAGGAGTACCTGGGTTCAAATCCGGTTTCAGACACTTAATAATTACCTAGCTGTGTGGCCTTGGGCAAGCCATTTAACCCCATTTGTCTTGCAAAAACCTAAAACAAAACAAACAAAAAAAAAGATCTCAAATAGATATATTTTGTTCTTAAATGACAGATGTTAAGTAAGCTACTTTGATCTTGCATATAAATATTCCCCTTCATAACCACAAGATGGAAAGCAAAACCTTAACAGATATAGACTGTTGGCAAAGTATTCTCTAGTTTTTTCATATCATAGTTTTATAAATTTGATAGATGAAACTTCAATTCATTCATTGTTATGACAACACAATTTTTAAATTCTCAACAATTTGAGTTTGAATTTGTCCTTATACAAAGTTTACTAATTATATATAACACATTTCAATTTCATGTGTATTCCTTTTACTCCCTAGAATTTTCGCAAAACAGAAAATTCTTAAGACCAGATATGTCCAAAGATCCCTTTTTTATGATTACAAGATTTTCTTTATATTTCTCTTAAATTCCAAAAGTCATATATATATATATATATATATATATATATATATATATATATATATATATGTATATGAAATAACTTTAAATTATTTTCTTTTCAAAACCTAAAAGTTTGCAAATTCTCTCATCTTTTTCAGTGGCAATTCTAACTTCTCAAAGCTCTAGCTTATAAGTGCTTTCATCCTTACTGACCAACATTTCTTAATATTAGAACATTTAGGAATGCCACCATATCATAATCAAAAGTGTTCATTTTTACAAACCGCTTGTAATTCAGTTTCATTTATTTTCAATTTACTTTGTACAAAGGATTAGCATGTTATAGAGTTACCTAATTGAAGAAACAATAATAAAATATAATAAAAAACTAACTTTACCTAGCAATTGCTTTCTTTTTTTCTAGTTTTTTCTGGTTTTTTTTTTGCAAGGCAATGGGGTTAAGTGGCTTGCCCAAGGCCACACAGCTAGGTAATTTTGAAGTGTCTGAGACTGGATTTGAAGCCAGGTACTCCTGACTCCAGGGCCGGTGCTTTATGCACTGTGCCACCTAGCCACCCCTAGCAATTGCTTTCATATCAAACTTTTCATATTATAGGGATAATTACTTTTCAGTTAATTCACTGCCAGATTTGCAAAAGTTGCAGTCTAATGCAATTTTCAAATTACCCCCAATCTCATTTTTAAAAAAAATCTTAATTTAGCATAAACCAGGATTAAAAAAACTAGAAGACATTCCATAGCTTATCAATTGACTTTATACTTTTCTTCTTTTTACATTGATTTTTTTAAATGTCTTTTCAAAGCTCCCCAAATCCATCTTTTTGCTTATATAGTCAAACCGGCTCATACCTTCTTTCTACATGCTTTAACTTCCATACTTCATAAATGGTTTAAGAAGCCCTATGCCTCTTAATTTTTCTTTGCAACCCTTTATTCTTTTCCCAAGTCTTTTAAGCCCGTTATTCAGACTATACAGCTTACATTTTCCCTTAATATACTGTTCCAGTATTCTTTTCCATCCTTTTGATTTTAGTACTTGCTGTTCTGACCTAGATTCAATGACTTATTTAAAAGTTTACTTTTACAGCTATATAGACCACATTGTAATACATAATAACATTTTTCACAATATACCTTTCTATTCAAAGGTTTTAATATTTAACACCTCCTGAGTTTAACTGGTTTAATTTTTGACAAGGCAAACAGCCACTCAAAAATCCCACAGCCTAATTAGAATATCCCCTGCCCCTCTCTTCAGATAGAGAAAACTGAATAGCTTCTCTCATAAGGGAGTCTTAAATCTTTTCTGGGGGTTCTTCTGTTCTTAACTCCTCAATTGTCCCATTATTTTCTGTAATATTTTGAAAATGAAATAACATTATCAGAATCTATATTTTTACTAATGGTACCATAGAGTAAACTTGGATTCTGTTTAATAATCAACTATTTCCATCACATGCTTTAGTTTCCCTTTTCCTGGCACTTCTATATGATCAATTTATATACTTTAGAATTGTCAAAGCTTTCTCAATGTAAAATAGCATTTCTTTCATGATTTGTTTATTTAACACATCTGGTAATACTCACTGTCTGTTTTTCTGTTTCTATACCTTCAAATAAATTCCCTAACATTTGTTTTACCAAACCTTCATAAAACAACTCTCAGATCAATTCCCCAAATCTTTTAGGTAAAAGTCTCAGAGACTAGTCTGAGGAAAGGAAAGTTTTTATTTACTTTTCTCAAGAAAAAGGTGGATTTCCAGACACATCAAGATAGTGTCTCAGAGAGCTGCACTTGAAACATACATAGTAAAGCAGTTTTATATAGATTCTAACCCAGTTCCCCCAGCCTAACCCCCTTTTCCTTCAGTCCATTGGCTGGCTTTCAGAGCGTACAGTGTATTCATGGAAATCTAGCCCAGCAACAGATGCAAAGAAAAGAATGTAGTATTTTCAAAATATGTATCTCATCAGATGGTGGGGTGACTTAGAGGTCCTAATGACCTTCATAATTGTTTTGACTAGAAAAAGTAGAATTCTCATGGTCAGTGCCTCAGTTAGCCAAAATGGTCTTATTGCAAAACAGGATGACCTAGGTCCCTTGGCCCTTTTTTTTAATTTATTTTTTTTTGTAAGGCAATGGGGTCAAATGACTTGCCCAAGGTCACATAGCTAGGCAATTATCAAGTGTCTGAGGCTGGACTTGAACTCAGGTCCTCCTGACTCCAGGGCCAGTGCTCTATCCACTGTGTCACCTAGGTGCCCCAAAGTTTTTCTTGGCATAAGCATATCTCTAACCCTGAGAGGACTTCACCAGAAATTATCCCACTCACTCTCTTTGCATGTTATTGGAAAAATAAATAATTGAGTATAAATTGAAAAAAAAAGGTGATTAGGGAAGTGGTTTTATGTTTGAACTCATATATCATATTTGAGGGGAGGCAGATAGAAAGAATTGTAGCCTGATATCTATCTTAAAATTTTTTTTAAAACAGCCATTAGGAAGATTGACTTTCTTCTATCTCTTTCCCCACCTCAGGGGCAAGCAGTGATTTTCTGTGGCTAATAATATGTGCAAAATAAAAAAATGGGTCCCTAGAGTGTCAGTTACTATTTGTCCACTCAGAGCTCTAAGAGATCCTGAGGAACTGAAGATTGTTTCTCCATTTAATAATCAGTTGATATCAGTCAGCCAGGTTTAATTATAAGACTGTAACCACAAAAGTTGGTGAACTACATTCCCCCCCACCCCCAGTACATACTAAAAACAGTAGATTGGACTTTTTAGAGCACATGTAGCAAAGAGAATAATTCTAATCTCTTAAAATTTATTTTGCTGAACACACAAGATTCTCCCTTTTGGCATAAATTGGGTGAAATAATTCCAAATTATTACTTTAATTTCCTCCTCATTGGTGGTGAGTTCACCTTTTTTCCTTTATGATATTAGCAATTTGGTTTTCTTCTTTTTTTTAAATCAAATTAACTGGAGGTTTATCAATTTTATTGTTTTTTTTCATAAACCAACTCTTGGTTTTATTTATTAGTTCAATAGTTTTCTTGCTTTAGATTTTTTTTCTCCTTTAAATTTTAGAATTTCTAATTTGATATTTAATTGGGGGTTTTTAATTTGTTCTTTCTCTAATTTTTTTAGTTGCATGTTTAGTTCATTGATTTCCTCTTTCTCCAATTTATTCATGTAAGCATTTAAATATATATCTCCTGACAACTGCCTTGGCTGTATCCCATAAGTTTTGGTATATTGTCTACTTATTGTCATTATCTAGGATGAAATAATTAATTCTTTCTATATTTTGTTGTTTGATCCACAACTTTAAAATGAGTTTATTTAATTTCCAATTAGTTTTAGGTCTATCTTTCCTGGCCCATTATTGCATGTGATTTTTATTGCATTATGGTCTGGAAGCTCCCTTTTGGAAGGTCTAGTTTCTTTTGTTTTCCTCATAGAGACCTAAAGCCACCTTTCCTATTTTATCTTTTGCTCAATGCAGAAACTGCTGTCATGCTATGATTCTGATGACACGTCGAAACCTCTAATCCTCTAACATTTACAATGTACTCTGGTCAAGATGGGATGGAAGGAAAAGAGAAATTCTCTGCTCCTTCTTTCTGTATGTATGTATTCCATATGTATAGCTATCTCTTCTCCCTGACTTGGATAGAACTCTCCTCTATGCCACAGATATTGCACAGCTAAATCAACCTTAGTTTTCTGGTTTTAAACAAGCCATTCAGGGCCTGTTTCCTCAACTAAACCAACAGTTTTCTCTTTTAAAGTTGTTTTAGGACTCCCCTTCCTGTGGGAGTTCAAGCCCTAGACTAAATTCATAATTACTCTGTGTGTGTGTTTGTGTGTGTGTGTGTGTGTGTGTGTGTATGTGCAATCCCATTGCCTTAATAAATTTTTTTTTAGCTTTTTTGTAAGGCAAATGGGGGTAAGTGGCTTGCCCAAGGCCACACAGCTAGGTAATTATAGTGTCTGAGGCCAGATTTGAACTCAGGTACTCCTGACTCCAAGGCCTGTGCTCTATCCACTGTACCACCTAGCCACCCCTAATAAATAAAAATTCTAAAAAAGTGGTACAAAAAAATTACTTCTTATCCTTTTTACAATATTTTCTACTTCCAACCTGAATCCCACCCCCCCCCCCAGTTTTAAAATTCCTTTTAGATATTGCTTTATTTGGTCTTTTGATTTTCCTACTAGGTCATTTATTCTATTGTTTTCTTTTACAAAAAATTCTGAACTTGACAAATATCAACAAACATTAACATTTTGGTGTGTATAAATGTCCAAAAAAGAGAACTGTATGTGAAATTCTCTCTTAACTGCTTTTTTTTTAAAAGGGTTTTGCAAGGCAGTGGGGTTAAGTGGCTTATCCAAGGGCACATAGCTAGGTAATTATTAAAGTCTGAGACTGGATTTGAACTCAGGTACTCCTGACTCCAGGGTCGGTGCTTTATTCATTGTGCCACTTAGCTGCCCCTTATATAGAGCTTTTTAACAAGTATGTGTTATACTTAACAGAGTAGCATCCACACTGCTATGTCTCCTTTTGAACTTACTTTGTCTTCTGTGTATTTTAAAAATGTTTTATTGATGCTCTTTTATTTTCCCAGCAGTTATATTTAAAACTCTTTAAGTATTTCATTTCCTTTGTGGTATCTTTTCATTGTATTGTCACTTTTGCCCATTTTCAATTCAGATTGATTTTTATTTTCTTCCGTGTGATTTTATTTTTCCCTTTTTTTTTTCTTTGGTGTTTCTCTTTGTTGTTTTCTGACAACATTAGAGACTTTGAAAAAATATATTTATTCATTCATTTTTCCAACTATATGCAAAGATAAGTTTTCAACAAGCATCCCTTGAAGCCCCCCTGCCCCCTCCCCTCCCCGTGGGCATCCTCCTTTCTCAGGCCTCAGTTTTCCCAGCTGCCAACCAGCGGTGACGTCACTGGCACCAAGAGAATCCTCTGTAATCTGATACAGTTACAGAGGTGAGAACGGTAATGATGAGGACTTCTTCCGCGATATTGGGAGAGTAATCCAAAAGTGGGTGCGTATTCCTTTGCCGGCCATTTTCTCTACATCCTTGAGGCCGGGCTTTCTCGAGTCAGCAGCAAGGCGACGCGAGGAAAAACAAAACTCCATTTCCCAGCATGCCTGGGCCCGGCGTGTCCGGGGTGCTGCGTCCTAGCTCCATTTCCGCTTAACCCGGGCCTTTTCGAGTTTCCGGGCTTTGCTTCCGGGTCGGCGGCGACGGACTCGCGGAACGCGGCTAAGAAAGAAGGGGATGTGAGGAGAAGTTCCGCGCCGGAAGTGACGTCCCGGTCCGCGCCGTCCTGCCCTGTGTGTGAGGAGGCTCGCTCGGAATGAGCGCTTTCCTGTGCTTTCGGGCGGCGAGGTGAGTCCTCGCTAAGGGGACCGGGAGGAGGCTCCGCCGGCTGCCGCTGCGCCACCGTGGCCGGGTCCTCGTGCCAGATTTAGGAGAGGGAACCATGCGGGTGGCACCGATGCGGCTCACTTGTCTCCTTCTCAGGAGTCGCCGGGCGCGGAGCCTCGCGCCTCGGGCCTCCCTTCCTCCGGTCGGAGCCAGGGCCAAGAGCGGGGTCGCGGAAGAGGAGGACGTCCTGAACCGACCTCTCCATTTCTCCTCCAGCAAGGCGAACCCGCGCCGGTGGACCGTGGAGCACTCCCTGGGCAGCGATCGTCGCCGGCCCTGGTGGAAGGTCTTACCCGTGAGCGTCTCCCTTCTGGTGCTCATCTTCTGGTGCTTCTTAAGAGTGGAGACGGATGTCGATCGGTGGCTGACCAGAGGCCCGGAAGGCCCGTCGCCAGAAGCAGAGGTCGAATCCGAGCGGCCCAGGAGCTAGGACTTAAGGGTCCCCCGGACGCTTGGAGGAAGGTCTACCTCTTTTGTCAAACCATTTGGGCCTTGATTTTCTCCTTTGTAAAATGAAGGGGTTGGGCAAACGGGTCAGCCAATCCCGGCAGCTCTGACTTTCAACCTCTGAATGATTTATAACGCCCATATCGCCCAGTCTTAATCCTGGGATTTCAGCCTAGTGAGACGTGGTGTCTCAGAGGAGGCTCAGTGACAGCAGTAGGCCTTCAAGAGAAGAAAGTAATTGCCTTTTGACCTCCCCAAACTTCTCAAGGAAACTTCTGAAAGGGCTTCTTGGGGGTCCTTTACGAATGTCGGCATTAACCACTCTAGTAACTAACAATGCATTGGTGTGCAAAATACTGTGCAGAATTGCCTGCTGGATATTCATTTGCATGAAAATTCCATCCATTTTGTTTTTATAAAACAGTGTGAAAATAAATGTTACTTCTGTGGCATTGAAATAAAGTAAATAATTTGCCTTTGGGTGGTGCCTTTACGTGCTTAAAAGAAGTTCATATTAATCTGTTAGGGAAGAGATTGAAATCAGTTTTTAATTGTAAATTCATTAAATGTCCAGTAGGGGATTTCTACTAACCCTTAAGGTTCCTAAGTAATCCTGAATTAATTTCGGTACATCAGTGATGGATTCAAAGGCAAGCACATGTTAGTTCCTACAATGTGCCAGTTGCCTTGGTCCTATAAGATACAAAGAGTCATAGAAGTTGAGGGTTGGAAGGAATCTCTAGCCTTTCACTCTATATCTAAGGAGCAATTTTATAGACCTGTGGTTAGGTGATTATTGTAAATAGCTGACAGTGCTTTAAAATTTGCAAAGTGTAATAGGTTCTTGAACCAATTTGATCTGCAAAGCAACTCCATGAAGTAGGAACTATGGGTATTGTTTTTGTTTTAGAGATAAAATGTTACTGACAGTTGTGCTAAGTGTATTTTTACAAATAACCCTGTGAGGTATAGGGGCTGTTATCCCCCTTTTTATAATTAAGGAAATTTAAAGAGACAGTGGTTAAGTTGACTTAGTCAAGGTCACTTGGGCTAGTAAGTATTTGAGGTTGGATTTGAACTCAAGCCCTCCTCACTCTTGGCTCAGTGCTCTTTATCTACTGGGCTATAAGATTCCTTTGAATCAATTTATTCTAAATTGTTTCTTTCCAGGGAAAACAAAAGTACACTGATTTGATACTGAATTAAAAATTAGTGTCCAAAGGTAATGTTTAAATTTAATCTAGTACAAATAGTAAGGGCTAGTATTTGTTTAGTTCTTTACGGTTTGCAAAGTGTGCTACACAATAACAGCATTTTATTCTCATTACAACCCTGTATTTTTTGGTTGAGGAAACTCGGGTAGCTAGGTTAAGTGACTTGTCTGAGTCACAAAGTTGGTAAGTGTCCATGGTAGAATTTGAACTCAGAGCTTCCTTCAGTGCTCTATCTACTAGCTGCTTCTAGTACATAAAAATATCACCCAAAGGCAAATTATTTCCATCTAATAAAGATGCCATTATAAGAAATAAAGGAGCAATAAGTTTCACCACTCTTGGTGCTTATAAGATTACCTTGACTTTCTGTAGGGCTGATTTTGAAGAGCTCAAAGTACTTCCTATCTCATTTATGTACATATCTGTACACTACCCTGGTAATGGAAAGAGGGCTGTTAATTTATTTTGGTAACTAATTGTAAGTATTCTAATGCTAAGTAGGTGTTTAGACTTAGGATTCAGACTTCTTAGCCCTGATAGGATCATTTGTGGACCAACAGTGTTTAAATTTGTTCTAAGGACTGCATTGTTGGAGCAGATATCATCCAATTGTTTTGCAAAAGACCAAACAAACAATACCCTGCCACCCTGCCAGGATGACTAAGATTGGCCCTATTTTTGATGAGATTTTGTTTAGTTTTTATTAGATATATAGAACTAGATTATTGATCCTTATATGGTAGGTATATGTGCATATGCACACTTCTGTATGTGTGACTGTGCATATGTGTATGTATACACACATGTACACAAACACATAGGTAATTCTCTCTGCTTATAGGTTCTCCTGTTTATGGAAATTGGTGCTTACCTTGGCGTAAGATTTCAGTGTGCCTTAATTATTTTAGGAATTTCAAATGGAGTCCAAGTCTGTCTCATGCTTTCAGTTTGTTGAAATAGGGATGTATATTGCCTGTCCCTCAAAACCAGACTTCTGTCTAAATAAGTCTCTACCTGTGCCAGCATGAATCATGTTAATCAATTATTTAGCAGCCAGCTCAATTTTTTTTTCATGTAAAGTGGGGAAAATATAATGATAGCAAAGACAATGAGCAATGTATGGAGAACAGTTTATTTGGATTATAAGAAACCAATGCTTAATCCTGTCACCATCCAAGGGTAAATCAGCTTCTTGTTTCAGCTATCTTCCAAAGAGAAGTCATCACCACATCAACTTAATATATTAAATTTGAGCTAATAACTCTTTTAAGAAGTGAGTGAAGAGAAATGCAAAGTTCCCTTTGATACTCCACAAACTCCTCATGCATGTGCCATGGGGGGCAGGAGAGGAAGTGGGTACAGTGATTTTGATTTCCATTCTCTGTGACTAAAATTTGTCCGGTAGAAGAGAAGCAGAGATGACCCTTGCTGGGTCCCTTGAATGATAGGTATCAGTAATGGCTGTTCATTCCGGTTTTTGGCCTCTCACTCCTAGACACATCTAAGTCAAAATCCCAGAAATTCAGATTCCAACAAATGTCACCAACTAGTGAGACCTGGGACAAATATCTGCTTGAATTTCTGTTCTCCATTGCAGCATTATTAAGGTAAGGAGCCCACGTAACTAGGTATTTTGCAGGCATATAGGTCCTTTTCATCTTGAGACCATGGTAGTGGTATGGCAGGGTTAAAGGGGATGTACAGTTTAGTGTCCTTTTAGGAATATTTTCAAACATTTTATTGCTATTTCTTACCTTCTATCTGTTGTGAGACTATACTGGCATATGACTTTTGTCACCCTCATGAAACTGATACCCTTTTAAAAACTTCCTTGCACCAGGAATCTATCTTCACCCAGTCAAGGGGCTTGTTAGGGGGTGCTGTCATTTGTAACTTCAGCCTTTTAGTAAATGGAATCTAATAATGTTTTCTAAAGTGAAAATTTCATTTTCAGGCATTGTAGGACCATGGGTTCCATGAACATATCTCTTTATGATATTTGTGAGAGAAGGTTGGGTTATGGACTGAACTGTGAGGGTAGAGGAGAATTATGAGAGGAGAGGTCATTAAGCTTTTGGAAATAATGGGTTAATATTATATGAGAGTATGGCTATGATTTATGAACAGGTTAGATATAGATATAGATGGCTTTGTTTGAAAAAGTATAGTTGGAACAGAGCTGACTTTAACTATCCTGCCTCTGAAATTTACACCTGGATCATCCTCTGATTTCAGTACCTATGAAGGAGCAGACAGTTAATGAAATAACCAATCAGGGAATGTAATATGTACTTAGGCCACCATCTATTACTGCTTTTGGATCAAATGGCTATGACAGGGTAGTTGGCCACATTCAAGCTTTTCTGAAGACTGCAGTATCCCATTCCTTAACAGAGGAAAAATGAAAGTCTCAATTACTGTGAAACTTTAGACCTCCCATTTTATCCATAGGACTTAGACTATTTACTTTTGAAGGCCAGATATATGAAAACTAAAGAACTTTTCAAACAGCAGTACTGTAAAGAAACCACAAAGATGGATTAACTCTCATTCTTAGACTGACCACCCTGATTTCTCAGAGCACCAAAGGGAAATAGAATTAGGGGAAGGAAGATGTGGAATTCACAGAGATCCTCTTGAGAAACATTGGAAGAAAACAGTATGAAAGTATTTGAGTTGCCTCCTGCTGCTTCCCTCAAAACAGTACCCTGGCAGCTGACCATTCACTACAGTCTCACTCTAGTAATGCCAATCAATCAACAGGTTGATTAAGCACCTGCTGTGTCAACAAGAGCAAAAAATGAAGCTCCCTGTGTGAAAGCACATTTGTCTGCAAAAACCAGCCCTGACTGCTTATTTCCCAAAAGAGCTACCACTTGGCTGCTTCTTAGAAAGCCCATCCATGGCTGTGGGGCTTGGGAGTGGGTTCCTGTGTGAGTGATGGGACAAGAGTTCCAAGTCTCTGTCTGGTTAGGCATTATGTGAAGGAATCAGGAGCTGCATATGTCTTGGAGAAAGAATGGCTTGTGGCCAGTGTGTGAGGGTGCATGACTCCTTTATGTGCTTGAAAAGTCTGGACCTGGGTCTGCAGTGTGAGTGAATAGGACAGCAGACTTATGGTTGTATGAAGGAAATATTTGATTTGGTGTGAATGGAGACAGGGTTTCGGTGGAATGGGAGAGAGGCAAAGGAAGTGGCACTTTTTCAGGTGAGGAAAATGAGACTTAGCAAAAGGATTTAACTAGCTGCTCATGGTCTAATATATCAGAGGCAGAATTTGGACCCACATCTCGACTTCAAAGCCATCTTTCCACTATTGTAGATTTAGAGTTGGAAGGTCCCTCAGAGAAAGAAACTAAAGTTCAAATAATTTAAATAACTTGCCCAAGGTTGAATAAGTAGTAAACATTTGAGATGGGATCTTAATCAAGGTTCTCTGATTCCAGAACCAGTAATTTTTCCTTTACTGGATACCAACTCATATAATTAGAATATTTGATTATCAGCACCAATGGGAGACATCCTATGCTGTCAAGAAATGAGACATAAAACTGAAAGGGCTAATCTTTGGAGGGCCCTGAAGTCTGAGATAAGCAGTTTGAGATTTGTCCTTTGTAAGCAATGGGGAGGCCCTTGAAGTTTTTCGTGTAGAGGATTAAAAACAACTTTGCAGCTCCCCAAAGCTGGCTGAGCATTGTCTAGACAGGGTATCTTCAGCTTCAGCTCCTGATCTAAGGGCAGCTAGAATGAGGATTGGTTAGATGCACCCAATCCAGATAGGGATTGATTGGAGAATCATTTGAGATGTGAGATAGCATACCCCTCCCTGCCAGCTTCTGTCTTCAAGCCCATGACACCTCCCCCTCTCAACTTTCCCTCCAGAGCAGAGAAAACTGCCTCTTATTCTCCTGAGTAATGTACTCAAAACTCCTTTTTGTTATTCTCAGTCTCTTATTTTATTTTAGTCTCCTGTTGACCAGACAGAAAGTGCAGAGGCTGCTTTTTTCACTTGGTTGAGTTCACCCCACCTTAAGCAACCCAGATGCTCTCAACAAGCTCACCATATTGAAACTGAATGTGGACACCTTAGTCCATGCTACCTCTCTGTTGGAGGCTGGATCATTATATACCTCCTGGTCCCTAACCATATCTGTCCCAGAAGATATTATGCCTCTTTCCTTTTTACATTCTGTATCTTGGTGATCTCAATTCCCTTGGAATCAATTCTTTTTTATTCAAATGATTCCTAAGTATACACAGCCCATGTCTCTTCTCAACTCTTATGCTATTTCTTGCTGTAATGTTTTTTCTTCAACTTAAAATCACCATGTTCAAAACTAAACTCATTTGCTACATTCCCCTAATACCTCCTCCCTCTACCTCCCCATTTCTCTTGAGGATGAATCCACTCTTACCATTCTAGATTTGACATCTCTTAAGTTTCCTTGACTCTTGGTTTCATAGCTAATCAGTTGATAATATATATTCTCAATTTTACTTCTATAAGATCAGTCCTTGGGGGCAGCTAGGTGGTGCAGTGGGTCAGGAGGACCTGAGTTCAAACTTGGCCTCAGATATTTGCTATTTACTAGTTGTGTGACCTTGAGCAAGCCACTTAACCCCATTGCCTTACAAAAACAAAACAAAAAGATGTTTCCTTTCTAAATTTATGACCACTATACTCAATTGGGCCTTATCACCTTGATGACTAGAACAGTGTCTTACCTGTCCCTCAGTTTTATAGTCTTTACCTTCTCCAACCTTTACTCTATGTAGCTGCCAAAATTAATTTAAATTAATTCCTTAATACATAGATTTCACCAAAGTGCTTCTCCTGCCAGAATTTTCAGTAGTTTCTTATCCTTTCTTGAGGTAAACACACTCCACAGCTTGGCATCTAAGGCTTTTTTCAGGATGGTTCCAGCTGTTATTCCATTTCAGATGCTCTTGGCCCCTTTGCTGTTCTCTCTGAAGACACATTTTCTGCCCCTTCTCCTGTAACTAGAAAGCATTTCTGCCTTAGTTGACTTCTTAGAATTCTCAGCTTCTTTCAAGGCTCAGCTTTAGCAGTACCTCCCAAAAACTCCTTGCCTCTGGTTCAGCATTCTCCCTTTAAATGATAATTTATGCTTACCTATTGCATCCCTTAGAAGACCATTTGCATGCTTCCTCTTTCATTTGTTTTTGTGACCCCATCTCCCAGCTCTGTGACTTGCATTAGGGGGCAAATGATAAATACTGTTTTCACATTGGACGAAAGGGGTACAGTTGGAGAGCAGTAGGGTGTTAGGAGTGTTTGTGAGGGGAGGCTACTGGGTGTTAGCTGACACTGGGCAAATCACTTAACCTCTGTTCCCTTAAGGAACTATAAAATAGGAATAATGTCTCAAAGGGTTGCTGAAGATCAAATGAGATCGGGTTTGCAAAGCAGCATAGCTGGCACGTAGGAAAAGAAACATAAACCTTTCCTTCTGTCCTGCCAGGCAGAGTGTCAGCGGTGGGCAGGGAGGACTTGTAGGTCTGTAGTGGCATGGGACAGTTTTCACGTAGAAGAGAGGAGGAGGAGGATGCCTTGCGGTGCTTTGTGCCACAGGGCTGGTGCCTCACCTCTGTGCCTTGCATTTCTTGGCGTCTTCCACAAGTTTTTCACGAGGTTGGGGCGCCCGGTGCTCGGGAGGCGGGGGGCATGGGGATGTCCTTAGTGCGTGCAGATGGGGGAGGGAGGAGGGGGCGTCGGGGTGCCGGCCGAGCCTTTGGCTTTTCTCCTGGACGGGCTGGCCTGTCCGCCGCGCTCGCCAGCCTTCTCCCGCCCTCTCGGGCCAGGGCTAGGATGGTGGCGAGCGGGGGGCGAGGGGCGGGCCGGGGTGGGGGCCGCCGGGGGCGTGGCCTGCGGGGCGGCGAGGAGGGGGCGTGGCCGGCGCTCCGCGCCCCCGGGCGCTGTCATTCACGAGGGGGCGTGGCGTCTGCGAGCGGCGGGGCTGGGCGACGTGGGGGGCCTCTAGGTAGTGGGTGTGGCCACTAGGTGTGGCCGTTCCGGCGGGGGCGTGGCCTCCGGTGCGGGCGGGGGGGGGGGGGGGCCGGCGGGCCTTCCCGGACGGGGGCGGGGTCCGGGCTCCGCGCCGGCGGGCGGGCGGGCGCGTGGGTGGGCGGGAGGGGGTGGGGGGCCCGGTGGGCTTGGCGAAGGCCGAGGGGGTAGCGGAGGTGGGGGGACAGATCCGGAGGGGGCGGGGGCGGGTCCGACCGGCGCATGCGCGCTGCATTGTTTTGACTGAAAATGCCGTCGGTTTCGAAAGCGGCGGCGGCGGCGGTGGCGCTGAGCGGGTCCCCCCCCCAGACGGAGAAACCGACTCACTACAGGTCAGTGGCCCGCGCCGCCCCCTACCGCCCGGGGCTGGCGCCGGCGCCGCCGCCGCCCCCTCCGCCCCGGCGGGCGGGAAGCGGCCTCGCGCGCCCCCGCCCCCGCCGCCGAGCGCCTCGGCCCGCGCGCCCAGCCCCCTCCCCGGGCCCGGGCCCCGTCGCGTCCGGGCCTGGCGGGCCCCGGGGTGCAGGGCTGCGAGCCGGCGGCGGCGCGGGGCGGCGCGGGGCGGGGCGGGGCGGCTGGAGCACCCCGCGGCCTCCCCGCGGCCGCCGCCGCCTCCGGCCTCCGCGCCGCCCCTCCCCCGCGCGCCCCTCCCCCAGGCCTCGTCGCCGCCGGGCTGCCCGGC
Source organism: Macrotis lagotis (assembly GCF_037893015.1). Lineage (NCBI taxonomy): Eukaryota > Metazoa > Chordata > Mammalia > Peramelemorphia > Peramelidae > Macrotis > Macrotis lagotis. The sequence goes on along the minus strand of NC_133665.1, from coordinate 58,124,757 downwards.
CCGGCCCGGCCCGCTCCGCCACCCGTCCACTCCCCGCCGGGTCCTCGGAACTTCCAGCCTGCGGGCCCTTAAAGCGGCCTCGCGGACTTTCCCCGGGCCGCCTGGCCCCGTGCCGTCCAGCCCTGCTCCTTCCCGCCTCCCGGGGGCTCCCACCCCCTGCCCACTCTGCCTCTCGTGGCTGCCGCCCCGTGCCTTCCCCGCCCCCATCCCCTGCAGGGAGCCCCCGATGCCAGGCCTAGCGTGCCAGCCTCTCCCTTCACCCACACCCCTCACACGCCCCCCTCTTTCTTTCTTCATTGAAAAAGTGTTGAAGCAACAGTGATGTGATGCAAAATTTTGCAAAATCCTACTTCGGGACAGTTTAGGAGCTGGCAGGATGGTTGAATTCTGTATATTCGGAAGAAAGCGGGTTTGGATGCACGGGAGGGTGTGCTGTTATTTTTTTTTTCTTGCTGCATTTAATGCAGACCTCTGCCTGGGGGATTTCTCTTGCCCCTTCCCTCTGTTGCAGTATAATTGAAGATCAAGGGCTCATAGGTCTATTTATGTCAATATTCCCTTTCTAAGTTGAGTGGTGGTCATTAAAAAAACAAGCAATTAAAATTAAGTTGCTTGGCCCTAATAAAGTTACTTTGTTACACACACACTATGTGGAGACTGACCTCGAGAACTATTAGTTATCTAGCAAACACTGCAACAAATGTATAGTGCTTCCCCCCAGCTGAAACAACTTGTAATACCATTTATCTTTTTAGGTATCTAAAGGAATTTAGGACAGAACAGTGCCCCCTGTTTTTGCAGCACAAGTGTACACAACACAGACCATTTACCTGTTTTCATTGGCATTTCCTAAATCAGCGTCGCCGTAGACCCATCCGAAGGCGTGATGGAACTTTTAATTATAGTCCTGATGTATATTGTACAAAATATGATGAGACTACAGGAATTTGTCCGGATGGTGATGAGTAAGTGTATAACTTTCTTTTTGTACTTTTAGTAAGTTATGGTGATTATCAAAGTGATTTTAATAACAGCCTGCATCTTACCTGGACAAGGACAATTATTTAGTCATCATATTAGAAAGTGAAGAAAGATGTTTTAATGATTTTTTTTAACTAAAATTGATAACTTACCAGAAAGTATTTCTCTAGTGTATGAAAGATTCTGCATTCTTAAATTCTTAAAGTATATCAAGAATTCCCTCCTGGTGCTGTTGTTCCTCAAATTGACTTAGACATTTGATAATAGGTCACCATATGTTGACTGTGGACTTTAAAACTTTCAGCGTTTTAAAAGAATTCGATTTCCTCACTGTACCTTTACGAAAGAAATTAAAACTTGTTTTCTCAAAAATGTTATAAAGTGATTCTTTTGCGAGGAGTAACATACAAATTGATGTGAATTTTAAAATAGAAAACAAAACTGAAAACTTGTCACCGACAAAAATGTTTAAGGCAGAAAATAACTGAATTGGAGTGGAAGTGTCCATTAGTGTCACTGACTTTCAGAGAGTGAATTAAAAATACATGATTTATCTTTGTACCAAACAATTCTTCTGTATTGTTTTAACAATAAATACCCTTGGTATACTTTCCAAAATGTGCAGCCTATGAAGCAGAGGTATATACTCTTTTGCTTTATTCAGGGATGGCCTCTTTTCAGAGGCCCATTACTTAAAAAAAAATTTTTTTTTTGAGCTATGGTTGTTAGTGTGGTAAGGATAAACCCTGTAATTGTTTTAAAAAAATTTTAAATCATTTCTTCTTGAATATAATAATATTATTATTGTTATAGTCTGAAAAGATACATGTAACATTACTGCTTTTCTGCCTTTGTTTTTGAGATTTTTTTTATGCCCTAATATATAGTTAATTTTTGTAAAAGTGCTGTGCACAGCTGAGAAATCCTTATTTCCCATTCAGTAATATCTGGAGGTCTGTCACATATAACTTTTCTGAAATTCTATTCGGGTCCTTCAATTCTTTTTTGTTTATTTTTTGGTTAAATTTATCTAGATCTGAGAGGGATAATGAAATATTCCACTATTATAGTTTTCCTATCTATTTCTACCTTTAACTCATTTATCTTTTCCTTCATGTGTTTAAATGCTCTTCTACTTGGTGCATATGTTTAGTATTGACATTAATTCATTGTAGTACTTTTCAGCAAAATATAGTTTCCCTATTTAAAATTAGGTCTTTTAAAAAAATTGTTGCTATGTCTGAGATCATGGTTACTATCCCTATGAGTTTTAATGGTGGTTGAAGCACAATCTATTTTACTTCAGTCTCTTACTTTAAGTGAGTGTATTTTTCTGTTTGAAGTGTGTTTCTTGTAAATAGCAAGTTATTGGATTCTGCTTTCTATTCTGTTTCTCTTTTATGAATGAATCCTCACAGTCATAATTTTTAATTTTATATTTCACCTCATTCTATTTTCTTATACTTTTTCTTCTCTTTGGTTCCTGTTCCCTCTTTATGAAAAAGAGAGTGATGAGACAAGGAGTAAGCTCAGCACCAATGCTGTAATGTACTTCTGATTCTCTGCCCCTCTTTTTCCCTTGCCCAGAGCCCAGTAACAGGTTCTTAGCCCCCCCCTCTTTGAAATCCATCCTTTTAAGCACTAAATTTTATGTTTTTAATTCTATACTTCTTTGACCAATTCAGATGAAGTTGAGGTTCAAGTGTCTTTTGCTCCCCCTCACTCCTTTCTTTTTGTATAAACTTATACTCATACACCTCAATTATGTGAAGTAATATTCCCTGTCTCTTTCTTCTTCTCTACTAATGTTTTCCTCTTCCCTGGACTTCTCATGTTTTTAAGATCACAAAAATATAACAGAACTAGTCCTAGGCTCTCTAATCTGACATTCTCTATGACCTCTGGTAATGATAGGGTTTTGAGGGCATCATGATATTAGGGTACAGTTTATTCTTGTTTAGTGCCTTATTACTGTTTGCTCATGTTTTATCTTTTTATGTTTCTCTTGATTCCTGTGTTTGCATTTCAAAATTTCTATGTAGCTTTGATCTTTTAGGAATGCTTAGAAGTCCTCTCTTTCATTTAAAATTCATTTTTTTCTTTTAGAATTATGCTCAGTTTTGTTGGATAAATTTTTTTTTTTTTTAGATTTTTGCAAGGCAAATGGGGTTAAGTGGTTTGCCCAAGGCCACACAGCTAGGTAATCATTAAGTGTCTGAGACCAGATTTGAACCCAGGTACTCCTGACTCCAAGGCTGGTGCTTTATCCACTACACCACCTAGCCGCCCCTTTTGTTGGATAAATTAATCTAATTTGTAAATCTGTGTGTGTGTGTGTGTGTGTGTGTGTGTCTGTGTGTGTGTGTGTGTATGTATGTATCCTTTTCTGGAATATCATTTCTCTTTTAAAAATTTTAAAAATTTAATTTACTTTCTATTTATTTATTTAATTGTTTATTTTCTATTTATATTATTTTTTTATTTATTATTTAAGGCAATGGATTGTGACTAGAATATCATATTTCAAGTTCTCTACTCTTTTAGAGTGACTTTGAAGTTTTTGTGTGATCCTGACTGTGGCTCTTTAGTACTTGAATTCTTTCTTTCTTGCTCTTAGCAATATTTTTTCTTTGACTTGGAAGATCTAAATTTTAGCCATAAATTTCCTGCAATTTTTAATTTTTTTTCAGGAGGTGACTAGTGGAGGTTTTCAATTTATATTGTGTCCTTTAATTCATTTGAATAGTTTCCCTTTTTAGTTTTGGCCTCCCCACCCAAGACAGTGGGGTTAAGTGACTTGCCCAAGGTCACACATCTGGGCAAATTATTAAGTGTCTGAGACCGGATTTGAACTCAGGTCGTCCTGACTCCTGGGCTGGTGTTTTATCTACTGTGCCACCTAGCTGCCCCTGGTTAGTTTTCTTTTAAGATTTCTTGAAATATTATGGTGGGCTTCTTTTTTTTGACCAAAGCTTTTCAGGTATTTCAGTGATTCTTGAAATTTCTTTTCCTTGAATTATTTTTCTACCCCAGTTTTCACAATGAGCTACTCTACATTTTCTTCAAAATTTTTTCAGTCTTTTGAATTTGAGTATTTCTTATCTCATGGAGGCATCACTTGTCTTAATAGAGACATTAGCTTCTATTTTGTAAATTCTAATTCTCAGCTAGTCCCCCTCCCCCTTCTTTGGGGTAAGATTAGTTCTTGGCTGTTAATATTTCCAAATTTTTGTTCCATAACACTCATTTCTTTTCCCAGTCTTTTACTCTAATGCTCTCATTAAGTTTTCAAAAATATTTTTGAATTTTTTTTTAAGTCTTGCTTCATCTCTTTCAGGAATTATAGATGACTTTGTTCCCAAGTTGTGTTTTTCTTTTGCTTGTAGATGTTTTGAAGTCAGTTTTCTTTTGGTTTATGTCTTGAGTGTTTTTGTCATCACAATGACTCTATATGGTGTGATTCTTTTATTTTGTTGATTTTAGAGCCAGACTGTGTACACTTCTAGGGATTAATGTCTGGTTTCTTGGGATTTTATTATTAGTTTTGTTCAGGTCAGACTGGGGACCTTCAAGGTTTCAGTGTTCTCAAATTGATAGAATCCTGGGCAAAGTCTGGTTATTGCTTCCTGGTGTGTGAGTTCTGCAGATTCCTGGTCTAGTTGTGGGTCTGCATACAATACTCCTATTGGCTTTCCCTGATTGGAAGTTCTAGTAGACTTACAGAAGTCTATAAGTCTCCATCAGCTAGCTGGGAAGCTGGCTCAAGGGTGATAGACTGTAGATTCTTCTTTGGGTTAGGATTCTTTCCTTGGCTGTTAGATTGGGGTCTTCAGACTGAGGCCAGAGGCTGGAACTGAGACATTAATCTGTTTTTTGGGTCCAAGACTCATAGTTATTATTTGCTTCTGAACTTGTTCCTGGTTCAATACATAGCCTAGGGCTGGTGGCAGCTCTTCAGTCTTGGAGATTCATCTGAATATAGGTCCCCTCTTCATTTACCTTGGATCTATGACCCATGACACAGCTTTCCAGTTGACATCTGGTTTTTTTTTTTTAGATTTTTGCAAGGCAAACGGGGTTAAGTGGCTTAATTATTAAGTGTCTGAGACTGGATTTGAACCCAGGTACTCCTGACTCCAAGGCCCGTGCTTTATCCACTACGCCACTTGACATCTGATTTTAGAAAGTCTGGAGACAAAAGTTTTCTTTATATGTTTGGGACCCTTCTTGCCCTGGTGTATAATCTAGATTGTACTTTGTGTACACCATGGCATCTTTGGCCAGACCTCTGTGTCAGCAGTTTTTACAGACCTCTCTTGTCTATGTCTCTGTTCTGATCTGGCTTGGAAAAGAGGTCACTGGCCTTCCCCCCCCCCCCCCCCCCCCCCCCCCCCCCCCCCCCGTTTCCTAATCAGAGGCAAGAGAATAAGCATTTATCTGGCACCAACTATTTGTCGGTTAAGCACTTGACAGTTATTATCTCATTTGCTCCTAGTGATTTGCCCAGAGTTACAGCTTGTGTGTGTGTTTGAGGACAGATTTGAGAGAGAAAAAAATCTCTGCCTATAAAGAGTTTACTTTTTACTGGGGGCATAAAAAATGAACATGAATAAATATAGAAGGTAATTTGGAGAATTACAATTGATGGCTCACATAAAACATTATAAGGTGATGACAAGAAGCAGAGGGAAGGAGAGAGCAGTCTAGGCATGTGGGACAGCTAGTGAAAAAGGCATGGAGTTGGGAGGTAGAGTGTCTTTTTATGAGAAACAGCAAGAAGGTGAATTGTTCCTAAATTGGAAGTGGAAAGTACTTTCTAAAACCTGGGGTTAAGTCTTGCCACTGATTCATATTGAGTGTGTGATTCTGAGCAAGGTATTTAACCTCAGTATACTAGGTAACTCTCAGAGACCATTCTTAGAAAAGAAGGTACTGTTATCAGTTGGTAGAAGGAGTTTCTTCATCTGGGGGTTCTCTATACTAATGAGATCACAGGTTCATTCCCTGTTTTCCAATCATTGATTTGATAGTCAACTCTATAAAACTTCTTGAACCCAAAATAGCAAATGAGGACCCCAAGAATGAAACTAGGGGAAAAGAGATCTCAGGACAGAGCTGAGGGAATACTAATGCTAAGGAGGTAGGAGATAACTAATGAGCCATTGAGATCTGATTCTGAAGTTGAAGATGTGGTTCAAATAATAAGAATTATTTGTTATATATTTGTGTCATAAATAATTATTATTTTTATCTTTCTGTTTTGAGGGAATAAATGGAGGACACAAGCAAAGTGACAAGAAGGGCTACTTTCTCAGAAATCAGGGTAAAGGAGGACAGTGTAGGTGAAGATGTTGAAGGATTTTGAGGTGTGGGGTAAGCAGATGAGGAAATTCATGATAGATGTCTAATAAAAATACTGTATCTGAGGGGCAGCTAGGTGGCGCAGTGAATAGAGCAGCTGCCCTGGAGTCAGGAGGACCTGAGTTCAAATCTGTCCTCAGACACTTAATAATTACCTAGCTGTGTGGCCTTGGGCAAGCCACTTAAACCTGAAAACCTAAAAAAAATACTGTATCTGATAAGGCCATTTGAGAGGTGAGAGGTTGAGTTAATTGCTTGTGTAACCTAGAATAACTACTGAAGGGAGTGAGAGTGAACCAATCTTGGAAGAATAAAAGGATTGTTATGCAACATTGAGAGCCTCCTTGAGATTAGATAAATTGAATTTGTAATAAGCAGTCTGTCTGGGACTGAAGATTTGACTGGGTTTGAATGGAGGCTGGGAGGCAAGGGAGTAGAAAGGTGGTGAACAATTTTGTGTGTATAGTTGGTTAATCATAAATTGGATCAATATGAAAAAATGGAAGTAAGATCAGATGAAGCACTGGACTAGGAGAATACATATATATATATATATATATATATATATATATATATATATATAGAGAGAGAGAGAGAGAGAGAGAGAGAGAGAGAGAGAGAGAAACTGGAGACTAGTGTGGAATAGATGAGTGAATGGGAGATGACAGACTAGCTAATTATTAGAGAAGTGAATTCAGAATTCATCAAAGTGGCACTCTAATGGGTGATGGTGAGATTTTTAAGCTATGATAGCTCAGGTGATTTAAATGTAGGTCATGGGAATTGAGGTTGAAAAACTGACAATCTGTTATTTGAAAACATGAGTTTGAATGGAGAAGAAGAGCCAAATACTTTGAGAAAGAAGGAGAAGTAACTTCATGGTTGATAGATTCGAGCAATAAGTAGGCAGATAGAAAGGCACTGTAATACAGTGAAAAGAATTTTTATTTTGGAGTGAAAGGAACTGATTTCAAATCCTGTCCTTTACTACTTATGTGACTTTGACAAGTCGATGAACCCACTAAATTCTTATAGATTTATCTCCATTTCTTACCTCTAAAATGAAAGGAGTTGGACTAGATAGCCTCTAAGGTCATTCTGTGCTCTTACTTTATGATTATTTCAATCTTAAGTGAGAAGTTGTTGCGTGGTGTATAGGGGAGGGATCTAGAAGTGATATTCAGGAGCATATGATGGGCTGCTGTGTCAGGGAATCAGAGCAGATACAACTAGAACTGGAAAGGATGACTAGGGATGCAGTGTCTTCCAGAGAAAACCAGGTTTCCATAAATATCAGAAAAGAAAGTATTTAGGAGGTAGGGAAATATGCTAATAAGTAGAACCAGGAGTTCTGGGTAGTGTACATAATGTTTAGTTGGCTATTGAACCACTGGTTTTGATGATGTGAGAAAGTTATGTGAATTCAAAAATAGCTTCTCATCTATATCTCAGAAATCATGATGTTTAAGAATTTCTTAATCCAGGATGTGATACAGACTATTTGAATTCTCTTTAATGCAATTTCAGTTACTTTCTGTCCTTTTTATATTTTGGTACTGCTTGAACTGTTTTAAAGTTAATAAGTAAAGCAATCATCACTGGCAGACAAACATGGGTGTATGTAGTATTTTTGCAGTTTTAAGTAATTGGGTTTTAAAATTTATTTTGACAAATTTTCTAGTACGAAAATAAACAGGTGTATTTCTTAGTGCATATCATTGGTACACTCAAAAGATTAGAAGTTAGTAATTGTAAGTTAATGCAATACATGGAAATTCCCAGTATAAAATTTACTTTTCAAACTGAATTTTTGAGGGTATTATAAGAAATCGAATCTTTCATTCCTACACAAAAAATTGAGTTGCTTTTATTTTATTTTTATTTTAAGTTTTTTGCAAGGTAATGGGGTTAAGTGGCTTGCCCAAAGCCACACGGCTAGGTAATTATTAAGTGTCTGAGACTGGATTTGAACCCAGGTACTCCTGATTCCAGGGCCGGCGCTTTATCCACTGTGCCACCTAGCCGCCCCAGTTGCTATTTTAAAGAATAATACTGTGAGAAAAAAAATTCCGTGTAGAAGCATTTCAAAGTTCTTTCTTAATGATTTGTAAAGGATGGTATTTACTTTGGATGAGGTCTCATTAGGCCAAAATTATATGAAAGTGAGGTTATTTGTTTGGTTGATAAGAGTAGGTCAAAGAGGTTCTAGTGAAAAAATAAAATTTTGCTTAGTGACATAGTAGATCCTTAAAAGATGCATATTTGAAAGATTCTCAATGGTTTCTGAAAATTTAGATTGTTTTTAGTTAAAAGTGAGACATGAATACTGTATTTGAGCTTTGGTGAAAATAAAAACATTTTAGTGAACTTGAAAGTAGGCTTTTGCAAAAAAAAAAATAAAAGTAACGTCACTTTGAAAGCTAGTTTTAAAAATATTTTATTCCATTGATTATTTCTCTGGTACTTTGCGCAAAAGTCTTTGAATACAGGGTAGGTATGTGTTTCTTTTTTTTGTTTTTTTTTTGCAAGGCAAATGGGGTTAAGTGGCTTGCCCAAGGCCACACAGCTAGGTAATTATCAAGTGTCTGAGACCGGATTTGAACCCAGGTACTCCTGACTCCAGGGCCGGTGCTTTATCCACTGCGCCACCTAGCCGCCCCTCTATAATGCTTTTTAAGGTTTACAAAGTATTTTTTTTTGTAGCAGCTTTGGTAGTGGTAACTTTGAGGTAAGTGAAGGTAATAGTGTTCCCTTTTTTTTTTTTTGCAAGGCAGTGGGTTTAAGTGACTTGCTCAAGATCACATAGCTAAGTAATTATTAAATGTTTGGGGCTTAATTTGAACTCAGGGCCTCCTGACTCTAGGGCTGGTGCTCTATCCACCATACCACCTATCTACCCTTGTCCCCATTTTTATAGATGAGGAGCTGAGGCTCCCATACATTAATTGACATAAGGTTCTGACCATCATTCTTTCCATTAAACCAAGCTGATTGGGTCTGATGAAAAGAGTTATCATTTTTTAATATTTTAAAAAGTTACAAATTATTATATAGAACATTCAGGGTAAATTAGTACTTATTATAAAGAAAATAGCTTTGTTTAATGATAATCATTTTTTTTCTGTGATAAATATTGTCAAGTGAACTTGGTCCTTTGTCAAATATCATTAGCTTATGAATTTGTTTCATAAAAGTATCTTAATGGCAAAACTATATTTTAAATACTGCATAATTTAAGGAACTCAGTAATTGTTGGGTTACTCTCATTTTCTTTTCTTCCATTGTTGATTCAATTGTGTAAATCTACACTTAGCAAGAACCCAAGTTGACAGTCTGGTTTTTACTAAAGAATTTAAATGTTTGTAATTTTTAATTAGAGTATGAAGTTACTTGTTTTGATAGTTTATAATGGTGTTTTAAATTTCTTTGCCATCTTTCACCCAGGGATTTCAGAGTACTTAGTAATTAGTAATTCCACTGAGAGAGGAAATTCCATCTCTCTCTCTCTCTCTCTCTCTCTCTCTCTCTCTCTCTCTCTCTCTCTCTCCACCTCCATCCTAAAAACACTGAAGAATTGCCTATTTTTTCAAGGCTACCCTCTAGTTAGTGGTGCAGGTAAAATTATAATTCTGAATTCTACACAGATGAAGAAGGTATTGAAGAAGATAGAAATTTTCTTGGACCAGATTTATAAATTGTAAAGACCTAACCCTTATTTAGGTACATTATTTCTCAAAATGATTTAAAAAGATTAACAGATAAAAATAGATTTTTAATTATAGATTTATTTTTGGAATGGATTTATTCATATGCATTGTTTAATCATCTCAAAATATTCAATTTGAACTGTTCTACTTTCGTGATGTGTAGAGTGGTTATGAAGGTGTAGGATATAAGTTTTGGAAGTTGAAAGTAGAATCATACAATTTTAGAAATTCATCTCCAAATTGATAAAAGTAATAATTTTTGAAAATTTATATTTATAACTTGCTTTTTTTCAGAGCTTTTTATGTATTTCCTCACTTGTTTAATGTTATGAATCTCATACAATGGTAGAGCAGGGATTAAAATCCAGGTTTTCTGACTCTGATTCATCAAATATTCTTTCCACTGTGCCATGCTTTTGTGAAACTTGGTTGTAACTTTTATGAAGTTTGGTTGTTTTAAATTAAATAAATAGGGATGCATACTTATTTCCACAAGCAAATTTATGCATGTAATGTAGAAAAACAGAGATTCTGACCTGTTTACTTAAATGTTTCCTCTCAGTAGTAAATATGCTGTTTCCATTTGTGTACTACATTACAGTGGTGACCTAAAAAGAAAGTGATCAGAAACTATGAATCAAGCCTGAAGATGGTGATTAGAAATGTAGGAGGATCAAGTAAAGTTCTCTCAAAACTATTCCCTAATCTTTCAGTGAACTTTGCCAGGGTATACCTGGGAGATGGTCCATTTGTTTAAGCAAATCTCAGTCTGAACACATGATCTTTTGCATATTTGCATGTGTATGGATATATTTATCAGCCATCATCCTTTCTTTCATGGTTATAACATGAGTAAAAGGGAAATATGGAGCCCCAGTCCCAGTACATAAATACATATGATGCTATTGTTTAGTTGAGTTGTTTCAGTTGTATCTGATTTTCCGTGACCATATTTGGGATTTTCTTGGCAAACATACCAGAATAGTTTGTCATTTCCTTCCCCAGTCCATTTTATAGTTGAGGAAACTAAGGCAAATGGAATTAATTCACTTATCCAGGATCACACAGCTACTAAGTATTTGAGGTTAGATTTGAACTTGGGAAGATGAGTCTTTCTGACTCTAGGTCTGGCACTTTATTCACTGAGCCATCTGGCTGACTCACATACATATATACATATACGTGTGTGTGTGTGTGTGTGTGTGTGTGTGTGTGTGTATTTTTTTATTTTTTAGGTTTTTGCAAGGCAAATGGGGTTAAGTGGCTTGAGACCAGATTTGCACCCAGGTACTCCTGACTCCAAGCCCCGTGCTTTATCCACTATGCCACCTAGCCGCCCCGCCCCTATATTTTATATTTATATATATATTGAAGAGTGAATTTGAATATACTGATAAAAGAAGTTGGGAATAATTTGTAAATGTATAGATTTGATAATTCTACTCTCCTCAAAAATCTTCAATAGCTCTTATTGCCTGTAATATAAAAATACAAACTCCCTTACCTGACTTTAAAAATCATTCATAATTTGACTCCAATTTAGCTTCCCAATATTCCAGTGGATCTGTAACTTCATCTGTGTAAATACTTTTTCAAACAATGTCTAGTAGCAGCCATCCATGTCTTTCTATTTTGTGCAACTGTTATCCTTGTCCTCTTGTAAATTTGCCAGAGGGAGACCACTCAGTATGCTAGGGGCTTTCTTTTTTTATGTTGTTGACATTTTGGAATACCAATGGAACAGTTAGACTTTCTATCACTTATCCCTTATACCTAATAAGTGACTCATCCTCTTTTCCACTCACATTTCTCTGATAGCATCTTTCATAATGTTTCTCATGCATAATTCCTCACTTCTAATGCCTTGCATGCATTCATACAGCAATCAGTTCATGCCTAACATGCCTCTCTTGATTGCCCTTTAGCCCACCCTCAATTTTAGTTCTCTAAAAACTTTAGTTTTGATTTGTAGTCATAAGATATAATCAGAAGACTATTAGTGTAAAAAAAATGAGTCTTTATTAGTGAGAAGTTTGAGATTATTTTTCCTGTACTCTTCCATCTCTTTGCTTCGTGTCCCAACCTAGCTTTTCTGTATGCCTTTATTTTAGTTTTTTTAGTTTTTTTTTTTGCAAGGCAAGGAGGGGGGGGGAAGGAGGTTAAGTGGCTTGCCCAAGGCCATACAGCTAGGTAATTAGCAAGTGTCTGAGACCTGATTTGAACCCAGGTAGTCCATGGAGTTTGTGTTATTATGCAATCAGTTACTCATTTTATTGAATGGTTTAATTCATTCATATTTAAGTTATAAGAATTAGATTAATATTTTTACAATTTATGTCTGATACTTTTTTTTTCCTGAATGATTTTTTTTTAAATTCTCTTCCTGGTGCAGCTAGTTGTCACAGTGGATAGAGCACTGGCTCTGATATAGAGCACTGGCTCAGGAATCAGAAGGACCTGAGTTCAAATGTGACCTCAGACACTTAATACTTCCTTAGCTGTATGACCTTGGGCAAGTCACTTAACCTCATTGCCTTGCAAAAATGCAAAAAAATTTCTCCTCTTTTAAAATAGTACTGTCACTGGTTATTTTTGCTTAATCTACTTTAAGGCAAGTCTATTTCCCACAGGCTTTCTCCCCCTCAATCTTAATGCCTTTTTTACCCCCATTTGTTTGTCAACCCTTTCCTTAATTTTGGATTTCCTTATTGAATTCTTTCTCATTCTTCCCTTTAATTATCTAATTATTCTTCTTTTCCGTTTTTCTTTTCCCCCCTCTGTTAAGTAATTAACCCCACCTTTTTTCTTTCCTTTCAGTTTCTTTTGTTTATTAGAGGTTCCCCCTCTGCCTTTTTCTTTTAAAAAATTGAGTTTTTACTTTGTTCTTTTCATTAATTTTATTCTAAACTTTTATTCTTTGGTTTATGGCTTTATACTTTTAAATTCTTTTTAAAAATCTTTTTGTGCTCTTTATGAAAATTTAAGCTTCTATAGTACCAAGTTTGAGTTCTTCTAAACAATTTATATGTTTTGCCTTGTTTTTATTGTTTCTTTCTCTCATTTTTCTTATGTTCCTCATTTTTAGAACTGTCATTTCCTGATGGAGGTAGGTACCATGTTCTTTCTTCTAAGAATTCTCTCCCCTATCCCAGTGTTGACTTCCAATCCCAGATTTTCCTTGGAACCACTTTATCTATATTTCTCTTTTGACTCATTAAATTTGCACTTTGTATTATCCTTACATATGCCTTCTCCCCACTTTCCCACCTCCTAAACATACACTTCTTGAGGTAGGGACTGTGACATTTAAAAAAAAAAATCTTTCTGTCCTTAATTTTAGCAGAATTTTTGTATATGGTAGAATATAAAAGATAAAGAATATAAAAGTATGACTCACATGGAGTCATACTTGATTATTATTTAACCCAAAGGTGCTTCTTTTTTCTTTCCCATCCTCTTCTACTCCCCACCTCTCTTTAAGACTATGTTTCAAGATAACATTCTGAAGCCAGCCAAATGCTCTAAGTGATTTTTAACTTACCTGTACTTTTCCTACCTTTTCTTTTTTTTAAGGTTTTTGCAAGGCAATGGGGTTAAGTGGCTTGCCCAAGGCCACACAGTTAGGTAATTATTAAGTGTCTGAGATCAGATTTGAACTCAGGTACTCCTGACTCCAGGGTTGGTGCTCTATCCACTGCGCCACCTAGCTGCCCCCTTTCCTACCTTCTAATGGAAATCTTATGTCTACTTTAAAAAAGTTCTATGCCCAAGATAAGTATTGTGTTTCCTTCCCTCAACGCCATTTATTATGCATCTAAATGTGCCTGATAAGTTTGATCTTACAAGAGATGAACATAACTGGGACAATTTCTCTGCATATGATAGTGTGATAAAGTAGAAAGAACACAAAACTTGGAATTGAGGGATTTGCATTTAAGTCTTGGTTCTATCATATTATATATTTAACATCTCTCAGTCTGGATTTTTGCATTTCAAAAAAATATTGTCTTATCTCTCACACTTGTTGGTAAAGCTTAAATAAGATTCTATCCATAAAGCATTTTATAATCTGTAAAGCTGGACGCTATTGATGTTACAAATAATATTTTGTATTGTGTATTTTATTCATTTTAAGATATATTAGTATAATGAAATACTTCAAAGGTTTACACCTTTCTTTTACCGAACATTTCCCCTACCAATACAGATTGTCACTCCTCTGTAGTTTAATAAATGGTCTTTTAGAATTACTGTGGCCAAATATGACTTTTAGAAATGAAACTGATAAATGTTAAAGGGATTGTGGCAAAACTGGGACATTAATACAAAAGTTGGTAGAGTTGTGAACTGATCCAATCTTTCTGGAGAGTAGTTTGGAATTATACCCAAAGGGCAATAAAAAAGTACACACCCTTTGATCCAGCATTACCATTACTAAGTCTGTATTCTGAAGAGGTCATGAAAAATTCCATATGTACAAAAATATTCATAGCAGCTCTTTTTGTAGTGGCAAAGGATTGGAAATTATGGGGATGCCTGTCAATTGGAGACATGTCTGAACAAGTTGTGGTATGTGAATGTAATGATGTAATGGAATATTGTAGTTTAGTAAGTAATGATGAGGGATAGGATTTTAGAAAAGCCTGGAAAGACTTGCATGAATTGATCTGGAGTGAAGTGAGCAGAACCAGAAAGCATTATACATACTAACAAGTAACAACAGAGGGTAATGATCAATTGTTATGGACTTGTTCATTTTAGCAGTACAGTAAGTGAAGATAGTTTTAAAAGACATGATGGAAAATATCCAGATGAGGAACTGTATAGTTTAAAAGTTATATTATGACTTTTTTTTCTCTCCAATGTTTTCTTCCATTTGGATTGATTCTTCTCTTATACCTTGATAATATGGATCTATGATTAGCATGGTTATAAATATAGAGCCTATATCAGATTGCAGCATTCTGTTGGTGGAAGGGAGGAAATGATTGATAAAAAAATGATTGATAAAAATTACTGTTGCATGTAGTTAGAAAACAAATAAAATATTCAGAAAAAAAGAATTCCTATAACCAAATAATTCATTACCCCATAGCCAATCTGCTGATAAGCTTTTATAAACTTAGCTATATTGGTTTTCAGGCATATACTTATGGGACCCATCTGTGTTTGATGCCTTTCTAGAAATTGATTATGTCTGCCTATAATCTTTATTTTTTTAAATTTTATTTTTTAATTCTCATTTTGTACAAATTTTTTTACATTAATAAAATATTCTTGTTTAAGAGTAAACAAAATACCCCTCCCCCCATGAATATAGACTTGCTTGGGCGAAAAAAGTAAAGGGGAGAGAAGAAAAATTAAAATTAAAAAAATAGTAATAATTGTAGGTATGTCCAGATGGCGCAATGGATGGAGCACCAGCCCTGGAGCCACGAGCACCCGAGCCGACATCCAGCCCCGTAGATCCAACAATCACCCAGCCGTGTGACATGCAAGCCACCTGATCCCCACTGCCCTGCAAAAACCTAAAAGAAGAAAAAAAACCCAAAATAAAATAAAATAGTAATAATAGTAGGGGTGGCTGGGTGGCAGACAGAGCATTGGCCCTTGGGCCAGGAGCACCCGGGTCCAAATCCAGACTCAGACACCCCAAGATCACCCTGCTATGTGGCCCCAGGCAGGCCACCCAGCCCCATTTGCCCTGCACCCTCCCCCAAATTATAGTAATAAAAAATGTGCTTCAGTCTTTGTTCCAACACCAACAACTCTGTCATGGGTGGATCACATTCTCTCTCTCTCTCTTTTTTTTTTTTTTTTTTTTGGTTTTTGCAAGGCAAATGGGGTTAAGTGGCTTGCCCAAGGCCACACAGCTAGGTAATTATTAAGTGTCTGAGACTGGATTTGAACCCAGGTACTCCTCACTCCAGGGCTGGTGCTCTATCCACTGCACCACCTAACTGCTCCTGTGAATCACATTCTTAATGATAGGTCCATCACAAAAGTTACTTCCATATTTTTCCAACATTGCCATTGCTGATCGCAACTCCCTCCTTTCTTATTTCTCCACTACCATGTACTATATTTTCCTCTCTCCTTTCACTCTGACTCTGCTGTAGGGTCGCTGAGTGGCACAGCAGACAGATCCTCAGTCCTGGGGCCAAGAAGCCCTGAGCCCCCATACCACCCCTTAGGCCCAGAATCCTGGACAGGCCTTCCAATCCCAGCCCCTTGCAAGAAGTAAAAAAGAAAATGTGTTATGTCTGACCACTCACCCCCCATGGTCCGTTCTCTCCTCCTTTATTCACGTCCCCACCTCTTCTCCCTGCTCCCCCCTCCTCCTTATTCCAGATGCCTATACCCCATTGAATATATATATATATGCTGTTTCCTCTCCTAGCCACCTCTGATGAGAGCAAAGGTTCCCTCATTCCCCCTTGCCTCCCCCCTTCCATATCATTGCAATAGCTCAGTGTAATAAAAAAAATCTTATATGAAATATCTTGGCCTATTCACCCTCTCCTTTTTCTTTCTCCCATTCCATTTCCCTTTTTTTCTATTGACTCCATTTTTACACCATATTTTATCTTCAAATTCAGCTTTCTCCTGTGCTTCAACTATAAAAGCTCCCTCTACCTGCTCTATTAACTGAGAAGGTTCATATGAGTATTATCAGTGTCATTTTTCTATGCAGGAATACATGCAGTTCATCATCATTAAGTCCCTCATATTTTCCCCCTCTCCTCCAATCTCCATGCTTCACCTGAGTCCTGTATCTGAAGATCATACCTTCTGTTCAGCTCTGGCCATTCCAAAAGGAACCTTTGAAATTCCCCTGGTTCATTGAAAGTCCATCTTTTTCCCTGGAAGAGGTCATTCAGCCTTGCTGGGTAGTTCATTCTTGGCTGCATTCTAAGCTCTTTTGCCTTCCGGTATATTATATTCCAAGCCCTACGAGCTTCCAATGTAGTTGCTGCTAAGTCCTGTGTGCTTCTGGCTGCTTGTAATATTTTCTCTTTGACTTGGGAGTTCTGGAACTTGGCTATAATATTCCTAGGGGTTGGTTTTTTGGGATCTCTTTCTCGGGGGGGGGGGGGATCGGTAGATTCTCTCCATTTCTGTTTTGCCCTCCGCTTCTAGAATATCAGGGCAATTTTCCTGTAGTAATTCTTTGAAAATGATGTCAAGGCTCTTTTCCTGATCATGACTTTCAGGTATTCCAATAATTTTTAAATTATCTTTCCTAAGTCTGTTTTCCATATCAGTTGTTTTTTCAGTGAGATATTTCACATTTTCTTCTAATTTTTCATTTTTTTGGTTTTGAAGTATTGATTCCTGATTTCTGGTAAATTCATCAATCTCCCTGAATTCTATTCTTTGTCTAAAGGATTTGTTCTCCTCAGAGAGTTTTCTTATCTCTTTTTCTATCTGGCCAATTTTGCTTTTTTAGGCATTCTTCTCCTCAATAACTTTTTGAACTGTTTTATCCATTTGACCTAAGCTGGTTTTTAGCGTACTATTTTCTTCAGCATTTTTTGGATTTCCTTGACTAAGCTGCTGACTTCATTTTCATGTTTTTCCTGCATCTCTCTCCTTTCTTTTTCCAGTTTTTCTTCCAACTCCCTCATTTGATTTTCAAAGTCTTTTTTGAGCTCTGTCATAGCCTGAGCCCAATTTCTGTTTTTCTTGGAGTCTTTAGATGCAGGAGCTTGTGCTTCCTCATCTTCAGACTGAGTATTTTGATCCTTCTTGCGCTCATATGCAAAATATTTCTCAATGGTCTTCCTCTTGTTTCTCTGCTTGCTCATTTTCCCAGCCTGGGCCTGGTTTTGGGGTGCTTCCTGAGCTTTTGGGGCACTCCCACAAGGGTCTCAGTGTGTGAGGCTCTGTCCTCCCTCCTGGTCTGTGAATGACCATAATCGCCCCCCTCTGCTACAGGGCTGAGGTGGGGTGGCCCTGCTGTTCTGTTGGGGGGGGCCTAGACTGCTATCAGGATCTGAATGTGGTCAGAGTCCCAGAGTTCTGTTCCTCGGGCAGAGGACAGAGCTTGGCAGTCTCTCTCTTTGCTCCCCTCCCTAGGATCAGTGGGCTCATGCCCTGGGGGCTCCTGCTTAGGGCTCTGCCTGCTTCTGTTTCCGGATCTGGGCTGCCGAAAGACCAAGCTGCTAGCTGTGAGCCCTGAGAGCTGGTTCACTTGCTCGTTCTGGCAGAGGTCCCCCACTGTTCCCCCACTTTGTGCCAGGTGCTCTCTGGGGTGCAGCTCAGGAGACTCCCCCAGTGCTGTGAGCCGTGGCTCCCAGCGCCCTGGGGCTGCCTCTGGGAGGCTGAAGTTCTTTTGCTCTGTTGGGCCGCCCCTCCGACCCCGGGGAGCAGAGCCTTTCTGCTCTTTTTTCAGGTTACCTTGAGTAAGAGAACTGCCTCATTGGGTCCCTCTGTGGGTTCTGTCTCTTGAAAATTTAGTTAGAGTCCTTAGTTTCAAGTTTTATCATAGAGCGCCTAAGACTTGATCCCTTTCTGTCGCCAACTTGGCTTCGCCCTGTCCTGCCTATAATCTTTAAATATTATCTTTGTCAGAATCCTGCATTTTTTTACCCTGAGATTGTGAAAGTTGGAGGTGTGAATATCGTTTGCAACTTCAGCATAATTATTTTAAATATGCCTAGTCTGGGGGGACTTTGGCTTTGAAAAAGAATGTCCATTAAGTCCCCTGGCTAGGTTCTGCACAATGATTTTTATTCTCACTAACTTTAAATGGCAGACCAAATTTAAGTGTAGAGATTTGAAGGGATCTGTAATAGAAAAAAAGTTGTACAAAAGTTTCAGGATTTAAAGGCATTGATACAATTTCAAATGATAAAGCGGTTGGTTCCAAGTTATTTTCTTGGACTTATTTATTTGGATGAATAGCTTATTGGTGTTATGTGACTTTTAAAATATTTAGATGTTCTGTGTAAAGCTCTATTTCTTTGAAAGTGACTCAGAAAATTTTAGAGGAAGATGAATTTTTGTCTTAAAAGAAAATAAATCTCTTTTATCCCTACTTGCCTCTTTTCCAAGGTCAAAGTGCCACTGGTAAGTTAGTCTTACATTTGGAAGTTCACTTGTTTATTTATCATTAAGTTCATGTACCTTATGTGATTATTATCATCTCTGAAATGGGTATGGATGATTATTTTCATTAGTTAAATATTCTGCCTAATTTAATTTCCAGATATGAATTCCCAACATTTAAGTAGATACAAGTAATTGGATACAATTATAACAGAGTAGATTGAACATAAATATTAAATTAAGAATGTTCTTTAGAATCAATGACCATTATTCCATGACAGTTAAGTGCTAATTAATAGTGTGTTCTAGATAGTAGAATACCAGAGTTTAGATTATTAAGATTGTTGGTATGAAATTAAGCTGTTGGAATTTATTAAATGCTTATTTTGTACCAGGCTCTGTGTTACCTTGGAGGGATACAAAGCAAGGCAAAAAAATAACCTCTGTCATGGAACTCACTGTTCTGGTGGAGGCAGTCACTTGCAGGCAACTCTGTATATATGAGATATATACAGTATAAATGAGGTAACACCATTGTGCTGGCAAATGTTTAACAATTTCTCTGGAAAGAAAAATCCAGATGTGACACACAAGTATGTGTACTATTAACATACTATTCATCAGTTTCTTGAATTTCAACAATCAATAAAACCATAAATCAAATCCTTATTTGTAGCATTTGCCAATTTCAGTATTAATAGTCAGGGTGAGGGTTGCTCTAAATCTTGAGAGTGGGAAATTCAGAAAGGTCTCTTATACTTTTGAACTGAGTCTTGAAGGTACCCTGGGAAACCAAGAGACAGTGGTAAAGAGGGTGAGCAGTTTAGAAGGGTGGACATGCAGTGAAAAGACATGGAGTCAAAAGCTAGATAGAGGAAAATCAAGATGACTAGTGTTGCTGGATTCTATTTATAAGTAGGAGGAGGGTAAAGAAGACGGTACAAAGACCAGAAAGATAGAATGGTTTTGAAGGGTTTTAAAAGCCAGATAGGATTTTATATTTGATCCTAGGTAAAGTAATAGGAGCCATTGAAGTCTGTGTAGATGGGATTTAGGAAGAATGCTTTGGCAGTTGTTGAGTAAAGGATGAACTAGAGTGAGGAGAGATACATGCCAGATTCATTCAACCAGCAGAATGAAGAAATAATAACTGAGGGGAGGAGAACCTGTATTCAGGGCAGTGGCCTTGTGAATGGAGAAAAGGACCTAAGAGACATTGTAAAGGTAGAAACAAGATTTAGCAAAAGGTTGTCTTTGGGGAGTAAATGTGAATAAAGGGTTGAACATGATGCTGAGATTGCCAGCAAAAGTCATAAAATAAATCTAGTAGTTTTTGAAAGGGCAAATATGAACATCTTTTCCTAAAATTAGGGCAGATATCTTGATTTTATTTGAGTTAATTTATTGTTTGGAAATATGCATTAGATGTGTATAATTTTTTTTTTGGCAAGGCAGTGGGGTTAAGTGACTTGCTTAAGGTCACACAGGTAATTATTAAGTGTCTGAGGTTCCATTTGAACTCAGGTCCTCCTGACTCCAGGGCTGGTGCTCTATTCACTGTGCTATCTAGCCAGCCTAAGATGTGTATAATGGCTAATCTTTTACTTATTTAAAATAACTATGAAGTTGGATCCCTTCACAAGATACAGGAGTAGAATAATCCTGTAGTTGAACTGCTGTGTCTGTGTATTTGTGCTGGAGCAGAAGAATGAGGAAATCGCATGACTTCTGTGTTTATTACTGGTCTTCAGCAACAGGGATGCTCATATCTCTTTTAGGACTGCTGAGTTTGCACAGTATGCTAACTGATGCTGTCTCTTAAATGGGAAGTTTACTAGTAAGAATTTGTTTCCTTTCTAATATAGTATTAGCCTTACTATGGAAATGAAATATCTGGACACTTTAATGGCTGCTTCTCACCCATTTAAAATGTCCTTTGTTCTGGAAAGGCGCACACCCCTTTTTTCAGCCTGGGCAGTGATTGGTTCTTATTGATCACATGCATTTCTGACTGCTTTGACTACCTCTGTTAACCTGAGTTATTGATTGTTTATTGTCTCTTTTGTGATAAAAATGTTTAGTTGATATTTTTTAGAGACTTCTTGGTAGAGTACTGATACCTTTTCTGTTTCAAGTGGCTTTTAAAAAAATTTTCGAGTGCTTTGTTTCTTTTGTTTGCAAAATTAAGAAAATTAGAAAAATATTGACTTAAAAAGCAGCCATTACATTAATGTTGAGCCACAATGCAAAGCTTTTTATTTATCTCTTTTTCCCCATTCCTTATTTTAAATTTTTTAAAATTTTGATTTCTAGGGCTTAAATTTTTATCCCCCCTCATCCCAAAGCATTATATCTATATATGATACATTAATATAGATAATGATTAAAACTTAAAAATTAAATAAACTATTCGTAACATTATAGAATGGGGGAAACCTTCTATGATGCTGGTTCGAAAAAGTGTTCATTGGTATGTATCTTGTTCAAGATATTTTTCTTGACTCTGTGTAGGATACTGAGATTATGTACCATAGAGATAAGGATTATAAAATTTGTTGTACATTTTCTATGTTTAAGAACAGTATTGGTTATGTTATAATTTATATTATTCTTTCACATTATCTCATTTGCTCTCTGCCAAATTCTTTTAAAGTAGGATATTCAAAAAGTCAAATTTCCTTAGGTGAGAAATTTATTCTACAGCATCTCAGGTTTGAAATAACTTTAATAGTATGGGCAGTTTGTAGATTTGGGAAGTTATTTTGTTTTATTATATTTATTGTAGTGGTCATTGCCTTAATTACTCCCCCCCCCCTTGATTGCTCTTGATGTTAATTCAGGTGAAATAATTGAGGATTACTGGTAGAGAAAATTAAATCTATTACTGTGACTTGAATTCTTTTCCTTTAATATCTTTATTTGTTAATTTTCTTGGCTTATCAAATTTTTATTTCCATTGATTAAAGTTCTAGTGCTTTGGTGATTTGAGTTGCTTCAAAAACATTCTTTTTTTTTTTTTTGCAAGGCAAATGGAGTTAAGTGGCTTGCCCAAGGCCACACGGCTAGGTAATTATTAAGTGTCTGAGACCAGATTTGAACCCAGGTACTGCTGACTCCAGGGCTGGTGCTTTATCCACTGTGCCACCTAGCCTCCCCTTTCAAAAACATTCTTGAGGAGATTGAGTTTTTTGTAATTACCAAAGGACATTCTAAAAATGGATCCCATTGGAGTGGAGAAAGGAAAACTGTTAAACCTAAAACTGTAAAAACCTTAAAAACGTAGGGTTAAGAGGGGCGGCTAGGTGGTGCAGTGGATAGAACACCGGTACTGGAGGCAGGAGGACCTGGGTTCAAGTCCGACCTTAGATACTTAATAATTACCTAGCCGTGTGGCCTTGGGCAAGTCACTTAACCCCATTGCCTTGCAAAATCCTAAAAGAAACCCCATAGGGTTAAAATAAAATACAGATATTTTAAAGTTTTATTCTCTAAGATCTTACCTCTAAACTGTAAGGTGGAGTCCATCAAGAAAATGACCACCCTTGGACTAGGAAAAAGTTTGGGTTTTATACAAAAACAGAGAAAATGGAAAGTTATTAACCTTCTTTGTGGCCTAGCTGCCCAAAACTACTTCTCAAAGACTGTCATCCTTTTACAATATCTTATCTGTCCCAATATCCTAATCATTGCCCTCCTGAGTTTGTAATTAACATAGGGTAAGATACCTAGTAGTCTTAATTTCTTACTAATTTGTGAAGAACTGAATACTGTCAAAAAAATAAATCTTTTTACCAGAATAATAGTTTTGATAATGTTATACTTTGATAAAACCTATTGTGTTTAATATTGTATTCTAAGTTGTATTGAAGCCTAAAGAATGGGTATAATACAATCTTTGCATGTATACTAGATAGGGTTGGGTTCAGTATTTGGGGCTAATTGTCTTTACGCTGGATTATTTATGAAGTGCTGCTTTGAAATGTTCCATGCTTTAATGTCATAGTTTTATTCTCTGATGCTGGTTCTTTTTCTAGTTTTGAGTGTAGGTAGATGTTTAAAATCATTTCTTCTTTTTCAGAATGTTCCTCAGTGAGAGTAGATAAATTTAAGAGTATCTCAGAAAAAATCCATCAATTAGTTACAAAGAAATGATTATTAGTGTTCAGTTTTTTCCATATGGCTTTAGCGCCTGGTACACAGTAGGTGTGTTAATAAATGCTTGTTGATTGATATTGTTTCCAGCTAGCCCGCTGGTTTGAATAGTTTGTGTATATTAGGAGAATGTTAGTGGGAATTTTTGATATACAAGATAAAGTGTCCACCAGTCCATTCTAAATACTAAAAATTAACATCTTGAATCTGGTTTTTGTTGTTGTTATTGTCAGAAGAGTTGCTTGAAATATACTTTGATTTTTTAAAAAAAATTTTAGGGTTTTTTTTTGTGCAAGGCAATGGGGTTAAGTGACTTGCCCCCAAGGTCACACAGGTAGGTAATTGTTAAGTGTTTGAGGCTGGATTTGAACCCAGGTCTTCTTGACTCCAGGACTGGTGCTCTATTCACCTTGCCACTTAGTTGCCCTATATTTTGATGTTTTACTGACCTCAGTCAGTAGTCAGTAGTCAGTAGTCAGTAAACTTTTATTAAGCACCTACTATATGCCAGAGCCTGTGCTTACTTATGATATAAAAGGAAGACAGATCCTACCTTCAAGTTGTAAGGATTAAGTGAGATATTAAAAGCTCCCTTTTAATTGCTTGCTATTATCAAAGCAAATTATATTTCAATTTAAGAATACTATTACTGCAATCCCTTTTTATCAGGAGATATAGGAAGAGGTAAAGTTGGACAACATAAGGTATCAATCCAAATGAGAGTAGACAAAATGGGCATCTTGACATCTTTGCAAATGAAGATCATCTTTTACTTCTTCAAAAACAAACAACTCCATAATATGTTGGTTTAGGCCAGTGTGTTTTGCTCTTTTGTTTAGAAAAGGACTTTTATTCTTTGAACTTTTTGTGTACTTATCACTGCTACATTGTAACTTAATTCTGAGAAGAATGCTAAATTTTATCTTTTTATTTTTTTTTAGTCATTGTGTTATTTTCCCAGGCTGCCATTCTGACCTTTTCTTCTTATTTATAGGTTGTTCTGTAGGGGTCAAGTATGGTACTAAATCTAACTGTGGAACAGCTTTTGATATGTTTAAGTAAGACTTTTCTAGCATAGTACATAAGCATCATAGGGAAATTAAGGAACTAAATTAGTTAACATACTTTGTAGAGAGTTTTTTTTATCTAATTCTTCATTTCAAGTCCACCAAAAGTGGTCTTCTGTGTAAAAAGAAAGAAAACCTGAAGAATTAATTAGTAGACTAAGAGATTCCAGAAATGGATTCAATTACAATACAAACTTGTGTGAATATATGAAAAAATGTAAGTAACTTAGTAATTAAGAAAAGCACTACGTAATTGTTTAATATTGTGCAGGAAATAGATGATAGCATACATTGCAGAAAACTTGATTTGTACAAATGTTAGGCATGTGTTTTTTTTTTTTTTAATTTAGAGAGGTGAGAAAGAAGCAAGAATGTTTATCTTAGTTCAGGGAAGATACATTTATGACCAGTGGAGATTTCCATAGGACTCAGTTTTTTCATTTTCAAAATGACAGAGGGTTGGTTTAGATTTCATATTTCTGGAGAATCAGATTCTGGTTTTTTTAATAGCTCAAGCTAAGAATGGATTGTAGTTTCCTATCACCTGGACTACATGATCTAAGTTCACTTTCATAGCAACCTTATATGAGTCTGAAGGGCCAGTGGACTTGGCAAAAAATTATGAAGCTGTTTCAGAGCAAAAACAATGGGAAAAGATAAAATGTAATGGATTGATAGGAAAATCATTAATAAGGAAATAGAGACATTCAGTGTACTTCTTAGATTGATGTGGAATTTTTTTGAGTAGAAACACAGTATTGCCTAGAACTTCTATTGATAGGAATTTTTCAGCATTTGAAGGCAGTATAATGAACTGCCACTTTAAGAACTTTCCTTAAAGGTATCTCCCTGGCAACATTGATGTCTCTCAAATCATTATAACTTTGTTCAATTATGTCATGTCTATTTTCATCAAATGAAGTTTAAAATAGAGCTACATGCTCACCTAAGTCAGAATTTTCCAAATTCTGAAGGACATCCCATTGGGATATGAAACCCCAGGTATTTTCCAGCACATTTATTGCAGAAATTCACTGACTTTTTCCAATAAAAACAAAGCAGAAATCAGAGTTTTAAAAAAATGCATACAAATATCCAAAATGTGGTGAAATTAGTTCCAATATCAGATGAATGAAGCATAGGAGATATTTATAGTATGTTATGCATAAATGAGATTAAATTATTCTTGGTGCGTTACTTTTAGTTTCCATAAGCCCATACACTGATGGGTTGCATTTGAATCAGTCTTTTTATGGAAATTATCATAATATCTGTTATATTTCCTAATGCCATTATGTTGGCAGGTGAAATTAATAAGTTTTCAAGCCAATCTAGAACTTTTTAAAAATGGAATTAACTAAGTTATCAATATCAAAATTAATTTGAAATGTTCAGCAGTGTATAGTTTAAAGCAAAAACCATCAAATCAGCTGCAGCTAGTATAAGCAAAGGCAATTGAGACCATTTAAGCATGTGAAATATAGAAAAGGTAAAAACCTCAAATACAAAACCCACACTATCTATTATGTCATTCAGATTCACAAACATAATGTTTTTGTCCTTCATTTTTGAAGAGGACCAGAACATCAAAGGGGTTGATGACATGACAAGTGCATGTACTGGATTTGAGTGAGGGGGAGCTGTGCTAAGTTAGCAGTCTCATTTTCTCCTCTGGAGCCATCTGGATCCAGTGGCCAGATGTGAATCAAGATGATTGGAGATGACCTTGGATGTATGGCAGTCAGGGTTAAGTAACTTGCCCAAGGTCACACAGCAAGTGTCTGAGGCCAGATTTGCACTCTTGTTCTTCTGACTCCAAGGCCAGTACTCTATCCACTGCACCATCTAGCTGCCTATAACAAACATAGTTATATTTTTTTTTGTTTGGTTTTTAGGGTTTTTTTGCAAGGCAAATAGGGTTAAGTGGCTTGCCCAAGGCCACACAGTTAGGTACCACACAGCTAGGTAATTATTAATTATTAAGTGTCTGAGGCCGAATTTGAACTCAGGTACTCCTGACTCCAGGGCCAGTGCTCTATCCACTGTGCCACCTAGCCGCCCCACAAACATAGTTATTGAAGCAAAGGAAAGGCTATAGTATTTTGTTACCTTTAAATGAATGCCTTAATTGCAGCTAGAAAGAAATCTAATAAATGGAAACATCTTAAGTATCTATACATACATATATATATTATATATATATATTATATATTTCTGGAGAAAATTAATCTGTTTTAATAAGCAACCCCTCCAACCCTTTTTCAAAAATCAAAAAAGAAACAAAATAAATAACATTTCTCTTTTATCAAAAGGGTTTTTTTACCTTCTATAAGTTTGCTTATAGAATTAAGTATTAAAAGTTTCATTTAATCCTCTTAATAGCATCCTATGTATCTTCTCTCATTTTTAGCCACATACCTACAAAACACTCTTTTATTCACTGCATTTATTTCTTCTCTCATTCCTCAAACTTTTATTATTTTGTTTATCAGTCAATCAGTTATTGCCAGGCAGTTGCTTGAGATATTGATGCAAAGAATGAAACAATCCCTTCTCTGTAGGAATTTTAACATTCCCATGGGGGAGACAATGACATATGTAAATATATACAACATATTTGTAAAGTGAGCAATAAAAAAGTACAATGTACTTAAATATAAAGTAGTTTGAATGGGAGGGCTCTTAAGTCTGGCAGGGTGAGGATCAAAAAAGATTTCATGTAGGAGATGGTGTGGAGCTTTAGAGTATGGAAGCCACAGAATGGTAGTCTATGAGGGAGAGGTAAGCAGGAATAGTAATTAAATGTTAAAAAAACCTCATTTTTCCCCCCCTTCAAAATTTCATCCTATGGATGATATCTCTTCTTTTTTAACAATCTTAGAAAAACTTATTTTCATATCCTCTCTTCAGTAAGTATATTTATAGGTGTGTGGGATGTCCACTACTAAGACTTGGAAACAGGAGATGGACTGTTGTGTGTCACATAGAGAGAAAGCCGATTTGACTGGTTTGAAGAGTAAGGGGGGAGGTGGACAAAGATAATGAATGATGAAGCTGGGAGATACGTTGAGGGTGACTAATTGTGACTTTTAAAACCAAAAAGAGACATTGCATATTTTTTTATAAAGATGACAGAACTGATTGAGTAGGGGAATCAAATCATTTGATCAAATATGCACTCAAAATCACTCCCCACTTCTTACCAAATAGAAAAAAGAATAACAAAATCTATTTAATAAATATTCACAGTCAAGCAGAACAAATTCCCTAAACTGGCCATATCCCAATATTCTACACCTTCAGTCTGTCATTCCTTATGTCACTGGGAGTTTTTAAATTTGGTCTTGTAGGTTTTAAATCTTGGTGTCATGCTGAATTTGTCACTTTGTCCCTTTGACCTACCCCTTCCATGTAGTTGCCAAGTCTTGTTGATGTTTCTTCTACTGTATCTCTTACATCATCTCCTTCCTTCTACCCACATATCCACTACATCAGTACAGTTTCTTATCACCTCTTAAGTGAACTACTACTGTATTAATCTTTGCCTCTAGCTTCCCTTTGCAGTCCATTCTCTACACAGTTTTATCCATATTTCTTGAGCACAACTCTGACCTTATTAGTCTCCTGCTTAAGCTTCAGCACTTCTTACTTCAAGACAAGAGGAATAGTCTCTTTCTCTTTGGTTTTTTAAAGACTTTCAGTCTGTCTCTAACTCACTTTTTAGGTGCTCTCAATATCATTAAGTTAAACTGGCCTCCTTGTTCTTGTCCAGACATAACATTTCATTTACCCCTCTCTCTGTCTTTGTCTGGGCTCTCTTGAATTCATATAATGTACTACTCCTTACTTCTGCTTCATTGATCCTTAACTTCTTTATAACTTCTTCATAAGCTAAGACTCAAGTACCACCTCATACAGAAGCCTTTTCTATTTTCCCCCAGTTGCTAATGCTCTCCCTATGAAATTATTTTGAATCAATTTTGTATATGATTTCCTGAGATGTTGTTTTTCTCTTAATAGCACTCAAATGCAATCCTTCTGCTGACCCCAAGTCTTGTTTCAACTGCTCAAAATGAATGTTCAGCAGACTTCTTAAACTCAGTATGTCTGTAACAGAAGTCTACCTTGAATTCTACTCCCTCCAACCTTCCTTTTTTCTATAGAAGACAGTAACCATCATCTTCCAATTAAATTCAGACTTCTTTCTCATTTTTCATATTCAAGTTGTTATCAATCTCACTCTTGCAAAACCTCTCAAACATGTTCCTCTGGCACTGCCATCACTCAAGAACAGGCCCTTATCATCTAACAATTTGGTTACTGCAATAGCTTGCCAGTGGGTCTGCCTGCTTCAAGTCTCTTCCTCATTCCATTCCATTTTCCATTCAGCCACTGATCATATTACCGGCCCACCGATTTTCATTTATCCCAGCTCAATTGTCTCTAGGAGTAAATACAGAATTCTTTGTTTGGCATTCATTATCCTTAATAACCTTCTACCTTTCCAGTCTTCTTACACTTTACTCCTCAGCATTTGCTTTTTAATATAGTGACTGGCTTCCAAGAGATATTCTATCTCTGTCTCTCATCATTGTCTCTAACTGTTCCCTTTGCCTGAAACACTCTGCCTTCTGACTTCACTGTCTTCCTTTAAAAGTCCCAGCTATAATCCCACCTTCCACAGGAAGTTTCTCCAACTCTTCCTAATTCCTAATTAATGCCGTCCCTCTATTAATTATTTCCTATATGTAAACATATATTCCTATACATTTTCCTGTGCACAGTCTGTTTTGTGCATATATATATATATATATATATATATATATATATATATTGCTTACTTCAGTTTTTAAGCTCTTTGAGGGCAAGGATTGTCTTTTTGTATCTTCAGCTCTTACTTAGTATAATGTCTAGCTTATTCTGGTTGTTCAGGAGTTTCAGTTTGTCTCTTCAATTGTGACTTTTCATGACCCCATTTGGGATTTTCTTGCCAAAGACATAGAAGTGTTTTTTGCTATTTCCTTCTATAGTTCAGCTGAGGCAAACAAAGTTAAATTATTTGTTCAGGGCCACAGAGCTTGTAAGTGTCTGAGACTGTATTTGTATTTGGACTCCTCACTCTAGGTCCTGTATGCTATCCACTGATCCATCTAATTGCTCCCCTCAGAGGGCTTTTTCATAACTGATTGTTGAATAAATCATATATTTTCTAGACATCCCTTTACATCATAGATTACTTTTAGTTATATGTTGGTTGGTATAATATGGCTTTTGGTGAAATGAACAATGTTCTTTTAATTTAACTCATTTAAGAAATCTTTTTTTCTATAGTTTTGTAATACTTAAGTAGTGGTAGGTCAAATGATTTATAAAGACTGATTCTTTGCCTCACTTTATCCCCACAGTTGTGAGACTTAGAGGTCTTCAGAAAGACCTAAAATAATTCAAATTGATATAACTTTTTTTGAAGAGTTTTTATTGATATCTTCCTTTTCTTATGTCATCATAGCTATCTCATTTATGCTTCCCTTTTCCCTTCATAGAGAGGAGGGGGAATATAACCACTAGAATTTTTTAGAGAAGGAAAAAACCCCAACACAACACATTGAAAAAGGCCCCAAATATGTGCAATGTGTTAAACCTCCACCTGGGTTGGGAGTGTCCTCCCTTATCTCTTCATTTGGATCCTTCTTGATCTTTGTAATTTTGTTATGTTTACTTTTGATTTTTTGATATGTTGTTCTTTATGTTACATTGTTATAGTTACTGTATAACTGTATTACTATAAACTATATTTTTGGTTCTGCTTACTTCACTTAGCAGTTCATATAGATCTTTATATGTTTTTCATTTTCATCACACACAATAATTTTTTTTAATTTATTTTTGAATTTTACAATTTTCCCTTAATCTCACTCCCCCCCCCAGAAGGCAGTCTGATAGTGTTTACATTGTTTCCATGCTATATACATTGATCCAAATTGTGTTGAGAGAGAAATCATATCCTTAAGAAAAAATAAAGTATAAGAGTTAGCAAAATTATATAATAACTTTTTTAAAATTTAAATTAGAGGTAATAGTCATTGGTCTTTGTTCAAACTCCATAATTCTTTCTCTGGATATTATTCTCTACCGCAGATAGCCTAAGATTGTCCCTTTTAAATTTAGTGTAATAAAAATTACCTAGTTTGTTTTTAAAGATGTTCTCCATCTCTTCATTGGTCATAAACTACTTCCCTTTCCATAGATCTGACAGGTAAACTATTACTTGATCTTCTAGTTTGCTTATAATATTGTCTTTTATGTCTGAATCCTGATCTTATCTTGGTATAGGGTCATTCAATAATTTCTTTTAGCACAGTAATATTTTATTTCATTGATGTATTTCAATTTGCTTAGCCATTCCTCATTTGGGTGTCTATTTTGTTTCCAATTCTTAGCTGACACAAAAAGTACTGCTGTAAATATTTTGGGATATATGGGGATTTTTTTTTTAATCAGTGACTTGAAATATAAATCTAGGAGTGGAGTCTTTGGTTCAAAGGGTCTGGACATTTTTATCTCTTTATTTGCATAATTCCAAATTGTTTTTCAGAATGTTTATCTTTTGTAGTCATGTACATTTAATTAACATGTATCTTGCACTGGGTTATTTTATAAGTAATATTATCTTGGGTTGGTATTATATTTTTCTGAAGAATTTTTCATATGAATGAAACTTGGTAGATCTAGATGCATTAATTTGGGAAAAATCATGTAACCAGGTATCATTTTAATCAACTAAGGCGTTATAGTTTTGCACATCTAGGAGTTAAAAATAGATGGGATAGACCTAACTTTGATGGTAAAAGAAAAGTCACAGGGTGTATTTATTTTAATGATAAAATGTTGAAAAAGACCTGAATTCAATGTTGATAACTTATAAATGCCTCAGTTTTCTCAGTTTTAAAAGCAACAGGTTAGGTTTCATTTCATTTTCATTTCTGGGCTCCTACTTAAGGTCACCAAATTCATACCTAATGACTCTGTGGTGTAGACCATGATGATGAAGGACAAGACCATTTTACCCTTCACAAGCCCATCTGCTTTAACTCTTCTCCTGAGTTTATATTTTTCTGATAATGGGAGGAGAAGCTTTTTTTGAACAGCAAGAAAATATCAGTATTGTTGAGGCCAAAATCGAAATCTGATCCCTTGTTGAGACTAGCTTATGCCTGAACCAACCACTCTCTAGCTATATCCTATGGATCCTGAGTGAAAAGATTCCTCTGATGCCTTCTACTCTGTCATAATTGCTAGTAATTAGACTTAATTACTCAATTATACTTGTTGAATTGATAATTCAACTTAATAAATACTTGTTGAATTGCTTTCTTCTTAATAACTGATATTACATTGCACTTAAACGTTATACAATTTTTATTTCCATTATCTCATGATCTTCACAATTCTGAGAAATGGGTACTATGGGTTTTGTTATCCCCATCCTACAAATGATAAAATTGAGTCCCAGTTGTCTCAGTGAAATGAATGCTTAGGTCTTCTGGATTCTACTTCTAGTTCTCTATCCACTATTCCCTGCTACTCTTTTTTCAAAGGTTTGATATTGGAGATACTAACATGATAGTTAAGTCAGACCAAGAAATGTGTGGTATTATGAGAGTGACAAAGACCAAAAAATAGGCAGGGAATTTAATTGTATTGTAGCCATTGGAACACTGATGTTAAATATATCTTGTCTCCTTGGTTGCTATAGAATCCCTTTTTCCTTTTCCCTCTCACTCACATAGCGTCTCTTCTCTCAACTTCTGATAAATTATGCCCTATTTCTTAATTCAAAATGAAATGAATACAAGCCTCAGTGGTATTTTGGAATAAAAGTTTCTCTGAAGTCATACATTCTGTTTTTATTGTATTGTATATAATAACAGCTAAAGAAGCTGAGAGATAAAAATCTGAGATTGGGAGGAAAAATTGAAGTATTCAAAAAATTTAATGCATAATGTCTTTTAAGTATTAAACATTCCTGCTATATTTAAAATATTCATTTTATATAGCTTTTTTTTCAATCATCAGTCGGAAAACATTTATTAAGTGCCTATTATGAGCCAGGTGCTGTGTTAGGGATACAAATAAAGGCAAAGGAAAGACCCTGCCCTCAAGGAGCACACAATCTAAAGGGGTAGACAACTATGTACAAGCAAGACATATACAGGATAAACTGTAGCAAATCAATAGAAGGAAGGAACTAGAACTGAGGGACTGGGGAGGGTTTCATGTAGGTAGGTAGGTAGTTAGCATTTGAAGCCAGGAGGTGAAGAAGAGCAAGGAAAGAATTCCAGACAGTGGAGCAGTAAAGGAAAATAGGCAGGAGATGGAATGTCTTCTTTAAGGAACAAGAAAGCTGAGCTGATGTCTCTAGGTAGTAGACTTGGGGAGGTAGAGGGTGGGGAGTTGCTTTATATAGCTTTTGCTTGTATGGAGTACAAGAATATCTCTCCAAACCAAAGCAAAAGTATATCTTTTCCTGTCAGGTTATAGGTTGTCTAATCCAACCCTTCATTTTTTAAATTGAGCAAATTAGAACCCAGATAGGTGAAGTAAGTTGCCCATAGCTAATTAAGTGTCTAAGACAGGATTTGAACCCAACTGTTTCAGATATGTTTTAAATTAAACAATAGCTCTGGGAACTTTTTGAAGGAACTAAGTGTCCTGTTTTGTCAGAGTGTGGTTACTTGGGGCAGCTAGGTGGCGCAGTGGATAGAGCATCGGCCCTGGAGTCAGGAGTACCTGAGTTCAAATCAGGCCTCAGACACATAATAATTACCTAGCTGTGTGGCCTTGGCAAGCCACTTAACCCCATTGCCTTGCAAAAAAAAAAAAACAACTTAAAAAAACCCCAAATGAAATCACAGAATCAGATAAGACCGAACAGAGTGTGGTTACTTTCCTGCCTGTTCTTTTCTATGCAGTTTAAAACTTTTTGTTGCTGCAAAAAAATTTCTTAGACATTTTTAGTAAATTGTGCTTCTGTGAAGAAGTTTTACTTTGTGGGGTAATTTTTTAAAATCAGTCACTTAGTCTATTTTTATTTGGGCCAAATAATTTATAAATAGAGCACTGCTGTTGGCATGAACTTGTCCTGACTTTTTTTTTAAGTAGCAGATTGGTTGTAACTTCACATTTGTTCAACTTCTGAAAGTTTTGTGAGATAGTTTATTGGAAACTAGAATGGTGTAAATGTAAGAACAGTTAAATTCTTTGGAAGATTTTGTCTTTGTATTAAAATCAAATTTTCAGGATCAATTTGGAGATCTAATATTGTGCACTCTTTTTCTTCCCTCCAGATTCACAAGTCTCTTTTTATTTTCCTTTTCAATCTCTGTGTTCCTTAAATCTTGTTCTTTGACTATGTTTCTCCATAAGTTATTCATTTTTTATTTTCCCTCCCAATATCATGGATTCAGTTCTTTTCTATATAGATGGTTCCCTAATATCTATATATATGCATATGTATGTATGTATATATATATATACATACATATATATATATTATATATACATATATAATATATATATATGTATCTCTAATCTCTCTCCTGAACTTTAGTCTCATTTACACATTCTTTTTGTTAGATATATACACCTGGATGCCTGTAGGCATCTCAAGGATCAGCATGTACAAAATGAAAACTCACATTTCACTGAAAAACCTTGTCTCTTTTAAATGACTCCATTGCTGATGACAGCACTGCTATCTTTCTAGCCATCCAAGTTATCAATATTAGAGTCATCTTTGATTCCCTCTCCATATATAATCATTTGCCAACTGTCCCCATAAGGCCCCTTCACTTTATTCACATAATTTCTCCCCAAGTTTAGACCCTTGTCACCTCTCACCTGAACTGTTATAATATGCTCCTAAATTTGTTATCTCCTTTCTCACCCTCCATCTTTATTTA
Source organism: Macrotis lagotis (assembly GCF_037893015.1). Classification (NCBI taxonomy): domain Eukaryota; kingdom Metazoa; phylum Chordata; class Mammalia; order Peramelemorphia; family Peramelidae; genus Macrotis; species Macrotis lagotis. The sequence continues at coordinate 58,090,476 of NC_133665.1, read as the reverse complement.
TTCCCCATAGTCTCAAGGAAAAAATATAAAATCCTCAGGGGTGGCATTTATTATCCACTATTATTTGAATCCATCCTGTCTTTCCAATCTCATTCATACTACTTTTCTTCAGATAGACATTCTCTATTCTGCTCAGCATTGATCTGCTAGCTTTTTCCACTGCATTATATACCATCTTCTGCCTCCCCTGCTTCTATGCCAATACTCCTGCCCTCCATCCCTTCTCCCTTCAGCCTTGTGAGATCCCTTGCTTCCTTGAAAGTACAGATTGACAAAAAAAAATAAAAAAAGTATGAATTGACACTATGAATTATCCAATTAATAGTGAGCCCTCCTTGAAATGACATACACACACACACACACACACACACACACACACACACACACAGGGAGACGTTCTCTGTCTCTCTCTCTCTTTCTCTTTTTACCTTTGGTTTAACTAACTTGTATAACTATATTACCTCAGTGGTCTGTAAGTCACTTTAAGAGCATATATTTTTTTCCCTTTGGTTCCCAACAAGTAGGAGTTTAGTAAATGTCTATTGAATTAAATCATAAATTTTGATATATTTTGTAAAATGTGAAGTTTATTTTTAAAATGTAATATAGCTTTTTTCATTTAAAATTACTTTAATGCCCCCATTTTAAACTTAAAGTACTAGGTGGTACAGTAGATAGTTCACTGACCCTGGAGTCAAGAGGTCCTGAGTTCAGATTTGGACTTGGACACTTAATAATTGCCTATGTGATCTTGGGCAAGTTACTTTTTTTTTTTTAAAGATTTTATTTATTTTGAGTTTTACAATTTTCCCCATAATCTTACTTCCCTCCCCCCACTCCCCACAGAAGGCAATTTGCCAGTCTTTCCATTGTTTCCATGGTATACATTGATCCAAATTGAATGTGATGAGAGAGAAATCATATCCTTAAGGAAGAAACATAAAGTAAAAGAGATAGCAAGATCAAACAATAAGATATCAGTTTTTTTTTCTAAATTAAAGGTAATAGTCCTTGGCCTTTGTTCAAACTCCACAGTTGTTTCTCTGGATACAAATGGTATTCTCCATCGCAAACACCCCCAAATTGTCCATGATTGTTGCACTGATAGAATGAGTGAGTCCATCAAGGTTGATCATCGCCCCCATGTTGCTGTTAGGGTGTACAGTGTTCTTCTGGTTCTGCTCATCTCACTCAGCATCAGTTCATGCAAATCCCTCTAGGCTTCCCTGAATTCCCATCCCTCCTGGTTTCTAATAGAACACTAGTGTTCCATGACATGTATATACCACAGTTTGCTATGCCATTTCCCAACTGAAGGACATTTACTTGATTTCCAATTCTTTGCCACCACAAACAGGGTTGCTATGAATATTTTTGTATAATGTTTTTACCCTTTTTCATCATTTCTTCAGGCCCAGTAGTGATATTGCTGGATCAAAGTTTATGCACATTTTTGTTGCCCTTTGGGCATAGTTCCAGACTGTTCTCCAGAAAGGTTGGATGAGTTCACAGCTCCACCAACAATGTATTAGTGTCTCAGATTTCCCACAATCCTTCCAATAATGATCATTGTCCTTTCTGGTCATAATTGGCCAGTCTGAGAGGTGTGAGGTGGTACCCCAGAGATGCTTTAATTTGCATACTCTAATAAGTAATGATTAGAGCAATTTTTCATATGACTATGGATTGCTTTGATCTCCTCAACTAAATTGTCTTTGCATATCCTTTGACCATTTGTCAATTGGGGAATGGATTTCTTTTTTTAAAATTTATTTTTATTAAAGATATTATTTGAGTTTTACAATTTCCCCCCCAGTCTTACTTCCCTCCCCCTGCCTCCCCACGGAAAGCAATCTGTCAGACTTTACTTGTTTCCATGTTGTGCCTTGATCCAAATTGAGTGTGACGAGAGAGAAATCATATCCTTAAAGAAGAGACAAGAAGTCTTAAGAGGTAACAAGATCAGACAATAAGATATCTATTTTTTTCTAAATTAAAGGGAATAGTCCTTGAACTTTATTCAAACTCCACATCTCCTTATCTGGATACAGATGGCACTCTCCTTTGCAGACAGCCCAAAATTGTTCCCGATTGTTGCACTGATGGAATGAGTGAGTTCTTCAAAGTTGATCATCACTCCCATGTTGCTGTTAGGGTGTACAGTGTTTTTCTGGTTCTGCTCATCTCACTCAGCATCAGTTCATGCAGTTCCCTCCAGGCTTCTCTGAAATCCTGTCCCTCCTGGTTTCTAATAGAACAATAATAGTGTTCCATGACATACATATACCACAGTTTGCTAAGCCATTCCCCAATTGAAGGACATTTACTTGATTTCCAATTCTTTGCCACCACAAACCGAGCTGCTATAAATATTTTTGTACAAGTGATGTTTTTATCCTTTTCCCTCATCTCTTCAGGGTATAGACCCAATAGTGGTATTGCTGGGTCAAAGGGTATGCTCATTTTTGTTGCCCTTTGGGTGTAGTTCCAAATAGCTCTCCAGAAAGCTTGGATGAGTTCACAACTCCATTAACAGTGTAATAGTGTCCCAGATTTCCCACAACCCTTCCAACAATGATCATTATCCTTTCTGGTCATATTGGCCAATCTGAGAGGTGTGAGGTGGTACCTCAGAGAAGCTTTAATTTGTATTTCTCTAATAATTAATGATTTAGAGCAATTTTTCATATGGCTATGGATTGCTTTGATCTCCTCATGTATAAATTCCCTTTGCATATCCTTTGACCATTTGTCAATTGGGGAATGGCTTTTCATTTTAAAAATATGACTCAGTTCTCTGTATATTTTAGAAATGAGTCCTTTGTCAGAATCATTAGTTGTAAAGATTGTTTCCCAATTTACTAAATTTCTTTTGATCTTGGTTACATTGGTTTTATCTGTGCAAAAGCTTTTTAATTTAATGTAATTGAAATCATCTAGTTGGTTTTTGGTGCTGTTCTTCAACTCCTCTTTAGTAATAAACTGCTCCTCTTTCCATAGATCTGACAGTTAAACTAGTCCTTGGTCTCTTAATTTGTATTTTTTTTATGTCTAAGTCCTGTAACCATTTGGGTCTTATCTTGGTAAGGGGTGTTAGGTGTTGGTCTAATCTAAGTTTCTTCCATACTAACTTTCATTTATCCCAGCAGTTTTTATCAAAGAGGGAGTTTTTATCCCAGTAGCTGGACTCTTTGGGTTTCTCTAACAGCAGATTACTGTCATCATCTCCTGCTTTTACACCTAGTCTATTCCATTGGTCCGCCACTCTATTTCTTAGCCAATACCAAACAGTTTTCATGACTGATGCTTTATAATATAATTTTAGATCAGGTAGGGCTAAGCCACCTTCTTTTGCACTTTTTTTCATTAAGCTCCTGGAAATTCTTGACTTTATTGCTCCATATGAATTTACCTACAATTTTTTCTAACTCATTAAAGTAATTTTTTGTAATTTTGATTGGTAGGGCACTAAACAGATAGTTTAGTTTTGGTAGAATTGTCATTTTTATTATAGCAGCTGTACCTATCCATGAGCAGTTGATATTTGCCCAGTTATTTAAATATGATTTAATTTGTGTGAGAAGTGTTTTATAATTGTTTTAAAAAAGATTCTGAGTCTGTCTTGGCAAATAGACTCCCAAGTATTTTATATTGTCTGAGGTTACTTTGAATGGGATTTCTCTTTCCAGCTCTTCCTGCTGTATCTTGCTAGACATATAGAAAAGTTGAGGATTTATGAGGGTTTATTTTATAAATAAGTTCCATGTACTGAAGAGAAAAAGGTATATTCCTTTCTATTCCCATTCCGTTTCCTCCATTAGTCTACCATATCTAATTTTTCTAACAATCTGTTTACCTCCTTAACTTCTTGTTTATTTTATGATTCGATTTATCTAGATCTGATAGTGGGAGGTTGAGGTCTTCCACTAGTAGAGTTTTGTTGTCTATGTCTTCCTGTAGTTCTTTCAGCTTCTCCTCTAAGAATTTGGATGCTATCCCACTGGGTGCATATATATATATATATATATATATATATATATATATATATATATTCAGTATTGAAATAACTTTATTGTCTGTGTTACCTTTTCGGAAGATAAAGTTTCCTTCCTTATCTCTTTTAACACTATCTATTTTTGCTGCTGCTTTGTCTGAGATAAGGATTGCTACCCCCGCTTTTTACTTGAGCTGAAGCAAAATATATTTTGTTCCAACCTTTTACCTTTACTCTATATGTATCTTTCTGCTTCAAATGAGTTGCTTGTAAGCAGCATATTGTAGGATTCTTGTTTTTAATCCACTCTGCTATTTGCTTACGTTTTTAAGGGAAAGTTGATCCCATTCACATTCAAAGTTATGATTACTAATTCTTTATTGTTGGGCAAGTTATTTAACCCCATTGTCTTAAACAAATAAAAAAAAACCTTAAAGTACCTGAGAGCCTCATTTTAACCTAGGAAAGCACTGGTTTGAAACCTTTCCTTTCTCTCTCTCTCTCTCTCTCTCTCTCTCTCTCTCTTGTTAGATTTTTCAAGGCAATGGGCTTAAGTGGCTTGCCCAAGGCCACACAATTAGGTAATTATTAAGTGTCTGAGGCTGGATTTGGACTCAGGTATTCCTGGCTCCAAGACCAGTGCTCTATCCACTGTGCTGCCTAGCCGCCCTCTCTCTCTCTCTCTCTCTCTCTCTCTCTCTCTCTCTGTAAGGTAAAGGGGTTAAGTGACTTGCCGAAGGTTACACAGCTAAGTAATTATTAAGTGTCTGAGGTTGGATATGAATTCAGGTCCTCCTGATTCCAGGGCCAGTGCTTTATCCACTGTGTCACTTAGCTGTCCCTGGTTTGAAATCTTTCAGGGCAGATGCCTAATTAGACATTCAGTTATACATATTCCATTTTGCTTATTTTAAAGATGCTCATGAAGCACTTTTTGATCTCATTGAAGTTACTCACTCTATTCACTCTCAGCCATCAGTTTTTTTTTTTAGGTTTTTGCAAGGCAGACAGGGTTAAGTGGCTTGCCCAAGGCCACACAGCTAGGTAATTATTAAGTGTCTGAGACTGGATTTGAACCCAGGTACTCCTGACTCCAGGGCCGGTGCTTTATCCACTATGCCACCTAGCTGCCCCTCTATTCACTCTCAATAGAGATTTTTTTTTTGCCTTGGCTAGAGGAGACAAATTGTAATAATCCATTCATATTGACATGGTGTAGTAATGTAAAGGCTACTTTACTGTCTTTTTATTAACTTTTATTCTTTGATTATAAATGTAAACTAAGTGACTTAGTTTGACTAGCATTCAGATGGATAAAAAGTATTGTAGAGATTATTTAATATGTGACTGATTTCTGTTTTAATATTGCTTTTTATCAGTGATATATTTGTAATTTATATTAGTCAGATAATTTTACACTGAGCTAAACAATCAAGTAACTGCTTTATCAAAAAGTGTACCCATAAGTAGAAGAATTCCTTTACAACTTCCATGATGAAGAAAATTAGAGTTGACTAAGGAACAAATATGTAAATGAAGTTAATTCGAACACTTTATAAGATTCTGAAAAACTGGATATAATTTTGTTTTCCTATTTTGCAGATGTCCTTATTTACATCGGACCACTGGGGACACTGAAAGAAAGTATCATCTCAGATATTACAAGACTGGTACTTGTATACATGAAACAGATGCTCGTGGCCATTGTGTGAAGAATGGACTCCATTGTGCCTTTGCTCATGGCCCTCTTGATCTTAGACCACCAGTATATGATATAAGGTAAAATAAAATTTTTTTCAACTGAGTGTTATAACCAGGCTTCTTATTTATGTAATTGTTTGATAATATTTACTACAGTAGAGTCAGTTCAGGTACCACCTTTTTTGATGATCAGTTACCCAAACAGTCAAATTTTTGAGCAGTAATTTTATTTTTTATAGGAATGTTATGTTTTACTAATTATGTTCTAGTATTAGACCTGAATTTAACTTCAGGGTATTTACTGAGTGTGTTCAGTTGTGAGATAACATCCCCAAAAGAGGCTAGTTATTTAGAATGCACTCTGATACTTACTTAGGAAATAAAATCCTTAATAAAACTTCTGGGATTCAGGTCATATGTGGAATTCCAGGAGTGTTGGGATTTCCTTGGCAGGATGCCTGTTAGTGACATCACTATCTAGGATCCATTAGGTAGTAGCTGTCTTTAGTGGATCTTTGGGCTCCAAAGAGTGACATAATAAAATGAATTTAAACATTTTATTTAAAGAATCTTAAAGAAATAGAGTCTGAAGATTTTATATATGTAAACTTACTTGTTGTCTGGTTTTAGGGAACTTCAGGCACAAGAAGCCTTACAAAATGGCCAACTTGGCAGTGGCGACAGCATTCCTGATTTGCAACCTGGAGTCTTAGCTAGCCAGGCAATGATAGAAAAAATCCTTGGGGAAGATCCCAGGTGGCAAGGTAACATTCTATAATTTCAACGTCTTCTTACCTCTTGCTTCTTCTGTCTTTGTGTTGGTGAGTTTTTTTTGTTTTTTGGAAGGTAATGAGGTTAAGGGACTTGTCCAAGGTCACATAATTATTAAGTGGCGGGGACTGGATTTGAACTCAGGTCCTCCTGATTCTATCCACTATATTTGCACCTTTAAGACAATTTGGAGAGTTTCTAGAATTAAAGAGACATTTTTGTACCCTTAGTATTGTCAATAATCTTTGTTTTCATCTATTTGGGACTCCTTCCACTATACTGTTGTTTCTGTTTTGCTAGGAGTTTGCCATATGGGATATGTTAAACGGTATGCTGAAGTCCTTTTTGTTTATTTTTTATCTCAAGGGTATCAGTGTATTACTCCTCTTTACTGTAAGTGCTATCTCTTTTTTGATGTTCCTGGTCCTCACCTTTTATAGTCATACATATTCCTAATGTCTTTACTCCACTTCTTAAGTATAAGTCCTTGGTAACAATATGTTTGCATCTTGCTTGCAACTACATTTAATTCTGCCAGTACCCTTGGAGTGGAATTGTAATCCTTTTTTTTTCTTTTGATTTTTGCAAGGCAGTGGGGTTAAGTACTAGATGAAGGTCACAGAGCTAGGTAATTATTAAGTATCTGAGGTCAGATTTTAACTCAGGTCCTCCTGACTCCAGGGCCAGTGCTGTATTCACTGTGCTATCTAGCTGTCCCCTGGAATTGTAATCTTAATTTTTCTATAATCATTATGTCATTTGATTTACAACCATATATCATCATTGGGAGAATATTGGTCTTAAAAAAAAGCTTTTGTAGTGGTGAGCAGTTTTATTGGGACTCATTGAAATCACTGAAGATTTTCCCTGTTAATGTGAAATGCAGCAAGTGAAAATTCTGTATAGCCCTGTCACTGAAGTGAGAATGACCAAAATGTCCCAAACAGTACCGTTTTTGAAAAGCAATTTTTCCTAGGGCAGGCATCTTCATGTAGATTAATAACTATGAATGTCTTGATTGTTGTTGAATCTGGAGAGTAACAAATCATTTTCTACTTTTTGCTTAGCTGCATGTCTTGCCATATTCAAAATATTCTCCAAACTCCACTTCTAGAAAACAAGCTAATTCTTCTAAACTGGATCATATAAGGAAAAGGCACCCATTTTAAATATCACTGACCAATAATTTACACTTCCTATAGTTCATATCCCTCTTGAAATAGAGAAAGGAGTAAATTGAGAAAGATATACTTTTGTAGGACAAAAATTTTATCCAGTGGCAAATTGGTTCTCCTGCAATGCTGTGGTGTAAATGACAGTTGTTTTAATTTAAGGAGGAAGTTCTGGCTCTGATTTTATAGAGCATTCTATTTGAAACAGGTCTTTGTTGTGAGATACATTGCACTCTTTGGAGCTGTCTTGAAATATGCCACCATGAACTATTGCCTCCATATTTCAGTTTTGCATTTAGTAAGTTTTTTTTAGTAATTTTTCTCCCAGTCAGTCAGTAAACATTTAAGTGTTTAGTATATCTCTTGCACTATGCTAAGTGTTGGGGATACAAAGCAAGTCAAAGCTAGGCCTTGCTGTGAAGGAGCTCATATTCTAGTTCAAGAGTTAGTGTGAGGGGTGGCTAGGTGGCGCAGTGGATAGAGTACTGGCCTTGGAGTCAGGAGTACCTGAGTTCAAATCTGACCTCAGACATTTAATAATTACCTAGCTGTGTGGCCTTGGGCAAGCCACTTAACCCCATTGCCTTGCAAAAACCTAAAAAAAAAAAAAAAAAAAGAGTTAGTGTGAACACAACATGATATATAGGGCAAGAGGGAAGGGGGTAGAATTAAGAGGGATTAGGAAGGATTTCCTGTAGAAGCTGGGATTTTTTTTTATTCTCTTCATACTATCTTATTTTTCCCCAGTTACATGTAAAAACATGTTTTAACATTCATTTTTTTTTAAACTTTGAGTTCCAAATTCTCTACTCTCTTCCCACCCTTCTCACCTTCATTAACAAAGTAAGTTATTTGGTGTAAGTTAAAAATGAGTTATGAAGCTAAACATAAGTCTTCTTTCCCCTTTCCCCCCAAAAGAAAGAGATCTTATGAAAAATAAAGTAAAAAAAAATAAGTTTCAAACTTTATTCAGACACCATCAGTTTTGTTTTTTGAGAATGGATAGTATTCTTTAACTAACATAATTCCTTCAAACTTCTCTTGAGCCATAGCATTGCTGAGAAAAGGAAAGTCATTCACAGCTGATTATCTTGTAGTATTACTGTTATTTTGTACATAGTACATTTCCCATTGCATTTACTCTGGTAAAATTTTTACTGAGAGCATCCTGTTCATCATTTCTTTTTTTTTTAAGTTTTTGCAAGGCAAATGGGGTTAAGTGGCTTGCCCAAGGCCACACAGCTAGGTAATTATTAAGTGTTTGAGACTGGATTTGAACCCAGGTACTCCTGACTCCAGGGCCGGTGCTTTATCCATTGAGCCACCTAGCCGCCCCTGTTCATCATTTCTTATAACAGAATAGCATTGCATCTTAATCACATAGTACAGTTTGTTCAGCCATTCCTCAACTGATGAATATTCCCTCATTTTCTAGTACCTTGCTACCAGAAAAGAGCTGCTGTGAATATTCTTATATTCTTTCCTGTTTTTTATCTCTTCTGGAATATAGAACTGGTAATGGCACTGCTAGGTCAAAGGGTAGGCATGATTTTATAGCCTTTTGGGGATAGTTCCAGATTTCTTTCTTTCTTTTTTTTTTTTGCAAGGTAGTGGGGTTAAGTGACTTGCCCAAAGTCATACAACTAGGCGATTATTAAGTTTCTGAAGTTGGATGTGAACTCAGGTCCTCCTGACTCCAGGGCCCCTTGCAGATTTCTTTACAGAATTGTTGAATCATTTAACAACTCCTCCAACAGTGCATTAAAGTCTCATTTTCCCTACATCTCCACCAATATTTATTATTTTCTCTTTCTGTCCTATTAGCTAATCCAATAGGTATAAAGTAATACCTCAAAATTGATCTCCAAATGTTTCTCCAATCAATAGTGAGTTAAGATATTTTTTTAAATAGAGCCAAAAATGGCATTGGTAACCTCATCTGAAAACTGTTCCCGTCTTTTGATTTGAATGGCTCTAATTTTTATAAATTTGACTCAGTTCTCAATGTTTGAGAAATGAAATTTTTAATCAGAGAAATTTTGTTTCAATATTTTCCCCCACAGTTACATTGCTAACTGTATTTCCTACATCTTATTGTCCCCTCCCCCATTTATTCTATTCTCTCTCCTTTCATCAAAATGTTTTGCATCTGACTGGCCCTTCTCACAGTTCTCCGTCCCTTCTATCACTCCCCCCCCCCCCCCCCCCGTCTGTGTGTTTGTGTGTGTGTGGTTGTGTCTGTCTGTCTCTGTCTCTCCCATCCCCTTTCCCTCCTACCTTCCTCTAGGATAAAATAGATTCCCATACCCAATTGATTGTACTTGTTATTCCTTCTCTATGCCAGTTCTGATGAGAATAAGACTCCTTCACAAACCTCTCAACTCCCCCCCTCCCACTCCACTTAGAAGCTTTATCTTGCCTCTTTTATGTGAAACAACTTAAGCCATTCTACTTGCCCTTTTCCCTTTCTTCCAGTACATTCTCTCACTCCTTAACTCTATCTTTTTAATATATTATCTCCTTATATTCAGCCCCCACCTGTGCCTTGTCCATATGTATATATGTGTGTGTGTGTGTGTGTGTGTGTGTGTGTGTATGTATATATATATATATATATATATATATATATATATATATATATATATATATATATATATATCTTCTAACTACCCTAACAAATAAGAAAGTTCATATGAATTATCAGTATCATTTTCCCCATGCAGGAATAAAAGCAGTTAAACAAAATTAAGTTCCTAATGATTTCTTATTTATCTGAAGGTGGGATTTTAACTGGACTTTGAAAAGGAAGCTAGGAGGCAGAGATGAGGAAGGTGAACATTTTAGGCATAGGGGACAGCCAGGAAAAATGCTTGGAATTGGGAGATGGAGTATCTTAATCAAAGAACAGCAAGGAAGCCAGTATCACTGGATCTGGGGAGGGGGGGGGGCTTGTGGATATAAAAAAGAGTGGGAAAATGGAGCTTATGAAGAGCTTTAAAAGTCAAACATAGGGTTTTATATTTGTTCCTGGAGGTGACAGGGTTCTCCTGGAGTTTATTGAGTAGGAAAGGAGTTAGACAAACTTGTGTGTAAGGAAGTTCAATCTGACGCCAACAGATTGTTATTAAATTCATATGTGAGCTTATTAGAGTTTATACCATGGGGGAGGTCCTTTCAGAGGAGGTAAGGGGGTATATGGAAGAGATATTGCCAAGGTGAACTTGACTAGCCCTGGAAACAGATTGGATATAGAGAGTGAGAGAGAGGAGTTGAAGATGATACCTAAATTTTGAGCTTGGGTTACTGAAATGATGATGCCTACAACAATATTAGGAAAGTTTAGAAAGGGGGAAGGTTTTTAGAGAAAGACAGTGAGTTCCATTTTGGATATTGACTTTAAATTGTCTACAGGACATCAAATTTGAGATGTTCTGTAGGCAGTTGGAGATGAGAAACTGGAGATCTTCAGAGAGATTAGGACTGAAATGTCAGTTTTATAGTTGATTGAATCCATGTTTGTTGAGGAGACCAACAAGTGAAATAATATGGAGGGAGAAGAGAAGGCAGCCCTCAGGGATACTACCAGTTAGTTGGCCTGAATTGGATGAAGATCCATCAAAAAAGATAGAAAACAAAAAGAATGAGGAGAGAGTTGGGTCACAAGCACCTTGAGAGAAGTATGAAGAAAATCAAGGATTGATAGTGCCAAAACCTACCTGTAGAGAGATCGAGAAAGATGAAGATTCAGAAGAGAAGAGGCTTTTAGATTTGAAAAAGGAATATTAGTAACTTTTGGAAGAGCAGTTTTAATTGAATGCTGAGGTTGGGAACTATAGACTGTAGAGAACTGAGATAAGAGGAAGGGAAGTGAAAGGTACCTAATTGTAGTTGACCTTTAGCTATAAAAGGGAGGAGATATATCAAGTGATAGCTAATGGGGATGGATGGATCAAATGAGGGCTTTTTGAGGAATGGGTAGACAGGATATGTTTTTCGGCAATAGGGAATCAGCTAGCAGAGAGTGAGAGACTGAAGATAAATGAGAATAGGAATGATAGTGATACCCTGGAGGAGATTAGATGGAATGAGGCTGCTTGTTCTCTTAGGAGCAAAGAAGCCCAAGCTATCCAGGAAAGATAAGGGTGTAGTAGGATATATTGGCAGAAGGCCTCTGGGCAATGTAAGCTAAGGAGGAGGAAGAATAAGGAGCTCTTAGCAAATTGCCTCAAGATTTAAAAAAAATAACAAAGGAGGCAAGGGTCTCAGCTGAGGGAGGGAGCCTTGAGAGATTTGAGGAGGGATACAGTGAGTTCTTTAGGGAGATGTAAAAGTATTAATGAGGGCTCAATTAAACTTAAATTTCATAAATTTGTGGTGGTTACATCAGCATGGTTACATTATTTTCTGCAGCTTTCAGTGACACATGTGGGAATGAAGGTGGCAGATGAGGGGAGTGATCTGAGACTTGGCCATACAAAAAGGGGATAAAAGACTAAAAAGGACAAGGTGGAATTGAATTGGTTTCACCAAGGATCAAGATGGGAGCTGAAAAAGAGTATGGTTAGTAGTACAGGAGTGATGTCCTGGGAGAGAACTGAAGGAGTCAGGGGATTGGAGTTCCTTGTGTAGATGGAGAACAAGATTTGGAGGTCCAAAGATGCAAGGCAGAGGCAGAGGTGGAATGACAATAGATTCTGATCAGGTAAAGGAATTTCAGAGATCGTGAAAATGGAGGTGAAGTATCTGAAGATAATGGCAAGATCAAAGGTGAACATTTTTGTTGGAGGGGGTGGAGAAGATCATAGGAAATAAGTAAGTTGAGTAAGTGAGGTTGGGGTGCTTAAAGAACTGTCATTATGTGTATTCTTTAATATGAGGGCAAGAGTTGGAGTGGAGAGGAAAACTGTGAGCCAGGCACTGAACTCATGGAGGAAAGTTTGCTTTAATGTCAACTAGTCTGTCTAATAGATTCTTATTATATAAGGACTATATTAATAGCCTTTTCTGCTTCATCTCTCCCCTTTACAATCTCCTCCAAGGACATGTTGCATTAGCATCCTTAAGGTTCTTGTCTGATTTTAGCACTTTCTCAAAAACTTTGACTTCTCATTTCCTAGAAGATAAAATAGAGATTCTTTAGCCTGTTAGTTAAGGCCCTCTACAGTTTCATTTCAACCTTACTGGTACAATCTTTTAAAACTTATTTCATTTAGCTTCATATAGCTCTCCATATTGTAGCCAAACTGGATTACATCCTTCCTTCCTTTTACTCCCCACATATACTAAGTCTAACAACAGTAACTGGTATTTACTTCTTTCTTCATTTTGGAATTCTTCTCTTTCTTCAAGACTTAACTCAGATACCACCTCTTGCATGAAGTCTTTTCTGGTCATGATTATTCATTTTCCCCTGCTGATCATGAAGTGGAATCTTTGCTCCTTCAGTTATTCTTGTGTTACTTTAAACCTTTTCTTTGCCTTTTTTATGGTCTGCTTTGGATCTCTCATTTCTGTATAAGTCTTTCCCTTTACTTTCTTCACTGGAAGACGGTTTGGAATTAAGTAGTGATTTACCTTGAAGAACTGAGTTTGAGTTTTGCCCTAGATAATTATTAACTTTGTGACCCTGCTTAAGTCAGTCTTTTTGAGCCTCAGTTTCTTCATGTATAAAGTTTTAATAAAGCTATCTCTCAGGGCTTTTTGTAAGGGTTAAATGAGTTAATGTACATTTGAGTGCTTTGCAGACTTTCACATGGATATATGAATAATGGATGGAAAAATATTAACTGGTTACTGTATGCCAAGCATTGCATTAAGTTTTTGAGAAATAAATACAAAAGGAAATGCTTTCTCTCTCTTCAAGGAACTTATATGACAATGAGAGAAACAGCTTAGGGGAGAAACAGCTTTAGGGTAGCCAAAGAGGGTTACTTTGGTCTGGAGAGGAGAGTAGACTAGCACACCATGTCCAAGGGCAAGACCTATTTTGATCATGGTTTTAGAAATAAGGATTGGGTTGAGAGGAAAGGGAAGTGGATTAGAAGACTGAAGAGGAAGGAGTGAAGTGAATTATATGTAGGTCTTTCCTAAAATAGGATTCTAAATGAAGCATTCTCCAATCAGGGGAGTAGAGGGCCCAGGGTGGAAACTCCTTTTGTGCAAGATTGTTGGGAAGAAGGATGTGGAGAGAAATAGACAAAGAGGAGGAATGTGACCTAGAATTATTATTAACACCATCTTCATTGTTATTAAATTCCTTTAGAACAAGAACTGTGTGTGAGTGTATGTGTATGTATTTTAATTCCCAATATCTAATAATAATAATAGCCAATACTTAAGTAGTAGTTCTTTATTGTCTGCAAAGTGCTTTGTATTCTATATTACCTAATTTGATCTTCACAACAACCTTATAAAGTAGGTACTATTTTTATTCTCATTTTACAAGTGAGTAGACAGGCTGAAAGAGATTAAGTGACTTGCCCACAGGGTCACACAAATAATGATTTTCTGAGTCAGAATTTGAATTCAGGTTTTCTTGAATTCTTGATTTACTTCTTCCTTTCTAAGTCTAACACTCATTCACTGTACTAACACATCAAAGATGTTTCAGTTGAATTGCATGAGTTTCTCATAATTAAATTTGTTTGAATATCAAATCCTCCACCAGAAATCTTACCTTGGTGCTTTATGGTAGTTTGGGAATTACCATGAATTTTTGAAGTCCAATTCCAGTAGCCTATAATCTCTGGCAATTATGGTCAAGTTAGAAAGGTTTTAAGTACTGGCCTTCTCAACAGATTTACTGTCTTTTATCTGTTGACTACCCTTACTAAATGTGGAGAGGATTATCATGGCAGTTTGCCTACCAATAGATGGATGTGTTTTCTCTGCAATGGTAGCTTATGAAGGCAATTTCCTGAGGTACAGAGGAGTTGTTATCTTCTTTGGTAGAGGTGTAATACCCATACTGATGAAATCATGGAGTTAACTGATTTTTTCAGTTAATTCATACCATATAATTTTTAAAAATTGAATAATACCTTCCACATTTTCATTTTATTTCACTTCAATTTTCATTATTTCTTTTATGAGACAATGTTCTGTAGCAAAAAAAAAAAAGGATATTGGGTTTAGAATAGGATCTACATTCCAATTGTCGGCCTCAGACACTTAATAATTGCCTAGCTGTGTGACCTTGGGTAAGTTGCTTAACCCCATTGCCTTAAATAAATAGAAATTTAAAAAAAAAGATTTGCATTGTTTCTGTGCCATTTTCCTTTTATTAGAACAGTTGTATTTATACTATTTCTTTTTGTGAGAAGGAAACAGGATGATAAATTATTTCTAGCAAAACGTAAAAAAAATCATCAAAACCTTTAAGCAAAATAGCCCTCCAAATTCATTGAGAACAATTATACATGTATTCTTGTGCTTTTCTTATATTTTTTTTGTCTAGATCTGTGATTTCATTGGTGTAGTGAAGTATCTGTGAGGAATCTCTCTCTACCAATTTTGCAACCTTAGGGAATTCTTCCTTATTCTTTTATTTTTCTCTTTATTCTCTCTTATTATTTACCATTTGTTAAAAGTCATGAATGGGGGCAGAGCCAAGATGGTGACATGAAGGGATCGAGTCTTAGGAGCTCTCTGATAAAAACTCATAAACTAAGGACTCTAACTAAACTTTCGAGAGACAGAACCCACAAAGGGAACCAGTGAGGCAGTTCTCCTATTCAAGGTGACCTGGAAAAGAGCAGAAAGGCTCTGCTCCCCGGGGTCGGGGTCGAAGGGGCGGCCTGCCGGAGGGGTGGCCCCCCAGAGCGAAAGAACTTCAGTCTTCCTGAGGCAGCACCAGGGTGCTGGGAGCCACGGCTCACAGCAGCAGGGGAGTCTCCTGAGCTGCACCCTGGGGAGCACCGGGCACAAAGTGGGGGAACAGTGGGGGACCTCTGCCAGAGTGAGCTGGTAAGCAGGAGCCTCCAGGGCATGAGCCCATTGAGCTGAGGGAGGGGAGTGAAGAGAGACTGCAGAGCTCTGTCCTCTGCCTCTGGAACAGGACTCTGGGGCTCTGACCACATTCAGAACCTGATCGCAGTCTAGGCCCCCCCCCAATAGAACAGCAGTGGCCCTCCCACCTCGGCCCCATGGCAGAGGGGGGTGCATATGATCATTCACAGACCAGGAGGGAGGACAGAGCCTCACACACTGAGACCCTTGTGGGAGTGCCCCAAAAGCTCAGGAAGCACCCCAAAACCAGGCCCAGGCTGGGAAAATGAGCAAGCAGAGAAACAAAAGGAAGACTATTGAAAAATATTTTGCAAATGAGCGCAAGAAGGATCAAAATACTCAGTCTGAAGATGAGGAAGCACAAGCTCCTGCATCTAAAGACTCCAAGAAAAACAGAAATTGGGCTCAGGCTATGACAGAGCTCAAAAAAGACTTTGAAAATCAAATGAGGGAGTTGGAAGAAAAACTGGGAAAAGAAAGGCGAGAGATGCAGGAAAAACATGACAATGAAGTCAGCAGCTTAGTCAAGGAAATCCAAAAAAATGCTGAAGAAAAATAGCATGCCAAAACCCAGCTTAGGTCAAATGGATAAAACAGTTCAAAAAGTTATTGAGGAGAAGAATGCCTTAAAAAGCAAAATTGGCCAGATAGAAAAAGAGATAAGAAAACTCTCTTGAGGAGAACAAATCCTTCAGACAAAGAATAGAATTCAGGGAGATTGATGAATTTACCAGAAATCAGGAATCAATACTTCAAAACCAAAAAAAATGAAAAATTAGAAGAAAATGTGAAATATCTCACTGAAAAAACAACTGATATGGAAAACAGACTTAGGAAAGATAATTTAAAAATTATTGGAATACCTGAAAGTCATGATCAGGAAAAGAGCCTTGACATCATTTTCAAAGAATTACTACAGGAAAATTGCCCTGATATTCTAGAAGCAGAGGGCAAAATAGAAATGGAGAGAATCCACCGATCCCCCCAAGAAAGAGATCCCAAAAAACCAACCCCTAGGAATATTATAGCCAAGTTCCAGAACTCCCAAGTCAAAGAGAAAATATTACAAGCAGCCAGAAGGACACAGTTCAAATATCGTGGAGCTGCAGTCAGGATCACACAGGACTTAGCAGCAACTACATTGGAAGCTCGTAGGGCTTGAAATACAATATACCGGAAGGCAAAAGAGCTTAGAATGCAGCCAAGAATGGACTACCCAGCAAGGCTGAATGTCCTCTTCCAGGGAAAAAGATGGACTTTCAGTGAACCAGGGAAATTTCAAAGGTTCCTTTTGGAATGGCCAGAGCTGAACAGAAGGTTTGATCTTCAGATACAGGACTCAGACGAAGCATGGAGATTGGAGGAGAGGGGGGAAATATGAGGGACTTAATGAGGATGAACTGTATGTATAGAAAAATGATACTGATAATATTCATATGAACCTTCTCAGTTAATAGAGCAGGTAGAGGGAGCTTTTATAGTTGAAGCACAGGAGAAAGCAGAATTCGAAGATAAAATATGGTATAAAAATGGAGTCAATAGAAAAGGAAATGGAATGGGAGAAAGAAAAAGGAGAGGGGGAATAGGCTAAGATATTTCACATAATAAGATTTTTTTTTATTACAATGAGCTATTGCAATGATATGGAAGGGGAGAGGCAAGGGGGAATGAGGGAACCTTTGCTCTCATCAGAGATAGCTAGGAGAGGAAACAGCAAATATACTCAATGGGGTATAGACATCTGGAGTAAGAAGGAGGGGGAAGCAGGGGGAAGGGGTGGGGATGTGAATAAAGGAGAAGAGGATGGAACATGGTGGGAGAGTGGTCAGATATAACACATTTTCTTTTTTACTTCTTGCAAGGGGCTGGGATTGGAAGGCCTGCCCAGGACCACAGGGCCAGGTGGATTCTGGGCCTAAGGGGTGGTATGGGGGCTCAGGGCTTCTTGGCCCCAGGACCAGGGATCTGTCTGCTGCGCCACTCAGCTACCCTACAGCAGAGTCATAGTGAAAGGAGAGAGAAAATATAGTACATGGTAGTGGAGAAATAAGAAAGGAGGGAGTTGCGATCAGCAATGTCAACGTTGGAAAAATATGGAAATAACTTTTGTGATGGACTTATCATAAAGATTGTGATCCATGCGTGACAGAGTTGTTGGTGTTGGAACAAAGACTGAAGCACATTTTTTGTTATTATTTGGGGGAGGGTGCAGGGCAAGTGGGGCTGGGTGGCCTGCCTGGGGTCACATAGCAGGGTGATCTTTGGGTGTCTGGGGCCGGATTTGGACCCAGGTGCTCCTGGCTCAAGGGCCAATGCTCTGTTTGCCACCCAGCCACCCCTACTATTATTACTATTTTATTTTATTTTGGGTCTTTTTTTTTTCTTCTTTTTGGTTTTTGCAGGGCAGTGGGGATCGGGTGGCTTGCATGTCACATGGCTGGGTGATTGTTGGGTCCACGGGGCTGGATGTGGGCTCGGGTGCTCGTGGCTCCAGGGCTGGTGCTCCGTCCGTTGCACCACCTGGCTATACCTACAATTATTACTATTATTTTTTTTAATTTTATTTTTTTTCTCTCTTTTACTTTTTTCACCCAAGCAAATCTATCAATATTCATGGGGGGGTATTTTGTTTACTTGTAAACAAGAATATTTTATTAATGTAAAAAAAATTTGTACAAAATGAGAATAAAAAATAAATTAAAAAAATAAAGATTATGAAAAAAAATAAAAGTCATGAATGCTTTTTAGTTAGGTAATATTCATGTTGATTGGATTTAACCTTATTTTGCATTGCTGTTAAGGGTTGTCTTCTATTATTAAGTGTCTGAGGCCAGATTTGAACTCAGGTTCTCAGGACTCCATGGCTGGTGCTTTATCTACTTCACCACCTACCTAGCTGCCCCGCCCTCCTTTTTTTCCCCTTTTTCTCTGATTTATGATTTAATTAATCTATCTATGATTTAATTAATTTTGGGGAAACTCTAATGTGGGAAACCACCCTGTCTACCTCCAACTAATGCAGATATACATTTCCAAATCTTCTGTAGAATGGAGGCTTGCCTCAGACTACCAAGAGGTTTACCAACCTTCTTGGGTTTCAAAGGTAGCATGAGTTTTGGGCAGGTCTTGAACATAGACTTTGAACTTTGCATCTCCAATCCATCTGACCACATTACTCCCCAGTTTAAAAATTCCTTTGGTCCCTCTTGTCTCTGAGATGAAAAACACTGAGCATTTCAGGAAAGAATCAAAGGCCATTTAGTCCAGCCTATACACAAATGGGAAACTGTACTACTGCAAACTTGACAAGTGTTCAGCCTCTGTTTTAATTTCTGAGCCTTGCTCTTTTTTTGTTTTTGTTTTTGTTTTGCAAGGTAATGGGGTTAAGTGACTTGCCCAAGGTCACAGAGCTAGATAATATTGTGTCTGAGGCTGGATTTGAACTCAGGTCCTCCTGACTCCAGGGCCATGCTCTATCCACTATTCTACCTGGCTGCCCACTCTGTTTTAATTTCTCAAGAAGAAACCAGCCACCTTTCCAGATAGCTCATTCTGCTTCTACATAATTCTTATTATCTCTTTGTAGCTTCTACCATTGCTTCTAGTTTGAACCTCTGAGATCAAACAGAATGAGTTTCATTTCTCTAGAGAAGATATTTTAAAACAACTGTCATGAACCCTAGATAAACATGACTGATTCTTTCAAGTAGTTCTTATATGACATGGACTCAACCCTTTGCCATTCTCTTTGTCCTTTTCTGAATGCTCTCTAGCTTATCAGTATCCTTCTTAAACTCTGCTGTCAGAACTAAACTTGTCATAAAGAGCAGGGTCCAGTGGGAGCATTGTCTCCCTATATCTGGAAGCTATGTCCCTTTAATGCAGCCCAAAATCAAATTAATTGGGTTTTTTTTGGGGGTGGGGTGGGCTGGGCTGGGCTGCTGAATATACCCTGCTGGCTCATATTGAACTTGCATTCCACTAAAACTCCCCAGGTCTTTTTTAGAACAGCTATCTAATTATACCTTCTCCTTCTTATAAAGTTGATTTTTTCATAACTAAGTATAAGATTTTACATATTTCCATATTGAATTTCATTTTACTAGATACAACCTAGTGTTCTATGCTGTCAATATTTTTTAATAATATTTGTCATCCATTTTATTAGCTATCCCTACTATCTTTCTGTCATTTGCAAAGTTGATGAATAAACTATCTTTTTCTTTAAGGCAATTGAAAAAAAATGTTAAATAGCATAGGGGCAAGTACAGCTCCCTGGAGTATGCTGCACCATAACAGCTATATTTTGAGACTTTCAGATTGTTCCAAATTCATCTAATTATATTGTCTAATCTGTAAACTCTCCACCTTCTCTTTAAGAATAGAATTGAAAGCTTTGTTAAAATTTAGGTAAACTATATAGCATTACCCTTTTCTACTACTTTAGTAATTTTATAAAAAAGTAAGTGAAATTAGAATGGCTTGACTTGTTCTTTAATTGAACTATCCTGGTTTGTTTGGTTTTTTTGTAAATTAGTCCTTTCTTTTCTCTATATTTTCTTACCATTTTTCAATGATTCAATCTAGAATTTTTCCAGGAATTGAAGTCCAACTCACTAGCTTTTAGTTTTTAGGCTATTCTCTTCCATTTAAAAAATGGTACAGCATTTGGTTTTCTTCCAAGTGTTGTGGTTTTTACTCCTTCCATTTTTCATGTTCTTTTAGCACCCAAGGATGTGGTTTATCTAGGACAGGTGAATCATACTGTCACACTATATCCTTACTTATATTGAGTATTGATCCCCTATTAGCCATTTTTTCTGTCATTTCCAAGATAAAAGTCATTATCTTTGGCAGGGAAAAATAGAAACAAAATCAGAACTGAACTGCCCAGCCAGTTATCATTATCTTCATGACCCCCAAGTAAAGATTCTATTCCTTCTTTTTCTCCCAGTAGAGCTAAAAAATCTTATTTTGTTCTTAGTTTTCATTTTTAACCAAGTTTATTTTAAGTTTTAGCATATTAATTCTTTGTTACCTGAGCTTACTTGTTTAAGTTTTCTGAACATTTCTTTTAAAAGTCCAACTTTTAAAAACCCTATTTTTCAACAACTGTCTCTTTAGCTAGATCCTGTTTTTCCTCCTTGCTGGAATTTCTTTCTGTATGTCTTCAAAATTTTATTCTAGAACATCTCTTCGCCCTTTTGGGCTGACTTCTTCTGAAGAGGAGGGATACCACCCCTCTCTTTCCTCTGAAGTCTTTGAAACCTGCTTTTTCAAATATGCTTAATTTTTCACTCCTTTAACACATATTTCCCCTCTAGCATCGGTTCTCTCCTCTTAATGGGAGTAAGTTTGAGCATATAATTTCCCCTTGAAGTTTTTCTTGTAGACAGTTTTTAGCTCTTATTGAATCAACATTTATTAAATCTATACTTTCACAATATCTCACATATAGCAATCACAAAAAATATTTGTTTAAAAATGTTTTGTTTTTCAAATTTTTCCCTTTTAAGTCTCTTTTAGTCACAAAGCCATTCTTCATGTCCTCTTAAATGGTTACTGGACATATTGAATTTGTGCTTGATAGAGAACTTTATATACTTGAATTTCAACTAACAAGAATTTTATGCTTGAAAATAAATAGTCATTGCATTATTTCTACTGGGGTTTAATATTTACTATTCACAGCCACAAATCATGATAGACTTCCTTCTTTTTTTTTTTGTAATATCTATTTTTGAAAAAGCTATCTAGGGGTGGCTAGGTGGCGCAGTGGATAAAGCACTGGGTCTGGAGTCAGGAGTAACTGGGTTCAAATCTGGACTCAGACACTTAATATTACCTAGCTGTGTGGCCTTGGGTAAGCCACTTAACCCCATTTGCCTTGTAAAAACCTAAAAAAGCTATCTAGACGCGTCATATATAGTGGCATATTTCTAGACAATCAACAATATTTATAAATTATGAGATATTCCTTCAGTCTTGAAACAGTGGTCCTTTCTAACTAACTAGTAGAAAGGTGATGATAGGGTTTGTCTTTTTCTACTTGTATCCATAGTACTGGGCATGTAGATTTAGAACTGGAAGAGGGGACTTTAGTGGCTATCTAATCCAGTTCTTATAAAGGTGAGAAAACTGAAGCCCAGAGAGGTTAAGTAATTTGTTTAAGGTCAAACAGGGAGTAAGAGACAGGAACTTAATATTAATGTATTTGAATTTGATTAAATGAATATTAATTGATTGCTGTTTGCAAATGAAACTTTTGTTAAATTTTTTTCAGATACCAATTTTGTCTTAGGAGGCTACAAGACTGAACAGTGTCCAAAACCACCTCGCCTCTGTCGTCAGGGTTATGCTTGTCCACACTATCACAATAGTAGAGACCGAAGACGAAATCCCAGAAAATTTAAGTACAGGTGAGCTATTTTATATAATAGTATGACAAAATACCTTGGATTTATTGATATCTCTCCCTTCTAACTAGCTTGGAGCACTTTCATATATGCTTATTTTTCTTCAGAGATGTTTTTATACACAGTTCTTGCTTTATATAAAATCTCATTATGCAAATTTGGCTTTATGTAAAGAATTCTGAAAGAAATCTGCACTTTCCCCCTTAGGGTTCCCTCCTCCCCAAATCTCTTTTCTGTACAGTGCAGTGCTTTCTCTGTTCTTGCCCCTTGACTCAGCACTCAGCATTTAGCCGCCACCCCCACCCCACCCCCACCCCACAAAAAAAAATCCTTAATTGAAAGCGGAAGAGCAGACTGATGAGCCTTTGCCAGTGCTGAATGGGGGCTTGGCTTGAGACCTCTGATGCATAGAAAGGAGACTTTTGCCTTACCAACCCACCTGTGTGTCTAGCCCCAAAGTGTCTTGTCTTCCATCTGTCCAGTCTTTGGTACTGATGCAAGAGGAAAGATGAAGAGAATTGTGAATGTAGAAATTGGGTGGAGATGTGAATTGATATCACCTACTCTTGAGATGTAAATTGACTAGAAGTAGAGAATTATGATTGTAATAGAAACAATTTTTAATTTGCTCAAATTGGATGGAGATCCCCATTACCATTGATTCATTGTTTATTGTAAAATTTGTATCCTGATCTCCTTGGGCTTTACCCTCTACCTAATTCCTGGTCCAATAAGAGAAAAGAAGTTCACCTTTTGCTCTCTGGATGAGAGGGAAGACATAAAAACCTGAGTTGGACTCCAGCTTAGGGCTGCAGTCTTCTCTGACCTGTCTCTCAGCCAATGATGCTTGGCTATTCTTCTCTCTCTCTCTCTCTCTCTCTCTCTCTCTCTCTCTCTCTCTCTCTCTCTCTCTCTCTCTCTCCTCCCTCCCTCCCTCTCTCTCTCTCTCTCCCTCCCTCCCTCCCTCCTCCCTCCCTCCCCTCCCTCTCTCCCTCCCTCCTCCCTCCCTCCCCTCCCTCTCTCTCTCCCTCCCTCCTCCCTCCCTCCCCCTCCCTCTCTCTCTCCCTCTCCCTCTCCTTCTCTCTCTACCTCTCCCTTCCTATGTGTTGTAACTTCTTTTAATACATTTTTGTTTTATTTCTACCCTTGTTTTCCCGAGTCTGAATAATGGTTCCTCATAGGCAGTACCAAACTCAAGGAGCCAGCAGCTACAGTACTATATATTTGACCCTGGTTCATATCTATCCTTGACACCATATACACTGTGTGTCACTCATCCTTTCCTGCCTGGCTGTGTCCAGCTCTAAGGTGTCTACTCTTCCTCTTGGTTCTGGCCAGGCCCCGTCCTGTCTGGTCCTGCACCATTCATGTTCCTCCTCTTACTCTTGCTCTTTTGTCTCCAGGCCCCATATGTTCTTAAACTTCTCTCTATGAGCATAAGGTACCCTTCCTTCCTTTTTCTTTCCCTTCTCCATGTCTATGGGCAAATTTGTACTTGTAAATCATTTTAAGTAGATATTTGTGGAACAGGCTGCTTATATAAAATGGGAACTTTTTGTGTTATAAAAAAATGATATGGCCACATGTATTTGTTTTTAATTAGCTATGGACATATCCATGTCTCTGCTTTTACTTCCTATAATTTCCCTTTAGGATTATCTTATTGTTCTCCTCAATAATTTCATACCTAGTACAATGTCTTGCTCATAGTTGATTCTCAAGAAATATTTGTTGATTAATATTTCTTTTTAAACATTCCTTATTATAATTTGACTCATAGTTCCTTAATTGTTTTATGCCATGGTCATAGGTCCACTGGACCTGTTATTTCCTTGGTTTAACTGGAATCTTCATAAAGAAACTCACTGGATGAACATCTGCTTTGCAACTTGTGGTATTAGAGAATAGCTTGGGACACTGAGAGATTAAGTGACTCACTTAAAGTAATGCAGCCAAAGGCAAGGTTTGAACTCCAGTTTGTCCTGTTTTCGAGGTTATAATAGAATTTAAACTGATCTCCACCTTCCTCTAGTTCCATCTTTTTCTCATTCATCCTTCATAGTGTGAAAATAATTTTCTTAATTCATGATGCTAATTCACATGTCCAAAATGCTTGGTGCTTCCCCATTGCCTATATGATAAATTCAGTGCTCTGGCAGTCTTTATCTAGGTCCTGGGAATTAAAAGACATTTTTAAAAGACCTTTCCCTCTAGGAGTCTGCATTCTGCTGCAAATAGTTGTGCACAAATTAGTATAGTGAGTGTGTAAAAAACAAATACAAAGAAGTTTTCTATGGGGAATTGGGAAGAGATAAGAGGACTCCTTGCTGGGGAATTGAGGAAGGCCTCCTGAAGGTTGTGACACTCAAGCTGAGCTTTGGATGGGGGAGGGCTAAGCCCTCCCTAAGGAAAAGTTCAGAGTATATTCAAGGCCTAAGGGAACATGTCATTTGTGTAAAATGAACCTAGGGTGGCAGTGAAAGGTTGTGACTTAGAACAGCTTATAGACTGGATGGTAGTTTTTACCATTTTTTTTTTTGCAAGGTTTTGAGTTTTACATTTATCTCCCTCTCTTTCTTCCTCCCTCCCTCTGACAGAAAGCACTCTGATACAGGCTCTACTTTATAACCATGCTCAACATAGATCCATATTGATCATGTTGTGAGAGAAGAATCAAATCCAAATGGAGAAAGAAAACATTAGAGAGAAAGCAAATGACAGAATATATAAAACAACTTTTAAAAATTGAAATAATAAGCTTTGGTCTTCATTTATACTCAATAATCCTTCTCTGGATATGGATGGTATTTTCCATCACAAGTTTTTAAAAATTTTAAGACTCAGTCTTCAGGAATGTTATTGTGGCAGCTGTGTAAAGAATGGATTAGAGAGAAGACTGGATGCAGGGAGACCAATTTTTGATAGTAATGAGATCAGTTAGGTGACTAGTGTGCTGGGTCTGGAATCAGGAAGACTCCTCTTCCTGAATTCAAATCTATCCTGGGATACTTAGTAGCTGTGTGACCCGGGGCAAGTCACTTAACCCTGCTTTTCTCAGTTTCTTCATCTAGATGGCAAACCATTGCAGTATCTCTACCAAGGACATTCCAGATGGGGTCATAAAGAGCTAGATATG
This sequence comes from Macrotis lagotis, assembly GCF_037893015.1. Taxonomy (NCBI): domain Eukaryota; kingdom Metazoa; phylum Chordata; class Mammalia; order Peramelemorphia; family Peramelidae; genus Macrotis; species Macrotis lagotis. The sequence goes on along the minus strand of NC_133665.1, from coordinate 58,065,279 downwards.
ACTGAAATGACTGCCCAGCAACAAGAACTTGATATTAATATAGAAATTAGGAATAAGGGAAAATGTGGGAAGAAAGATAAGGAGTTCAGTTTGGGGCACGTTGATTTGAGGAATCTATAGGACATCTAGTTCAGGATGTTAAATACACAGTTAGATGCAGGACTGGAGATCAAAAAATATCTTGTAGCAAAATCTGAGATCTGAATAATAAACAGCATAGAGATGATTCTTGAAATCATAGGAGCTAATATGGGGGTGTGTGAGGGAGGAAGGAGAGGGGGAGACCAGTGGTAGTTTTGAGGTTGCAATCTTTAATTGGTAGAGATCCAACAGGTAATAGGAGCACCAAGAGAGAACAAAGTCTTGAAAGTTATTGTGAAGAATTTTTCAAGGAGAAGAGGGTGATCAGAAATGTCCAAGCCTATAGAAAGATGAGATTTTTAAGAAGACCACCAGATTTGTCAATTAAAAGATCATTTGTAACATTGAAGAGTACATCATCAGTTGAAGGATGTGGTCAGAAGCCAGAATATAGAGAGTTTAGAAGAGAATGATAGGAAAGTGGCAATACTGTGATATCCTACCCACAGCTATAAATTATGATCTTCTTTTCTAGTGTTTTACAGAATAATCTTAAATATTTACACTGTGTATCCAAATTGAATTTTTGTATATGCTGTAAAATGTTGGTCCAAACTACATGTCTAAAAATTTGTTTCTTTTAAATGCATCTAATGCATGAAATATATACAATTACCTTATCTTTTTAAAAACCAAGAAACAAATTATTTCTGATTTTTTTCTTTACTTTATAGTCATAGTCATTTCAATACCTTTCTACTTTTTTAGGATTGAACCTTTCTTTGTGGCAAAGAAAAATAATTAAACAAAAATATTTCGCATAGCGATTATTTCTGACAATGTATGATAGTTTGTTCTCATAGTCCTCTACCTCTTTATTGTGAATAATGAAGTATGTTAGTCATTGTGTATATTCTTCTTTTGATTTTGCTTATTTCTTTCTGTCATATGGATATTTCTATATTTCTCCAAATTTCTCTTTCATCATTTTTTACATTCATATACCATAGTTTTTCCAACCAGTTCTTAGTCATTTGGCACTCACATCATTTACTTTTTTTTGCTACCATCTATTTTTGTACGAGTAATATTTTTACCCCTTTTCCTCATCTCTTCAGGGTATAGACCCAGTAGTGGTATTGCTGGGTCAAAGGGTATGCACATTTTTGTTGCCCTTTGGGCATAGTTCCAAATAGCTCTCCAGAAGGGTTGGATGAGTTCACAGCTCCACCAACAGTGTAATAGTGTCCCAGATTTCCCACATCCCTTCCAACAATGATCATTATCCTTCCTGGTCATACTGGTCAATCTGAGAGGTGTGAGGTGGTACCTCAGAGAAGCTTTAATTTGTATTTCTCTAATAATTAATGATTTAGAGCATTTTTTCATATGGCTATGGATTACTTTGATCTCCTCATCTGTAAATTGCCTTTGCATATCCTTTGACCATTTGTCAATTGGGGAATGGCTTTTTCTTTTAAAAATATGACTCAGTTCTCTGTATATTTTAGAAATGAGTCTTTTGTCAGTATCATTATTTGTAAAGATTTTTTCCCAATTTACTACATTTCTCTTGATCTTGGTTACATTGGTTTTATCTGTGCAAAAGCTTTTTAATTTAATGTAATTGAAATCATCTAATTGGTTTTTGGTGATGTTCTCCAACTCTTCCTTAGTCATAAACTGTTCCCCTTTCTATAGATCTGACAGGTAGACCAGTCCTTGATCTTCTAATTTGCTTATAGTATTGTTTTTTATGTCTATGTCCTATAACCATTTGGATCTTATCTTGGTAAAGGGTGTGAGGTGTTGGTCTAATCTAAGTTTCTTCCATACTAACTTCCAATTTTCCCAGCAATTTTTATAAAAGAGGGAGTTTTTATCCCAATGGCCAGACTCTTTGGGTTTATCAAACAGCAGATTACTATAATCATCTCCTGCTTTTACACCTAGTCTATTCCACTGGTCCACCACTCTATTTCTTAGCCAATGCCAAACACTTCTGATGACTGATGCTTTATAATATAATTTTAGATCGGGTAGGGCTAAGCCACCTTCTTTTGCACTTTTTTTCATTAAGCTCCTGGCATTTCTTGACTTTTTATTACTCCATTACTCCAAATTTACTTACACCCTCCCCTTTATTTCCCCTTTCCCTTTTTCCCTTCCCTTCCTTTTATTATTTCCCCTTATTTTCCCCACTCCCCTTCCCTTTCTCCATCCCCCCTCCCCTTTTCCCCTTTTAATACTTGAAAGGTTAGATGTTTTATAAGTTAACTGAGTATGTGTAGGTTGACTTTAAGCCAAGTCTGATGAGAAGAAGATTCAGGTGTTTCTCCTCTGCTCCCTTCTTCCCCACTATGACCATAGGTTTTTGTACCTCTTAGTGTAATGAGATTTACCCCATTCAATCCTCTCCCTTCTCCCGTCTCTTTCCTGTCCCCCTTTTTAGGGAGGTAGTGGTTTTTTTTTTAGATCATTCTTAAGTCATAAAAAAATTCTGAGTGTCTGACCCTTCTAGTTCTGTACATTCTGTCGAATAGAGTCAAAATTCCTGAGAGTTATTAGAGTCTTTCTCCCAAATGGGGTTAAAGCCAGTTACATCCCATTAGATAGTAGTCTCATGGATAGGTCATGAATGTCCATCATTTCTGGCAAGGTGTATTCTCTCTGTTAGAGTTACATTTCTCATGGTTTATAAGAATCTTTTTTTTTTTACCTCCATGCTGGGATATAGCCAGTTTCAACTAACTTAACTTGATTGCATTTTTTTTCTTTTACCGCCCCTCCCCTTTTTTTTCTTTTACCTTTTCATGTGTCTCTTGAATCTCCTGTTTGATGTCCAAATTTTCTGTTTAGCTCTTGTCTTTTCATCAGAAATTTTTGGAATTCTTCCATTTCCTTAAATGTCCATCTTTTTCCCTGGAAGAGAAGGCTCAGTTTTTCAGGAAAGTAGATTCTTGGCTGCATTCCAAGCTCCCGTGCTCTTTGAAATATCTTGTTCCAGGCCCTTCGATCCCTTAATGTTGATGCAGCCAGGTCCTGTGTGATCCTTACTGTGGCTCCTTGATATTTAAATTGTTTCTTTCTGGCTGCTTGCAGGATTTTCTCTTTTATTCTGATAGTTCTGCAGTTTGGCCACAACATTCCTTGGTGTTTTCATTTTAGGATCTTTTTCTGGTGGGGATCAATGTACTCTTTCAATAACTACTTTGCTCTCCGATTCCATGATATCAGGGCAGTTTTACATCACTAGATCCTGTAATATTAAGTCCAGGCTTTTTTTTCTCTTAAATGTTTTCAGGAAGTCCTATAATTTTCAGGTTGCCCCTCCATGATCTATTCTCAAGGTCAGTGGTTTTGTTTATGAGGTATTTTACATTTGCTTCTATTTTTTCTATTTTTTGATTTTGTTTAACTGACTCTTGCTGTCTCATGGAGTCATTAGTTTCTGTAGACTCCATTATTTTTTTGGGGGAGGAGTTTTCTTCATTAACCTTTTGCAACTCCTTTTCCAGTTGGTCAATTCTACTTTTGAAAAGAGCTTTCCATTTGACCAATTGAGGTTTTGAGAGAATTAATTTCTTTTTGCATTTGCTCATTTGAGGATCTGAGAGAATTATTCTCATTTTGTAATTGTTCAGTTGATGATCTGAGAGATTTATTCTCCTTTTGTGTTTGTCCAGTTGTACTTTCTAAGGTTTTGTTTTCTTGTTGCAAGGTATTAATTGTCTCTCCCAAATTTTTAAGCTCCTTCCTTATTTCTTCGAGGAAGTCTTTCTGTGCTGGAGACCAGATTGTATTCTCCTCAGAGGTTCCAAGTCTCTCTGAGTTAGGGTCTTTCCCTTCTAGGAATTTTTCTATGGATCCACCTTTCCGCTGACCCTTCTTCATTATGCTAAGACCTTGAGTTGGGGGGGGGCTGGTTCACAGGGGCTTGGGATCGCCAAAGTCTTTACTGAGTACAGTTTCTCTGGCTGGCCAGTAGGAGGTGCTGCTTGCCCTCTCTGGAGTGTCTGTGACCTTGGTTGTGAGGCCTTCTCCCTTTGCCCAAAGGCAGGAGTTGGAACTATTGAATTCTTTTGCCTTCAGTCAATGGTGGGCTTTACCCTGGCCTGAGGTCATTCCTCAGCTGGGCTGGTTCTTCTGCTCACACACCTGGGCCTGAGGCAGAAGTAGTTTGCAATTGTTTGTTTGGGAGGAGGCCTCAGTGCAATGTAGGCGTGGACTCAGAGTTTCTCAGATCGGAGGAGCCCAAGGATGGTGTCCGCAGCTCTCCTGTACCAGATCTCTCCCTGCAGCCCCTTCCCCAAGCTCCAGGGGGACAGTACCAACACCAGCCCCTCTGCTTCCCCACAGACCCAAGCCCCTTTCGTCCAGCCCCACCGCTGAACCAGCAGGTCTGGCTCTCGGGCCCTCAGACTCCCGGTTTCAATTCAGCTGTTAATCTGGCTGATCTGGGGCTGATCCTCCCTCTGAACCCAGACTCACCCGCCCAAATTCTACCAAAGTTGCAGTGGGAGAGAAATCCTGAGGTAGATGTTCTTTCTACTGGCTTTTCTCTCTGGGTTCCATGAGTCGGACTTCCTCTGAGAGGTTTGTTTCATGTGATAGATGGGGAAGAGATCAGGAGACTCTAGAACTCTGCCTGTCTTCTCTCCGTCATCTTGGCCGGAAGTTGAGTCATATTTTTAAAACAAAAAGCCATTCCCCAATTGACAAATGGTCAAAGGACATGCAAAGCCAATTCACAGATGAGGAGATCAAAGCAATCCATAGTCATATGAAAAATTGCTCTAAATCATTATTCATTATAGAAATGCAAATTAAAGCTTCTCTGAAGTGCCACCTCACACCTTTCAGACTGGCCAATATCACCAGAAAGGATAATGATCATTGTTGGAAAGGTTGCGGGAAATCTGGGACACTACTACATTGTTGTTGGTGGAGCTGTGAACTCATTCAACTTTTCTGGAGAGAAATTTGGAACCGCTCAAAGGGCAACTAAAATGTGCATACCCTTTGATCCAGCGACACCACTACTGGGTCTGGGTCTGTATCCTGAAGAGATGTTGAAAAAGGATAAAAACATCACTTGTACAAAACTATTCATAGCAGCCCTGTTTGTGGTGGTCAAGTAAATGTCCTTCAGTTGGAGAATGACTTAGCAAACTGTAGTATATGTATGTTATGGAACACTATTGTTCTATTAGAAACCAGGAGGGATGGGAATTCAGGGAAGCCTAGAGGGATTTGCATGAACTGAAGCTGAGTGAAATGAGCTGAAGCTGAGTGAGATGAGCCAAAGCAGAACAACACTGTACATCCTAACAGCAACATGGGGGTGGTGATCAAACTTGATGGACTCACTCATTCCATCAGTGCAACAATCAGGGACAGTTTGGGGCTGTCTGCAGTGGTGAATGCCATCTATATCCAGATAAAGAACTGTGGAGTTTGAACAAAGACCAAGGACTATTTATTACCTTTAATTTAGGAAAAAAACCTGATATCTTATTGTCTGATCTTGCTATCTCTTATACTTTATGTTTCTTCCTTAAGGATATGATTTCTCTCTCATCACTTTCAGTTTGGATCAGTGTATACCATGGAAACAATGTAAAGGCTGGCAAATTGTCTTCTATGGGGGGTGAGAGGAGGGAGGTAAGATTAGGGGAAAAATTGTAAAACTCAAAATAAATAAAATCTTCAAAAAAAATATTTTAGGGGCAGCTTGTTGGCACAGTGGATAGAGCACTGATCCTGGAGTCAGGAGGGACCTGAGTTCAGATACAATCCGGGACACTTAATAATTACCTAGCTGTGTGACCTGGGCAAATCACTTAACCCCATTACCTTGCAAAACAAACAAACAAACAAACTAAAAAAAAACCTTTTAAATTTCAGAATTGAAGAAGTACTCAATCATTCATCAGTAACAACTGTAGAGGTAGTAAAGACATTTCTTCCAACTCCAGACCCCTAAAGATGTTTAACCAATCCTAGAAAAATGCTTCCCAATTAATTGCTTAGTAAAGACAGATTAGACTCTGCTAAGTTTAGGAGAAATTTGTGTATTGTTAGGCTGGCATTTCATCATTTAGCTTTCTTTTTCATCTCAATGAGAGAAATGATATTTTAAAAGAACTTGTAATGAAAAGTTCAAAGAATTCTTAAAGTTACTTCTCTTTGCTTATTCCACTGGTTTAATGGTATTCTATTTTTTCAGTGTTAAACAAATGATAACATGGTTGAACCACCCAAATATCTATATCTGTATATTTATAGACTTTGATATAGTAGAGTATATAAATGAGTGATATTTTCCTTTCTTGTTTTTCAGTAATTTTTTTTCCTCCTTCCAGGTCCACTCCTTGCCCCAGTGTAAAACATGGAGATGAATGGGGAGAACCTTCAAAATGTGAAAGTGGGGATAATTGTCAGTATTGTCATTCTCGTACTGAACAACAATTTCACCCTGAGGTAAGAGTTAATGCTATTTTAATCTGATGTAAAAAAGTAGAAGTAGTGTGATATAGTATCTTCCAGTTTTTCCTGTTAAAAACTCTTAAAATTTTGAGGAAAATGAATTTGCTTTCATCATTTCTTGCTGTTTTATGAGCCATTAATGCTGATAATTCTCCACCATCTATCTTACTTTGTAAGTTTTGTGTAAATGTATATATTTGAGTCCAGTGATGGTCTTTGTTCTCATTTCTATTTGACAGAAATGATGAATTTCTAGGTAAATTTTTAGAGATTTTTGATTTTCTTGTTATGATGATTGCTTTAAATGAGTAGTCAAAAGAATACTCCATATTGATGTCTGCACATTTATCCATTTCCCTTTTTTTCCCTATGTCATTAGCTTGTTTAATTAGGTCAGGTTGGTCAGTCACAGGGGCACATGCCTATACTCTTTGCTATAGGGTGGACTTTAGCTGGTGAATCACTTGAACTTTGAATTGTGAGCTATAGTGGGCTAAAACTGGGTGTCTGTAGTAATTTTGGCATCAATGAGGTGAACTCCTAGGAGTAGGGGGCTCTTACCCTCATCATAATGGGGACTACTACACTTCATCTCCAGTGTAGACAGATTAGGGAGACTCATCCTTAAAAATAACTAACTAAAAATAGATCATGTTGGAACTACTTTAAATTGCACAGCATTGGGGCAGCTAGGTGGTGCAGTGGATAAAGCACCGGCCCTGGAGTCAGGAGTACCTGGGTTCAAATGTGGTCTCAGACATTTAATAATTACCTAGCTGTGTGGCCTGGGCAAGCCACCTTAACCCCACTGCCTTGCAAAAACCTAAAAAAACCCATAAAAAATAAAAAAAATTGCACAGCATATTTCATCTTTTTCTAAATTGGTATAAATTTTGATATTGGTACAAACAAATGAATGCTCTGAGTTTACATATATATAGCTGTATTGGAAAATACTCCTATATAGATAACTAGTCATTTCCTATCTATTAAAACATTAGTTTTTTTTTATGGTATTTGATATTCTCCTTGACTAGTGCCTTCCTATTCTCTTCTTGAAGAAAGTATATATAATGCATAGGTGTGTGGCTTCTGTGTAGTCCATATGCCTTTACCTTTTTTGTTCCTTAATCTTAAATGTTTTTGAGTGTCTTTCTTAATGTCTTAGTCATCAACTTTTAAAATAGATGTAAATTTAATTTGGAGGGGCTTTTTAAGTTCTCTGAAATTTTTTTAACCTCTTGTAAAAATGAGAAGAAATTGAGGATAGCTTGAAGAAATAGTAGGATCAAATGAAGGAAAGTGGCAGGGGAAGAGCAAGAGAAGAGATGATTAAAAGCACAAACTCTGGAGAAAAGATAGAAAAAATTGTACTTAAAGAACAAGTAGTTAGGACTCTAGCCAGGAAAAGGACATTTTCTACCTTGGAGACTAGCAAAAAGAAGAAAAAAATGAGGGACAAAGTAGAATGGTTTGGAGATATGATATAGGAGAGAAGGAGCTTATGGAATTTGGCCTTGATTTTTTTTTAAATAAAATAAAAGATAATTCCTTTGTATAAAAAGAGATTTAAAAGAACACCAGCCCTGGATTCAGGAGTACCTGAGTTCAAATCCGACTTCAGACCCTTAATGATTGCCTAGCTGTGTGGCCTTGGGCAAGTTGCTTAACCCTGTTGCCTTAAATAATTACAATTTAAAAAATAATAAAAAAAGAGATTTATAGCAAAAGAAGCATGAAGAAAATATTTAGAAGATTTATTGTAATCAAGGTGATTCTTGTCAGGGAAGAATAAAACAGTTTCCATTTAAGAGTGAGATTAGGTAAAACAGTTGGTTTGTTTGTCTGACTCTTAACAGTGTTCTTAAGAGGAGAACTGGGACAGAAACACTAGGTGATGAGGTTAACCATAGGTTGGAGTCTGTTGAGGCATGAGTAGTCATAGAACATAATGGCAAGAGTGGAATGACCACATATTGTTGCACTAGTCATTTTATGACCTCCATGGTCCCTTCCAGTCCAGACTTATGATGCTATATAGGACTAGGAAGAAAGGAAACTGAAGCCAGAGTAGCAAGATATTGAAAACTATATCTATTTCACCCAAAACAAAAATAATTGTTTCAGCAATGTTTAATAATGACTGGGAATAGAGATGAAACAAGAACATGACTGGATAAGGAATTCCTTCCTATCCTGTTACACATGGCACAAGATAACAGGCAGGTCAGAACTGGAAGTCTAGTGAACCAAGATAGGTTTTATTCATGCCATATTTCCAATCAGAAAAGGGGTTAAATCCAATGGTTCATTTAGTAAGGAGAATAAAAACTGACTATTACAAATTTTGGAGAATAAATGTAAGTGTTAAGAGGTCAGCAAAAGCAAGAAGTGATAAATCAGTCAATGAGTGGTGCTGAAAGAATTGTGTCTTCTAATCCTATAGCAGTGACTGCTCTCCAGGGGGTCTATATTCTGAGGAGATGAGGCATGATGGTTTCTTTGTCTTTCTGCTACTATGTTTAGCATGTTGGAGGATTGTATGTCAGCGTTAGAGGATTGTATGTCAAAGGATTGATTCACTTCACCCTGCATCAATTCATGCATGTCTTTCCAGGCTATTCTGAAGTTCCATCCCTCATGATTTCTTACAGAATGATAGTGTTCCAACACATTCATATACCACAGTTTGTTCAGTCATTCACCATTTGAGGGAAATCCCTTTAATTTCCAATTCTTTCACTACAAAAAGAGCTGCTATAAATACTTTTGTTCATGTGGATTTTTACCCTATTTTGTGATCTCTTTGGGATACAGATCTCATAGTGGTCTGGTTCAAAGGGTTTGCATAGTTTTATTGTCCTTTGGGTGTAGTTCTAAATTGCTCTTCAGAAAGGTTGGATCAGTTCACACCCCACCAACAGTGCATTAGTGTCCCAGTTTTCCCACATCCTCTCTTAACATTGATCATTTTCCTTTTTTTGACATATTAGCCAAGGCAGAAAGCAGTCTTGCAGGTGAATCCTATTGTAGAAGGCAGGACCAGAGGAGTTAGATTTTTCTTATAAAGAAGTTGAAAAAGGTACATGGAGAGAAGGGTACTGAATTGGATATTAGGGTGTGGGTTCACATTTCACTTTGCCTTGCTATATGTGAGGCTTTAGCAATCCACTTGACAGTTCTAAGACTCAGTTTCCACTTGGTAAAAGGAGGAGTTGGACAAGATGAACTCTTATGGTCCTTTATAGCTTTAAACATGTAATTTTTTGAGATCATACTACAGAGAGTATTTAAAGGTAGAATGGAAGATAAAATTTATCCAGGTATCGAGAAACTTGACTTGCATATTTGCTGCATAATCTGTAGCAATTTTCATTTGGCATTGAGAATTTATTATTATAATTTAATATTTATTAGGAGAGAGAATTTATGGGTGGGATTTTGTTTAACAAATTCAGATTTTATTATTATGCCATATATTTCTATTAAAAGTCCAAAGATTATTGCTTAAAAGTTATGGATCATTCACTGGAATTCACAAAACAGTGAATTGTTAACCCAAAATAATATCGCCATGAAATGAATTATATTTCAAATTTAGATAAGTTAAATGAAAAGGTAACTATGTTAATTAAGCTATTTTTATCTTAAAACTAATTAATCTGACAAAAATATTTAAATGAATATTTAATCTTGCTAAACAGAATGGTTGGATAGAGCCCTTGGATTCCAAAAGACATTTGACTAAGCAGATGGTATTTGTGTATTTTGTTGGGGATAAACTGAAGGCAGCAAAATTCAAATCTTTTTTAAAAAGAAAATAAAGTTGGTAGTAAAATGCAAAGAATTTCAGATATATAGAAGTAGCTTTTCATAAAGTTTTTCATAAAATTATTTCTAAGAAATGTTATCTTGTACTTTATTTAGTGAATTGATCAAATATATTCACTTTCTCTTTCCTAGATCTATAAATCTACAAAGTGCAATGATATGCGACAAACTGGGTACTGCCCTCGGGGTCCATTTTGTGCTTTTGCACATGTTGAAAGTAAGTAAGAAAAACTAAAATATTTAATATTAATGAAGATTATATAATTTTAGGTCGATAGTTTCAAATATAGCAGGAATAATACCTCTACAAAACTTTAATGAAAAATTGTTAATATTAACTTTCCCTTGACTTTAAAAGATATTTTATCTCCTTGTTAATTGAGGAGCAGCCTGGCAAAGTTGATAAATGGCCTTGGCATAAAGAAGACCTGGATTAGTGGTGAGTTTCTGACTTCTATGGGCTATGTAACCCCAGGCAACTCATTTAATCTCTCGGTGCCCAATCCAGCTTTCTCAGACTGAGATTGCAGAACATGGGTGCCTGGTCTGTATTAGTGAAAGAAATTTTCTCATCAGAGAGATCCCTATACTCACAAAAAATCATAAGCCCATCATTTTAAAATTAGCTATTACAACTTTTATTTTCTCAGTTCCAAACTGTTTTGTGGAAGCTCTTTTCTATTTGTTTTCCTTTTTTTCCCCCAGGGTAATTCTTTTTTTAAAAAAATAATTAATTTATTTTTGAATTTTACAATTTTTTCCCCTAATCTTGCTTCACTCTCCCCACCCCTACCCCCCAGTAGGCAGTCTGATAGTCTTTACACTGTTTCCATGCTATACATTGATCTAAATTGAATGTGATAAGAGAGAAATCATGTCCTTAAGGGGAAAAAAAATGAAATATAAGAGATAGCAAAATTACATGATAAGATAACATTGTTGTTGTTGTTTTTTTAAATTAAAGGTAATATTCTTTGGTCTTTCTTCAAACTTCACAGTTCTTTCTCTGGATACAGATGGTATTCTCCATCGCAGATATCCATATATACCACAGTTGATTAAGCCATTCACCAGTTGTTGGAAATTCATTCAGTTTCCAATTCTTTGCCACCACAAACAGTGCTGCTATGAATATTTTTGTACAAGTGATGTTTTTACCCTTTTTCATAATCTCTTTAGGGTATAGACCCAGTGGTATTGCTGGATCAAAGGATATGCACATTTTTGTTGCCCTTTGGGCATAATTCCAAATTGCTGTCCAGAAAAGTTGGATGAGTTCATGGCTTCACCAACAATGTATTAGTGTCCCAGATTTCCCACATCCCTTCCAACAATGATCATTGTTCTTTCTGGTCATATTGGTCAGTCTGAGAGGTTGTGAGGTGGTACCTCAGAGATGCTTTAATTTGCATTTCTTTATTAAGTAATGATTTAGAGCAATTTTTCATATGACTATGGATCACTTTGATTTCTTCATCTGTAAATTGCCTCTGCATATCCTTTGACTATTTGTCAATTGGGGAAATGGCTTTTTTTTTCTTTTATAAATTTGGCTCAGTTCTCTATATATTTTTGTTTTCTTTTTTTTTAAATTTATTTATTTAAGGCAGTGGGGTTAAGTGACTTGCCCAAGGTCATACATTATTAATTATTAAGTGTTCAAGGTCACATTTGAACTCAGGTCCTCCTGACTCCAGGGCTGGTTGCTCTATACATTGTACCACTTAGCTGCCCCATCCTTTTGTTTTCTATAAAGTGCATCCCATGAGGATCATAGTAAGGTTGTTGAAAATTATCTGTAGTCTTTTGTAGGATACATCATGTTTTCTTGTTAAAATTTAGTTGAATAATTTGGTTCATTCCATTAGGCATATATTGATCTTAGAAGAATGGAGCTATGGCCTAATTTTGTCACACATATAATTCAAGTTCGTTATGCTTAAATATCTTACACTCAAATAATGGATCAGTCTTAAGATAATCAGTTTTTAGACTTAAGTATAATTGCCACAGCAGTATGAGAAAGAATTCAGGGACATAGGCACTTGGGAATCCTCCAGAGATCACTTCCAGCGCTAATCTGAGTTCCTTTGGTCTGAGTAAACTCCTTTGATCCATTGTCCATCCTCATTCCTTTTGTGCTCTTTGCAGATAATACAGTAAAGGACTCCTTAAGCCAGAAAAGAGATTTCTGGTTGATTCTTAACTAGGCTAGAAAGTAAAAATAACTTTTGAAACATATTTTTTAAGGGGAGGAGTTAACGGCAATCTAATAAACATTCATATTCTCAAAGAAGAAAATTTTCAAAAATGTTACCACATTTGACATCAGAGTTTACAAAAATTAGTAAATAGCAGAAAAGCTACTGAATTTTAAGTTTGAGGGATTTTGTCATTTGAGAATAAAGAATTTCTTATTTTTAATTCTGATATTTCAGTATTAGTATTAGTTCAGTAAAAGTACTATAACTGTAATAAATTTGTAACTTTAAGCATCTCAGTTATGTTGGTGTTAACATCATGAAATCATAGTAAGCCAGAATATTTTTCTTTGTTTATTTTTTATTATTTTGGGTTTTTTTGAGACTGGGTTTCCTTACTTGACTGGAAGTACAGCAGTCACTTTATGGGCATTATCCTAATTCTAATCAGCATGGTTATAGCTGGTTCACCTGGGCTAGTTCACCCTTCCATAGACAGATGGATGATTTTGTATGATTACGGATTCACTGTAGTGTTGCTGGATGAAGTGCAGATTCCTTATTGGCTTTAACAGTGCTGGGGGCAGCTAGGTGGTGCAGTGGATAGAGCACCGGCCCTGGAGTCAGGAGGACCTGAGTTCAAATCTGATCTCAGACACTTAGTAATTACTTAGCTGTGTGGCCTTGGGCAAGCCACTTAACCCCATTGCCTTGAAAAAACTAAAACAAAACAAAATAAAACAAACAGTACTGCAGCAAAGAATTCTCCATCTGAAGATACCTGCAGGGACTGTAGGCATGTTGGTACCATAATGTGCTGCTGCCAGTGTGCTTTTAGCAAGTGTTATAATTAGCCTCCTATTTACTTTAATATAAGACTTTAAATAAATTATCTTAATTACTCAAATAAGTAGAAAACTTAAAGAATTGTCCATTATTTTAATATGTGATGCACACACACACACTGATCCTAATATTTGGTCATCTACATTGTTTAGAAATAATGAATAGACTTTTTTCCCCTCAGATGTTGCTATTGAATACAAATGTTCATTAGACTATGCTTAGCACTGAAAACAGATTAGTTCTGTAAACCAGTGATAGCATGAAGATTAGCATGGCCATTACGGTGGTTGAAATTTTTCTCTTCTCTTTAGTCCTAGTTTAGGAGGAAGTACAATTTTATAATTTCAGAATCAGATCCAACTAACTCAAATTTGATCATCCTGTTTTCATCTTATCAGAAAATATGTTTATATTTTTAGATATATTGTATTATATAGTTAATGATCTCAAATCTACAGAAATTATGGATTTTGGTTCTTAAATATTTTGTTACCTTTTTAATAGGAATAAATAACTTATTTAAGAATATTTTTATCTATATTATCAATGCACTTTAAACTAAATTTTACATTCCTTATCTGTGGCCTTGTTTAAAAAAATTGTTATTTAGATTTTGAGATGCACTAACTTATTACCTGATATGTTGGAATTTTCTTCACCAGAGGATACAATGAATGTAGTTATGATGCAGAACAGTGGTCAGTCAAAGCCTGGTACTCACATGTTCTCAGCAGAGAGTATAGGAATCACAAATGACTGGAACTGCCATGATCCAAACTCCACAAACAACATTACAAATAATAATGGGCAGCCTGGAAATGTAAGTACCTCTAAATATACTTTCTGCAATTAGTAGATTTTCAAATGATTTGGTCTTTTGTTTTACTATGTTATAGTAGAGAAGAACATATATCTATGTATATGTCTGTACATACCTTACACTAATGTACTTGCATACATACAAACATATGTGTGTCTCTGTTATATGCCCAACTCGTTATGACCCTCCTCATCTGGAAGAATTCCAGACCATTCTTTATTAGCCTCATTCCTGTTCATTTACATGTTGCTAGAAGTTAGTCTTTTGGTGGCTGCTTATATTTGACCCAGCAGTTTGGCAGCCTCAAAAAATAAATACTTGAAAGCCTCTTTGCACTTACTTCCCTCTTAAATGGTCCTAAGGACCCAAGGTGTGACAGAATTGTTGTACTGTCCCTAATCTACGTCCTGCCCTCTCAAATTTGTGATTTTGGTTACTAGAAGAGGGAAGATGACTTAAGCAGACCTACTTCTTGGTACATGGAGTAGGAACAGCTTTCTCAACCTTTAGTGACCCCCCCAATCTACTATGTCTTAATTATTCTGTTATCTAATTATCATCATTTATATTTAAATTATTTTATATTTTATGTTATGTATATAAATATCATTTATATTTATATTTAATCATTCTATTATCTAATCATTTATTAGCCAAACTCAATCTGCTTACCTCTCTCATACACGCGCGTGCGCGCGCACACACACACACACACACACACACATACACACACACACTTTTTTTTTGATTACACATTTATTCCCTGAGATTTATCAAACAAAACCAATAGGGAATGGAGACCATCTCATGATGATCACCAAGAAACTAGGAAAGTCAGTGAAATCTTATACCATTTGGGAAATGGGAAAAATCATTAATCTGCGTAGTGGCCTGAACATAGGAATTTGTACAACAATATCTCTAATTGAAACTGTATGTCTCTTTGAATTCTTCTTTTGTCTCTTCCTGGGAGGATGGTCTTCCATCCTGAGCATCATTCTCCTAGATTTATAATGAACACAGGGAGCTTAATTTCTAACTAGCGAGACAAGGTGGTCTTATATTGAAGTCTAATATTCTCTAAAGGGAATTAAATCTTCTCTCACATTGAGGTTATGTAGTTATGCTTTCACCCCTTGTTTTTTTAGTCTGTTCTCAAGCAGATTATTGTCTCTCCAGGAAGGAGTTTAATCTGTGAAATTGTAAAATGGTAAAATAAAAATCCCCACGTGTTCCAGCTTCAGGGCCATTACAGAGAGAGAGAGAGAGAGAGAGAGAGAGTCTCTCTCTCTCTTGTAAATCAACTGATTTTCAATTCCTGGATGATCATTACATATAGGAAAGATACATATGTACATTCTGATTGTCAGGTTAACTGCTTTGTTTTCAAAAATGCACACACAAATATATATATAATCTGAGAGGACTCAGTTTGGTTAACAAATGAAATTGGTTAATAGAAGCACATATACATACATACATATTACATGTATACACAGAACATAACTATTAGTTGTTTTTAACTATCAAGTGAAGTGTGACAGTGGATACATTATATCCTTACAAAGCATTCAGAGCCCCTATTTTCAATGCATGCAGCCAGAATTGAAACAGTAAGTATTTAGAAGTTTGTTCTTCAGTCATTCTCAAAGTGTTCATATATCTTACCTAGGTCTTCAATTTTTTCAAAGATGATGGATAATATTTCTTGTCTTTATTTGGTGGGGAGGAGTGAGGGGACAGTAAAAGAAAAAATTGTGCATGGTGCTATTCTGTATTCATCTAGTTTTGATTTTGCTTCTTTAGGTCCAGTTTATACTTACAAATTTTATTTGTGGGAATCAACTTCAGTAGTGAATTAAATATTTTGTATGTTGGAAGTTAACTTTTAAGAAAGGAACAGGATTCCCTGCTCCAAACAAAATAGTTATCCTCTTTCAATATATCATTCTTTTAAAGTAGGTGTAATAACTATATGAATTGGACACCAGCTCATGTATAATAAAGGAGAGCCTGCAGTAAAATGTAGATGGATAGTCTGGAGTTCTTTAGGTTTCTCTTTTATCTTCTGCCTTCACTTCTTTGGCTGAAAGCTCTGGGACTTCCCTTCACTTTGCCAAGTCAAAGCTCATTATGTCAATATGTATCTTGCCTATGTCATCTTTGCCTCTTTGTCAGCTTTGTAACTTGTCTGTTGGCCTTTCTTCTAGTCTTCAGAGCAGATCCAGTCGTTTTGAGATCCTTCAGAGACAGGATTCAGATATGCAAGAGTCTACTGTATTTTAACAAGAAAAGGTTGTTAGATAGTTGATGCATAAATCAACTCAATAAATTAAATTCAACAAACAAGTGCTTGATGGATGACAATGTATTGGAATAGACATTGAATTCTTTTGATGATAACTTAGATTTTCTGCAAGGAAAATAACTTATTTTGCAGTGAATTTTCTTAACACTATTACTTGCGGAAAGTAATTTGAAGACCTAAACATAGTTATGCCACTTGTTACTATTAGTATTAGTTTCTTTTCAACTTAAAGGCAGCCTCTTTCAAAATTAATTTGAAAAGAAATGGATTAAAAACATGTTCCTTGCTTTTTAGTTTCTTCACTTTAGTTATATAATAGGTAAAACTTGAGATAAATTTCATGGTTTATCTTTATAAGAAAAGAAACATGATATTAGTGAGTCTTTAAGATCATCATTAAACTTAGCTATGCTTAATGAATAATCAAAAAAGTTATTAGAATTCAAAAGTTAATATTTTTAGTTGCCTTAAAAAAGAACAAAAATAGTTCTGTTTTTCCCCCTCAAATTTGATTTTAGTTTTTTTTAGTGGTTTTTTTTTTTGCAAGGCCAATGGGGTTAAGTGGCTTGCCCAAGGCCACACAGCTGGGTAATTATTAAGTGTCTGAGACTGGATTTGAACCCAGGTACTCCTGACTCCAGGGCCGGTGCTTTATCCACTGTGCCACCTAGCCACCCCTCAAATTTTATTTTAAATATTTTTTCTTAAGCTAGGGTGAAGTTGCTTCAAGATGAACAAAATCGGGGTGGCTAGGTGGCACAGTGGATAGAGCACCGGCCCTGGAGTCAGGAGTACTTGAGTTCAAATCTGGCCCCAGACACATAATAATTACCCAGCTGTGTGGCCTTGGGCAAGTCACTTTATCCCATTGGCCTTGCAAAAGAAAAAAAAGATGAACAAAATCCATCATTTATCCAACTAATTTTTTTGCTGACCCTTGTGAAAAAGCAAAATGCCACATTTTATCTGGCATTTATTTTAAAAAGCAATCAGTAGTTTAATTCAGTTCAATCTCAGTAGATTAGATCTCTTCTATATGCAGTAATATAATGAATATTGAGAATTATAATAACAATATTTCATTTTTGTTATTTATTTTATTTATTTATTCATTCATCCATTTATTCATTTATTTATTTGTTCATTCATTTGTTTGTTTGTTTATTTATTTATTTTAGGTTTTTGCAAGGCAATGGGGTTAAGTGGCTTGCCCAAGACCACACAGCTAGATAATTATTAAATATCTGAGGCCAGATTTGAACTTAGGTTCTTCTGACTCCAGAGCCGGTGCTCTTTCCAGGGCGCCACTTAGCCAACCCTAGTAATTTATTTTTACAAATTTTTTATAAACATCAAGAAGCAAGACCAGTCTAATGTTTTCTTTTAGGTTGTTTTTTTTTTTTTTTTGCAACGCAAATGGGGTTAAGTGGCTTGCCCAAGGCCACACAGCTGGGTAATTATTAAGTGTCTGAGACCGGATTTGAACCCAGGTACTCCTGACTCCAGGGCCGGTGCTTTATCCACTGCGCCACCTAGCCACCCCATAATGTTTTCTTTTAATTTTTAAAAAGAATTACAGCAGATAAAATTAGTTATAACAACTTCCCTATTGCTTCTTTTCTTCTCCCTTTTATTGTTTGTCCATATAGTTTTATATTTGTTTACATATTTTTCTTTTTATATTGTTGTAATGAATATATTATATTTTAGTTTTTCTTTCCTGAACAGTTTTACCATTCTCCATATTTCTACATGTTCTGCTTATTAATAATTTTCTAACTTATCTGAAATTTCAAGTTATCACCATCATGATTCAGTGCATATTACAATGTCCTGATGTATAACAAACCCTCAATAAATGTTTGTTGAATTTATTATGTCAGTAGAAAATTCAGCACACTAATTTTATAAAGCACTTTCATGCTTTTCTGTTTCGATCCTTAGACATTGTAAGGTCGTTTATCAACAAAAGAAGATTCAGTTGGATTTTGTAATCTGGCAATAACTAAGACAGTAAATATACTATTAATATTAAAAATCTTTTAAAAATAAAAGTATTGGAACAAAAAGTATGCTCTGCTTGAATTTTATAACCAGAAAATTCAGTAAACTAGGATCCTTTTTTCTTTTTGTATCCCTATTATTTATCCACCTTTATTTTAGCTGTTTCGATTTTTAGCTCTACTAGTGGAACCAGAGGCTCTCATGGAAGAAATCTCTTCTAATTTCCCTTCTTACCAGTGCAAGAATCACTTCAGTAACATCCCTGCCTTAATTACTATTACTATAGTAAAACATACCTTTATTTGTTTAATTGAGAATTTTGAAACCTGGCTAAAGAACTTTTGCCCCTTTGAGAATTTCATGTTATTGCTTTTTCATCCTACTGAACTAATTTTGAATCTTGAGTCTGTCACCTGTCATATTAGCTGACCCTCTCAGTTTTATTTCCATAGCATATTCTTGGTGTCTTTGTGCATATAGTTAATAGAAGGGATAGAGTCCCCACAAGTTGGCAAGGATCTGTACCTCTACCAGAAAGAAAATTAGATTAGTTGTTATGAATTTTTTATTGAAAAGATCTTGCATTTTTTAATATTAAGCAAAACTCCGTAGGGCCTAAAAGGATAGTGAAAAGTTAGTTATGAAGTCTTTAAGTTAAAAACAATAATCTTTGTCCTTAAAAAGCTACATTTCTATTTGATTTAGAGTTGTGTTACTGTTCTGATGATTCTCAGGGGTTTAAAACCCCATATTTATAGTATTTAAGGGTCTTAAGTTTTATTTTATCCTTTAAATAACTCATTTTAAAAATTGCATTGAAAATGTAAATGTAGTCTGTTCATTTTCTCTCTCTCCTATTTTCTTATCTTCTAACTAACTTCCTACAACTCAAGATAATTTTGAAAACAAAAATTATTGGTTCAGTATTAAGTGTTTTGAATAGTCCTCCCAAATGCCCAAGTAATTTCAGTTTCTTTTTTTTAAATGAGATATATGGCCCATAATTATTAGAAATAATTAACTTAGATACATTTTAAACATATGCACTCTTTAATTGGGATTACAGTACTTGAGGCATACACTTCTGAGAAATATTTTTATAGAGAACATGACCTTTTAGAAGAGCAACTGTGTTCCTTGCTACACATATTACACCTTATGCAAAAGGCATTTCATTATTCTGAGAAGGGTTAAGGGAAGAACATTAAGTAGAGTTTTGAGATGAAAATTTGAATGCTTTAACTTTTTTCTTCAAATTAATCTTCTTAAGTGATAAAAATATTGACTGAAACCCCTCAAAAAAGGAATTAATTTGGGTTATGATTAACCAAACCAAAACGGAACAGATATTAATTGCATAAGAAAATTAAATTATGTAACATAAAACAACTTGGCCCCATTTGTAAGGCAGTTTTTTTATGTATTATGAGAATCTTGCCTCGAGTTCATGTCTTGTGCATATAAAACCTAACCTGTGCATGACATTTTTTTTTTCCAATTTTCAATGAGTGCCATGTTTTACAGAACATTAGTTGAGTGGGGAAGGCCTGGGCAGATACATTATGTGTTTTTTGTATTCTTCCTTAGATCTCCTGTTCCAATAGTCCAACAGTAACATCAAGCTCTGGTAGCAGTAGTTCCTTGTCTCCTATTGGACCCCTTTGTAGGCAAAGATCATTAGCAAATGGTGGTTTATGTTCAGAATCTACCACATCAGGCGTTTCTTCACCAACTTCTAGCTATCCTAAAGCACCAGGTTTTGAACGAGAGGATCAGGTATGTCAATTGACAATAAGTGAAGAAGACATATTTGCTACTTTTTATTTTTTACTTATAATAATGGCTTACTTTTGATAACTTGCAAAGTAATCAAACTTGATTTCAGTTTGTTGGTGTTCAAATAAGTCTTGGTGGTGGTAATAAAAAGCTTAGCCTTGGGATCATATACATCCTTTACAAAATAAAAATTGAAATTTGATTTAAAAAAGTTTCATGTATAAATAATGAAATACCCCCTCAAATTAGTATAATAATCTCATTTATATCAGTGATAAAATTGAAAAGATAATGGTGTTAATACATGAGCATTTGATCTTAGATCAGATAACCTCTATCTTTCTGTAGTTTTGAGTTGTAGCCCACTATAAATGGGTCCCTTAAAGACACTGGGATTGCATGCTGTCCTTAATAGAATTTACTCTAGTTACTTTCAAGGTCTTTTTTACATTACTGACTATACTATCCTGGGATTCTTGATCTTTTTTTATATTATGAACCCCTTTGTCAGTCTGATGAGGCCTCTAAACCCCCTCTCAGAATAATGCTCTCAAGTCTATAAAATAAATACATAGGATTATAAAGAAAACCTGTTATTGAAATACAGATAATCAAAAAAGTTTTAAAAAAAGAAAGAAAAAATTTCTGTACTTTAAATTGAGTCCCTGCACTAAGACTCTTGCTTTTATTGCACATTTATAAATAGAGAGTAAGTAGTTATTTACTTTCAGTGCATCTATTATCTTTTCTTCCAATTCTTAGATTGATCTCAGTCATTTAAAATTCTACCTTGGTAACCAGGTCCAGAATATTCTGCTCTGTATCTGTCTTCTCCTGCAAAATGTATAATTCACATTTTATTATGTGTATAAAATCTTGAAAAGTAGTTTTTGCTGTACATATAATAAAAATAAAAATTTACTCATGTTACTATAGTATATGTGTTATTCAGCTTTGGAAATACTGCCTGTGACATGAGCCATATGAGCAATAGAAAGATAGCAAATTTCGGTTGACCTTTTTTTGGAAATGTGGAGAAGAGGTAGTCTGTTATGTGGAAAGTTTCATACCTGAATTCCTATATATTTTTTTCCTAAATAAAAGGAGGAGAGAAAAGAAATAGATATAATATCCTCTGAATAATACTTTTTGAGATATTTGAATGTCACAGTGTATGCATTGATAACACTTATTGGAAACAGCTTAAGACTGTTCTCATAGAACTAATGTTAATCATACACAAACAATTGTCTCACCTAAACAGTAACACAACTGTAAACTTTAATTATAAATCCAATTCATGGCTACTTCAAAGAGATGAGTATTTTTATGCTTTTTTTTTCTTAGGTTTTTGTAAGGCAAACGGGGTTAAGTGGCTTGCCCAAGGCCACACAGCTAGGTAATTAAGTGTCTGAGACCGGATTTGAACCCAGGTACTCCTGACTCCAGGGCCTGTGCTTTATCCACTACGCCACCTGGCCGCCCCTATGCTTATTTTTTAATAGTGATTTAGGGAAATTCACACTTTAAAAGAACTACTATTTAAATGAATGAAAAGGTTATTAAGTATGCTCAGCTAAGAAAATCCATAGAACATTTTACATTAATACTTTTTTATGTTTAGAAGTAACTTGAAAGTTCTATCCTAGCCCATTCTTTTAACAAGGTGAAATGTACATTTTCCTACTTCCTCAATTCTCCAAAGCTGGAGAGTTTGGGTGAGGAAAATAGATGTAATACTAATTAATCACTATTATTAGCTAGTTAGCCTTACCTTAGGTGGAGTGAAGAAATTTAAATCCAGGGTGCTAATAATAGATGATGTAGACAATAGTTGTGATACTGAAAACTGAAAACAAGAGTAAGGATTTTTTTAGATAGTGCCTGAAGAAACATTTCAGTTTAGTGGAATCAAAATATCATTTTGGTGATAGAATTTTCTATTATTTTGTGGGTCATTTTTAGAAGATAGTAGAAGTAGATTTACAAAAACTACTTAGTACAAGAATGCTTCTAAATAACATTCCAGTCCCCAGGCATTTTGAGGTGAGTGCTACCTGCCATCTTGTAAAAATTGTAGCCCCCAGTTTTTTCTTTACATTTTTAAAAACCCTTGTCAGGAATATATTAAAATTTCCTTAAAAATGAATTCAGGTTTTAAAAAACCAACAGTTTTGCCATATAATGAGATTTAAGGGAATAGAATTTCATGATCACTCTCTGTCTCTTGTTTTCTCTTCTACTCAGTTAGTAATATTTTTCCACAGAAGAGAAATTAGAGCATATATTTAAGATGATTTTAGAAACATGTGGAAAGAATATATTTTGGAATATTCTTATCTATTCTTAGTCACTTAGAAAAATCATTGTTTCATGATTTGGCTTATGGTGGGAAAATCAGATTAAAAGACTTGACAAAGAACTTTTTTTTTATTTTTATTTATTTATTTTTTTGCAAGGCAATGGGGTTAAGTGGCTTGCCCAAGGCCACACAGCTAGGTAATTATTAAGTGTCTGAGGCTGGACTTGAACTCCGATACTCCTGACTCCCAAGGCCAGTGCTCTATCCACTGCGCCACCTAGCTGCCCCAGACAAAGAACTTTTAACTGTTCAAATTTATCACCATCTTTATTGAAATCCTGAATACTAGGAGTCAGGGGTTGAACTTTATTTTTTTCTTATTATTGTTCAGTTGCACAAATTTTTGAATCTTTGGAAACCCCATTCTCTATGAACATTGGTATTTTTTCCTAGTATTTGCTCCTCATGAATAACTCTAACCAATTCACTTGACAGTTGCTTTTGATATAGTAAATAAGAAATTATAACTGACACATAGGCTTCTTCTATCTTGACCAAGTTGCCCAACTGATTTCTGTTTTATCATAACCTTGGTAAAATGAGATAAAAATGACAAGCCTCACTCCTCCCTTTTGATAAAAGAGCTGATGGAAGCAGAAGCAGACCTGTATATTTATGAAAATTTTGTTTCTCCTTTTAGGATGCTAACCCCTTGAGGACTGGAACTAGTTTTATATGGGTTTGTGGTTGTCTGTGTGGGTGTCTGTGTCCTTCAGTGTTGAATGTGGTGCTTAAAAATCAGTTCAGTTAATATACACAATCACAGACTCTGCCTCAAGGAACTAATAAGTTTATGAGAAGAAGGAAAAATATATAAGTAATTATGAGGCAAGGGAGAAATAACTTTACCTTAGCATACATACATACATACACACATTATATACACACATAATATACACGTATATACACAACAAATTTATATAGTAACCAAAGATGTTACTTTCATTTGACAAATGATAAAATACTTAGAGGTGTTTTGCGACATTCCAGGGATTACACAACTATTAAATATTATTGGGAATTCAAACAATCATTGATGACTTGAGAGGTCATCTAGGTCAACCACTTCATTTTCATAAAGAAACTCAGACCTGGTGTTCTTGAAAGTTTGATGCAGAAATAGTTGGGGGGGCATAATTTTTTCTCTGTGTTGATGAAGGGAACAAACAGTAGTACTAACAAAATTGTTATTATGGTTGTTGAAACATCTTCCAATGAATACACTATGATTTGCTTCAAGAGGGTATTTTAGTAATAAAAACCAACATCTACTTATCTGAATTTACCTTTTTCCCTAAGTTCCTTTATAAATCCAATCATACTGAAAGACCAAAGACCTCAGCAAGTCCAGCCCACTTCTACACCTACTCCTTCCCTATCCTAATTGGATAGAGGCAGACAAGGAACATAAACCCTTGCAAACATCCATTTTACAAACTAGAAAAAGAAGAAAATGGGTACAAAAATAACACAACAGGGAGTGACATTAGAGGCAAACTGAAAATTTAATGGTGTGGCAGTTTATTATTTACTTTTCATAGTTTTTTTTTTCCTTGGAGGCAGGGGGGGAAGGAGAATGCAGGCCTACTCTACAGGAATACCAGATCAGGTAAAAGATAAAAAATAGGATGATAGACTTCTCCATAATATGTTCCTCTTAAATATTCATTTTTATGGCAAAACTATTGGCTCTAAGCATGAAAATATTTGCATGAGTACTAAGTATCTATGAACTCTGTGGTTTTGATATTGATAATTTCCTTCCTAGGAGGAACTAGATGGTGGCTAAACCTCTATTTGGAATAATTTCTAACTAGTATATCTTTTAGAACCCTTGTCTTGCTAAATTTTGATTCTTTTGAAATTGTTTTCACAGAATTTTGTAAATGTAGGTTATTCTCTCTCTCCTATCTCTCTAATTTAACTATCCATCAACATTCTGTGAAGGTAATGTGTTATATCCATGTGACTATGAAATAGAAATGTTTGAACTGAAGAATACTGATGCATAGATCTCAATAATTTTTTCTGGCTTAGCTGTTTATTATTATTTTACACATTCAGAACTCAGTTTGAATCAAATATATTTATTTGAAGTAAATATTGTTAATTATCTTTACAACATAAGTATTTCTGTTTTTCAGGCAAAACAGAGAAATTTGCCAACTGAAAATAACCAGAAAATAAGTGAACAAGACAATAAACAGGTACAGTCAAGTGAGATCAATATTTTTAATTTGTTATCTTTGTGAGTAGAGTAAGCTACTTTTATTTTCCTAAAAGTGTTGAAGATGCTATAGATTTTCCTTTATTATTTATTCATCCTGCACCTTTATAAACATTCCATCAATTAGTTGTACTGTGCTTTTGTTGTGTTAGTCTTCTTACAAGAGACTTTTTGGTATTAAGTAGGGTTTTCATGTTTTGATGAGGTTTGTACTTTAGAAATAGTAAAAAGAAGCTTTAAACAAAAAAGAAAAACATCTCCAGGGAAATAAAACATTCTATAAAAATCTGTCAACTTTCCTAGCCAATCTCAAATGATCACAGATTGTATTTCTTTATCTCTTGACTACTTACACAGTGTGCAAGCTCATAACTTATTTCCCTCTCTCAAAGTCAATGGGACAAAATATTTCATAAATTGTAAGTGAATTTTTTTTCAGAATTATTCTGTTCTAAGTTCCATAAATACCTTTTGTTGTATTTGTCATTAAGTATTCTCGGGTCTTAGTGAAACTCTTCTTTTTCTTAGTAATTATAAAGAAATACCTGCATATTCTAGGATTTCTGTAGTAGATACTTGTAGAACTGATACTTGTCAGGGATATTGGAATTTAGAAGCAATATACTTTCTGCCTCCTGGCTAAGAAAGTCAGATAATGATTTATGATTCTGTGTTATAGGGAAAAGAAACTTCAACTAACCATCTATGGAGACTCAGATGTAGAACATAAGAGATGCCTCAAGTTCTTCCCTTTCACCTTGTTCCTTATTCTCCCTGTCATCACACCTATAAGGATAGCCATTTAAGACTTTATTTTATTTTTTATTTAAGGCAAGGGGATTGAGTGACTTGTCCAAGATCATACAGTTAGGCAATTATTAAGTGTCTGAGGCTGGACTTGAACTCAGGTCCTCCTGACTCCAGTGTAGGTGCTCTATTCACTGCATCACCTAGCTGCCCTAGGACTTTTTAAAAAATATATGTAGGGAAATTTTTTCTGGTCAAGAGCATTGATTCATGGGGGGTGACCGGGGCAGGGAATCAGCCAAGGGGATTTAAGAGAAGAAAACTAAACTACAAATCAGGTCAGTTATATAGGAGTTGGGTATTTTTTAAGATATATATATATATAATAGATATATAGATCTAGATATCTATATCTAAAACATTAAAATCTGGTTTACAATTAAGGACAAGGGATAATGGAACTTAATAAATACAACATAGTTAATTTTTATGAGGCCTACCTAATCCAGTTGATAGGACTAGAGGAAGAAAAAAAAGGAGGGAGAGGTGAAAAAATAAAAAGAGGAGATATACAGAAGTAGAGAGAAGTTATAAAATGCTTAAATTAGTTTTGTCATATCCTGCTTTTTCACTTGGGATGATGATTAAGAGGATCAGTGCCTAGGTACTGTTTTTTAGAATGTCAATTAAACTATTAATCCCTCTTTACAACTCTGTAGCTGATAATTTTTAAATATTTAGGAGTACTAGTTTTAATAGGCTAGTCGTAGCAGTATCTGAGGAAATTTATTTCCTGGGCTAGAGTTGTAGAGGCTCAAGTAACAGCACATCTTTGGACTGGATGAAACTGAAGACTGGATCTAGTCTGGGAATCAGAAGTTCCCTATTGCTCTCCTCAGGGAAGAAATACAAGACACATAAAAGACCACAAAATTATTTTGGGATGGCAGCATCAGAAATGATTTTCTGAATCATTTTTGATGGTTGGATTGATAATATTTTAGTCCAGCTATTGAAGACTTTGAGCTCATTTTTCAATCATATTTTTCCTGCCCTAAAAATAAATGATAATGTATTCTCAAATAGGTCTCAAAAAGATCCTAAGTATTATCACAATATGGCGATGTCACCAAGAGTATATTGATTCACTTTAGCCAGATGGCTTTGTTTTTAAAGGAGACCTCAAAGGACTTCTTTTCAGACCCTTTTACTTGGGTAATTAGATAGTTTGTTTACTTGTTATTAAAGGAAAGACTGAGGCTTCTTTGAAGAAATAGTCTTTCTTTTATAGCTGATCCATTAATAGGTGTTAATTACATCATTTTTATCTTTGTTTTGTTCTAGGCTAGGGTTTTCTGAATGGCTTCCTCTAGAATGGATTTCTTTTTCATTCTAGGGCAAGCTAATTTCATTTATATTTGTCACAACTAAGAGTTTAAAAAACAGGGCTATGAATGATGAAAGCTCAATCATGAAAGTAAACAATGATTCTGTTAGAATTAACGTGATAGTTTCTGCTTCTCCATAGTTGAAGTTTGGTTGTGTAACTATATTAGGTCTCAAAAAGACAGATACTCATGCCACTGTTACTCTAATTTAAGATTTCTTTTCATTTATACCTGTATTTCCACCTTTGAATTTGTAATTAGTATACTGTACCTTTTAAAAATGGTGAGCTTGTTTCAGTGAAAAAAAATTGGAATGTGTTATTTAGGGCTGCTTTCAGGTTAGTTCTCTTTCCTTCTTACTAGTTGAAAGGGGCTCCTTTCTAGTTTGAGAGAGTACTGGATAGAATACAGTAATCCTTCACTGAGAGAACTAGTCTTAACACACTCAGGCAGTGCTAAATCATTGCTGTGGTCACCTTTGAGAAGAAATTGAGAAGAGAAGCAAAGTTTTGTACTTTTGTTGAATTATTACAAATTTTTCCAGGTTTCCCTCAATATTCTTAAATTAAAATCAGTCATCCCTCTTATTAGAGATGAAGAAATCTGAGATTAAGAAGAATTAATCAATTTTTCTTTTAAACAAAACAGGCACAAGCATAACTCTCAATATTAGAGAAACGAGTTTAGCCACTGTGTGTGTGTGTGTATGTGTGTGTCTTTTAATTTCTATGATTTCAGTGAAAGAAATGCATGTACTTGGCTACTGTTGATTTCTTACCAGGTAAGGTACCACTTTAGTGCCCACTAATGCTTGTATGATTGAAGGTGAACTCTGGCACTATATCATGCAATCAACCTCTACACATTTTCTGTAGATATATAGCAGAATTAGGAAATAGATGACTTATGATTGGAGAGAAGGCATCATTGTTTGCCATTGAATACATAATAAATAATATATTAGATGGATTTGAAAAACTATAGCTTGGACAAGAAAATGCACTTGAATCCTACCATATCAAAGAATCTTAATTATTGGAACTAGACCAGGTAATGGTTGGCTTAGTGAGTCCGAACTGGCTCAACTTATTAATAATTGGTGGTTGGGAGTGTGACTTTTTTTCCCCCTTTACTGAGAAAGATTATACAATTTCTCTATGAACCAACCATTCTTTGGAGAGATTTAATAATGATTATATTAAATGAAGGTAAACTTGAGGAAGCCATCAAGTAATGAGGTTAGCAATTGAACTCTTACTGAGAATCAGAAATATTAGTTGATCAAGAAAACATACCTTTTGAAATTAAAACTGTAAAATATGGAGTTTAAAACACTTGTTGATAGTCCTACCATAATCTCCTTTGAAGGAAAGTTAATGAGTTTTATCTAACTGGGAAACCTGCCCATTGGTCGATTTCTGAAAGGTCCCTTCCTATTCTAACTTACATAGTCTTTTTAAGCAAGTAGAATAATCCATTCTAATTCATAGCTATTCATGCCACTTCTCTACAACTTTGTTCCTTTTAATTCTTGGCTAAATGTACTCCACTGTTTCTCAGTTGCAGTGTGTCCCCACCTCCACTCTTGCCCTAGTTTGCTTAATCAGCAAACTTTTTTATTGAACACCTACAGTGTGCAAAACCCTCTGCTAGGCACTAAGTTCTCAGTTAATTTTTGCTATTTAGTATTATGTGCAGGTTATAACTTCCAGAAATCTCTGACAAGAGAAAACATTAAAAGTGACTGTAGGGAGCTCCTACTTAAACTTTAAATCTGTTCTTTATGCTGACCCTGAACTTCCAGCTCTCCAGACCTTTGAACCAGCCTTAGTCAAAATCTAACCGCTTTGAGTAACAAGAAATCAGCGAGGATCATGGAACACAGTGACTTAGTCAAAGCTCATTTTCATCTTTAGAAAGACAAATAGTATGCATGTGTATAAAATTAGAGAATTGAACTAGATAAAAGATTCTTTAGACATTGAGAAGATATTCTGCCTTGTTATAAAGTCCATAATTAAAGATGATGTTTTTAAGGCAAGAAAGTTATTTCCTAAATTTTTAGCAGTTAGAACATGATTATGAGCCTCCCACAACCTAGTATTTTTGGCTTTATGAAGAAGTCTTCACAGTTGATGGTATTCGTTTATATAATCTTTTTTTCTGCTGTAAAGTGGAAGTCTTCACTAAATTATCTTCTTGGAGTAAAATGATAAATAATTAGGCAACAACTACTGAGCATTAACCATTTATCTGAAGATTAGTTGTAAATCCTGTGTAGTGAGATCTATTAATAAAAATTCTCTCTGTTTTTTGCATTTCTTTCTAGAGCATAAGATTTTGGGAAGCTAATATAGTTCATAGTATTAGAGTAGTTCTTAATATTCAAAGAAGAGTTAAACACATTCTGTTTGTTAAGCATTTGCATAATATTTGGTACCAGGGCATCAAAGTACTTCACATTATAACATACAGTTCTTTATCATTTTGCATGTGCATGTATACATACACAGACTTGTCACATTTTAGAGTTAACAAGTTGAAGAGTTGATATATAAGCTATAGTTTCAGGATTAAGATGTCTTATAATTGTCTTTTTTAACCCTTGCTGTAGCTTTTCATAGTGCTTGGGTGAGGATGGTGTTGGAAGCCAAGGGGAAGAGTTATGAAAAAAGAAAATATGAAATCCCCCATCTCCATCCCAGTCTTATTATTAATCTCATAGTCTGAAAGGAAGAGCAGAGAAGGGATTGAGATCAGTATTGTGTTTTGAAAAATGTTAATAATTTACCTAGGTGGAATCATTTCATTTAATTTTTCCCATGCTTAGTATAACTTGTATTAGCTTAAGCCAGTCATTTTAGATTTTATAGATAATTTAGTTTATTTAAAGTTACTGTTTGTTTTTTCTTTCATAGACTGTTAATGATTTCAGCAACAAAATTTTTACTTTAGAGAATTATTTTGATCAAGTGAATAAATTGAAAGTGATACAGGGAAAAATAATTTTTATTTAAATATTTACAGATTGCAAAATATTTGGTAACAGAGATTGTCATTGTTTTAGAGCCAGAAATTATGTTCTACTCTTTATAGAGAGCTATCTCTGATTTAATAAAAAAACAGTTCTTTCAGTGTAGTGCTTTTTTTAGCTTTGAGAGTTTTCTTGTCTTTTCAGCTATGTATGAGAGAAATTCCATTTTTTTAAACCCATTTTCCTTTAAATTTAGATACCCATTAGTAGATGATATGGTTTGCCTTGACCCATTTTCGCTTATTAAAGATAATTTGAATTCATCCAGATTGTTTTCCTGAAGTAGTTGGAGAATAAACTTTTCTTGATTCTCTTTGGGAAAAGGAAGAAAATAAAATCATTCTCAGTTATAGATGATTTACTGTATGCTCATATATACTCATAATAGAAGTAGCCATGAAAACACAAATATCATTTTACCTTTTAGTCAGGAAGGGATGGAGTTATGATGGGGAGCATTTTCTTTTGTGTCTTCAGATAGGTGTAGACAGGTTTGTAGGAAAATACTTTTCAGTTTATTCAATCTTCCCAACTGAATCCAAGTGTTTATGTTGGCATATGCCTATTTTTTAAAGTAATTTTCTGTGGAAAACCAGATTGCTTGTCAAAGCTGGAAAGGCACACTTTCTGAATGTATTTGGTAATGCCTTTAAGCAATAAGTAGCTTATGATTTTGGTTGTCATATTTGTCATAATTTAATTGGAAATTTTAAAGCATCATTTGAAAAAATTGGAAAAGTTAACTTTTCTTGGTCCTTTTGGTTTGAATAGAATACATACAAACACATGAAATCCCTAGTGCCTTGAAGATTTGATTAATTATTCCATATCCTCTCCTATTAATTGTATTTAATGTAACTTTAATATTTTTCTGTCAAAAATATACATTTGCTTATTTTATTTATATATTTTTAAACAGAATCACCTCAGTGTGTTTGCAGTGGTTAACCCACTTGCTTCAAGTATAACTTCCAGTATAACTTCTAGTCTGGCTTCCAGTATTGGATCAGGTAGTTCATCCCCTACAACTCTATCAGCTATCAATGCCAAAGCTCTCCCGTTCTACCCTCCGAGTAATACAGTTGAATCAGTAATAGGTAAGTCTAAGTGTTTTCCTCTTTTTTTTTTACATTTACGTTATAGCTTTACAGGATTATTCTATTTTGATAAATATTCTGGAGATGCTCACTGAAAAATAATTTGCATTTTACAATCTGTCTATTTTAATCACATTCAATTAAAACCAGTATCTAGCTTAATTTCACCATAAGGTTAAAAAATGTATTTCTATTGCTCTGTAGTCCTTTTATGTCTTCCCTTTAATACAATACTCATCTAACTATAAGGGTCAAATTAAGACAAAAGATGTGAATACTTAGAACTGCTAGGTTTATATGATTTCAGTATAGTTTGTTTGATCATACATCTTAAAAGCATCAAAATGACCTGTAACAGATCAAGTGTAGGTGATCTCTTTGACCTGATAGAGAGAGAGAGTCAATGTATACTAATTAATTTCCAGTACTGGCAAGTTCTCTGGTTCCAGATTTTCACTGGGGTAGGGAAAGATTTTGTTCAGTTTTCTGCTGTGAAGAATCATACTCAGACCCTGGAATGCAGGTGTAAAATGAAAATAGAGATTTATTAAAAGAAGTTACAACACAAGAGACAGACAGACAGACAGACAGACAGACAGACAGACCAGGCCACATGGTGAGGCCCATGGAACTCCATGTGGATTAAGGAAGAGCTAGAGAAAGTTCCATCCTTCTAGATGGGAGCCTGGAAGAAGCAAGAGAGCTCAAAGGGCAGCGCTTCCTATTAAATACCCTTCTAGGATAGGTTGGCCAGAGAGTAGTGCCTGGGAGTGCTCCTACACCTTGGAGCCAGGTGTCCCCCAATGGCAAGTCATGTTCTGGGCCTTTGTGTCCTTTCATCATGCCACTTACTGCCTGCTAGCATCCACCTTGGAGCCAGGTGTCCCCCAATGTCAAATCATGTTCTGGGCCTTTCCGCCCTTTCAGCATGCCACTTACTGCCCGCTAGCATCCAAGTCAAAGTTAAGTGAAAGGGAAAATAGGGACAAGTTACAAACAACAGTGTCCAAGGGAGTCAGAATCTCAAGAGCAGGAACCTCTACCCATTTAACAGATTTTGTTTCTGCTACATTCAAAATTGTCTATGTCAAAAGTGGCTAAACATTAGGTTAAATTCCAGGAGTTAACCTAACAGAGACTGGCCTTGACATTCCCTTGTCCAGGTTCAGTCCTGTGCTGAAACCAATGTTAAGCTTTGTCTCTGTTCTTTTTTCACCTGTCCTGAATCTTTTCTTGGGCAAGTTTTGAAAAATAAAATCACCTCCTTGCATATCTATGAGTAGGATCAGAAGTAGAGAAACTTGGTGACAGATGGATTTTTGTTTTTGTTTTATAAGGAATAAACTGTGGTTGAGACATGTACAGTCAACAGGTATAAAATTAAAAGGTGAACTTTCTCATACCTTAGACATGGGGAAACTGAACAGTTCTGTCTGGTAGTAATATGCCATCATATTTGTACATAACTTTACAATTTAAAGAACTCTTCAGCCTATTATTAGCTTATAAGGTCCTAACAACAGTCTGATGTTGCCTTAATTTTACAAAGAAGGAAACTGAACATCAGATATTAAATGATTTAAGTGGCAGAACCAGAACAAGGACCAAGATCCCTGCTTAATTCTTTCTACTGTGTTCTACATATTTCCCTACTTAAATTAGTCTGTTGCTTTACCATTAATTCCTTTAACACATTTTTAAGTACTGACACTGTGTAAAACATTGTTCTAGTTGCTAGAAGTGCAAAGATAATTAAGACTAAATAATTATTATGCTGTTTTTAGAGTATTCAAATTGGTTTAAAATGACCTTGAAAATACAGACTATTTACCAGCTCACAGGAATTTTCATAAATTTTTCTTTTCTGAGTAACAGATCATAAGCTTATAAAATAGGCCTTTTGTTGAATATATCCTACCCATTGTGGGTCAGGGATTTTTTTTTGAAAGACTAATTGAAATTATTTGATTGTCATGCAGCCATAACATGTCTGCAGTATTTAGTTTTTTCATCATTGTTTACTCTTAGAAGAAAGCATTCACATTCTAATTATAATATATGCTTTGTTCTAATATAGTATGAGATTGTTGAAAACATGCATTCATATCTATTTTGTAAACTATGACACGTTTCACTGTGCTTTACTCTTGAAATTTTGCTAAAATTTTTGGACAAAATTGATTAAAATTATTTTTTAGAATTATTTTGGTTTTATTTTTAAAATATGTAATATCAAGAACTGCAGGCTTTATTTGAGGAGGGATCACAGAGAGATATATTTTTAAATATTTGTCTCTGTGTCCATGGTCTCATGACCTTTTCTACTTAATTTTTTTTATGGAAAATTGTACTCAAACTATACAACTTCCTTTTGACCTTCCATTGTTAACGAAAAGCAAAGATATTGTGATTACTTATGAAAATTCCTCTGAGAAAAATAATAGAACATTGAATTTCATTGTTAAAACTGATAGCCTTCTCATAATATACTATTTTCATTCTTGTGGAAAATTTGCAAATTCAGTTTTTTCAATAAGTATCATTGCTTCAATTAAATTTTTAAGCAAATGAGGGTCAATTTATCTTTGTGATTAGTAATTGATATTGAGAGGAACAGGGACTGTGCTTTAATAATGAATCTTATTTGCATATGAAGAGTCAGTTCTTTTTAGGTGATGATAATCTTAAATGGGAAACTGTCCAAAAACCTTTGCTTAATAATTCTGACCCATCTGAGGACTCTTGTAGGACAGAATATTTGTAAACAGTATATCTAAAAAGAAGCAGGACACTGACCTGGAAAAACTTGCATTTTTCCCTTGAAGTTACTGACTTTTCTATAAGTCAGGACAAAACTATTGGGAATGTATTAAGCCTGTGTTTTCAAAAGGCCCAATATTTCCTTTACATAAACGTTTTACATAGTGTCTCCTTTGATAACTAATTTAATTGTAAAAGAGAACTAAATTTGTAGAAGTTTTACAGATTGTGTGAAGTAAAAGTTCACTTCATAGTTCATGTTATAACTGATTTGTTATTTTAAATTTGCTACATTTTCCCTTTTTTTTTGAGAAGTGGTTAAAACAAACTTTTATTTAACAAATTATATTAAGAATACAGATTAATAATCACACAGTGAAACTTCCCTTTATAAAATACAGGAGTCACCTAAAATAAATACAAAAAGTAATAACATAATGAGATCAATGCACAGTTAGTCCAATTCTGATAGCCCAACAAATGTACATCTTGATCCTGCGTGGCTACTTCATTAAGGGCTTCTTTCTTCATGGTGTGAGATGAAACAATTTTCCACTTAGATGTTCCTCTCTCAGCATGTAAGAGAGTGAGAAACTGAGTAGGGTTAATTTGCTATGTCACAATTGGCTTTCCAAGTTATCAGAATTAAGGAATACTTCAGCTCAAGCTTTTAGGGAGATTCACTCTACGGATCCTCTCTAAAGGCCCAGTGATAGCCAATTCTAACTACTCCCATGTGGTGCCATCTTTGAGAGCCTTGAGTCTGAAGTTCTCCAAGAATTACAAACCTAGATAACAAGCTAGAAACAAGGTAATAAGTCCAAAACTTGGGGCAGCCAACTTGTGAAAGTGAGTTGATCTATCCATCTTATCTCACAGGCACAGGATAAAATGCTGGAAGGAACTTTAGAGATCTGGACATAGGATGGTGGTATTGGAATGAATCTAACCTCTTTTACTTTACAGAGGAAGAAACTGAGCCCTCCTTGGGCCCTCCCTGAAAGGGGATCAACCTGTCCATACTACACAGCAGCAACAGATTCAAAACCAAATCTCTTAATTCTGCGCCTTATTCTGTTTTCACTCCATAATTTGTCTTGTTTTACTAATGAAGGAACTGAGGACCAAAGAGAATTGGTTTGCCTCAGTTACCCAGATAGTTAGCAGCAGAGTTAGAAAAACTAAGGGCTTCTGACCCCGGGTCCAGTGTTGTTCCCACTGTACACCACCCTGATTCTTATAATGGGAGGACAATTTTGGTTTTAGGAATAATCTGTAATTAAGCTAGGGGGTGGGGTCAAAGCAGCACAATTCTCATCTCCCTAGGCTTAATGGAAAGATTGACTCTTTTGCAGAGCTTAATGTAAAAGAGGAAGAAAGGAAATAGCTTGAAGGAAGGCAATAATATAATTAATAAAGGTATATAGCTTGGGTTGTATCATGGAATAATGAATGGTAGGATAAGGTTGGAGACTGAGAAATGAATGAAAATGAGTACCTGTAGAGCCTAGAGAGATCCTAGATAAGGGACCTTTCACATCTTCAAG
This sequence comes from Macrotis lagotis, assembly GCF_037893015.1. Lineage (NCBI taxonomy): Eukaryota > Metazoa > Chordata > Mammalia > Peramelemorphia > Peramelidae > Macrotis > Macrotis lagotis. The sequence continues at coordinate 58,029,761 of NC_133665.1, read as the reverse complement.
AAAATTTCCAAATCTCCACTCCCAAGCCAACCACCATGGGGGTGGATACTGGATAAGGCTAAGCCTGAGAAGCAGTAGCTTTGGCAGCCATGCTGGAAAGATCTAGATAGATCTATTGTTCAAAGAGCCAACCTTAAGGATAAGAGGAGGAAGGAGATCACCAAGAGGTTGTTTCCTGGTGAACATTTTTTTAGCCATGGCACATTTTCCCATTTTCAATAAGATTTTCATTAAAAAATACAAGATTGATTCACCTTCTCTTCAATACATGTGCATACACACAAAACTTATCCTGTATATACTCTAGCTGAGTTCCTAGGATTTTAAATCATAAGATTTCGGGTTTAGAGCTGGAAGAGACCATTAAATCTTACTCCCTCAATTATAGGTGAGGTTTCTGAGACTTAAAGAGGCTATATGACCTGCTTGTGTCTGTTTTCTTCCCCTTATAATCCTACCCATTCTTCAAGTTCCATTCTGAAACTTCCTCTGTGAAACCTTCCTTTATCCCTCCTGAAAGTTCATTCCTTTCCTTGGAACTCTTAAAAAATTAAATTTTTTTTTTCCAACAACATGAAACAATAGTTTTCACCAGTCATTTTTCTTTGCAAAGCTTTGAGTTTTACATTTTTCTCCTTCCTTCCCTGCCCTTCTTCTTCCTGACAGAAAACAATCTAATATTATGCTAAACATAGATTCATATTAATCCTCTTGTGAAAGAAGAATCAATTCCAAACAGAAGGAAAAAACATTGGAGAGAAAAATAATGACATAATACGTAAGACGGCTTTTAAATATTGAAGATAGTGAGATTTGGTCTATATTCAAACTCTACAGTTCCCTTTCTGAATATGGATGGCATCTTCTATCCCAAGTCTTTTAGAATTGTCTTTGATTATTGTACTGCTGAAATGAACGAGTCCATTATAGTTGATCACCACCCCATGTTGTTGTTAGTGTGTATAATGTTCTTCTGGTTCTGCTCAGCATCAGTTCATGAAAGTCCTTCCAGGTTTTGCTGAAATCTCATCCCTCATGATTTCTTATAGAATAATATTGTTCCCTTACATTTATATACCACAGTTTGTTTAGCCATTCCCCAATTGATGGGCATCCTCTCAATTTCCAATTCTTTGCCACCACAAAAAGAGCTGCTATTAATATTTTTGTACATGTGGATTTTTTAACCCTTTTTTTGTGATCTCTTTATGATATAGACCCAGTAGTGGTGTGGTATTGCTGGATCAAAGGGTATGCATAGTTTTATTGCCCTTTGGGTGTAGTTTTATACTGCTCTCCAAAAAGGTTGATGCATTCACAACTCCACCAACAATGCAATAATGTCCCAGTTTTTCCACATCCTCTCCATCATTTATCATTTTCCTTTTTGGTCATATTGGCTAATCTGTGATAGGTGTGAAGTGATTCCTCAGAGTTGTTTAATTTGTGTTTCTCTAATCAGTGATAATTTAGAGCAATTTTTGATGTGATTATAGATAGCTTTAATTTCTTCATCTGAGAATTATTTATCTTTCCATATCCTTTGCCATTTATTAATTGAGGAATGGCTTGTTTTCTTATATATTTGACTCAGGGGTGGCTAGGTGGCACCCTGGATAGAGCACCAACTCTGGAATCAGAAGTACCTGAATTCAAATCCGGCTTCAGACACTTAGTAATTACCTGGCCTAGGGCAAGCCACTTAACCCCATTGCCTTGCAAAAACAAAAACAAAACCTAAAAAAAATTTGGCTCAGTTCTCTATATATTTTAGAAATAAGTCCTTTATCAGAAACACTAAGTTGCAAAAAGTGTTTACCATTTTAATGCTAATGCATTCCTTTTAATCTTGGCCACATTGTTTTTGTTTGTGCAAGAACTTTTCAATTTAGTGTATTCAAATTTATATTATCTTTTATAATGTTCTCTATCTCTTCTTTGGTCATAACCTGCTCCCCATTCCTTAGATTTGACAGATAGACTATTCCTTGTTCTCTTAATTAATTGGCTTACTTGTTTTCACTTAAAGATTTTATTTATTTTTAGTTTTACAATTTTTCCCCTAATCTTACCCCCCACAGAAAGCAATTTGCCAGTCTTTACATTGTTTCCATGGTATACATTGATCCAAATTGAATGTGATGAGAAAGAAATCATATCCTTAAGGAAGAAACATAAAGTATAAGAGATAAGATAGCAAGATCAGACAATAAGATATGAGTTTTTCTTTTTCTAAATTAAAGTTAATAGACCTTGGCCTTTGTTCAAACTCCACAGATCTTTCTCTGGATACAGATGGTATTCTCCCTTGCAGACAGCCCCAAATTGTCCCTGATTGTTGCACTGATGGAATAAGCGAGTCCATCAAGGTTGATCATCATCCCATGTTGCTGTTAGGGTGTACAGTGTTTTTCTAGTTCTGCTCATCTCACTCAGCATCAATTCATGCAAATCCCTCCAGGCTTCCCTGAATTCCTGTCCCTCCTGATTTCTAATAGAACAAAAGTGTTCCATGACATATATATATATATATGTCATGGAACACTTATATATATATATATACATATATACATATATACATACATATATATATAGATATATAGATATATAGATATACACACCACAATTTGCTAAACCATTCCCTAATTGAGGGACATTTACTTGATTTCCAATTCTTTGCCACCACAAACAGGGCTGCTATGAATATTTTTGTACAAGTCATGTTTTTACCCTTTTTCATCATCTCTTCATGGTATAGACTCAGTAGTGGTATTGCTTGATCAAAGGGTATGCACATTTTTATTGCCCTTTGGGCATAAAAACATATATTCTTGACAAGAAAAGGGTCAGAGTTAGAATTGGAGAAAGATTTGGGAGGTAGTACTTCAGAAAAAAATCAAGTGAGCAAAACTGACACATAGTTGCCAGTAAGATTCTCCAAAGAAAAACGTTCTTGAGAAACGAGCTTGGAGCTCTTTCTAGTGAGAGATAAAGACTTTGTAAGATCTGCTTAAGGAAAATAGGAAATTTTAAAAACAGATTAGGCAAATATCAGACAGCTTGGTGCCATCCTGGCATCAGGAAAACCCGAATTCACATCCGGCCTCAGATTTGTTGTTGTTGTTGTTCTTTGTCCTTTGGTCTCAAAGAAGACCATGGTATCAGAAGGGTGATGCCATGGCAAGCACATGAATTGGATTTCAGTGAGGGAGTGCTGTACTAAGTCACCAGCCTCACTTTCTCCTCTGGAGCCAGCTGGGTCCAATGAGTAGATATGGATCTGGATAACTGGAGATGGCCCTGGATGTAAGGCAATCAGGGTAAGTGACTTGCCCAAGGTCACACAACTAGTAAATGTCAAGTATCTGAGGGCAAATTTGAACTCAACTCCTTCAGATTTCAGGATCTGTGCTTTGTCTACTGCACCACTTAACTGCCCATATTTGACCTCAGATACTTACTAACTGGGTGACCCAAGACAAGTTTCTAACCCTGTTAACCTCAGTTCCTAATTTATAAGATGAGCTGGAGAAGGAAATGGCAAAACAATCTAGCATCTTTGCTTCAGATCCCAAATGGGGTCACAAAGGGTCAGACATGACTTACATGTCTTACAGCAATAACAGGCAAAACACATAGTTTTATTCTAACTGGTTCAGTAATAAAGATATATACATCAGAGGAGAGGTATAGAACAAGAAAGAATAAGTGCTATCAAAGATTCAAACTGGGCGGCTAGGTGGTGTAGTGGATAAAGCACCGGCCTTGGAGTCAGGAGTACCTGGGTTCAAATCCGGTCTCAGACACTTAATAATTACCTAGCTGTGTGGCCTTGGGCAAGCCATTTAACCCCATTTGCCTTGCAAAAACCTAAAAAAAAAAGATTCAAACTAAGGCATAGAAAACCAGATTTTGATTGATGTAAGAATCTTAGGACAAAGTGGGGTAGGGAAAATACACACATAGTCAAAGAGTAATGGTTCCTCTGTTGCAGGATGTGTAGTTAAGAGAAATTATTATTATACTGTTATGTTAATAACTGACTATTAATTTGTGATCCTGGCCTTTCTCCTTTTAATTATTGTTTAGAATCCCAACTCTTGTTAAAGTCAGTCTGTCTTTGAAGGACAGAGCTGGTTGTTGAGATTATTCCTAACAGTCACGAAACATGTTTGTCAATCTTGGGGTGGAACCCCATCCAATTAGGAGACTTAATTTCTATTTAGACTATAAGGAAACTTATGTGGGGGTGGGGGTGATGGAGAACCCTTATCCTGAGAGGAGCCCTCTCTCTTTAGACCCCTCCATTAGAGTTTAGGGTGATACAGCTCATGAAGGAGAAAACTAACCAGAGAGATCCAGTGGAGATGGTTTCCCTTTCCCCAGATTGTTGGAGGCCACTGAGTCTCATCATCAACCATATATTCTCAGTGGAAGGAACTGAAAACTTTTAGCCCACCTTCTCATTAAATGTTCAGTAATCACGGTCGAGTTTTTATTTTTCAGGGACATTCCCTTTTAAAAAATATTTAAGGCATCTCAGTGTCTTCCTTGATGTCTTTGGTTAACAAGATAGAATCACCGATCATCAATTATTGATCGCTAGCTAGTCTAATTAATAAATTGATTATAAATTGCCTAGAAGCTGTTTCTCAGGTTTTCCCCTCATTTCAATAGTTGAACCTTTAGATTAATTGACATAATAATCATCTATTACATTACAAGGCACTATGGATATAAAAGCATAAATGGAACTAAAAGAGTAGCATACAGCTTGGATATAGAGAAGTAAGTGGATAATTTGAGGAGGGAGAGAGCAATTAACATTTATTTAGATTAGGGAACACTTCATAGAGTTGGTATGAGTTTACTCCTGAGTAAAAATATGCAACACTTCACAAATTTGATTTTCATTTACAGCTGTAGTGGCATCTAGGAATTCAGCCCCAAACAAACTCAGGTGCAGAGGAGAATGCTTACTACTTGCTCCCTGGAGTGATGGGCAAGTTTGGGTAATTCTTTGGATAATTACAAGAACCCCAAACTGAGGGAGTAAAATGTTGATTCTTGCCCTTATGGAAATGGTAAATTCCCTAAGGTTTTCCATTTTCCTTAAGTACTATGTGGGAATACCACATAGTACTTAAAATAACTGATCATATACCCATAGAACTATCATAAAGGAATTAGGAATTCTCTTGTGGCCCTCATAGATTCTAGGAAACTTTAATAATAAACTTAGAGATTAGAATTTATAATATCTCTTGCATCTTTAAGTTCTAGTATGGAAAAGATAGAATTAAGTCAGAAGACCTGGGTTCAAATGTTAGCTCTGCCATTTTCTTATTTGTGTGACTTTGATCAATTAACTTAACCTCTGGGTTTTTATTTCCTTATATGTAAAATGATAGTGTTGGACTAGGTGGCCTCTATGATCACTTTCAGCTCCAAATCTATTATCTTATCCTGTCATTCTTCTCTGCCTTCCTATTGTTTCTTTTTGTTCTTTATTCTGAACTTAAAGACATCAAATAAGATGTGCATTTTTATATACAAAGTAGAACAGAAAAAATTATATATGAACTTGCAAATCTATTATGTATAATTTGTTTTTCATTGAATGTATATAATAAATTCAACAGGTTATTTTCAAAGCTTTCCTGCTTGTCTCTGGTTTATTGTTGTTGCCATTGTTATTGATATTCTGTTCTATTCTGTGCATTTTAAAATGTGCTTTAATGATTCCTCTTTTCTTTTCTTTCTTTTCCGTGTTACTGTATCTTCTCTCCTCCCTTCTCCTCCACCCTTGCACACATCCCCTCTCCTAACCCCACTACTGAAAGGAAGAAAAACACAACTCCATCAAATAGTTATTATAATCAAACAGAACTAATCTCTATAACCTCACATTATCGATGTCCAAAAATAAATGTTTCATTCTGCATCTTGAGTTTGTTGCTTTTCTTTTAGGAGGTAGGAAGTATATTTCATTACTGTTCCTCAGAAATAAAAGGTTGGTCATTATATTTATCAGAATTCTTAGGTCTTTTTTAGTTTTTTTCTTTACCATGTTGTTGTTTATTGTTTAAATTATTCCCTGGGTTCTGCTCATTTTACTTTATATCAGTTCATATAAGTTTTCCTAAGTTTATCTGAAACCATTCCTTACATCATTTCTTATGATGGAACATTCCATTGTTTTTATATGCCGTAATTTGTTCAGCTATTCCACATTGTTGCTTTACATTATCCTCTAGTTTTTTCCTGTGTGTGTATTTATATAATATCTTTAGTCTGAAGACTCTCTCTCTATATGTGTGTGTGTGTGTGTGTGTGCGTGTGCACGCACACACACACACACGTGTACACACCAATTCTTCCAACATCTCTGTGAGGTAGATAATAAGAGTTACACATTACAGTTGATGAGCACTCCTTTAGTTCCAGGTCTTTGTCATTTCAAAAAGAACTGCTATATAGGTTTATATAAATATGGGTCTGTTTCTGTGATTTCTTGGAGGTATATTTTAAATTGTAGAATCACTCCTTTTGTTTCTTAAACCAGTAAGACTAAGGTCAAATCAACAGTTATTTTAAAAGTTAGTGCCATGTTAGTCACTTTATCCTTCTGAGCCTTTTTTCCCCCCTCACCTGTAAAATAGGATTAATAATACTCTTATTATCTTTAGCACAGAGATGTTGTAGGGTTTGATGTATAAAAAGTCTTCAGACTTTAAAGGTATTATATAAACACACACAAGAAAAAAATAGAGGACAATGTAATATAACAAAGTATATATTAAATGATGTTCTAGTGTAATAAAAATGCAAAGAAAATATCAGTGTGGCCTTTAGTGGTTTGGAACAACTTTTTTTAAAATTTATTTTTATTAAAGATATTATCTGAGTTTTACAGTCCCCCCCAAATCTTGTTTCCCCCCACCCACCCCAAGGAAAGCACTCTGTCAGTCTTTACTTTGTTTCCATGTTGTACATTGATCCAAAGTGGGTGTGATAAGAGAGAAATCATATCCTTAAAGAAGAGAAGTCTAAGAGGTAACAAGTTCAGACAATAAGATATCGGTTTTTTCCTAAATTAAAGGGAATAGTCCTTGTACTTTGTTCAAACTCCACAGCTCCTTATCTGGATACAGATGGCACTCTCCTTTGCAGACAGCCCAGAATTGTTCCCAATTGTTGCACTGATGGAATGAGCAAGTCCTTCAAGGTTGAACATCACTCCCATGTTGCTGTTAGGGTGTAACAGTGTTTTTCTGGTTCTGCTCATCTCACTTAACATCAGTTCATGCAAATCCCTCCAGGCTTCCCTGAAATCCCGTCCCTCCTGGTTTCTAATAGAACAATAGTGTGGAACAACTTTTTAAAAGAGTTGGGACTTGACCTGAGTTTTTAAAGTCTATAGAATTTTAATTGGTAGAGAGGAGGATTTGGATTGGCAGATAAAGTTGGGTAGATGGGGCCAGTTGATTGTGGCATTTAACCAAGATTGAAGATTGTAGAGTTTATAGAGAACTGTTGCAAAATTATGAGTAAGAAATGATGAAAGAGAATATTTTAGGAAGAACAAGTGAAGCATTCTTCTTTTCTTCCTTTTGTTATTTCTATCTCATTATATTTAATCCCTTTAGAAAGGTCAGTCATTTCATGACCTTCAACTACTTCTTTTGTATTAATGACTCTTCCATACAGATATCTTATAGTGCACCAATCACTTCCTTTCTCTAGGCTTCATTTGTCCAACCAGTAATATAAGGGCATTAACTTTTAAAATAATTGTTGGTTTGACCCCAGTCTTACTGGTTTAAGAAACAAAAGGAATGATTCTACAATTCAAAATATACCTCCAAGAAATCACAGAAACATAATATCTTAGGACCCCTTATATCTAACATTTAGTTTTCATCATATTAATGTTAGAGATATCCAAATAGAAACATCTTTTTTTATAATTCAGAATATGGAATTGAAACTTTGTTGATCAGTTAGAAATAGCAATTATTTAAGATATTTTGAGTAATCAGAGGTTGTAGTTGAAGATAGGCTGGTAGGTGAGTATCACTTCAATAAAGGCTACTTCAGAGTTGGAAGGAAGAGCCAAAGAAGGTGCTATCAAAGGAGTAGAAGTGCTTTTAGTGATGATTGTATGATCTCAGGAAAGTAGTGTCATAAAAATAAAAAAAAGTTTCAAGAATCAGGGTTGATGTCACCAGTGGCTTATGCAGCAGTAGCAGTCAAATGTAAGGACTGAAAATAAGAATTTTTACTTTTATCTAAAAGCTACTCATCTTTGAGAGAACACTATCAATGGAGTGGTAGAGTTAGGAATCAAAACTGTGGGGAATCTAAGAGAGAATAAATAGGAGTTGCCTATAATATATATAAACCATATGAAGAATGGGAAAAGGAATAGGGTGGTAGGTAACATACAGAGAAGAAGGATTTGGAGGATGATAAAAAAGAATTTTTAAAAATTCTGGAGACTCATGATTACTTGAAAACTGAACAAAAAGAAATCTGGAGAAGAGATTTATATTCTGTATAATCTTCAATGTAGCTTGCTTTCTTATGAAAAAATGGCTTGTATATATTCAGTAAGTAAGTATTTGAATTTTTTTTTGTTTTGTTTTTGCAAGGCAAATGGGGTTAAGTGGCTTGCTCAAGGCCACACAGCTAGGTAATTATTAAGTGTCTGAGACTGGATTTGAACCCAGATACTCCTGACTCCAGGGCTCCATTGCGCCGCCTAGCCGCCCCTAGGGTTTGAATTTAATTGAATGTTGTAATGCTACTTCCATTACAAGTATTTCAAGGATTTATAATTTTATAAATAGGGATATACCTGTCTTTTTTAATTTTGATATTTTTTTGCATTGTGTGACTTATTTTTTTTCACATTACTACAAGTTTTGCTGTAAAAGTAAACACAATTCTCTCCCACAAAGAAAGAAAAACCTCCAGAAAAATAAAGTGAGAGGGGAAAAAAGTGTGCTCCAGTCTGCATTCAGACACCACCAGCTTTGTCCCTGGGATGGCTAGCACTTGCTACCACAAGTCCATCAATACCTTCTTCCCCACAGTTGCCATTGCTGCACACCCCCTCCATCCCACTCTTCCCCACTCCCATTCACTACACTCTCTCTCCTTTCACCCTGTCCCTTCTCAAAAATGTCTTGTATCTGGCCATCCTCTCTCATGATCTTCCCCCCTTCCCCCTTTCTCCCATCCCTTTTCTCTCCTATTTACCTCTAGGGTAAGATAGATTTCTGGACCCAACTGAGTGTATATGTTACTTCCTCTCAGAGCCATTCTGATAAGAATGAAAGCTCACTCATTCCCCATCATTTTCCCTCCTTCTACTCCATTGTAAAAGCTTTTTCTTGCCCTTCTTTTATTTGAAATAACTTACCCCATTATACCTCTCCTTTCCCTTTTTCCCTGTATATTCCTTTCTTGCCCATTAACTCCATCTTTGTAATATATTATACCTTCATATTCAGTTCCCTCCTGTACCTTGTCTGATATCCCTATCTCTTGACATTGTAACCCTTCCACCATTCACTAACTGAAAACTTTCGTGATTGCCTCTTTCCATAAACTATGTCCCTTGAACCTCATGAAAGCCCTGTGAAGTAAGTGCTTTTATTATACCCATTTTATAGATTAGAAAACAAGCTGAGAGAAGCTAAGGGTCCAGTTCCAGGGTCACAAAGCTAATAAGTATCTGATGTAGGATTCAAACCTTCATCTTATAAAATCTGAATCTAACGTTCTTCCTAGTTCCTGGGTGCTTGTTGATTGATTATTCCAAGAGTTATTGTGCCCAAGAATTCCTCACACTTCAGCCAGCATAATGAGCCTTTCTGAACTTGCTATACTAGACTTTGGACAATTGGCAAGTCTCTTATTGGGTTCCTTCAAAGATTTTCCAGCTCAATAGAATCTAACCCAGTCTGCACTCCTCTGGCATAGCCTTTCAGGACTTAGGGTATCAAAAAATGACTTTGGGAAAAGTATTACTACTACCAGAAATAAAATGTGAACTGATTATTTTCAAAATCCAAATTGACATTTGCAATCTATTGAAATGACTTTCAAAGTTGGTATTCACTTTTGCATGTATTTGTTAGCCCAAGTCTTATGATTTTGAGTATTGACCTTATTGTTTTGTGAATATTTTGCTGTTGTGTCTCAGTTAATATGGTAGGTTCTCTCAGAATGAGCCATGTAGAAAAGTTCCATGATGCAAACAGTGTGTTTGAATTCATTGGCAGAGGGCTGTGCCTCCAGTCATGTGATCGGGGGTTGCTGTGATTAGCTGGTACGTTTGCAGGATTCTATGTTTAAATTGGTGTGTAGAGGAGGAGGAGAGGCTGCAGACAGTGAGTCAGCAGTTAGGGCTGGTAAGCTTTCTTAATTTCTTTTAACAAACCAATTCAAAGATTTCATCAAGTTAATATTTTTGTAATGTACTTTGTCCTTCAGTAATCTGCAGTGTTGATTTATAATAAACTATAGAATATCACATTGATTTTTAAATATATTTTGAATGTGGATTTTTCTTCCAATGTTCAGGGCTTTTTTAATTTTATAATTGAAATCTTATGAAAGATCTGACTTGGTGACTTTAATTTTAAAATGTATAAAGAAGGCAAACCTTAACTGGATATTCTCCATTGCAATCTAAATTTTGGAATATTGCTAGGCTGTTAGCAAACAATTATACTCAATCTGAACAACTCAATATTAGCTTAGAAAGATAGTAAGTCTAAAGATAACATTTTAGATACCAGAGAAACAAAGTATTGTTTAAATAGATTTGGATCAGTATGAAACCTTTTTCAATTTTATTTAGAGACAAGAGTTGAACTGTATAAAATCTATTTTTAAAAGTAAACTATTAATGTGTTCCTATTATGAAGTTTCCTAATTTCTGTGATGTACATGAACAGAATTGATCTAGGCAAGGCAGGCATAAGGTTTTGTTCTTTTCTGCTGCCATGACAGCATTTACATTAACTGACAAAGGTCTAACTCCTTGCTTGTCAGAATTATATTATCAGAGTTGTTTAGAAACAATACTTAGCTAGGGTGTATTAATGCAGTAGAGAAAAAAGACTGCATGTATACTGTTTAAGGTTAGTATACTTCTGGGAGAATAACATTATACTTACTTATAGGAATGGGAGGATTAGGTATAGCACCATTCTAGGTTGACCACTAATATGCACAGTTTTGTTTCATAGACTATAAAAAATTTTAAGTTAATATATTTTAAGTAAATGCTTCTTCTTCCTCCTAAGGTATTAAGATTGGAGCTCTTCTCCTTGTGTTGATACAGAAGCTAATCTTTAAAAAAAAATGGAAGTATCAGTTTCAGGTGGCTCTGAACTCTTGTATAATTTAAGCAAGTTTGAACAGCCAAGTTGTTAACATTTGACAAACTCTGCTGACCTATGTATAGCATTAAGGTTTGAAGTTTGTATCCATGTTATGTAATGATGTGAAAGGTCTCCCTGAGGCTGACTTAGATATGAATTGCTTGAAACATAAACTTATTAAATGAAAAGAGAGAGAGGAGAATTCAAATATTTGAGTTCTTCATGCATAAATATCTGCTCATCAGTACAGTCTTTTCCTCTTTCAGATATTGTCATCTTCACCTGTTTCTGTTGAGTCTGTGTCCTCCAGAGTGACCCCCTGCTCCCCATGAATTACAGTGGTATTTTGTGTTGGAGAACTAGCCAGGCACCTCCAGGCAACAGTGTGTGTTAGCTGTATTACTCAGCACTTCTGGCTAGTTTTCATTCTTGTTAAAAAGAGTTTCCTGGTTATTTTTTTAAGATTTTTATAGTTTTAATGTCATTTTAACTCCTGAGACTTTCTCTTATACACAGTTTCATCTGTTCTGAGAGATTGCATTTTTAAAGTTGAGTTAGACCTAAAGTTTACATTTAATATTATATTTGAAACAATTTGGGTTTTGACATTAAAAAAAGAATAAAAATTCAGTTAAATTCAGTAGGAATTTCTTAATTGTCTAGAGTACTAGGAAGTATTTGAGGCACTAAGGATACACAAACAAAAATGAAAACAACCCCCATCCTGAAGAAGCTCACATTCTTTTAGTAGGGAAGGAACATGTACAAAGGAATATAAATTTAAAATATGAACATAATTAATTTGGGGGAGAAATAGTCTCCTAACAATTAGCCATCTCTCAGAAGATCCAGATAGTCCTTTTGTAGGGAGTGGTATTTGAACTGAACCTTGGCAAGAGCTAGGGATTCTAAGAGGTGGAAGGTAGAGAGGGAGAAAGGAAATGAGGGAGGAATTAAAAAACCAGATAATATGAATGAGAATGACACGTCTAAGCTAAGTAGCAAATTAAACATTTCTGAATTAGAATTCCTTATATTTTATTAGACCTTCCATGCCAGTGGGCCAATAATGTCTCACCAATCCTATGGTTCTCTAGGAAAGTATATGCATTTCTTGGAATGAATAGGCTTAGTCTACAATGCTTTCCTCTGTTATGGCAATTAATTTTCCTTTTGGGGTAAAATATAAGAACAGGTTATCTGGGTATAGGGAGTTTTATTTTAATGTGCTTCTGAAAGTCTCTCCCCTGTCCAGGGTGACTTCCAGATAATCCTGTGAACTTCAGGGGAAAAACTAGATCCATTGATCTAGCTTAGGTTAAATGAAGAGATTCAAAGATTGCTACCATAAGTCATTTAAAGATAAAACTGTTTATTCTGTTTATCTATGGAAAGATAAATGGAAGAATAGAAGTTTAATTAACTATTTATTAAATGGTCAACAGTTTTGGAAAAATTGTTACACCTAGAAAAAAACATACAAGGCCTTAAATCTTTTTAGGTTTTGTTGATGCTTTTTTCTTTCCTTCAATACTGCTATTTCTCAGTGACTCCTCTGCCCCTCACCAGTAGAATCCTAATTTCTAATGAATAAATATAACTAAGTAAAACAAACTAAAACATTAGACTTTGTTTTAAAAGATTTGTGCACATTCTTTCTTCTGTCACTTCTTGGATTTTTATGTATTGATTTAATGAATGTCTTAATGAAATTGTTTAATGAATGAATTAATTTAATGGGTAAAACAATGATAAATTATTATATTATTATTAATAATAATAATAATATTAACAATAACCACTAACAGTGAATAAAATGTATATGATTAGCTTTTCCCTGACAGGAGCCTGGTGAATTAACACTTGCCTCATTGCCAAGTGTTACTTCTCATTCCAGTGCCTTTTTAAACGCCAGAGTTTTCAATAATTCTTCAATAAGCTTGATGCAGAGTTTGAACGCCAAATAATATTCACTATTACAGTAAAGTCTAAATAGAAATTGAAATGATGAGCAGTCCAAACTGGAGGGTGCACAATGCAAAATAAATGTCTTATTTTGGGAAGATGGACAAATGATATGTACTTGTACACAAGAAAACACGAATTTGTGTGCCTCTATTTCAGAACTAGTGTTTCTGTGTTGTTCAGTCACAGCTGAAACCCCAAATAAAGTTCTTATATTTCTTTCCTTATTGTTATCTATTAGAAGGACTTTTTGATCACTTGTTAGAAGAGTTAGTGACCTAGTTCAAGTATAACTTCCTTGTTCTCTTGAAATGTTTAGTCTGAACTCAGCTAGCCTATTGCAGCATGCCAGCATTTTCTGTTCCTGTCTGCCAGACTTCGATGACTAGATTATATTCACAAAATTAGTCTTTAACTTTTTCCCTGAAGGCATTGTTCTGTCCACTTTAATTATGGTTTCTATGTCCTCCTGTTTTAAGCTGATCATGTGGCAGTAACATTGGTAACCATTCGATTTTCCATCTTCAAATGAACAGCCCTGTGAAATGGTGAGCATAGCTTTAATCTTGATTACTGTATTTCATTGCTACTGAACCTAGCTTGCCTTTTGGTATCAAGTTAAATATAAAAGTCTTTCATAAATTGTTGATTAAGAAGATGAAACTGATTATTTGACACTTTTGATCTTGTACACTAGACAATAGCATTGTGTTATAATGGCATTTTTAGAAATGCAAAGTAGGCAAAAGTCAAAGCAACATAGTTACATTTAATAGCTTGTCTTTCTCATTCTGTCAGTTATGAATTGTTTTAAGTAGAGCAAAATCTAATTTTCCCACATCCACTTGAAAATCTCTAACATCTTTCTATTGAGTCACCAAATGTGAAGTATGTTAAAGTTTTCCTCCCTTCAAAAAAGAACAAAAACAAAACCCATACATTCAAAGAAATTTATCTAGCAGAGTCAGTGGAAACTAGGAAATTGAAAAGTAGATGGTAATTTAGAATGATCAAGAAATATGCTTGAAAAATACTATTCTTAGAAAATTAAATTTTTTATTTTCTCCTCTGAAAAGATGAACTGTATATGACTCATCATTTTATGACCCAGCATTTGAAAAGCATGTAAATAAATAGATTAAACAGACCACAGCATATTCTTGAATACATGAAAATAAGACAAAAATAGAAATATTATCTACCCCCTTGGAATTTAGCTAATCAGGAGATACTTACTGAGTATCTATTCCATTTCTGATACTGTTTTAGCTGGAATGGGAAACAGATTTCTGAGTTTACTCATCTGTAAATGGAAGAGGTTGGGCTGATTAGCTTCTGAGATTTAGTCAATGATTCTATGAATATGATCTTTATTTCCAAAGGGTTTACAGTCTGAGAAAACAAAACTCATGCATAGGAAGAAACATGAATAACTTAAAGGCATCATATAAGTTTATTAAATGTATAAACTATCAGTGCTTTAAGGTTCTGAGGAACTGAAAAAACTGTTTTTTGGTTGAAGATAAATAACCACTATTAAGGAAGACTTCTGAAAAAGAACCAACAGAATTTACTTAAGAGAACATTCTAAGAGGTGATGGGAACATCATCAGTAACTTTTCATGGGACAGTGAGCATATTGGCCTTTCTATAATGGTGTACTCTGTAGAATATTGAGAGGAAAATGACAACCGAAGTGAAATTTAATTTATAGAAATCACTAACTACCAAGCAGAGAAATATAAGACTTTAATGTGTTAAGAAGTGAGGGTTACTATAGTTTCTTAAGTAGGAGAATGATACAGTGAAAACTATGTTTAAGGAGGATGTGTGTGGTGTTGGCATGCCTGATGGATTGGAAGCTGTGGTATTATTAATGCAGGAAATAAAATGAAAGAAAAATTGCTAGGGCTGTAATGTTGATATCAGAGGAAGGCAAAGAGGGATGATCAGGGATGATATCAGTTACCTAGGTTAAGCAATTGGGACAGTGATAGTGTCACCAAGAGAAATGGATGATTGAGGGCTGACTTGGCAGAAAGATAACTTCAAAGCATATGGTTTGAATTGACAATAGAGCATTTGGGTGTCAATATCCATTATATTATTGGAAATATAAGGCTAGAATTTGTATTCAATGAATATTTAAGGGCCTGCTATGTGCAACAGACTGTAGAAATGCTAAGGATAAAGACAAAAATGAAATGGTCTCTTTCCTCAGGAACTTCTGATTATATGATAAAACATCTATACCTATAAATTAATACAAAGTAAGAAGAAGAGAGAGAGAAAACAAGATAGATGGAGAAGTTAGAATGAGAGTGAAGAGAGAGAAAGAGATAAGATAGAATTAGGAGAAAGAGACAGACCAGTTGCTTCTTGTCAGTCTAGTGAAATGACTTTCACAAAATTATTCTGTTAATGATTGTGTAAAATAACAACACTGCATTCTAATGGACTTTATTTTTTTAAAAGTATTCTCTTTAGGAATTACTAACTACAGTTCTGTCTTTTATAAAAAGAAAATGATTAGCTTTGTACTGAATTATTTTTAGATATCTGGGTAGAGGTGTTTAGTTAATGTCTGGTCATTTTCTTCTCTGCAGTAGTCTTCTGACCTTGGTGGTTACTTATTATCCTTTATTTTTGTTTCCCTCTACAAGTCATGATTTAATGGTTCATCATGCCACAGAAATTACTCTGGGTTTTCAAAGACAAATATAATCCCTGGCAGGTATTAGAAAGATGGAAAGACTTTTCAATATAATCTGATGACAGATTGTCTAAGAAGCAGTCTTGCTAAGTATGAAGGACATCATCAGAATGTTGACCACTGAGGTGTTAGAATAATTTTTGGCTAGTGACTCATGAAATAAAATGGTTCCTCATTCAGTCTTGCTTCTGCATTGATGGTGACATAGTGCCAGAAAAAGGTTTTTAGGTAGGAATATTGAGTAACAGTTTTTAGACTATCTAAAAATCATTTGATTTTGGTATGCTTACTCTTCATTTATTCAGCAATCATTTATCAAAAAAAACCCATCTATTTTCAGCCATTGTATTTGGTTCTGGAGATAAATTTTTTTTTAAAAAAGGTCCCTGTTTAAATTGTTTTATGCTCTTTGAAAATATTATTGCTGTTATTCCTCCTCTACCCAGAGAGCCTTCCCTTTCAACAAAAATAAAAATAGGAAAACAGAAAGTTCAGTGAAACTAACCTCAACAAATCTCACCATGTTCCTTACCTACAGAGTAGTCCCTACTTTACAAAAATGAAGAAAATGGCTTTGTTTTCTTTCTTCCTTCCTTCCATCCCTCCCTCCTTTTCTTCCTTCACTGGCTTGCCTAGGATCATATAGCAGCTAGTAAGGCCATATTTTAACTTACTTAACCCTTGACTCCTGGACTGGCACTTTATTCACTGTGCTCTTCTTTCAGTTTTGGTATTTTTAAATTGGTTTTTTTTTATCCTTTTATAATATAATCCTTGTGTACACTGTTTTTCTGGTTCTACTTCATTTGGCATGGCTTCATATAATTTTTTTCCTTATTTGTCTGTATTCTTCATATTTATTGTTTCTTCTAGTGTAGTAATCCATTACATTCATTTATCACTATATTTTTAAAATCATTCCCCAACCCCTGCACACTTGTTTTAGTGTTTCGGCTACTTAATAGTATAAATAATTTATAAATTCTTTGGAAGATATGAGACCTTTCCTTTCTATATTTGACCTCCTTGGGATATATACTGAACAATTGAATAGCTAGGTAAAAGGGTTTTAGACAGTCACTTTCTTAGCATCATTTTCAGTTGCTTTCCAGAATGGTTAGAGCAGTTCGGCAGCTCCATCAACAGTGTATTAGTGTTTCTCTCTTAAGTCCCTCTATGATAAACTATTTTCATCCCATTTCATTTTTATTAATTTTTTCATTGCAAAATCTGAATTCTTTTGATATTTATTTCTCTTATTTGAACCAAAGGAGTATACCCTCTACTAAATATGAGGGTAGCGGGGCAGGTAGGTGGTGCAGTGGATATAGCTCTGGTCCTATATAGTCAGGAGGACCTGAGTTCAAATCTGACCTCAGAAACTTAATACTTCTTAGGTGTGTGACCTTGGGAAAGTCAATTAACCCCATTGCTTTGCAAACAATCCAAAAATAAAACAAACAAAAAATAAATATCAGTGGATTTCAAATGTAATGTATACTTCATTAGTGTGATATGGTAGAAAAAAATACCTAACTAAATAACAGCAACTTAATAATTATCTTCAGTAACTTTAAAAATAACTTAGGTAAGCTGAACAGTGCCTAGGGGAGGGGCAACCAGGATGGCAAAGGACCTTACATCAAGGCATATAAGAATTTGCCTAAATTTAGATTGGAGAGGTGATATCTATCTTCATATATTTGAATGATTATCAGGTGGAAGGAAAATTGATGATTTTGCACCTAACTCTGTACTCTGGGGACAGTGGATGGTAGTTGTAAAGAGGCAGATATAGACTTGAAGTCAGGGAAAACTTCTCAACAATTAGAGCTATCCAGGGGCAGTTAGGTGGTGCATAGAGCACCAGCCCCAGAGTCAGGAGGTCCTGCGTTCAAATGCGGCCTCAGACACTTAGTAATTACCTAGCTGTGTGACCTTGGGCTAGCCACTTAACCCCATTACCTTGCAAAAACCTAAAAAAAAACCCAAACAATTAGAGCTATCCATAAATGGAATTGGCTGCCTCAAGGAATGATTTCTCTCTCTTTGGAAGCCTTTTAAGCATAGGTTGGTGACTTTTTCAGAGACATGTTGTAAGGATTCTTTTTGATTTCTGTATTGGACTAGAGATGATTTGCAGACTGTCCCTTCTAAATTCAGTGATTGTGTATAAGTTTCTGTAATGTGGGCATTTGGGAAGATATGAATACCTCAGTTTGTACCCCTAAAAACCTGCCCCTTTGTATTCCTAGAGAAGTTTTTTTTGTGACTTAAGTCTTCTTATTCATTACATTCATAGGTTTCCCTCCAGCATGAATCTTTAGAGGAAACCTTTATCACATTATTTATGCATTTGGGATTACTCTTAACTATAAATTTTCTGTTGTTTAGAGTTAAAATTTTTGTTCTAGTTAGAGGTCTTCCCCACAATCACTGCATTTAAGGGCTTTCTCACCTATGTGAATTCTGTGATGGAAAACTAAGAATTACCTTCTATTGAGGGCTTTCCCTTGTATATTACTTTCATCTATATCTTCTTTAGTACGAATGGTCTGATATTGCATAAATTGAAAACTTTGTCAGAAATATATATTACGTTTATAGAATACATAAATTTCAGTATGAATACCCTGATACTGATTAAGTCATATATTCAGTTCAAAGACCTTTCCATTTTCAAATTTCTTTCTTAAGATTTCTCTCCTATATGAATTATATGTCAAAAAATACTCTTATCTGGGGGGAAAAGCAAAATTTCTCACATTCTCATGCTTACTTTCAAGAGGCATCCAATATGAATTCATTACTAGTTGAAATGCTTTCCACATTGACTATAACAATGTGATCTTTTTCCAAATACCAACCACTTCATCTAGCCCTGGAATAATTAAGCCATGTCTGTCTTGACATTCTCACTGTAAATGAAACTTAGAAGGCATAAGTAGTTGTAATTAAAATGAAAAGATGGCCCATGGGTTCTTACCAGATAGGTGAGTTAAGGAGTTGGGTTTGTTGTATGCCAAAGTTAACAGACATTTATTTCATAGGGCAATTGGTTATCTTTCTTGTAGTGTTTGTGATAAACAAAAGCAAGCAGAGCACCACCATTAAGGTAATTATAGCTTATATCCCAGCATCCATCAACAGTGAACTTTACAACAGTAGGGAAAGTCTGTGAGGTATTGGATAAGATTCTCCAATCTAAGTCTATAATATCTTGAAATTTAATGATTTCAATACAAAATGGGCACAGGAGAGGGCAGGCAAAGTTATCTTGAAAAATAAATAAAGGAGCTTGTTGGCCATTTAGAACAAAGGTATCCAACTTTTTATCTCTTCTGCACCACATACAGAATTCCATACCCAACACACATGTCACCAACAAACACAACAACAAATGCAAAAATTGGCCACATGAATGGCTTTCAAAGGGCCCACAGTTGGACATACCTGATTTAGTAATAACATTTTTGTACATCAAGAATGCTTTCTTAGGGGCGGCTAGATGGTGCTAGATGGCGCAATGGATAGTGCACCGGCCCTGGAGTCAGGAGTACCTGAGTTCAAATCCGACCTCAGACACTTAATAATTATCTATCTGTGTGGTCTTGGGCAAGCCACTTAACCCCCATTGCCTTGCAAAAAAATAATAATAAGAAGAAGAATGATTTCTTAGAGAAGAGGCTGAGGGCTCTAAATATGAGTGGACCCAAATTACATAATTTTTAAAATGAAATTGACAGTATCAAAACACCCTGAAAATGTGCCTACCTGTTCACAGATGTAATGGTCATTTCAGAACTGATCATGTACAGTTAGTTCAACTGATTAGAGTGAAAGACTAATTTAATCTCAAATTAAAAGAAAAGATAAAAATGGGAAATTTAAATAAACTGTGAACTCTAAAATCAGGAAATGGACAAAGACATGGTTTATTACTAAATATTAGAGAAACATTGATGCAGTAGTCACCATGGTGAAAAGGCCAATAGAACTCATTTATTGTCTGAGTCTTAAAATACTTATCCTCCAAGGGAAATAGTGACTATAGAGTGTCCCAAGAGTCTTTTTTTTTTAAAGGTTTTTGCAAGGCAGTGGGGTTAAGTGGCTTGCCCAAGGCCACACAGCTAGGTAATTATTAAGTGTCTGAGGTTGGATTTGAACTCAGGTACTCCTGACTCCAGGACCGGTGCTCTATCCACTGCGCCACCTAGCCGGTCCCCCAAGAGTCTTAATACAGTTTCAGGCCTTAATAATTTCAGAAGTATAAATTCTACAAACTTAAAAAAGCAGCATATTTAAATATTAAAATTTGACATAGCCATTGTCTTGTGATCTAAATTGCTCTAGTCATTTTTGAACTGCATAAAAACTTTTTTCAGCTGCTGACCTGATTTAAAGGAATTCATTTGTTATCCTTAAGATCATCCAAAGAATGAAGTTTTGGTTCCTACATTTTGAGTGAGTAATTTTGAGTGAGCCCCCACAAGGAAAAGTCTGATGGAAATTGATCAGGTGACAAAGATGACCAAGCAAGAGGACCTCTTCTCCTGGCCCACTGGTCTGAGGTGTCATCCAGGAACTGTGCACTTATTGCACACACACCCCTTGTGATAGTCCATATTAAAATTTAAAATTTATTATTCAAATTTCACAAAATTTACTAAGTTTAAAAGAAATTTAAATAGTTAAAATTTAAATCCTGTTTTTGTAAGTTTGTAGCAATTATACTTCTGAAGTTATTAAAATTTAAATCTGCACTAAGGATTTTGGGACATCCTGTCAAAGCTCATTTGTAAAATGTTACAAAAGTAGATGGCAAAAGCATATGACCAATCTATTTGAAGTACTGTGGTTTTTGTCAGAGTGGATAATCCAGTTTGCCTGAACTCACTTGGCTCCTTAGGAGACATTTGTTATGAGTAGCCAAAAAGTAATCCCCCTCTTGCCACTCTGATGTTAAGCTTCCCCACTTCCCCATACACACACAAAAAAAAAGGTTAAAAAAAAAGAGGAGTTCATGTAAATAGATAAAACAGATCATTCTGAGGGAATTTGTAAATGGAAATTGAAGGGAGGACTATAGTTACAGAATGGAGCAGATTTGTCAGAATTTTTTTATATTGATCTGTTTTCATCCATTTTAAGTCATCACATTTGGCTTTTGTCACTTCAGTACCCAATGTTCTTTGCAGCACTGTTGTATAATGGAAAGAGCAGAGGACTTGGATTCAGATTACCTGAAATCCTGTCTTTGGCACTTAGTGATATAATCATGGTTATTTCACTTTACTTCTTGCAATTTGATTGTGTTTTTTTTTAATCTGCAAAGGAGAATAATATTTATACTAGCTATCTCTTAGGATTATGAACATTAAAATTTATATAATTTTAAGTGTTGATTGTTATTGCCATTAATGTCAGTACTCAAATATTTAAATGAATTCATGATTTCAATATTGTGAATATTCCTTCCAGGGAGGGATGCCTGCCCATCATTTGACATTTTTGTCCATGATTTTACCACAGGAAAGTATTCTAGGAGACTTCATCATTTCCTTTAACATCATTCAGAGCACATTCATCAATTACCCTTCACTCTTATGGTAGGACCAGCTGATGTGCTTGTTTGCTTATGCACATTCAAGATTTTACTCCTCTGCTGTGTGGTTCCTTTTTTGTAATGCATTGCTGCCTACACACTCCCTCTGTGCATCTTTCTTATGCTCTGAGTATAGTGTATTTTTCATTCTTCAGAGACTGAATTTCATGTCTGGTAGCCATAAACAAGATTGGAAGAATTTCAATATTAAAACAAAGGGCCTTTGCTTCAGGAAGAAGTTTGCTGTCATTAAAAGAACTGTTGACTTTCTAAAGTTTAATCCACTCAAATATTCCAGTTTGGGTCTGACTCATCCATTTACTGTGTCTCTCCATTCTGTTTATATTTTTACATATACACATTCACATACATATGTAAATATATGTACAAAGGCATAATCACTTTGTTTAATAATCCCTTTCTTTGGGTAGTTTATTAAATTGCACATCATAGCCTGGGTAATAGACATTTTTTGTCTATTTTGTTTTTTTCTTTGTGAATAGGGAAAATTCTTTTGATTGATTCTGTAACTCATTCAGAACACTCTGTGGTCTTTTAAAACTTAATGAAATCAGCATAGTATTATCCCCAAATACCATTTTGAGAATTTCACATTATCAATAATATATAAGGAAGTTGCCAAGGATATTTATTTAACAAGATGAAGGCCTGACAAAACATATGTGGAAGAAATATGTGATGACAACAGCACCATTTTAAAGATATTGATGGATTGATCATCAGAATGTTTGATAGAAAGACATAAAATTATGTAAATGGTGAAAAATGTGACTATGTATATAACTTTGATATCAAATGAAATTAAAAAAAAGAAAGGAGACCTAAAGTTGTTCTCCAATGATATTGAAGATGTCCTGAGTAAAGTCAGGTGATAGAGAGGATCACCTTTTAATACTGATGTTCTTCACATGCTTCTATTCACAGATTAAATGGTGCCTTGCAGCATTACAGAGCTAATTCAGTAAAATTCATAGCAATGATTAGTCATCCAGACTGGTACTTGGTACTAGCTAAGAAATGGAATGGTGGATCAATGGAATAGATTAGGTGCAAAAAGAGACAGCAGTAAATGACTATCATCTTTACTGTCTGATAAACCCAAAGATTCCAGCTTCTGGGATAAAAACTCTCTTTAATTAAAAAAAAACTGCTAGAAAACTGGAAGATAATATGGCAGAAACCAGGCATAGACCAACATCCCATAACCCATATACCAAGATAAGGTCAAAAATGAGTGCAGGATTTGGACATAAAAGGTGATAGCATAAGCTGATCAGGAGATCAGGGAATAGATCTGTGGAAAAGGGAGCAATATATGACCAAAGAAGAGATAGAGAACATTATTAAAAAAAAAAACTGGATAAGTTTGATTACATTAAATTATAAAGTTTTTGCAAAAATAAAATCAATGCAACCAAGATTAAAAAAGAATGTATAGCAGGGGCAGCTAGGTGGCACAGTGATAGAGCACCGGCCCTGGAGTCAGGAGTACTTGAGTTCAAATCTGGCCTCAGACACTTAATAATTACTTAGCTGTGTAGCCTTGGGCAAGCCACTTAACCCCACTGCCTTGCAAAAACCTTAAAAAAATGTAGTAAGTTGGGAAATAATTTTTACAACTAGTCTTTCTGACAAAGGACTCATTTCTAAAATTTATAGAGAACTGAGTCATATTTATTAAAAAACAAATCATTTCCCAGTTGATAAGTGGTCAAAAGACATGGAAAGGCAATTCTTAGGCAAAGAAATCAGTTATCTATAGTTATTTGAAAAATTGCTCTAAATCATTATTGATGCCCATCAAGTGAGGAATGGCTGAACAAATTGTAGTATGTGAATGGGATGGAACACTGTTTGATAAGAAATCATCAAGGATGGGATTTCATAAAAGCTTGGAAAGACTTGCTTGAATTGATGCTGATGAGCAGAATATTGTACGCCCTAACAACAATATGGGGTGATGATCACCCATAATGGACTTGTTCATTTCAATAGCACAATAATCAAAGACAATTATAAAAGATTGATGATGGAAAATACCATCTATGTCCAGAGAAGGAAAAGGACATAGTGGACAAAATAAGTTTCAACTTATGACTAATTAAAACTGCTTTATGAGAAATGGCATAAAAGATATGATTGAGCTTATATGTAAAAAAGGAAATAAGTTACTAATATACTTTTGGTGAATATTTAAATTGGACCAGTCATTCTGCAAAAATAATTTGCAGCTATACCCAAAAGTCTCTAAACTGTACAACTTTTGACCAGCACATGCCTGAACAAGTTACAGTATGTAGATGAAATGGAACATATGTACGCTATTTCAGAGACAGCTGAGAAGACTTGTATGAATTAAGATTAAAGTAAGCAGAACCAAAACATACATATATATTCTATTATATATATATATACATATATATACATACATATATATATATATAAAATAAAAATGTTGTAACAAAAACCAACTTGGAAAATTTAACTCTGACCAAAGCAGTTACCAAAGCAGTAGAGTTATGATTAAGCCATGATATAGAGGGACTCAGAGGGGAGAAAAAGAGATGCAATTTTCTTTTGCAATTTTTTTTTAGGTTTTTGCAAGGCAATGGGATTAAGTGGCTTGCCCAAGGCCGTGCAGCTAGGTAATTATTAAGTGTATGAGGCCAGATTTGAACTCAGGTACTCTGAGATAAAATTTTCTTATTTTTTTAAAAAAAATTTTTATTCTTTTGTACAAATGGTTTTTTTACATTAATAAAATATTCTTGTTTACAAGTAAACAAAATACCCCTCCCCCATGAATATAGACTTGCTTGGGCGAAAAAAGTAAAGGGGAGAGAAAAAAGTTAAAATTAAAAAAAATAATAGTAATAATTTTAGGTATGGCCAGGTGGCGCAATGGATGAAGCACCAGCCCTGGAGCCATGAGCACCTGAGCCCACATCCAGCCTCGTAAACCCAACAATCACCCAGCCGTGTGACATGCAAGCCACCTGATGCCCACTGCCCTGCAAAAACCGAAAAGAAGAAAAAAAAAGGCCCAAAATAAAATAAAATAGTAATAATAGTAGGGGTGGCTGGGTGGCAGACAGAGCATTGACCCTTGAGCCAGGAGCACCTGGGTGCAAATCCGGCCTCAGACACCCAAAGATCACCCTGCTATGTGGCCCTAGGCAGGCCACCCAGCCCCATTTGCCTTGCACCCTCTCCCAAATAATAATAACAAAAAATGTGCTTCAGTCTTTGTTCCAACACCAACAACTCTGTCACAGGTGGATCACAATTTTTATGATAAGTCCATTGCAAAAGTTGCTTCCATGTTTTTCCAACGTTGCCATTGCTGATCACAACTCCCTCCTTTCTTATTTCTCCACTACCATGTACTATATTTTCTCTCTCCTTTCATTCTGACTCTGCTGTAGGGTAGCTGAATGGCACAGCAGAAAGATCCCCGGTCCTGGGTCCAAGAAGCCCTGAGCCTCCATACCACTCCTTAGGCCCAGAATCCACCTGGCCCTATGGTCCTGGGCAGGCCTTCCAATCCCAGCCCCTTGCAAGAAGTAAAAAAGAAAATGTGTTATATCTGACCACTCTCCCCCCATGGTCCATCCTCTCCTCCTTTATTTACATCCCCACCCCTTCCCCCTGCTCCCCCCTCCTAAGATAAAATTTTCTTAAAGATTTTATTTATTTTGAGTTTTACAATTTTTCCTCCTATCTTGCTTCCCTCCCCCCACCCCCCACAGAAAGCAATTTGCCAGTCTTTACATTGTTTCCATGGTATACATTGATCCAAATTGAATGTGATGAGAGAGAAATCATATCCTTAAGAAACATAAAGTATGAGAGATAACAAGATCAGACAATAAAATATCAGTTTTTTTCCCCTAAATTAAAGTTAATAGACCTTGGCCTTGTTCAAACTCCACGGTTCCTTATCTGGATACAGATGGCACTCTCCATTGCAGACAGCCCCAGATTGTCCCTGATTGTTGCACTGATGGAATGAGCGAGTCCATCAAGGTTGATCATCACCCCCATGTTGCTGTTAGGGTATACAGTGTTTTTCTGGTTCTGCTCATCTCACTCAGCTTCAGTTCATGCAAATCCCTCCAGGCTTCCCTGAATTCCTGTCCCTCCTGGTTTCTAATAGAACAATAGTGTTCTATGACATACATATACCACAGTTTGCTAAGCCATTCCTCAATTGAGGGACATTTACTTGATTTCCAATTCTTTGCCACCACAAAGAGGGCTGCTATGAATATTTTTGTACAAGTAATGTTTTTACCCTTTTTCCTCATCTCTTCAGGGTATAGACCCAGTAGTGGTATTGCTGGGTCAAAGGGTATGCACATTTTTGTTGTTGCCCTTTGGGCGTAGAAGAGATACAATTTTCAATGTGGTTACTTTGTTGTTGTTTTTTTAAACTTTGCTTATTTGTTACAGGGGTTTTCATAAAGGGTTTTTTAAAAGTATATTAATAGGATGTTTCAGAGGGAAGAGGCTAGCAATAGATATGTCCCCTCACAAAGGAAAAGAAAAAGAGAGCTACTGAAAAATTTTTTTGAATGCACAAACAACTGAAGGAAGCACACATATATATTAAAAACAAGCAACAGAGTATTCATAGCTTCACATTGACTTGTTTATGAAAACGTTCCCTTCTTTGGTATAAAGTTTAGAATAAGAAAAAAATAAAAAGTAGATTAATCTTTAATGAAAATAACAATAAATGGACATCCTCAGTGTTACATTGCTTCCATTGAGATATTGAAAGAATCATAAAAAACCCTAGTGCAATATGGATGAAATCTTTACATGGAATGTTTATAAACATTCATAGATTAGGATAGCATAGATAAGAAGGCCCGAAGTGTTTGTATGGTTCATTGATGAAATAGATATCCATACTGATTTAAAAAAAACCCATTAAATATTTTTGTTCCAGCTTTGAAAAATGGAGGTTTTATGTAAAAATAATGATGCTCTGCTTATCAGAATTCTATCAAGTCTTTGAAATTCTGTTCAAGTTTTGCCTCCTACATGAAAAATCTATATTTAATTATATTCTATCTTATCTTGTTCTTTTTTATTTAGAATACTTTTTTCATGTAGTATTTTAAGATATAAAGTTAATTTATAATAATAATGTTAACATTTAATTCATAACATAAAATCTTTGAAGATTGCATTTCCTTTACATACATTCTTATTTGAGTCTCACAACAGACCTTTGTGCTAAGTACTATAGTTGTTATCCTCATTTTGCAGATGAGGAATTTGAGGCTGAGATTGGTCAGGAATCACATAGCAGATATATTTCAGAAGCAAGATTCTCTAGGCTCTAGATTCTACATTTTTTTCCCACAGCACTAGGTAACCTCTCATATACACTATCTCAAGAAAATACTTAGGAAAGGACACAGTAGGCAAAAAGCAAATTTTAGCTTATTACTAATTATAATTTCTTTGTGAAAAATAGCATAAAAGATAGGATTTAGATTATATAAAAAAGGAGTTAAGCTACTAACTTTTGGTCTCAACTACTTCTTTTGTATTCTTTAAGTATACTAAATATTTAATAAATGAAGATAAGAACATGGTAAAAAAAATTTTTAGAAAGATTTTATTTATTTTGAGTTTCACCACCATTCTTGCTTCCCTCCCCCTGCCCACCACAGAAGGCAGTCTATTAGTCTTTATGTTATTTCCATAGTATACATTAATCTCAGTTGAATGTGATGAGAGAGAAATCATATCCTTAAGGAAGAAAAATTAAGTATGAGATAGCAAAATTACATAATAAGATAACAGGTTTTTTCCCCTAATTTTAAGGTAATAGTCTTTAGTCTTTGTTCAGAGTCCTCAATTCTCTGGATACATATGGTATTCACCATTGCAGATAGCCCAAAATTGTCCCTGGTTGTTGCACTGGTGCAATGAGCAAGTCTATCAAGATTGATCATCCCCCCCCCATGTTGTTGTTAGGGTGTACGGTGTTTTTCTGGTTCTGCTCATCTCACTCAGCATCAGTTCATGCAAATCCCTCCAGGCTTCAGGGAAGAAATTTTTTTAAAAAAATAATTGAGAATAGAAAAAGATAACAATTTGTAGACACTATTGAAAAAATAAAATTAGTCTGTAATGTTAAAACCTGAAAGGATAGCCTTACTCTGTAGTTGAATACTTTCATAGAAGATGTTTCATGTCCTTCCTATAAGAAAACTCTATTAGAGTTGATCATAGGTCAGAGTGAGGTAATTTCCTTGCAAGAGATTTCTAGATAAACTATTTGAAGTCACTCTTAACATGAAGGCCCTCTTTTTCTTATTTTGATTTTGTTCTCTTCCTTTGTTCTCTTTTTATTCAATAATTTTTCCACTATATAAGATTTTAAGAGATTAAACAAAAAGAAAATAGCATATATCATGGTCAATCCATGCTACATTGCAGAAAATGTGTCTCTCTTAGAATCTTCTGTATTTCTGTCAAACTGATAACCATTCTCATAAAGCATTCCAAACTAATTGTCCAAAAAAAAAGGTCCCTCCATCTTTGAGGAAAAATTGGATAGGAGATTAGAAACTCTCAAGAGTGAATGAGTTGACTCAGGAATGTAGTAATGTGCTATAAATAATGACAGTTGTGTATGCATCTTCTCTGGAGATGATTAGAAAAGAAAGATGAAAAAAGGGACATCAGTTTTATTGCCATCTAATTGGAAAGTATGCTGTATGCTTTCTCAGGGTCTGTTCTAGATTCTCTTTAGACCAGGATTTTTTCAACTGAAGTCCATGAATTTGTTTTTTAAACATGTTGTAACTTTATTTTTTTTTTCAATCAAACCAATGATTTGTGTCTTTAAATTTGAATTTTATAATTTTTCCCCAATCTCACTCCCCCTCTCCCCACAGAAGGAAGTCTGATAGTCTTTACACATTGAATAACTGTATTTCAATATGATTGGTTTTCCTTTATAATCTCATGGATTTTACTTATGGATTTAAAACATTTTGTAAAGAGGTCTATAAAGTACACAGAGTGCCAAAGGAAGCTTATGAACAAAATAAGGTTGAGAACCACTATTCTAGAGGGAACAATCCATTCCTTAGCTTAGGGATATTGTTATCTTCCTCTAGTTTTATTTCCTAGTCCAGGAAAAATAGGTGTCATTGTCACTTTACAGGGTAAATGTTCTGACATAACTAGAAGTAGGAAATTTGTAATTCTGCTCTGTAAAATCTCAATAACATATATGGTGAAATAAAATCAGAGATACTTTCACAGAAAATAAAACAGTGGACTGAGTTGGACATTTTTGGGTCAGGAAAGGGTAAACATCAAAAATAGTGCAAGAAAGTGTGGTAACTAGATTTTGTAGTACAGAGAGTATTTACTTGACTAACCCTTTAATTCCATACTCATAGATTATAGGATTTTTACTTTGCTCCTTTGGGGAATTTCCAGCATCTAAAAGAGTAGGCTACATTGCCATTATGTACAGTCTGAATTATGTCCATGGCAACACCAAACAATATTGGTTCTAGCTTATTTGATTTTTTTTTTAAGGTTTTTGCAAGGCAATGGGGTTAAGTGGCTTGCCCAAGGCCACACAGCTAGGTAATTATTAAGTGTCTGAGGCTGGATTTGAACTCAGGTACACCTGACTCCAGGGCTGGTGCTCTGCCCACTGCGCCCCCTAGCTGCCCCCTAGTTTATTCAATTTTTAATTAAAAAAATGTGTAAAAAAGTTTTTTAAAAACTTACATTTAGATGTGTGGCCTTGGGCAAGCCACTTAACCCCGTTTACCTTGCAAAAACCTAAAAAAAACTTACATTGTTTTTTTTTAATATTTTCATTGCAGAATGTCTCTGTGCCCTGTCCCCTAATCCAACAAGCCATTTTATATATAGGCTCTTTTTAAAAAAAAATTTATTTATTTAAGGTAATGGGTTAAGTGACTTGTCCCAAGTCACACAGCTAGGCAATTTTTAAGTGTTTAAGACCAGATTTGAACTCAGATCCTCCTGACTCCAGGGCCAGTGCTTTATTTAGTGTGTCACCTAGCTGCCCCTACATAGGCTCCTAACATTGCTATTACATATTCAACAAGTTGTAACAAGGAATTTTTTTAAAAAAAAGAAGTTTAATAAAACTAAGCCACCATATAAATTGATTCTGACAGTATGAAATCCAATTTATTTTAAATGGAAAATATTTCAAATTAAGTTTACTCCTAGTTATTAATAGCCTGCTGGCTGACCAGCCCTAGGATAGATTTTGATTCTTCAAGGGAGATGTAAGAGAATTCCTGAATCCTAACTGTAGGAACCTTATAGGTTAATTGGAAAAAGCACAACAGAACTGAATGAAAAGTCTAAAGATTAGTTTAAGGCTGTATGTAATTATGTTACATTGTGTTGTTTAAAACTGACATTGCACTAGGGATTCATAGATGAGCAAGTGAGCTAGATGGTCAAGAAAGTCTCCTTCATGGACGGAAGTAGGATGAATCTTGGAGACCTTGAAGTTGGCATAAGATTTGGATTGGTGGAGAAGAGGATTTTGGGCAGGCTAAAAGAATGAACAAAGACACAAAAGTGAGAATAAGTATGATTTTTGTGGTGAACAGTAAGGAAAATTCATGTTAAAGAGTAAAAGGAAATAACACTGGGTGGAGGAACTGAAATTAATGTAGTAGGCAATGGAGGGGAACTATTTTAGGCTAGAGAACAAGGAAGGTGGTAACAAATTTTTAGAAAGAATAATCTGTTAATCTGTGCAGAGCGAATTTAAACAGAGAGAAACTAGAGGCAGCTAACTATGCTTGCTATAATCCAAACTTTGATCATGATGGCTTAGAAGACATTAGTAACCCTGAGAATGGAAGAGGAAGGTGAAAGTTCCAAAAATGATATTTTGCAAGTCAAGTTATTAACAAGATAGCTGTATTCTTTTTAATATTTTTTGTAAGTAAAACAATGTTTGATTTCATTTTTAGGCACTTTCAGGAATTTTTTAAGTTAATGGTGAACAAGTTAGCAAGATTTATAACATTTTTTGCCTGAGCAGCACTGCTATTTATGTTTTATGCAGCTATGATGAAAAACACATTATATTTAAATCATGTACTAGAAATTGCATGCCGTTTTGAAATGCATTAAATGACCAGCATTTTAGCAAGTGTTGAAAAATGTGAAATATTAAGTGAATCTTTTCCTCAGTGAAATGAAGATTTTGACAAATCTGTCATGACATGTGCTTGACTTTAATGTCTTTGTTGGTTGGGAATAGGAAAATGCTGAATTCTTCTGGAATTCAAAATTGATAGAAGAAAAATTATGGACCTATTTTTTACATTGCCTAAGTTCAGTTGCTCAAATGTATTAGTCAACCTGGGTATTGAGAAAATTTTCTCAAGATCAGTTCAGGAGACGTGTTTGAATCAATTATCAAGAAAATAAGTTGTGTTTTTCTTTAACTTTAACTCATATTCTCTAATTCCAGAATTTTTAGAATAATGGTTTCTCACTATCTCGAAAACTTTAAAAGCAAGCTTCTATCTGGAACACAAAGATGTTTATTTTTGTGTGATACTTGATTACTAGAGAGTAATTAATCTTCCTATAAATCCTCTGAAGAATAAAAGCAGCTTTTTAATAAATGTCTTAGATATGTTGTAGGTAATATGATATTTTGTTTAACAGGTTCTGCTTTAGATCTACATTTTAGTGATATAAATGTTGCATCCCTAGATAAAGAATTAGAAGATCAAGAAACCAGTGACCTTGGATTAACAAGTAAGGATTATATATTTTTTAAGAATTGTTGCTAATTGTAATATAATAGGGTTTTGAATATTAGCTTTTTCCTCTCTGGATGGAGCTTTCATCTATTTTTCCGACATTGATGGGAAATGTATGTTTGATATGATTCTTTCCTAACCCTCTTTGAACCTCCCCTTTTTTTAGTTATCACTTTTCTTTTACCTCCTCTCCCACCTTATTTTTCTCAATATCTTTGCATGCTCTGTACTTTTTCCTCCTTCATATCTTCTTTTTATCCCCTTCGTTGCATTGTTTCTAACCAAATGCCTGTCATTTTCTTCACTCCATTCTGTAATCACTTGTTGCCACCCTTGTCATTAAAGTAAGGGGCTGCTTGGGATGTCCAGCCGTGCTTAAAAAGGGCCAAATTCAACATTTTACTGGTACTAGCAGTAAAAGTACATTACTTTTATTTTTAACTTTACTATGATAGATAAGTTGGGTGGCAATAGAAGAATGGAATGCAAGACTTAGAGTCAGGAAGACCTGAGTTCAAGTCTTAGTCACTTAGTAGCTGTGTGACCCTGGACAAGTCACTTAGCCCTGTTTGCCTCAGTTCCTCATCTGTAAAGTGAAAGGGAGATACCATCCAATATCTTTGTCAAAAAAATTCCAAATATAGTCATGAAGAGTTGGACACAACTGAATAACAAAAACAAATGATGAGTCACCATGGAGTGTATCATTTTCCAGCAGCTTTTTTTCACAGGATAGAAGGTTAAGGTAGGGGAAAACAAGAATAATGGGAAATAAAAGTCCATAAAAATTAGTTATAGTCTTTGGACCATATGGAAAAAAGCACGGAACAATCCATACCTAGTCATAACTTAAAAAACCAACACTTCTGCAAGAAGTAACACTTGTCTTCCTAAGCCTTCCAACACCCAGGAGAATAGCAACTCCAGGCTTAATATTTAACCTGGGGATTAAATTCTGATCATGTCTTCTCTTCCTATCTGATCTTGACCCTCGTAAATGCAGGTTTCTTTTTAAATCTGGGCCAGTAAGTGAGGAAGCTTTGTGTAGTTCTCTGTCCAGTTAATAACAAAGTTGATAAATAAGGGAGAAGAAGAATTGCTGGAGTTGCATTGGAAGAAAGAGTAGCCATTTAAGAAAGGTGATAAAGAAAAGAATGAGTTGTTTTTTTCTGGATAATAATGTCAGGTAAGTGAAGTAATTCATATCACTGACTAGTATGTTAGCATAAATTGAATTCTAAAGGCCTTTAAGTTTGAAAGTGATGTAATTTCACAACCATTTTATAAGTCCCTACCATATGTAAGGCACACTGTCTTAGCTGCAAGGGATATGAAGGGGGAAAAAAATGAAAAAAATAACCTGTGCTCTCAACGAGTTCAAATTCTATTGAACAGTTGTAAAATATGCACAGATGAGTAAATACAAGGTAGTTTTGAGGAATGATCTAGCCTTGCCAACAAAGAGGATGATGACAGTCTTTTATTACCATAGGAGATAACACCTGAGTGGAGCTTTGAACAAAGCTAAGAATTTTTAGTTGGTAGTAAGAAAGTACATCTTAGATTTGAGGGGCAGTGTACAAAATCACAAAGGTGGAAATCAAATGTTAAGTTTGACAATAGTAAATAGACCACATTTAGTTAGGGTATGTAAAAGAAAGTGATCTGGATTCAGTCAAAAAATATTGACTGGAACTAGCTTATGTGGGAGACTTTTAATTCTAGCCTGTAAAGCTTATATGGCATCCTAGAGGCAGTATGGAGCCATTAAAGATTATGGTGCAGGAAAGTGACATAGTTAAACTTTTTTAGAACAATACCAAATTGTTTTCATGCTTTGTATTTTAGAGTTGGATCTGGTACTTACTGTGTTTCCTTCTTTCCCACATTTTTTCATTATTTTCCTTTAGATTCTTATCCTTTTGTTCTTCCACCTGAATTGTGTTGTTCTGTATAGTTCTATAAAGTAACTCATTGATAATTTGATTGATATATAAATTATTTCCTGTAGTGTTCCAAAATAATATTCTAGAATTATTTTGAATAGAATTCCTTATTCTGCTGGATTTTGTTAATAATATAGAGGAAGGCCAGTAATTTTGTGGGCTTCTTTTATATCTTACTACTTTGATGAGGTCATTTTTTTTTTCAAATTTTTAGTTCAATTTCTAGGATTCTCTGACCAAACTGTCACCATTTACTAAAAACCATAATTTTGGTTTCATTTTGCTTATTCTTATCACAACATTTCCCACAATTTTAATCACATCATTACTTTTTCTTGTCTGACTGCCAGCTCTATAAAATAATTGTAACAGTGGACCATCTTGCTTTATTCTACTCTTACTGGAAAGGCTTCTTTTATCATTTTCCCATTAAAATTGTTATTGATATTAGCAAAATAAAGGTTTAGAAAAGGAGTTTTCACAATGAGTAGCATGGGAAAGTTTTTGCACAAAATCAGTGCAGTTAGGATTAGAAGGGAAACAATTAACTGGGGAAAATTTTTGTAGCACAGTTCTCTAATAAAGGTATGATCTCCAAGATATACAGGAAATTGATTCACATATATTATGAATATAAGAACAAGAAAGAAGCAATTAGGAGGTACAATTACTAGTACTGGACCTGAAGTGTCAGGAAAATCTGGGTTCCAATATGGCCTCAGGTACAGCATACTTGTGTGACTTTGGGCAAATAAGTTAACATCTATTTGTATCAATGTCCTCAATTGCAAAATGAAGATAATAATACTTTCAGGCTTGTTGTGAGAATCAAATAATATTTGTAAAATACTTAGCACAATTCCTAGAACATAGTAGACACTTTAAAAATGGTTAATTCCCCTACCTCCATTTTTCAATAGGTAAATCATATAAATAATTCTCAAAAGAAGAAAGACAAAGTATCAATCACTATATGGAAAAAATGCTCCAAATCATTAATTGTAAGAGAAATACAAATTAAAACAAGTCTGGAGTTCTGCATACAGGTGGGCAAAGATGACATCATTTTTGATAGACATGAGTGAAGACTGGCATAGTAGTGCACTGCTGATGGAGTAGTGAATTGATCCACTCAATCTGGAATGAGTGGTTTCATCACTAGGCATATACTCTCAAATCAATAAAAGAAAGAACAAAAGGACCCATAAATGTTTAAAGCAGCACTTTTTTTTTTTTTTGGTAAGAAAAACTGAAAACTAAGGGGACACATACATATTAACTGTGGAATGAGTGACCAAACAAATTATGATATTTGAGTCAAATATAATTACACCTTAGGAAGTTAAGAAAGGGACAGATTTGGAAAACCCTGGAAAGAATAGTATGAACTTAGGCAGAGTAAAATAAACAGCACCAGCAAAACAATTTAGACAATGACTAAACATTTTAAAGGACTATAACTCTGAAAGATTAAAAACTATGATCAGTACAGTCAACAAATGCCTGCAGAAGGTCAATGATAAATTATGCTTCCTAGTTCTCTTGACAGAAGAGTGATGGGACATGCAGACATAACCAGTATATGTGTTTATTTGTTAGAAAGGAGGGCTTTTTTTGTTTTGTTTTGTTTTTGTTTTAATAGAGTAATAAGGAAGTTCTAAAGAGCAAAAGGAAATTCTAAAAAGACTTGAATGGAATAGTTTTAGAACTACACAATTAAATTTATTGCATATTTTATGACAGCTAATGTGATCTCAGTTTATATTGAGAAAAGCATAGATTTATGATGATATTTGTCCTTCATTTTTGAAGAAGATCATGACATCAGGGAGGTGATGCCATGATAAGCATATGATTTGGATTTGAGTGAGGGGGTACTGTGCTAAGTCACCAGCCTTACTTTCTCCTCCAGATCCATCTGATATGAATTAGAATGCCTGAAGATGACCCTGGATGCCAGGCAGTCAGGGTTAAGTGACTTGCCCAATGTCACACAACTAGAATGTATCAAGTATCTGAGGTTTGGATTCAAACTCCTATCCTCCTAACTCCAAGATCAGTATTCTATCCACTGTGCCACCTAGCTGCCTGCAATGATTTATAAGAAGCTGTTGGCTGTACCATATCTTGTATTTAGATCTGGGCACTGTATTTAAAAGAATAAAATTGATAAACTGAAGAATGTCTAAGATGGTGAAAGAGATATAAGGAATAATCAGTTGACGAACCTGATTATATGTAGTCTCAAAGTAGCGTAATGGAAATATAACAGCTTGGAAGAGATAGTAGATGCTTTATGGTGGCAGAAAGTATAACAGTAATGTAATATGTGGAAAAGGCAAATTTTGGCACAATGTGAAGAAAAACTTTTGAATAATGAATTCTAATCAGAAGTGAGATGGGTTGCCTTAGGGGAATGGTAGGCTTTGGAGTTTTTTTAGGCAAAGACTGGACAACAACTTGTGCTAAGCTCATTGTAAAGGAATTCTTTTATATGTGTGTGTGTGTGTGTGTGTGTGTGTGTGTGTGTACATATATATATATGGACTGAGTCTCTTCCAATTCTGAAATTCATTGATTCCATAAAATATCTACCATATTTTTCTTATTTTGCTATCACAAAACATATATGTGCTTTCTAATTGAAATCTTGTCAACAAGTTCTTTGTTTCAGACACAACAGAAATTTCTTTTGCTACAAATTATCCTATTTCTGTTTCATATGTGCAAAGTATCCTTTTCACCAGAATTTACCATGACTCGCATCAATTCTTCTTTGTTTTATGATCTTTATTTTTCTAGAAGCATATCAGTTTAGTTTAGCAGTTAACAGTGTACCCCCCCCACATATGTTAAGAACATAAAAAATTACCTTGATTGCAATAGCAGAGCTAATTTTGACTGTCTGATCATTAATAAATTTCTTGGCATAAAACAAGAGGTGTATGATTACTAAAGGAGATCACCACTGTCATGGAAGATGGCCAGCAGAAATTCTTCAAGCCCTCCTATTTATGATGACATTATATTGATTATATCAAACCTTGAACCCACTGCAAAGTCTATCGCCTGTGATAGCTCTGGTGTGGGTCTGGACATGAACTTATGAGAGTCAGGTCGAGTAGAAACAAACATGCAAGGTTGGGATGTAAGGATCTACCAAATTTATTTTTGGAAACTAAGACTTTTTATAACAAACATCTCAGGAATGACAAGTTAAAGGAGACCCAGTTTCACAATTTCCTGGGTAAATTTACAATATTTATTCTTAGAAATATGCATATTTCTCTGTCAGAAAAGCCTTTAAAACCACCTCCGGAGCCACAGATTATCCCAGGTTAGTGTTCACTGGAGAGCCAACAAATACATACAATAAGCAATAATACATACATATCTGTGATGGATAAGGTCACCAAGGATATGTGTAAATCACTCCCAGGAGCTGGCCCTCTACAAAAGTCTGCTAAATAAAATTCATAATCTTTGAAAAGAGTTCAAATAAAGAATAAACTATTATGTAGGCTGAGAAATCCATAGATCTGGTTCATCAGTAAATAAATTTGGAATGGATAACTACATATGAACAGTGATCCTAGGCTCTTGAATAAGAATAGAATGAACTAGATTGCATTTTAAAATTTTCACTGCATTTTCATGATTCCCCAAGCTTTTCCCTAAAACAAAAATTGATCTAAGTATTTTTCTGGTGGTGCTTTATGGCTCCAAATGGTGGAATACCAAAATCTGTTAATTGTATGTCACTTAAAGGGCAAAAGAGGCAGGAAACAATGTAAAGACTAACAGACTGCATTCTGTGGGGGGTGGGGTGAGGGAAGGGAGATGAGGAGAAAAATTGTAAAGTTCAAAAATAAATAAATTTAAAAATTTTTTAAAGGGCAAAAGATGTGGATGATGAATATAAATAGATTGTAATATTATCAGTTATTTGCATCAACATGTTCTAAATGAATGAAAAGAAAAACCTACTAGAGTGAGAGAAAATTGTACATTTTATTCATGAACCTTGCAAGATACACCTTACAAGATACGGGTACCTCACCTTGGCGTGAGGTACGAATTGGTACTGGAACGTTAGGTAATTTATAGTCTTCAGAAACTCCCCTCCCTCTTGGATGTTCATAGGCTCTCAGAGTTTTGAGTTACAATCTAAGAGGTCCACCCATTCCATGACATGCCCCTAATATGGTCCCCCCCTCCACATCCTACAACACATGATATGTTGATGATCCCCAATTGTCACAGGGGGTGTGTGGGTTAATATTCAATCACCTAATTACGCAAACTCAGTTGCATTAGGTTAAAACCTCTAGGTCACTCTTGACCAGTTGAGAACCAGTTTCAGGTTTGCTGTCCCTGGAATGGGATTAGGAAAACTCTCCCAGTCTTCTGATTGGCTGGGTCATTCCCCCTTTGTAATGGATTCCCTAAGGGCTCCCCTCCATACCCTGTGAAGACCAACACCCTATATTCCTCACAAACATGTAAAAATAGTATGATGTATCATCAAAGAGATGTTTGATTGGAAAAGTAGTTAGTTAATCATGTCATGGGAGTGAGAAAAAACAGACAATCCACATATAGCATTAATCCACATATAGACAATCACATCTAGAGAATGTCAAAGAGACCTAGTAGTCCCTCAGAGGTCTGGGTAAAATCTTCTGTGGAGGGTTTTTAGGAGAACATGAATGAAAAGAATATTGGCAAGATTTCTGGGGTTGGAGTCAAGAGGACCTAAATTTCAGCCTTGTCTATTCCATTTAAACCTATGTGGCCTTGGATAACCTATGTGGACCTAACTCTCTGGACCTCAGTTTTCTCAACTTTTGGGGAAAAGTGGGGGGGGGGGGGATGGGGAATTGGAGAGTAGCCAGGGTTAAATGACTTGCTCAGGATCACATGGTAAGTATCAAGTATTTGAGACTGGATTTGAACTCAGATTCTGACTCCAGGGCCAGTGTTATATCTACTGTGCTATTTACTGCCCCTAATTTCCTCCCCTTCAAAATGAAGTGTTAGACGGTATAACCTCTAATCCTTCCTATCCCCTATTTTTATTATTCTCAGTTCCATGTATTGAAAAAGTGTGGATAGGTTTTATTATGATTAACGAGATCACAGTTCCATCAGCATTATTTGTAGGCTCTGGGTTAATTGTGCAGGCTAACCAAGGCAAAAATGAAATAGCCTTTGCCAAAGAG
This sequence comes from Macrotis lagotis, assembly GCF_037893015.1. Classification (NCBI taxonomy): domain Eukaryota; kingdom Metazoa; phylum Chordata; class Mammalia; order Peramelemorphia; family Peramelidae; genus Macrotis; species Macrotis lagotis. The sequence continues at coordinate 57,991,078 of NC_133665.1, read as the reverse complement.
ATTCTATTCTGCTGATATCCATCCTGAAGTAAGCACTATCTAGATGTATAAACACCTTCACAATCTGAAAGGTTTTCTTGGTAACATTGGAATTGCCATCCTATTTAAAATACAGGGATGGTGGGAATAGGGGAATGACAGACATGCTACAAGGGAAATAGCATTGTTTGATAAAGTCAGAGGGTTGCATTTGAATCCTTGTTATGATGCTATTTACCTTTGTAACCTTGGGCAAATTATTTAACTTATCTGGACCTCAATTTCCAAATTTGTAAAATGAAGGAGTTGAACTTGGTGATTTGTCTTAGGAAAGAAATTATTCTTAGGATCTGGATATAAAACTTTGCTCTGCTTCCAGATCTCAGTTTTCTCATCTGTAAAATTAAGGGGTTGGACTAAATTAAGACTGCCCTTTGGCAGTCTGGTGAAACCTATGAACCCTTTCTTAGAATAGGTTTTTAAATGCATAAAATATAAAAGATTATAAAGAAAATTAATTCTATTGAAATAAAGCTTAAATTTTTTTTAAATAAATTTCAAAGCTCCCTGGTTAAAAATCCCTGGACTAAATCTCTGGTTCTTGCCATCTCTTATGTCCTTTGACACTATTAGATTCCTCTGATTTTTGAGATAGTTTTATTTTGTTTTTTTAATGTGTTTTCTTACATTAAGCACCAGACTTCTGATGGGACTCTGATCTATACTTTTTTTTTATTTTTTTTGCAAGGCAGTGGGGTTAAGTGACATGCCTAAGGTCACACAGCTAGGCAATTATTGAGTCTGAGGTCACATTTGAACTCAGGTCCTCCTGACTCCAGGGCCAGTGCTCTATCTATTGTGCCACTTAGCTGCTTCAATCCATACTTCTTAAGAACAGTTCTTGCAGTCTTTCTCACTAAAATCTCTATCTTTCTACCTTTAAGGTGATTAGTATTTATCTCTAAGTTAGCAGAACATTCTTTTTTCATTTTCTCTAGATTCAAGCCCTTTCCAAAGAATTAATTCTGATGACTATTTAAAAAGATCTCTTTTGACACCAACTGTCTCTTTCATTTTGTTTTCTTGACCAAAATTTCTACAAACCTCTTTTATATCTTTTTTTTATAGGAGGATTCAAGCATTTTTCCATAGAGTAGGGAAGGATATGAGAATCCATGCTTCAGACAAGACCTTTTCTATATACCATTTATTAGAGCATTCTTAATTTTCACACCACTGGAACATCCCAGGTGGGCAGATCAGGCTTGTGTTCTCCTTATTTAGAACAAACTGAGCTCAGCATGACCTCTGATCACCATGATTTTCCTCTTTTCATCTCAAAGATTAACAGTGTTAGCCTCTAAGACCCAAGAGGTAATTAGCTGCTGCCTGAGTTGGAGAATGTCGAAACTAAATGAGATCTAACCCCTTCATTTTAATAAAAAGGAAATTGAGAAACAGGAAATTGCCCAAGGTCACAGAGTAAATTACTGGCAGAAGAAAGATTAGAACCCAGGATTCCTGACACTCAGTCCAGGTCTTTTCCTTCCATGCTCCCTCTCCATTTGACAAGGAAAAAGAGAAGGCAGGAAAACTAGGAAATCTCTCAGAGACTGCAGTATTTGAAATCAGTTTTATTTGCTAATTAAAAAGGTGTATGTGACTTAGCAAAATCCATTGTTCTTTGGGGCATCTGTTAATCTATATACTTTTTTAGCTATTTGTATTAATCAATCATTATTTTTGGAAATCGAGTTCATGATTGAATTACTATGGTTTCATCAAAGCCTCCAGCTTGATCACTTTCCAAAATTGATTCCTGCAAAGAAAGCTGTGACTTTTTTTCTCTTTCTACCTCCTAATCTTTAATTTACTCTATGATGAGCACAGCCAACAGATGACCTCGAAAAATCAGAATTTAGGAGTGGCTAGGTGGTACAGCGGATAAAGCACCAGCCCTGGAGTCAGGAGTACCTGAGTTCAAATACAGCCTCAGACACTTAATAATTACCTAGCTGTGTGGCCTTGGGCAAGCCACTTAACCCCATTGGCCTTGCAAAATCCTAAAAAGACCCCAGAATTTAACACTTTTAAAGCCATGTGGACAAACCTTTATTTCCTTCCTAAACAGAATGATATTAGAACTGTGTAAGAAAACTTTTGGTATCACTGAGTGGTTTGAATCTTTTAGCTGCTAAGAGAGTTAAACTACCAGTGGAGTTTAGGGAAGCAAATCACATGAATTTTGGAGATGGTCTGGTTTCTTTTCATTGTTTTGGTTGCGCTGGTTCTGTGCACATTTACTAAATGTATCACATGAAAGAGTGCATAGTGCTCTGCAAATCATAGAGTACTGTATGGTTACTATGCTGGTCTATCCAGTGCTACTCTCTTACTCCTGCCACCTACCAAAGCTGGAGGCACTGGGACCTGATAGATTCAGTGGCATCTAAAGGAAATGGAATCTAGAAGAGGACTCTTGACCCCAGAGGCTATCCCTCAAGTCTGGGGATTTAGGTCTGTCCTGGCTTGACATGGAATCCATATTGATCCTGGCTGCTTGACACAACGTCTATTTCTTCCCTACACATAAAAGTTAGACATCCTTAGTGAGTGCAGTGGTATACATTTTTAATCATAGCCCCCCCCCCCAAAACTTGTTAGTCTTCCACATGAAAGGTATATGCTGGTGCTTTAATGATTCTGTCTTACATACCCAGTCTGACAGTATTTTTTCCCTTTCCTTTTTCTCCAGGTCAAAGGTTACTGGGAAGTTCAGCTCCTGTCAATATTCCAGGCTCTCTTCCCCGTTCACCATCTTTACATTCATCCTCATCTCTCTCAACCTCCCCACTCAGTTCCTTATCTCAGTCATTATCTCAGCCTCTTATTCCATCTACTATGACTCCTCACCAACAGCAGCCTCAGCATTTGAAATCAGAGCATAATGTTTTAGGCACTTCAGCCTCTTCCCATAATTCTTTAGGTAAGTCATTCAAAGATTAATTTCTTTCATATAGTGAAAAGATATAACTTCAGTGTGTTTAGAGAAAAGGTCTCAAAGTAATGGGTTGCATGGTTTTTTTTGCTCATCTTGGTAAGGTTTTTTAAAATTCAGGTCAATGTTGGTCCCAAACTTTCCTCAGTACATGGGGGAAGCTGCTCATAAAATTAATTTCTTGTGGGCTCATGTCACAATTATTTCTAGGTGTTTTAATAACTTGGGCCCTTGCTACAAATTGATATCAGATTTAAAAAGTATAGTTCTTGTATGTGTGGTCACAATTGTTCTTATGTCTTGAATTATAAAGCTTGTTGGAATGCAGAGTGAGCCAAACAAGTCAGTCATAGAAAGCATAATAGGAAAACCTACTTCTTAAGTCAGAGGAGTTGGCAAGAGCAAAGAGGTCAGAATGGAGAACCTGGCCTTTGTATTGTTTCAGTCTAAATAACAGTTTAAAAAAAAGATTAATTAGAGTAATTACAGCTATATTTACTGATTAGATATAACTTGACACTTTAAAGTTTCATTTTCTTTCCCCTTTTTGAACCTATAAATAAGTACTTGAGACTTAGAATAAGAATAGAGAAATAAGAAATAAAGAGAAATAAGAATAAAGAAAAAGGTAAATCCTAATCATCCCCTTACATATATACATACATGCTCTACCTCCATTCCTGAGAGCTTTTCACAGCTCTGCTGCTGACTAAGGGAGCCTTTTTAAACTCATGAGCTTGAAAGCATTCCATCTTCATCGTAAAAACAGCTCCCCCCCCACCCTTTTTTTAATCTAAAGGGCCCAACAGACAGGTTCCAAGTAGAATCTGACCTGACTTGGTATTTTGGCTCTCTGGCATTGTCTGAGAGTTTAGCAAGTTTTAACCTGGAAAACAATTTCATTATCAGGATTGCTTTGTGAGAGCTACAAAAGTTCTCAGCAACTCACCCAGTTAACAATGTCTGTGAAAACTTGGTTTTAAGGAATAATACAGTTTAATTGGGTTTTTTGCATATGTGCACAGTATCAAATTCTTCTAAACCTACTTTTGGTTGTGCTGAATTTTTCACACTGAGCTCTGAAATTTCTCCAATATGAAATATTGTTTGCTTACAGACACACCGTGTAATACTTCTATACCATATTTATATCAGAATATATTCCCTTGTTTATTTGCACAATTGAGAAAGAAATTCCATTTTCCCATTTTTCTAGTTTAAATTCTCTTTGATTTGAGATAAAGAAGGTGAACATTCAAAGGTTTCTCAATTCTTATCAAGTATGGTGGGGAACTTGGGTTGCTCCTAGGTGATATCACAGGCATCAACATGATATACAAATTAGTAGTGTCATATTTTAAAGATTAATTGGCCCTGAGTTTCTGCTTTGAATATCAAACATTGGGATTATAGATTCTCATTAGCAGTTAGACAAGGTGTGGAAGAAATTGCATTTTAAGATATTTCATCAAATTCTTTTGGGGTACACAATTTAATCTTCATAGTAAATCTTTCTACACAAATGTTTATTTATATACATGTTCCATTTCCTTCTTTTGCCAACAGGTTTAAATGGTGTCAATGGCAGCATCTGGGATTTTGTAACTGGGAGTTTCTCTCCTAGTCCTTCCCCTATATTGAGCACTGGAACTGGCCCTTCAGCAAATTCAAGTGCTCATGGCAGTGAATTAGCTCGAGTTAGACGGGAACTTGATGAAGCTAAGAGAAAAATTAAACAGTGGGAAGATTCTTGGCAACAAGTAAAACAGGTAATGAACAAAAGAGAAACAAAGTTTGGAGTTTTGGGGTTCCCCTTATATTGAAAAATACTCTGGGTTTGTTCTTAACTGACATGATAACCAGTTTTCATTTGTGAGGTTCAGATAAGTGGTATACTTGATGTGTTTTCTGCCTATTACAATCCATTCAAGATGCAGTGTTTTTCATTTCGGTCCATGTTCAGGTATCCGGATAAATTGTCTGCATGTTTATTTCAGGCTTGTGATGCTTGGCAGAGAGAGGCCCATGAAGCAAAGGAACGCGCTAAAGTAGCAGATACTGATAAACAGCTAGCATTACAGAAGAAGGAAGAAGTGGAAAATAAATTTAAGAGACTTCAGGAAGAGTTTGAAAGGCTCGGCTTATCCTCTAAATTTCCTGTTCTGAGGAGCTATGGAGACATAGAAACCATCCCTTTACCAAAGCTGCATTCATTACAAAGTCAGCTGCGTTTAGATTTAGAAACTGTGGATGGGGTAGGTGTCTGCCCTCTTCCCTTTGTTTCAACCAAGCAGGGGGAACAGTATCTGTGAAGGCTTTAGAAGTAGTAGTGTGCTGGCAGGGGATCCACCAGACTAGATTCTCCCAGGAGTGTCTCCTGCAGAGTTTGTGCTAAAGGTGAGGCAGCAGGCAGCAGGCAGCAGACACAGAAGTTGGGGTGGAGGATCAGCCTGAAAGGCATCTCGGGTGGCTGGCAGGGGGAACAATCAAGAATCTTTGTGATTTGAAGAGGAGATTTAGAGGGTTTAGTGAAACTAAAGGACCCCCCCCCCCACCAGAACAGGCCTATTGTCAGGCAGTTCTGGAGAGGTCTTTGATCACTTCTGTCCCTAGCACATTTGAATTCATTTGACTCAGATACAGTTATGAAGAGAAGTGTTAACTCAGTAATTGAACCAAACAGTTCTATATTTGGTCTATTTTTAACATGCTGCTTATCAGTAAAAAAGATTATTCTAATTATATTATTTTCAACCAATTCAGCCAACCAGTTTTTTTTTCTGTATTATTTCTCTTCTCTGACCATACAGATTTTCTCAATTCCCCTTCCTTCCCTAACTCCATACTTATGCAAGGTGTTTTATCCTTCATTCTTTTTTTTTAAATTCTTATTAACATTTTATTTGTTTTTCAGTTATATACAATAGTAGTATCTACCTATCATTTTTTTGTAAGGTTTTGAATTTTACAATTTTGCCCCCCCCCCCCACAGAATGCTATCTGATAGTCTCTACACTGTTTCCATTCTACACATTGATTGAAATTGAATGTGTTATGGGGCGGCTAGGTGGCGCAGTGAATAGAGCACTGGCCTTGGAGTCAGGAGTACCTGGGTTCAAATCCGACCTCAGACACTTAATAATTACCTAGCCATGTGGCCTTGGGCAAGCCACTTAACCCCATTGCCTTGAAAAAAATATATAAAAAAAAATTGAATGTGCTATAAGAGTAAACCTAAACCCCCCTCCCCCAAGAAGATGAGAAACCTCAAGAATAGTGAGAGAGAGAAAAAAAAATGTACTTCAGTCTGTGTTCAGATTCCAATGGCCCTGTCTCTGGAGCAAGTTGCTCTCTTTATCATAAATCCACCAGAGAAGTTGTTTCAATATTTTTCCCACAGTTGCTATTACTAGCTGTATTTCCTTCCACTCTATTCCTCCCCACTTTCATTTATTCTATTCACTCTCTCCTTTCATCCTGGCCCTGTCCAAAAGTGTGTTGTATCTGAGTACCCTCTCCCTCAATCTTCCCTGTCTTCTATCACCTATTCTTCCTTCCCTCTCCCCCATTCAACTTTATCCTGTCCCTTTCTTCTCAGTTTTCTCTAGGGTAAAATACATTTCTATACCCCATTAAGTGTGTATGTTATTTCCTCTCTGAGTCATTTCTGATGAGAATGAAGGCTCACTCATTTCCCCTTGCCTTCCCTCTTTCCACTCCATTGAAAAAGCTTTTTCTTGATTCTTATGTGAAATTTCTTAGCTTCTTCTTAATCTCCTTTCCCTTACTCTGAGTACTTTCCTTTATTGCCCATTGACTCCATCTTTTTTACTATATTACTCCATTATATTCTACTCCTTCCTATGTCCTGTCTATATGTGCTTCTTCTAACAGCTCTTATAAATGAGAAAGTTCATATGAGTTATTAATATCTTCTTCCTGTGCAGGAATACAAAGAGTTCAAAATTGTTAAGTTCTTCATTGTTAGTTCTTCTCTTCCACCCCTTCTCTTCTCACCAGAGTCCTTGTACTTGGAGATTCAGCTCTGGTTGTTTCAGTAATAAAGTTTGAAAGTCCCCCTGTTTCATTGAAAGTCCATCTTTTTCCCTGAAAGAGGATGTTCAGTTTTGCTGGGTAGTTGATTCTCGGTTGTAAACCAAGATCTTTTGCCTTCCGGAATATCATAGCCCTTAACATAGATGCTGCCAGATCCTATGTAATCCTGACTATGGAGCCTCGGTAGGTGAATTGTTTGTTTCCGGCAGCTTTTAGAATTTTCTCTTGGATTTGGGAGTTTTGGAATTTGGCTATAATATTCCTGGAAGCTTTTCTTTTGGGATCTCTTTCAGGAGGTGACCAGTGAATTCCCCCAGTTTCTTTTTTATCCTCTGCTTCTAGGATCTCAGGGAAATTTTGCAATATTATTTCTTGAAAAATGAAGTCTCAGCTCATCTCCTGATCCTGGCTTTCAGATAGCTCAATAATTTTAAAATTATTTCTTCTAGATCTGTTTTTGAGGTTGGTTGTTTTTCCAATGAGATATTTCACATTTTCTTCTAATTTTTGGCTTTGGGGGAAGAGTTTTTATTTCTTCCTGACTTCTTGCAAAGTCATCAGCTTCCTTTAGTTCCATTCTGTATTTGAAGGAGTTATTTTCTTCAGAGAGAATTTCTTATCTCCTTTTGCAGCTGGCCAATTCTACTTTTTAAGGCATTCTTCTCCTCATTTGCCTTTTGTTTTGCTTTTTCCATTAGGCCCAAACTGGTTTTTAACATGTTATTTTCTTCAGTATTTTTAGTATATCTTTCACCAAGCTGTTGATTTGGTTTTCATGATTTTTCTGCATTGCTCTCATTTCTCCATCCAGTTTTTTTTCCGTCTCCCTTAATTGCTTTTCAAAGTCTTTTTTGAGCTCATCTGTAGTCTGAGCCCATTTTCTATTTCCCTTGGAAGTTTTGGATATGGAAGCATCAATTTTGTCATCATCTGAATATGTGTTTTGATCTTCCATGGGACTAAACTAATTCTCTACAGTCAGATTCTTCTCTTTCTGTTGTTTATTCGTTTCCTCAGCCCAAGACAACACTTCCAAGGCTTTAGGTTTTTTTTTTTGTGGGGGGACACCCCACTAGGACCTTTATTCCTCCAAGTTCTTGTGCTCTCTTGCCTATGCAGACTTCCCTTACTGTCTCGGGGATGCAGGCTGCTTTTTCCAGATTCTCGCTGCAGATTCTGCCACTGGTGCTCCCTCACTCCACAGTCATTCTGATGTTGCAGAGTTCTCTCACTGCCCCTTCAAGCTGTTTCTGGTTATCTCTGGGCTGGGCTGCACTGTGCTGCGGCTTTTTTCCAACCCCCTGGTCCTGGTGAAACACGCCTTTCCCACAGAACTTCTAAGTAATCTTGGACTGGGAAAATGTATCACTCAGTCTTTCTGTGGGTTCTGCCCCTCTAAATTTTGACTAGAGTCATCATTTTGGCTTTTGGAGTTTGTGGGGGAAGGAGTTCCCTGGAAATGCTGCCTTCACGCTGCCATCTTGGTTCCTATCCTTCATTCTTGAAGAAGACCATGGCATCAGGGAGGTGATACTACAACAAGCTCAAGAATTGGATTTGAGTGAGGGGGGTGCTAATGCTTATGCATATTTATGCATCAGTACCACCATGCCTTGGCTATTACCGTGTCTGGACTAGGACCCAGTTTTAAGTCCCAGCTTCTTCAGGAAGTTTTCCCTGATTATTCAAATTCACTTTGACCTCCCCTTTGTATACTTTGCTTGCCACTCATCCTGTACTATTTTGAATCCTTACTTAATGTTTCACTTGCCTTGACCTTTTACCACAACCTTATTTTAAGGTCTCTGAGAGCAGGAATGTCTTAAGCTTATTTGTATCTTGCCCATTCCCCAGCACAGCCCCCAACATGAACAGTATGACATAGTTGACTTACAGGTGATGCTTCTAAAATGTAGTGGATAGAGCACTGGGTGGCAGAGTGGATAGAACAGGAGGATCTGAGTTCAAATCTTGCCTCAGACACTTAATACTTCCTTGGCTATGTGATCTTGCGCAAGTCACTTAACCCCATTGCCTTGCAAAAAAACCCAAAAAAACAAAGCAAATAAAATTTAATGAATAAATACTCTGAGAGGCTGCCTGCACTCTGGATTCTAAGATTTTCAGGATGATTGATGAGAGATGTACTGCACTCTAAAATCTCTTCTGAAAATTATTCTTGTAACTACAGGTAATCTTCCAGCTTCATTCAAAAAAATGTGTCGTGTGCCATGAACATGATCGCAGCATTGTTCTGCAGCCGTGTCAGCATTATGTCCTCTGTGAGCACTGCGTGTCGAGCCAGCCTGAATGTCCTTACTGCAAGGCCCAGCCCATAAAGTGGTGACTCCCAGCCTCAAGGCAGGCGCTCTGTACGAAATGGCATCTGCTATATCATGGTAACTAATTAAGGACACTATTTTATGTTCCTAGTATTTTATATAAAGACAGATGTAGTAGTTCATTTCTTAGTGACAGACTGATCACAATCTGGATCCCCAAGGATAATGGTAGTTTTTTTTTTTTTATGACTATTATTTGACTGCCTTTACATTTTGACTTCTTTTTACCAACCATGTCCTAATGTTTCATGGCTACTTTGATCCTCAAAACTCCTAAAAATGCACACATAAAACCAATTCATCTGCTCAGTCCATTCAGGTTCTCCCTGAGCTAAGCATAGTCAAGTTGTCTATTCTGAATGTTGTTCAGAGGGGAATGAGAGTATCTCTCTGTTACATGAATAGACAACCTCATTGGAAAATGTCCCTCAGAACATTTGAACCCATGACCTGTTGGTGTGTGTGTTATAAATCATGCCAGTATTTTGGAATCAGTCTAACACTACTGTTTACTAGGTTATTAGAAGAAGTTTGATTCTTGTGAAAGCACTTTGTTAACCGGGGGGTTAGTTAGAGGTTATGATGTTGTTTTAAATTGCTTTAAGCTGCTTTCTAGTTTCATGTTTTTTTAATATACGATAATATGAAGCTTTATATGTGTACTGTGAACTTAAAATATTTCATATCAGTTTATTATTGTTAAATCATAGTATGGTAAATATATTGTTAGATTTCATATTCTGAAATTAGTACTTATTAAATGAACATTTATCTAGTAGTGAAAAACTTGCCTAGGATTTTTACAGTTTTCAAATTAAGTGCAAACAGATAGTATTTATAAGTAAAGAGAGTGATTATTGAAAGGCACATATACTTTAAGCATTTAGATAGGTTTTTAATTTTATGAAAGGAACTAATTTTCCTAAACATGTGCATTTGCACATATTCCAATTGGAGTTTTGTAATCCTAATGAAATGATTTTAAGAGAGATCTATCATGCATTTATATGATCCATGGCCACTTTTTCCAAGTGCCTATATGCCTTGCAAAAGAATTGAAGGAAACAGCTTAGTTTTGTTTTGTTATTTTATCCCTTAAAAAATGTGCAAGACAATTTGATACTAACAAAAATCCTTACCTTTCTGTAATGATAGCAACTCAATATAATATCTTGTAAGGGATGTGACACTAGAATTTTTAAAATTAAATTAAACTACACAACTATGTTCTGGTGATCAAATTACTTAGGTATTTAATCAGGCAATGGTGCTTTGTAATTTTTTAGAGATGTTGATAGTCATTCATATTTAACACTGACCGTTGGGAGTATGCAATTCAGGAGAAATCATTTACTGTATGTTAACACTGTATTTTGTTACTTTCATAGAATTAGCTTTTTGTATAGGAAAATGTTAACAATGGTGGTTTTATTTTACAAATATGAGTGTGACACAGATACAGCTGACATTGAAAAGACCATCTACTGTGTTACCTAATTTGTATGTTCAATTATTGTTCTCAACATAAGAAGTTCATTCATGTAATCAGCAAAGTTTAATCCCTTCACAAAAATGTCTTGAAAATGAACAAATCCAAGCTAACTGCACCCTTTTGACTTTGACGTCTGGCTTTGTAAATTGGATCAGTTATGAGAGCTAGGAGCCTGGACAGGAGGTTGTCTAGAGGTCAGGCCCAAAAAGGTAGTTCACCAGGGACTAGATCCAACTCCTTTTGGGTCAGCAGGTTCCAGACATTTATGTGGTGAATGGAAGAAGGGTAAGAAAAGGAGATAGGGTCAAGTCTGGCATTTTTCTCCATTACCCCTAAGTCTTTCCAGTACAAAGAACCTACAGCAAGGTCAATTATAAGACAAGGAGAATAAATAAATCAAACACCTACGCCAATAAGATGAGGTGCAGATTGAGGAAACAAATAATTTTTGTGCATTTAAAATCTGAACAAAACTTTAAAATATTTTCTGATGAGAAAATTTTTCCTGGTCTGGATTTGGACATTTTCCCTACATATTTAAACATTTTTAGAAAAATGGCTTCAGTTTCCCCCAACTAACTTTATTCTCAGTAGAGCAGGTTGCTGCCTCCAGTTAGGTCTAAATGGTGCTTAAAATTACAGCATTTTTTTTTTTTTTTTTTTTTGATTCACCAAGTGGAGATGGGGTGGGGTGGGGGGCAGGCTGAGAGAAATGAAGTGGTACTTGAATAACCAAGCTTTGCTGTGAATATCAATGGACTTCTATACTTGTGTGGGCTTTGCCAAAGACTTTTATTAAACATTAATAGCATTTTTAAAAAGTGCAAAGTAACTAGGTAAGAATTTTTAACAGTGACCAAATTAGAATGTATTGTAAGGTAGTATATATATTTTGGTTTTTAAAAATGTTTTAAAACCTACAACTGATTTTAGACAATGGTTTTATTATCTCAATATAGAAGAATGTGGCACCACATTCTACAGCTATTGTGCTAACAAAGGTAACTATGTACTTAGTTTTTAGTGAAGGTTTTTTGTTTTTAATTGTAGTAAGATGATTCCAGTTTATATTAAAAAGTGGTCATATGCCTCAATGCTTTTAGTTCAGTACTTAGACATTAAGTATATTTTTGTGCTACTGTTATCACTGTTTAAAATTCTTTATTTTTATTAATATTTATGCACTTGTTTCTCATTCAAGGCCTTTTATTTGGCCTTTTTGGAGTAAACAGGACAGTGTTTTGTCTATAATTGACTTTAAAAATTATGAATGAGTTAGAACAATTAAGCTTTAGATCTTTATAAGCTAATGTGGTCAGTTCTTTTTGTTGAATTTGGCTAATTCTCAGGAGATGACTTATCTCCAGGGCTAACATTCCCAAGGTATCTCCTTCACACAGTGAGGAGAAGATGGGGGCTGGGCTCTTCCCAAAAGCCCAGCATATTAAGAAGCACATTTTGGCATAGGGCCTGGATTTTCTGGTAGCAAACACCTGTGTTGGCTCTCTGTGTAGGAATAATCACTGAGAGTTTTTCAGTGTGAGAAGAGTTGCAGGTGTGTGTCCTTATGTTTCTGTAGTGCTTATCATTGATTGAAATTTGAGTTTTTAAAGACTGGGAGGAAAAAGGACAAGACCAAAGAAATGTACCTATGAGTGAAATTCCCAGAGTAAGCGGCCTGGTCCTCTGTTACATGCTATTATTCTGGCAAGTTCTCTGGGTGTGCTGTATGAACCATTTACATAAAAAAAAAGATGCTTTCTCTGTGCCACTTTAAGTCTATATTCGTGTTTCAGTTCCTTAGAAATAATAGGACCTCCACAAGAGCAATTTCCAGTCTTTTCCAAAGTAATATTTTTAATACTGGAAAGTACATTTGTTATATTTAATGGAAATATGCTCAAAAGGGAATATTACAGATTTCACTGGCCTGAGTAAACCTGCTAAAGAGAAACTTTTAACAGATGCAAGACAGTTAACAATGTTTAGTCTGCTCATTGTTCCCAGTTCTATAAAGTAGAATCACCCCAGTGCTTGTAGGAATAACAACTCACAAAAAGATCATGTGACAAAAAACAAGTTGAGAGTTTCTGAAGTGACTGTTCTTTAGGTCCTGTGTTCTCTGTAGATTGAAGTAGCCAGGGAGTAGAGGAGATGACAGGTGTCTCAGGGTGGGTTTCACAGTAAAGAACTCTTGTTGGGGACATGGAGTGCTGGTTTCAAAAGGAGCTTGAGCTGTATGTCTATAGATATGTTCAAATTATTCCATCATTTTTGTTGCCTGTTGTCTTTTTCAACTATCTAGTGTTAAATATTAGTAGTAATATTGTCACAATATATTTGTGTAACTGTGGTCAGCATAAGACCTTAATTCAATATGGACTTTTCATATGTATTAATTTATGAAAGCCGCTAATATGGTTTGAGTGTTTAGATGAGAATGTTATTGTGAATGGAATTTCCTTAACCCAGAAGGTAGTATTTATAATGCATAATCATTTACTTGTAATGAATTGTTTAAAATTGTTAACACTTGTTAAATTTTTTTACACTATAGCATTTATGCAATGGTTTACAGAATTCATGGAATTATTTTTATTATCAGTATGGGAATTAAAATTTTGAATCTTTATTTTGTCCTATGTCTCACTGAGAAAAATCAACCAGATTCAGGGAAAAGAGAGCCCTCCTTTCTGAGCTGAGGTTACACAGGTAAGGTACTGAAAATTAGTCCAGAAACCAGTTCCCCCTCCATCAATAAGTCACTTTATTCATTCATTCATTTGTTCATTTATTTATTTATTTATGGGTATTCCATACTTTAAAAGATAGTGCCTTTATTGTACAAAATATTTATTTTTCCCTGTAGTGTTTTAGTGTTTTTTTTAATTCTTTGCCTTAAACTTTCATTAGCACCAAAGAGCCTCAGTCTTGCCCTTGACCACTTTCTGGATTCACTGCTCACTCTCACTCACTCTCTGTCTCTCTCTGTCTCTCTCTCTCTCTCTCTCTCTCTCACACACACACACACACACACACACACACACACCCACCCCAGTGAGATTATTTGGTCTCCACAGTCCTCTATTATCACACTTCATGGTCTCCTGGGATGGAATAATATGAGAGAAAATAGTTTTCTAGAACTAGGTCTAGTATGTAGGAAGTTTTCCCTCCCTCCCTGCCATACAGAGGTGTGTATCATGTTCGTATGAATCCATACAGAATCTTCTATATGCCCATTAACTGTCACAAATGGTCACTTTGAAGACCAGTGTCTCCTCGAAGATGCTCTGGGGGCCTAGTACTACTCCAAACTGGGGAGCTGGTTGCAGGTTTCTTGTAATCCAAATGTTCAGCACTGGTGGTACTTTCTGCCAAAACATGAAAACAGCAGACACAGTTCATTTTATTTGATAGACTATTCTTCACACTACATCCCGGAAGTGATGGAGGGATAGCAGAACACACAGAATTGGAAGAGATTAATGTTCGTTAATTTTTTTAATGTCATTTGCATTTATTAGGATCATACCTGTTCTGCAACAGGATTTAAACAGGGAATGCTCAAAGAGCACATCAAATTTACCTCTGTGCTTTGTGTATGAAATGTGATTCTGAGTTAGCAAGTCTTTCAGTCTTTTTATTTCCTTGGAAAGTTCCTCATATTCCTGAAATGAAACATTATGTAAGAATTGAGGTATGATCTAACAGTTCATACTCTCAAAACAACTTTATTTTTAAAATTAGGAAAACAGGGCCCCCAAAAGGATGAAGTGATTGGTCTAAAGTCTCAGTCATTGGCAAAGCTGGAATTCAAATACAGGACCTTTAACAATCATCTCTAAGGGATGGACAACCAGTCTTTTATAGACTAACTTGCCAGGCTCCCATTTAACTGGGATTATTGATCACCTCAAAGTTGAGCAGAGGAAGGGGAAGGGAAAGAATCAGTTGTTGAATACTTACTGTATGACAAATGTGGCAAAGCACTTGACAAATAGGATTTCATTTGGTCCCAATAACAACCCTGAGAGGTGAGGGCTATTATCATCCCCACTTTACAGCTGCTAAGTGTGAGGACAGCTTCACTGAGCTGCCCAGTATACCTGTCTGTCACCCCACTGTTTTCCTCTCTAAACTAAATGCTCCCAGCCCTTGAACATAATAGGCTAGGGATGGAACCTGGAAAAGTTTGAGTTCCTATGTCTGGTTGTCTGTGAGTCATCCGAGGACTAGTCTTCCTGGATGGTTGAATGGAGGAAGCAGACCTGAATTCTAGTCCCAGCTCTGCTGCTGTTAATTGTGGTCTTAGGGCAATCTACTGAAGCTTTCTGGGCTTCAGTTTTCTGAACTTTCTGAACTTCATTTTTCTGGATTTGATGAGATGATCTCTGAGGTCTCTTTTCAGCTCTAAATTTATGATTCAGGTTAGCCACAGATGATAAATCACTGTTCTAGACAATAAGATCCACTGGGGAGTAAAATTTGCCCACAATCTCTCTTCAGATTTGTATTTTAGAAAGCCAGTAAGTATATGTGGCAATCACTATCCAAAAGATTCATGATGTGCAACCCAAAGTACTCGATTTTGCTTCCTGCCCCACCTCTGTTGTTGAGTCATGTCAGTTGTGTCTGGTTTTCTTGGCAGAGATGCTAAAGGGGTTTGCTTTTTTCTGTTCCAGCTCAAGAAATTTAAGCCACAGGGTTATATGACTTATGTAGGGTCGTATAGCTAATAAGTGCCTGGGGCCAGATCTAAACTCGGGAAAAAGAGTCCATAATGCTCTATCCATTGTGTCACCTATATGCCCCAACCACATCTCTGTATTCTGCACATACCTGATTACATTTCTCCAATGTTTCAAACTCAGGACCTTTGGCATCTCCCTCTGGATTAGCTGCCTCCTTTTCTGTTGATGCTTTTAAATAGCCTGCTTCTTCAAATACCTCTTTCAGCATTTTGTCATATCCCTAAGTTTATAGGAAGAGAGGACACATAAAGTGTAAAGTATAATCCCCAAAGTCAGCTCAGTTTAGTGATAGTTACAAAGTTCAAATAAATAACAAGATATTTAATAAACCTAGGAGTTGCTATGGGACACATCAGAGATTGACAACATTTGTATACATAGCTACCACTGAAGGGCTCTCTCTTACCTGTGGGGTGATTAATTCATCTGCAAGAGACTGTTCTGTTTTATCCCACTTCTGCTGTAAATTCTCTGGTAAAGTTGGATACACTGGAGGGAAAAGCACTAGACTTACAGTTGTACTCAGTAACTAGTAGAGAGCTGAAACAGTGATCACGAAAGTCAATTAAAATTCTTATCTCAGAATAAGACTTCTGACATAAGCTGGGAGACCTTATCTTAGCCATTGAGCTTGAGAGGCCCTAGTCTCCTTTCACATCCTACCTACCACCACTTACCTAATAAAGCATGTGGGTGGCAAACCAGAGGTGTCTCAAAGGTTACAGAGTAAACACAAGTACTTGGTTCAGATACTCCTGCCAGCTTATGACTTTTTCCACAGGCAAGGTCAACCTAAAGAGACCATATCAAATAAGAAAACAACACCCCCAGAGCAAAGCCTCTAGTTACTGGCTAGGGGTGGGGGTATTTGATTAGACTCTACTACAGGAGGGAGGATACAGGTAAATGATAGATATTGTGACTCAATAGCCATGAATTCAGCCCCTAAGAAATTCCACTTGTTTGTGTTTAGTTCTATCTAACTTACTTTTAAGATCAATGCATTTGTAGGATGACTTGGCTTCCTTTTTCTAACTCAGTATGAAAACTATATCTTCTTCCTAGAACTTGTAAACCATATAGCACCCCCGCTTCTGGATTTACAGTTTGGTTTCCCTAAATCCGAAAAGATGGAGTCCCAAGAGTTAATATTAATATTGAAGAGACCAAATTTTCTACTCTCTCCATATAAAAATATCCATATGATTTGTATATTATTCTATAAACACTATATAGTTAGCTTAAGTTGAGTGTGTCTATATCTATTCCTTGATATCTAAAACATTATTAGCAAAGGACTGTCTGTTGCTAGGTAGATACTGTTGTATCTTTTGCAGTCGTTTATCCAGGTTTTATAAACAACATTCTTAGTTGGAGCTAAAACAAACCAAGGTTTTGTGTGTGTGTTTATGGGGGTTTGGGGGGGGGGGGGTAATGGCCCTTCAAAACATCCTTCAGAACTTGAAGACCTCAACAATACCTGTGATTGGTACTGCTCTATGAAATCCAAGAAAGAGGGGGAACTCAAGCTCTTAATTTCAGAGGGATAAAGATCGCATTAAATTTTGCCTAAATTTTAGCATATACTAATTTGGGCACCAAAGTTAGTACCTTCGTCTGCCTGCTCTTAGTCCCACAGGAATCTCCATCTCTCATCCACATGCCAGTAAATGTGTTGTTGAAAATTTCCCATTCATCCCAAATCCTGGGAAAGAATAAAGATAACCATTACTACTTAAGAAGCAATACTCAGACAAATCCATGAAAACTAAGAGTCACCAAAATAAGTTATGTCTGACATAATCTACCAATGAATAACAGCCCTAATTGCTAAAAATTTACCCAGAAAATGATACTTAAATTCTATTTAACATATTCCAAGAGCCTTACATCTAGCCTCATATCAAAAAGCAGTATGGTAGAACACTGCAGCTTTGGGCAAATCATTTCTCTTCTAAGACACATCTTTCACTGAGGGGATTAGCCTTGTTTTTCAATAACAACTTGTCCAAGTCCTCATGACCCAATGAATCATACTGTCAATGGGGCTTTCTTGGCAAAAATGCTGGAATGGGTTATCATTTTCTTCTTCCAAAATTAGGTAAAGGATAAGTGATTTGTCCAAGGTCACACAGTTAGTAAATGCCTGAGGCTGGATTTGAAGTCTGATCTTCCTGACTCACTGCTATCTTACTGTTCCACTGAGCCCTCTTAGCTGCCCAGAGAATTAGCTGAATTGATTTAAAAATCCTTTTTAGCTCTCATTGGTGTTCCTCAATAACAATGAAAATAATACAAAATAAAGTATTATCCCCATTTTACAGATAAAATAGTTTTTTCTTCCTAATTTTCCTTCTCCAAAATGGGTTGGGGGGAGTTATTAGAGGGCAGAAGGCAGCTTCTTCTGACCAATTGTTAGTCTTTAGGATCACCTACCATTTACCCTGAAGACTCTATTAAGTTTTGGGAATGGTCAAGGTTCTTTAAAAGAAAAAAAGCCTCAGTAGCCAGTGAGCTCACCCCAGAATTCCACTGTAGGCATTCCAACGGAACGTCTGTTCATGCTGTGTGACATTATGAAAAGGACAGAATTCATACTTATACCTAGAAGGAGACACAAGGGCCAAGGCAAGGTCATAACATATCCATGTCTGAAAATACTCCTAACTTCCCTTCATCACATTCCCTGTACTCACATAGATTCCACTAAACTGAAGCACTTGCCAGAAAGTCTGAAGAGATGTGCCGGACCTGAGGGGAGGGGAAGAAAGAAAGAGGAAAGAGTTCTTGACTCAAAACCTTCAACTTGGAGACATGCACTATACTGATTAAAAATTCTGTCTAAAAAATGTTTTTATTTTATTCTAACTCCATTTTTACTTTCCATTCTAAGACTGGAAATAAAAAAATCTTTTGTACAAAACAAGAGGGTAAGCTCCCTGCACTTGCACTTAACCTCTAGAGAAGACCAAGCATGTAGCCAAATATCAAGGTCTTTTAGTTCCAGTAACACAGAGATATAGAGTGTGTGTCATTTTAATGTAATTGGCCAAGGTAGGAGAGTCATTTAAGAAGAAGACAGTGTCATTTAACTTTGACTTCTACTCCTAAATCTAGCTTTTCTTCTGGAAAAAGATGGAGGTGGGAAGGTGGTCAGTTTTCCCACAGATCAAATGACCATGAAGTGGAACTAGCAAGGCTCTGAGCTTTGTCCTAAAGGAAATGACTGAGAAAGCCTTTTTCCTCAAGGAGCTCTTAAAAGCAAGAGTTCTAGCCCAGGGAGTTATTGCAAAAGGTCTATAAATCCTTATGCACACTAGCTAACATTAAATGATGATAAGAAAACATCTTATCTAAAGTACGATGAATTTTTCACATATGTAATATACAATTTTTTAAATACATGTGATGGTGTGATAAATAAAATAGAAATTCATTTAAGTGAGTTTCTAAATTTATAGTAACTTTTGTCATGTATTTTCTATGGCAGGGTGGGGAGGAGTGGTGTCTTAAATTTTTTGATGTTAAAAAGAGTCCTCATACAAAACCCTGGTTTGATAGACTAAAATGGGAAATTCATACACTGGAGTTCAATTCTTTTCTTCCCATTTTACCGATTATACTTAGTTCAGACTAATACTAAAAATTAATTTGCCTTCCCTAACTTCACAGAAGTTGACAATATGTGTGTGGGGTAGGTAATGGGAAGTCATAAGAGCTAAGACACTCTTAATATGCTGACTGAGAATGTCATAATCAGTCTACTTACAATGCCCACTTTTTCTGTTCTTTTCCCTTGGCTTATTGAATGTTATGGGCATTAATTTTTTTTCTAGCTGACTTCATTTTATACTTTTCACTTTTCACAGCATGTCTTCTAAATGTTTTCTTTCTCAGGCTCCAATTCTAGTCTCTCTACCATGAAGAGTTACCTTTCTTATTTTATTTGATATTAATTCCACAAACTTCTCTTCTTCATACCTCTATACTTCTAATTCACTCTAATCACTATCTCAATCTTTGTATTTTGAACAAACCACTTTGACTTCTTGCAGCAGTGTTCCAACAGTCATTCTTACATCTTTCATCTCTTCAATCTAGTTTTCTCTATACCTAAAAACATGTTTACATCTCTGTAATCTAAAAATTATCTTTTGCCAGCCCTGATTCTCCCATTTTTTTTAAACATCAAATTTCTAAAAAGGTTTGTCTACATTAACTACTGACATTTTCTCAGTATCTATTTTGCTTAATCCCCTCCCCCATCTGGTTTCTGTCCCACAACTCCACATAGATCTAGAGTTACTAAAATCCACCTAGCTAACAAATTCAATGGTCTCTTCTTAGTTTTCATCTTTATTCTCTCTCAACATGTGAAACCAGTGAATTAAACAATCTACTTAATATGTTATCCTCCCTGGGCTTCCATAACATTTGACACTACTTGGTTACACTCCTATCTCAATTGTTCCTTCTCTATACTTTCCTTGCTTGAACCAAATGGGCATTCTCTAGGGCTTAGAGAGGTCTCCTTTGGAGACTCATCAACTCTCCTATATAGATGACTCCCAATCTTGACCCCTCCCCTATGTTTCATCCTGCACATTTCCACCCTGATTTGCCATTGTCACCTTAAACTCACCATTTTAAAAACTAAATCCAATAACTAATTCATCCCCAACCTACCTCACTTCCTAATTTCCCTCTCATCCAGGCTCGAAATTTAAATCTTATTTTGGACTCTTCACTTTCATATCAAATCAGTTTCCAAGATAAATTGACTCTCTACCTACATTTCATATTCCTCTACTCTTTATCATTTACTACTCAAGTGATAGTCTAGGTGTCATTCTCATCCACTTACTGCAATAGACTGGTCTCCACCTCTGTAATCTAAAATTTATCGGATTAATATTCTGATTAGAATCAGCACCATGGCGACACTCTCCAGACTACTCTTTCCTTTGCAAACTCTCTGCAGGCTGGACTGTTTGATGTTTCTAGCACTTGTCTCCCCACTCATTTATGTACTGAGTACTTTATAATTACTATCTATCTTGTTTGATACTCACAACCACACTAGAGGGAGGTACTATTGTTCCCATTTTACAGAAAAGGAAACTGAGACAAACAAAGTGACTTACTCGGGCACACAGTCCTCCTGACTCCTTGCCTGGCATTATATATACCTTAGCTTAGGCTGTTCCTTCCCTTTATAAATCCTACTCTGCATAGGCTTATCTTTTTAACTTACATGTTCATGTAAACACACATTCAGGGCAGCTCCTTTGGAATGAGCTAATCTCATTTCTGTTTGTAGGCCCTAGAGCAAATAATACAGTGATCTTCACATAGCTAGGTGTCAGTAAAAAGCAAGGTAAATCAGCTTAAGGTTTAATTTGCAACAAATAACCTGGGAAGATTTTCCTAAAAGCAAACCTTGGAATGATACTTTGGGAGCTGGAAGAACTATTACTATAAGAGTTCATTCAGTCTGAGCTTTCCTGTTTTACAGAAGAGGAAACTAAATGTTGGCCATTCAAATAATAACAATAATACCAGAGTTAGAACTCAAATCTGGGTCTCCTGCCTTCTAGACCACTGTCAGGAGCTGCATCCAAATTTATTGCCATTTCAAAGTATTTCACCTTAGGAGTCTTTTTAAAAACCAAATTCTAAACATACATATAAAATACACACTAATCAGAAAAAAACTCAAAACTGCTTTTTCAAGATGTCTTCTATAAAAATATATGCCAAACAAAATTTACTATTAAAGCAGTAATTCTTGCACACCAGTCCATGTCAATTATTCTTTCCTACAGTCAAAAGGATTGAAAGGGATAGCTTCCACTTTCCAAAGTCTGGATGCCCCACACATCAGCTCAGATACCACCTCTCCTCACATCCCTAATCCCTTACTGGGTCCACTACAACTGAAGACTGATGGCAATGTATAACCCAGAAGAGGTTACTTATTGTCCTGGGGAGAGAGAAAAGAAGGAAGGGAGGGAGAAAAGTGTGGAACTCAAAAAGTTTTAGAAAAAGATGAGTCTTGAAAATTATCTTTGCATGTAATTGAAAAAAATAACATTACCAGGCTGGGGAAAGCTGGAGCTAGGCCATCACTCACCTGAGGCTGCTGATGGGTCTCTCTTGGCCTGTAATCGACTGGTCTGAGGTAAGAAGGGGTTATTCAGTCTGTCAGAGAAAATAAACAAAGCTAGCCAGCAAGCTAAGAAAACTCATCTTGCTCATTGATTTGATAACTATTTAACTATCCTGCTTGGAATCCACCACCACCTCCCAGTTCTTGAAATCTTGCTTGTGGTTCAAGGCCTAGCTGAAGTTTCACTTTATCCCGAAAAACTTTTCCTGAGTACAGTATTACTCCCCAGTCAGTTTTTTCCCTCCTTAGAGCACCCAATAGTCCTTGTATGTATCACACATGTATTTACTGAGGCAGAGAGAGATGTGACATGATGAGTAAGACAAGGTCCAATAAGGATGACACTGGAAGAAGAGGAGGCTTGAATGTCATTAGAAAAATCTAAGCTTTGTTGAAGCAAGCCCACCATAATTGAATGATGGTAGGCAGAAGAACCCTTGCATTTCAAGGTCATACTTGACCACACGTGTGTATGCATACATGCATACATACACACATCCTATAGAACAAATTTAGCAATGGGGAAGGAATCATGCATTTTTTAACATGCAACAATGACAACGATGGCAGCATCTCACTTTAGTGAGCATAGTTTATGAAAGTTTGCACAACTACTCTACAAATGAGTCATTCCCATTTTACTTTCACAAATCCACATCTTAACCTCTTGGGAGGGAGATCCCTCCAAAAATACAGATACATCACAACCCATCCAAGTCCTCTCATCAAGGATTATCTTGGATGTATGGGGTTTTTTTTTAGGGTTTTGCAAGGCAAATGGGGTTAAGTGAGTTTCCCAAGGCCACACGGCTAGGTCATTATTAAGCGTCCGAGGCCGCATTTGAACTCAGCTCCTCCCGATTCCAGGGCCGGTGCTCTATCCCCGGGCCACCTAGCCGCCCCTGGATGCGTTTTCTTGATACGTGTTCCAGTGCCTAACACGACAGAAACATAGCAAAACCTAATGCCTTGAATGCCCTCCTTTGGGTCTCTCACTTACGGAGGCTTCTTTCTGCAACGTACGGCCATAACTTTTTGCAGAAAAGTCTTGCTGGCAGCACACAGCCGAGTAATTACTCCTGAAATGAACCTTCACAGGAGAAGGGCCTGTGACAGGCGGGGCGCCCTGCTCGCTGGTGATAAGATGGGACAAGTCCCCTTCTCGTATTACAAATCCGGGCCGGCGGCTGGGCAGCACCTGGTCGCGGCCCTCCGGGGCGCCGCCCCACTACCCGCTCCGGGGCCTCCCCTCCCTCCCCCGGCCCGCGCCGGGTCCTTACCCGAAGGTGTTCGGCTCCTCCACGACCTTCATCTTCCCGGCGCTGGCGAGAGCTGGGGACGAAGGGAAGGAAGGTGAAGGGCGCCTGCGGGGGCCCGAGGGGCTCGGGGTCGGGGGTGGGGGACGGTACTTACGGCGCGGCCCCATCCACAGCAGCAGCAGCAGCAGCGGCGGCAGCAGCAGCGCCGGGCCCGGCGCGGGACCCAGCCACATCGCGCGGGGCGCCGCGGAGAAGCGCCGGTCACGTGGAAGCGGAGGAGCGGTCACGTGAAGCCGCGGAGCCGGACGCCGCCGGACGCGCACGCGCACAGCCTGCGCCGGGCCGTGGAGCGCGCCTGCGCCTGCGCCTGCGCCTGCCTCTCCCCGCGCCTCGCGCCCCACCATGGGCAGGAAGAAGGCTGGCCCCGAGCGGGCGAAAAGCGGGCGCCGGCGGCCTCGAGGGGACTCTCGGGCTGCTCGCTCCTTAGACAGCTTCACCGAGGAGGTGGGGGCGGCGCTTGTCGGTGAGCACCCCGGCCTGAGGGCCCCGGGGTCAGCCCCAGGGACCCAGGGGGAATGGGACGGGCCACAGCCCCCCATGATGGGGGGTGTCCCCGTAGGGCTGCCCCGGGGGAGCGAGGGCCTCCGGCCAGCTTATTGCCGAGGCAGCAGCGGGTGGGACTCGATTTAACAAATCTGGGAGCCTTTTAGGGGTGAATGAATTAAACGTTTAACCAGATATAGCCCCTGAGTGATGTTATAAATGTCCAGATGGTCCTTGGAAGAAAAATCGTTGGGGATGGGGAGGTACAGGCGATGAGGGGCGGCGCGTGAGGCAGGGCCGGACACCTGGCCCTAATTCTGTGCTAGGACCGCGGAGCTGCACTGATGACTGGGGTGGGGTCTCCGGGATGGCCCTTAGGGCTTGCTCAGAGACCTGCTTGGAGGGGGGGATTCCTAGAACAGGGCAGCCGGGGACCACAAGGTTAAGGGTAATGGGCACGTTCCTCCTCCCCCACCCCCCTTCCTGTGAGTTCTTTGAGGACTCCTCTTTATTCAAGTTCCTGTTCTGTTCCATGGCACTTTAGGTACTTAATATTTCTTTAAAGTTTGGGTGGGGTGGCAGGAAACTATTTCACTTGATTGATTACTCCATGGAATAATCATCCTGGTATGGTGGGAAAAGCTCTGCCTTTGAAGTCTGGAGACCTGAACTTGAACCTTATCCTTGACACTTACACTACCCCTGCAAATCACTTGATCTCTCTGGGTCTTCATTTCTTTTTTAATTAATTAATTTATTTTTGAATTTCACAATTTTCCCCCTAATCTCGCTTCCCTCTTTCACTCTTCCCATGCCCTTCGGAAGGCAATCTAATAGTTTTTACATTGTTTCTATGCTATGCATTGATCTAAATTGAATGTGTTCAGAGAGAAATCATATCCTTAAGGGAAAAAAAAATATGAGATAAGCAGAATTACAAAATAATTTAATGGTTTTTTTTTAAATTTAAGGTAATAGTCTTTGGTCTTTGTTCAAACTCCACAATTATTTCTCTGACTACAGATGGTATTCTCTATCACAGATATCCCAAAATTGTCCCTGATTGTTGCACTGTTGGAATGAGCAAGTCCATTAAGATTCATCATCAACTCCATGTTGCCATTATAGTGTACAATGTTCTTCTGGTTCTGCTCATCTCACTCAGCAACAGTTCATGCAAATCCCTCCCAGTTTCTATTACAACAATAGTGTTCCATAATATACATATACCTGGGCCTTCATTTCTTCATGTGTTAAATAAAAAGACTGAACTAGATCAGGAGTTTTAAAACCTTAGCTTTTAACCTCTGAACTTTTTAAAAAATACAATTGAGTTTCCTTTGTAATCCTGTTATTTAAAAACATTTTGAGAAGACAATTCATAGCCTACCAAAAAAGACATAAAAATGTTAAGAATCCTGGACCACCAACTTTGAATCTATGATGCTATGAATTGATGTGTGATCAAGATTAACATCTCTTCAAAGGATTTGAGAGGCTCAGTTACAGGAAACAGAAACAGAAATTTGGGTCAGCAATAAGATCACAAATTTTAGAACTGAAAGGAACTTTAAAACCCACTGAGTCTTTGGGGGAAGAAGATAGGGTCATCTTATCAAAACTGACTTGCCCAGAGTCATACTGCTTGTGTTTAATGGGATAATTGAACCCTATTCCTACTGACTCCCAAGTCTAGTGCTCTATCCACTAAATCATACTGCTTCTTGGATGGGAAGGGAAGGGAAGGGAACCTCCAGAGCCTTCTCTTCCCAAAAATATCCTTTATCATTACTAAAGGGCAGGCATCTGAGCTCTGTTTTGTGTATGTGCATAGCCTCTGTAGAAAAAGATGCTTCAGCTGAAGGGGCCTCGACCAAGCTGGAATTGCCCTGCCCCCTGGCTATGTGGGAACTGGGCCACTGTGATCCCCGGAAATGCACTGGCAGGAAGCTGGCTCGACAAGGTCTTGTAAGAACTCTTCGGCTGAATCAGAGGTTCAACGGCCTTATCCTCAGCCCCATGGGCACCCATTATGTATCGCCGGCAGATAAGTATGGCAGTTAATTTATCTGGAGTGGGGTCACCTCTAATGGGGTCAGCAAGACCTGGCCTCAGCCTAGAGCAGAGAGAGTTCCTGAGCCTGTGATTTGTTGATTATATTAAGGGTTAGCTTTGCAGACAGAAGCAGGAGCTGTTGCTCTGGAATCCCTGATTATACTAGAGCCATTGAATAATAAGCAGTAACCCTATTCATGCCCCCAGGTGTTAGACCAGAAACCTTCCTCATTGATTGACTTTGGCTTGTTGGGGAGGCTGTTTCTTGTAGCCTAAAGATGGGACAATCCCTACTGTGGTTGTCTTGTAGACAGCTCGTAGCTCAGTGTGGAGTTGCAGTCATTGACTGCTCCTGGGCCAAACTAGAAGAAACTCCATTTGGGAAGATGCGAGGGACCCACCTTCGTTTGCTTCCCTACCTGGTGGCTGCCAACCCTGTCAACTATGGGCGGCCCTGCAAGCTGTCCTGTGTAGAGGCTTTTGCTGCCACTTTTTGCATTCTGGGTAAGTTCTGAAATAAAGAACAGTCCCTGTCTGGTTGGTGAAAGGGAGAAGGACTGCTGTCATTTCAGCCGGGTTTTTTCAGGGTACTTGGGGTAGAGTGATTGGGATTTGGACATTCCCTGTTTTCTTAAATGACAGGTTTTTCTGATCTTGCGATCATCTTGCTACGAAAATTCAAATGGGGAAAGGGATTTTTAGACCTGAATCGTCAGCTCCTAGACAAGTATGCAGGCTGCAGTGGCCCTGAGGAGGTGCTACAGGTCGAAAAGGAGTTTCTGGCTGATGCTACCAAAAAACCTGAGGAGGAAATAGGTGAGATTTGTCAGGTCACAATGATTTCCCCTGCTTCCATAGGGCCTCACTATCCTGGATGCATAATTTAATCTCTTATCAGATGATTTCCTGAACTTATTCATTTGGAGTATAATTGAAATCTTCCTTATTAAAATACCACCTTATAGGATCTCCATTTCCTATAAGAAATACTACAAAGTAATTGGTGTGGCAGTAAGGGCCTTTCAGAGTTTGGCTTCCTCTATTTTAGTCCTCTTGTTCCCTTTTTTGAGTCTACTTTCCAAATTGGATGAAATCTGTTCCTTGAACTTTGTATTCCCCCTTCTTTTGTCATTACCCACACCTGGACTGCACTTTCCAAATTGGATGAAATCTGTTCCTTGAACTTTGTATTCCCCCTTCTTTTGTCATTACCCACACCTGGACTGCACTTCTGTTGCCTCCTGTATTCCTCAACTCTTCTTGCAGGCTTTCCCTGCTGTGATCATCTTTCCAGCTCTGGCAGTTAGTGGGACAAAAAGCCCATATCTACTTTGCTCACACTATCCTTTTACTTGTACATGCTATAACTCCCTCCTCCAAGAGAAGGAAACATTTCCATTTTTGTCTTTATGTCACCATTGTCTAGCATATATAGTAGGCACTTAATATTTATTATTTCGAATTGAACAGAAATCTTGGAGCTTCCTACTTGAGTGTGGGATAGAGATTTTTGACCATCTGCTCACTTTGCTTTAACATTTTAGATCCATTTGATGTGGATTCAGGTCGAGAATTCTCAAATCCTAACAGGCTTGTGGTCTCTGACAGGTAGGTTTTCCTTTGATTTTATTCTTATCCCCTGAAAGGCCCGTTTTGTGTTATAACTTGACCTCATCCTGGACTCTTTAAGTTCTCTCCCAAGGACTTAGCTGTTGATTTTGCATTTCTGTATATTAACCATTCACCTTCTTTGTTTCCAGAATAACTAATGATGGTACTGAAGAAGAATCAGAGGATGAAGGCGATTATGAAAGTGAGGAAGAGGAAGAAGATAAGGAACAGGGAGACAGCAGTGATGATGAAAGCCTTGATGAAAAGAATGCAAAAGTATTATCTGCCACAGTGAACACAGATATTTGGAAAGGAATTAAGAAAAGACAAAGAGACTGAGTAGTGTTCAATACAGCTTTATTTTCCAAATCTGGGTGATAAACCTAGAAGTGGATTAACCGGAACCATAGAGACCCATTCATTTGTTGGAACTTAGAATTGGTGAGCTGTGCCTACCCTACTCAGGAACTGCAAAATTGGACATTTTCATCAATTTTAATGTTTTCCCATTATTTAACTATCTGAACTGATGGACCTTTTTAGGTGGAGTGAAGGATCTGCCTTTGAGCTATCATAATGAAACTGAGAACCCAGAGGGCCTGTTGTGAGTCTGATTTTATGGGTGTGTCCATACTAGGAATCTTGTTACAGAGTAGTAATATGCTGCTGCTTCCTCATGGCTCAGTCCTCCTCCAGAAGGAATGGGAATTCTGCAGTTCTGACTTAATTGTGAGGATTTGGAAGTAGAAGGGAAGATGAGCCTTTGATCTTAAATCTGCAAGTGTGGCAGACTAGCTCTTTAGGCTAAGAGCAGAGAGACAGGCAGTCTTCTGGGCCTAAAGGCTAGAGCCCTCTCTGAATCATTTTTACAAAATTGTAAAATAGAGCTAGAGAATATGGAGGAGGAACACAGCACTGGTGGGAAGTATGCCTAATGAGATGATGAAGAACCTTTCTTGGGGACTATCCTCCACAGAAAATCAATTTTCCCTCAAAGGAAAATTACTTTTGTCAGCATTAGACTGAGAGTATGGTGAGAGTACCAGGCACCCTAAAGCACATATCCAACTCTTTACTAGCTCTGTAACTTGAGGCAAGACTACAAACTTATGTTTCCTCATCTAAAGTATGATAGGGCAGAACTGAATCATCTCTTAAGCTCTTCCAGTTTTGACCTGTGATCTTTCAGGGCCATTAAGCTTGGTATATCATCCCTAGCATTTTCCAGTAGAGCTTCAAGATCACACTCATCCAGATACTAGAGCTAGGGGAAGCAGGATTAGAGAATTTGTCACCCCAATCCACCCCCTAGGGTCCCAGCCCATACCACCTGCTTACCTTGAAACCTCAATCAGCCTACCCTACATGCTAACAATTGCTTGAATGGGTCATTTGGGTGGCACCTTGGGGTCTCCAAGCAGAAGGGAAGGTAGGGGCAATAGCAGTCACTAACAGGTGGAGACTTGAGCCCCACTAGTCCCAGAGGGTGTTTATAGAAAAGGCATCAAACCAAAATTTACCTAGAGCAGATAAAAGCAATTGTGCCTGAGGCACACACAACACTAAACAAGGAAAAACAATCACAAACACTGACCCTGCAAGAATCTTCCACGATGACCACTGAGATTACACCAGAAGGAATTACACAAGTGTTTCTGATGAAAAAAACCAAATGGACCTGGACACCTTGATGAAGATAATTGCAGCCAGAGGTGGAGGTAGGGAGTGGGAAGGAGAGGAGGAAAAGGGGAGCACAAGTGTGGCACTACCCAAAGAAAAACTGCTTAATCATCTCCCATGCTCTTCTCCATCTCTTTGAGTTTCTTCACAAACTCCTGTGCTTCTCTGTCCATCCTTCCTTCCAGCATCCTCAGTGCTGACTTCACTAGGAGAGAGTTTCCAATCCAGGTTAACCAAAGTCAGGCAGGGTACCCCCCCCCATCCACCCATGACTCCCCAAAGGGCTAAGACCTCCTTCCCTTAGGGTAGGTCCATCAACCTTCATAGGGATGAGCCAGGTTAGAGGCAAGTGGTTGTTAATTACCATTGGCTTTGGGCCTGCGGAGGTGAAGAGTGGCCGGCTGCATGCTCCTCACACTGCTTCCCACTTGGGGTCTGCTAAGCCCACTGATGCTGCTCAGGGCCAAGGCAGCCTCCCCAGCAAAGTCATTGGTGGACAGCCAGTCATGGTCCATGACAGTGAAGACCACACAGGCTGCCCGATGGCGGCACAACTCTGCAGGGACAGAGCTGGAGAAGTGGGGTGGGGGAGGGAGGGAGTCAGTGAAGATAAGTGACTGGAGTTTCATATTAGGGAAACTGCACTGGAATCCTAAGCAAGATTCTATCCCAAGAATGATTTAACTAAATCACAGGGATCAGGCCGTGACTGGGCAGATCCTGAAATGAATGAGGACAAAGGTTGAGGGACTTCAAAGGGTTTGACTGATCAAAACAGATGCAATCATCCAACCACACTCCCTTTAGCTAATACTGAGGAAAGAGAGAAGATATTCAGGCAAAGCTAGAACAATCAGCAGAGAGAAACCCAGGCCTTTTATGGGGACTCACAAGTGAAACAGCTCATCATACACAGGGTGTAGGGTCTTGGTCTTGACCTGGGTTCTCTGACTTCTGGCCATTGGAAAAATGTGGTGGGGACAGAGCTCAACAATGACAAATGGGTCACTTAGGCCTGTGGGAGAAGAGGTGAAAGCTAACCTTAGCTGGTCCATTGGGATTTCATTTCAGTCCCCCTCGCATCTGCCCTTGGTCCTCTTACCATTAGCATCTAGGGCAATCAGGTCTGCAGCATGTAGCACCTCTACAGCCAGCCTCTGCTCTGCCGCCTCATAGTAACATCTGACACTCAACCTTCCATACTTATTCTGCTCCATTGATCTCTGGGAGAGAGTTGTTCCCCCACCCTGCCCCAGAATGCCAAGGTCAGGTTTGGGGTAGCCAGGCTGGGTGGGACAAATGAGATTGCAGAGCTTATGTTGGAGGTTGGCACTCTACCTGTTTGAGCTTGTCCAGGTAATACTGCTCAATGCACTCATTGGTGGAGCATTTGTTCAGGCGTAATTCCTCCTCCAAGGTCTGCCAAGAGCAAATCCCTCAGTCTAGAAGGGCAACTGGGAGGTTGTCTCCAGGCTGCCCAACCCCCCAAGGGCCCAGTCTCAGTTTACACTGAAAAGAGCTCCCAGGAGGTCTAGGAATGCTAGGCCAGAGATAATAGGAAGACCATGTACTGCTCCCAGTGAAACCAGCACCCCCCCCCACCATTCTCCCTCCTCCAAATACAGGTCTCTGGTCCCACTGTCCCAGGGTTTACCTTGTAGTGTCCATCCCTCAGGCTCTCTAAGGGTAACCCCTGCCCTTCTGCATGGAAAAAATCCACTAAGGCCTGAGGAAAGGAGAAGCATAAATAGAGGGTTCACTCCCTGGCTAGACCCAAGTGCACAAAACCTCCTCCCTACCCCTTCCAGCTGGTGTGAACACAAGCATCCAGATATTTGACCCAGACCTCGATGGGAACATTGAACAAAATACTTTCAACTGTGTCTGTCTCCAGAAATTCCTTTGAAGCATTACCATAGAAGGAAAAGACTTGGGCTCCAGCTTCAGTGGGCAGTGCCTCTGAAGGGACAACTAGGCAGGGGGGCTGACGTCCCAGCTCCTTTCATGTGCTCCAGAAGCTAGTCACAAGCCTACTTTACTTCATTTTGCTACCTAAGTTACAACTCAAGAGCTCTCACTGAGCCTCCTTAGAAATATTCAAATCCATTCTTAGTTCCAATTTTGGATGTCCCTCAGCTGTTCCCCTGTGCCACCCTAGGACTAAATTCAATCTTATGTCTCAAAAAAAGGCATCCCAGAACCTGACTGAACTAACCCATTCCCTACCATCTGGGACCCCTTTTAGGCTGGGCAATGTCCTGCTTCAGGTCAGTTTCTCCCCTTCACTTCCACCTGATCTCACTTACCTCCAATGTATAGTAAAAACGTCTGTAGAACTCAGCAGAGACATCTTTGTTGGCCCCTAGAGCCTGAAGAATGACCTGAAGCAGCAGATCCCAGAGAGCTTCCAGTACCCTGCGTTATGAGAGGGTGTTTGTATTGAGGTCAACAGTGGAAGGTGGTAAGGAGTGGAGGTCCCACTGGACCTGCCCTCCTGTATCTGCCCTAGGCAGACCCTCTAACAGACTCCCCCCCACAAAAGGGAGGAGACAACGCAAGCTGCAACTGTTTCCCAAGTTGGGGAGTGCAGTGAGTTTAAGACACTCATTGAGGGAGGCCCTTAATCTGAGCTAGGGAAGAAGGAACTGGGATCTTCTGTTTCATTAACCTCATGAAGTCCTTGTTTGCAGCCTTTGGAAGTCCCTCAAACCACTGGATCTTTCCTTAAAAACCCTCCTAACACCCTCTTCCCACCCCTGGCACAATCCACAAATAGGCAAACAAAAAAACCCCTAACCTTTCTGTCCAGAGCACCCTATCTCCAAAATCAGAGCCCTGCCAAGGGAGAAAGGCCTTTGTCCCTGGGATTTGGAAAACAGCTTGGGACTAAGTCACCAGATCCTGCTGGAAGGGACCATAGAAGCCATCCAGTCAGTCAAGTGAAGCATTTATTAGGCATCCACTATTCAGTGATATACTGGAGGCTACTAAGAAAGGCAAAGGCAGTCCTTGCTCTCTAGGGTTTCTGGGTCCCATGACCCCCTGATGTCACAGAGAATCTCTAAAGTCTTTTCCAGCTCCTAAGCTATGGTCCCCACAACCCCAGAGTCCTGGAAGTACCGGCAGAGATTTTCCTTCACCAGCGAATCGCTGAGAAGAATCAGCTTGTCATCCAGATATTTCATGAGAGGGGCGATAGCCTGAAGGGATGGAAGGAGGGAGGACCCAGTGAACAGCAATCACCATCTGGGAGGAGTTTTACTTCCAGCCTCCCTGCCCTTGTAGATCTCAGACCTCCAGCAGAGGAAGATTACTGTTTTCTTAGCCTGATGCCTAATTTCTTCTAATTTCATTAGACCCTACTTCCCAACAGGAAAGGATGCTGGATATGGAGTTGGAAGACCCATTTCCAATTTATTATCTATGTGAACAGAAAAGTGAGTCAGCCCCCTTGAAACTTCAGTTTCCCCCTCCTATAAAAGGGGGATAATAAACATCTTCGCAGACATAGTGTACAGAAAGATGATCTGAGCCTGAGGCACCATATGGACCCATGGATGATTGTTGGAGGCAATGGGGGAATAGAGCATGAAATCTGCAAGATCCAAGTTCAAATCCTGCCTCAAGCATGTCCTAGCTGTAAAATCCTGGGCAAGTCACAACTTTTATCTGCCTCAGTTTCCTCAACTGTAAAATGGGTATAATAGCAGCAACTCCCTCAAAGGGATGATGTGAAGATAAAATGAGATCATTTTTATAAAGTATTTAGCAGCCTAGCCCTATGAGATCTAAAATTATATTTTAAAGCATTGTATTATAAAACATCAGTCATCAAAACTGGTACTACCATAACAGCAACATGAGGTTGATGATAAACCTTAACAGACTTGCTCATTTCATCAGTGCAACAATCAGGAACAATTTTAGGATATCTGCAATGGAGAATACCATCTGTATCCAGAGAAAGAATGTGGAGTTATATAATCTTGCTATCTCTTATATTTTATTTTTTTTCTTAAGGATATGATTTTTCTCTCTCAACACATTTAATTTAGATTAATGTATAGAGTGGAATCAATGTAAAGACTAATAAACTGCCTTCTGTGGGGGAGTGAGTGGGGAGGGAAGGGAGATTTGGGGGAAAATTGTAAAATTAAAAAAATTAAAAATTAAAAAAATCTGGTACTAAGAAACAGTAGTGGATCAGTGGAATAGACCAGGGGCAAAAGAAACAGGAATAAATGTCTTGTAGCAATCTACTGTTTGATAATTCCAAAGACTTCAGCTTCTTGGATAAAAACTCATTATTTGATTAAAAACTGAAAAAAAAACCTGGAAGGTAGTACAGCAGAAACTAGGCATAGACCAACATTTAAACCAAGAAAAGGTTGAAATAGGTACAGGATTCAGACATAAAAGGTGGTATCATAAGCCAATTAGAACAAGGAATAGTTTGTCTATCTGATCTATGGAAAGGGGAGCAGTTTATGACCAAGGAAGAGACTGGGAACACTATAGAACTCAAAATGAATAATTTTGATTACATTAAATTGATCAGTTTTTGCACAAACAAAATCAATGCAATCAAGGTTAAAAGGAAGTTGGAAAATAATTTTTTTAGCTAGTGTTTGTGACAAAGGACTCATTTCTATAATAAATAATGAAGGATGGAACTTCAGAATAGCCTGGAAGGATTTGTATGAATTGATGTTGAGTGAGAGAGCAGAACCAGAAGAACATTACGCACACTAACAACAACTTGGGGGGATGATCAACTAACTATAATGGACTTGATCATCTCCGCAGTACAATAATCAAAGAATTCTAGAAGATTTGTGATGAAGATTATAATCCACATCCAAAGAAGGAACTAGGGAGTCTGAATGCAAACCAAAGTTTACTATTTTCAGTTTTTAAAACTTGTTTTACTTTTTTCCCCCCTCTCATGGTTTTTTCCCCTCCTTTTTGTTCTGATTCTTCTTTCACGACATGATTAATATGGAAATGTTTAACATAGTTATACATGTTTAACCTGTATTTGATTGCTTTCTGTTGGGGAGAGGGAGGGAGGGAAAAAAGGTGAAACTCAAAACCTTGCCAAAAAAAAAATGATTATTGACAACTATCTTTGCATGGAGTGGGAAAAATAAATTTAAAAAATTTTTAAAAATATTTAGCAGTCCCTGGTATACAGTAGGCACTCAACCAATGCTTATTGCATTTCCCTGGGTCGTAGAATGGAATACAGTTCACTCTAGAGCACCTAGGCCTGTGCAGGGGACTTACCTCTTCATTCTGGATCGAGTCTGGTGACAGGCTTATATGTTGAACATACTTCTTAATGTCTCCTACCATCTAGGGAGAAAGGAGTAGGGAAGAACGGAAAGTGAGTGACAGGAAGGGAGAAAAGTGACCCAAAGGGCAGGGCCCCTAGGAAGGGGCCCAGCCTGCCCACCTTGGCCGTCAGGTGTGCAATCATGTTCCGGGCCTCTCTCTGAAGGTCCTCATCCATAGCCAGTAGTCTGTTCTTCAGGGCTCTGGGGAGGCCGCCTGGGGACCCCCCACCTGCCTCTGGCCACTCCAACCCCCGAAGCACTTGCCCTGTGGCTTTTCGTATGTGTTCCACATTGTTTAGGGCGATGCAAAGCTGGGAGAGGAGAGGAGAGAAGGATACAGATGACCAGTACTGTCCCCAGGATATGATAGGAGAGGCCATTCCAAAAGAGCCAGATCAATCCCTGAAACCCTAAAGGGCTTTGTATTGTGACTTCACCTTCCCTCTGTCCCCCACCATTCACTTCCTCCAGATCCTACTGCAATAGACTCACCGGCTCACTCACTGCTTCACCTAGGGCCAGGGGCCGAGTGTCTACCTTCCTCCGAACCAGCTCTGGGTAGTATAGAGCAGCCTCACAGATATCCTTAAGGAGAAAAGAAATGTTTTCTACCTCTCTTTTTCATCTAGAGCTCCCCAAAGTTAACTCTTTTCTTCCCTTCTCCCAAGTTTGACATGATTCCCTCCCCTGCCCTTCTAGGACAGAGCCCCTCAAATTGGAGGCTCTCCCCTTATTCCAGGCTTCACCTCGGTGAGCTGAGTCACTAAGTCCAGGGCCTCAGCTGATTCCGGCCAAGCCAGCTGGGCCCAGAGCTCCTGGGTCTGGGAGAAGCAGAGAGTGGCATCAGCTGCTGAACTGCTGTGTTTGGAGGTGCCATCCATGGGCTCCAGCTGGGATGGGGTGGGGGTGAGACAGAAACACAACTGTGCATCATGCACTGGTGCTTTTCCTCTGAGGCAGACCCTCTTAAGGGCATTCAGGGGATCACAGATACAGAACTTCAAAGGGCCATATGTTCATCTAGTCCAATCTCTATATTTTACAGAAAAGGAAACTGAGATTTAAATAAGATAGGTGACTTGCCCAAGGTCATACTGGAACTAAGTTTCAGGGCCAAGATTTGAACCCAACCCCTCTAACTCAAAAGTCTTCCAATTGAACCACACAGCTTCTCAATTTTCCCCAGACCTATACCCCTTTGTCCCCAAATCAACTTTGAGTAGGAGCAACTGAACTTCTTCCCTCACATCTCCTAGGACCTCACTTTCTCCGCTATTGGAAAAGAGGAGATAGAGGGAACAATTATACTATTCTCTTCATCAAGTTGGAAAATACAAATTGAGAGCAGGGAGAGATGATGAGGTAGAGTCTGTCCCTCTCCCCACCCAAGGCAAGGGATAACACAGAGATCCCAGCCTCACCACCCACCTTATCCATATCTACAGCTCTCTGGAATCGTTGACGAGTCTTGTCCCGAAGGGTCTGCAGCCACAAGCGGATGGCTGGAAGGAACTGTGTGTGGAATCCTGGAAGGGCCAGAGCAGGGATGTCCCTAGACAGAGAAGAGAAAAGGGTCAGGGTTTTGGATCCTTCTCTCTCCTTGCTTCAATCTCCCACAAGGAAGTTATGAATAGATGATGAGACTCCCTTTTTTGTCCTCATCATCCAGGGTAGAACTTGAGAGCTGGAATGAAAGCAGGGGTAGGAGAGTTTATTTATGATGGTTTAAATCAAGGAAGACTTCATTGAGGGTGTGGTATGTAAGACTCAATTGAGAAAGGGAGGGGAAGGGATCTGGAAGTGTCTAGGCTTGGTCATAGGGGGAGAGGACTCTGAGGGGGTCTGAGACATGAGGAACATAGACCTGGGCATGTCCTAGACCCTAGGAGACCACCTTGTTTTCCAGAAACAAACCCTGCATCCAGACCTATTCCCACTCTCCTATATCAGTTCATAAGAGTCGGAAGAAACCTTAATCTATCAGGGAGAAAGTTTACTTTTCTATACCACTGCTTACTGTCTGCTGAACCCTTCCTTGCAACATGCTATGAGGTAGGGGGGTGCAAGGAGTAGAACTGTAGAATCTAGAATTGCAGAGACAGGAATTCACTTACTTGGAGGGGAGGTAGCCTCGGAGGCGCTGGATCTCTGCCAAGGTGATGTAGAGTTCAAAGAGACCTGGCGCACTGCCCATATCCAGCCCAGCACTTAGCTCCTCCACTGGAGCCTGGATCTCTTCAGCTACCTGCTCCACAGAAAGCACCTGCTGAGCCTGACTTCAGCCAAGCCCATATCCATTCTCAACCTCTGCCTTACTTCAGGCAGCTCAGCACCATGGAGAGCGGAGCAAGTAGAGGAAGGGAAAATGAGGCAAGGGACAGAAGAAAAGGAAAGGAAAAGAAACAGGATGAAAAGAGAAAGAAGAGAGGAAGGAGAGATATAGAGAATGAGGAGAAAGGGAGAGGAGGAGGAAGACAGAAAAATGGAGAAGAGATGGAGAAAGAAGAAATAAAAGAGGAGAGGGGAGGAAAGAGAAGAGAGAGAGAATAGAGGAAGAGAGAGGAGGAGGCACAGCAAAGAGACAGGGAACATCCTATGGGCAAATCTACTTTATGAAATTTGAATTTACCTGCAAGCTAAATTGACCAGGTAGCATACTGTATGCACACTACCCTAATATTTACAGCAAGACTTCTATATGGCAACCATCCCCCTACATACATTTAAAATAAGGTTCAATTTACATACAACTCTTTCAGGATTGTTGCTTATGGTGACCCACTTCTAGAAGATGGATTCCTTGTTTCCAATGAGCTAAGGCAGAACAAGGAATTCTCATGCTCTTTTCATCCCCTTTCTTTTCAGGTCAAAGACTAAGGAAGGCAGGAAGAGACAAAGGACCCTTTCCTCCCCCTCCATAAGGTGGGAATTGGGAGATTCACATTTTTCTCCAAGGGGCTCTCAAAGTCTGAATCTTGAAATGAGGCATTCCCCAGGGTGCTCCTCACCAGCTTCTCCAATTGCCGATAGGTGATGCCAAACAAATCAACCTTTACAATGCTGTGGAAGGAAATATTAACCTTGCTGAGGCAGAAAGAATGAACCTGGGTATTCTCCTCCTCAACTCTGTTGTACTCTGATGTGAGGTGGTAGTAGTAGTGGTAGTAGTGTTGATGATGTTGAGGGTGGTTGTGGTAGAGGCACTGTATCTTGTCCTTCCTCATGCATACAAGAGACATAATGATCCTCTACTATTTTTCTGTCTTCTAGGGATAAACTTTATGGAATTTCCTCAGGGCTCAGAAACACAGGTACCCCAAATACTACAGTATTGGTTTTGTAACCATTACCTTGCAAGTCATGGAATCAAAAAGTCAGAGAGACTATCTGGCACAACCCTATCCTTTGACAGGGATTATTGTCCTTTATAAATATAAAGCACATTATTAAAATTCTCAAAGCGTGCTTCATACATTCTCTCATTTGAACCTCATAATAGCACTATGAATGAACTATTTTAAGAATTATTAGCCCCATTTAACAGATGAGAAAACAGAGACTCAGAGAGATGTGGTGACTTGCCCAAGGTCCCTTTTATAGGAAGTGGCAAGGCAAGGATTTGAAAATGGGGGGGGTATCTTCTAATGTTTATTGGGTAACATATTTTATGTTGCTTCAATCGTCTGAGCTTCAGTGTCCTCCTCTATAAAAGGAATAATTGTTTCTACTGACTTCTCCCAGGGTTGGGGAGTCTATAAAAAACTGAGAATGAATGGAAAAAAGCTTTGTAAAAGGATATTTTGTATATTTGTATATTTTTGAAGGAGGGTCCTTGGTGAATGTGTGAGTGTGTGTGTGAGTGTGAATGAGAGTGAGTGTGTAAGAGAGTGTGTATGTGTGTGTGTCTGTGTGTACCTTTTCTGTTTATTCCTTCTCTTTCTACCCTCCTTTGCCCTTTCACTCCCACTCCATCTTCTTTCCTTCCTCACCTGACAAAGAGCTTCCCATAGACACTGTGGCTGGCCTGTAAGTCGTCATACACAGCATCTGCCAGGCTGATAAGTCCAGGGAGACATTCTAGCCCAGGCTGCAGTTAAAAGGTCAATCTCATTGGCCATGGCTGAGCCCAGGACAAAGCCACACACACACACACACACACACACACACACACACACACACACACGTTTATACCACACACACATACACAAAATGCTGAAATATGTTCACAAATGTTGATGAGTACATGTTCTTACAAACCCATGGAGAGGAATACAACCCTTGACCCTTGGACCTTGTCTTTAAGAAATGACCCTCCAACCCAGGTTCCAGACTGTAGTTTCTACCTTTCCAAAGGGACTCCGGCTTCTCTGGAGTCTTTCATACCAGTCCTGAGTTCCTTTCTGAAACAGAAACCAGAACATAGTTTCAAAGTGACTGACTAGCCTCTTAAAGTATGTAGAGGAAGGTCATTTAGGGTATCTACATTCAATTTAATAGACTCCTCCAAGTGTATGGGCTGGGGGATGAGAGGCTTGTGGAGAAACTCCTGTCCTTCCTTAAGTTTAAGGAAGTTGTGAATGCAGAACTTGGGTAGACTTATAGGGGCTTTGTCTCAGGGCACCAAGCAGAATAGCAGCTACTATAGGAAACAAATTTCCCTCCCATTCAACTCAATTTAATTACCTCTTATTTATTTTTTTTTCACATCAGGAATTACATAGTTTTTAAGTTGAAGGTGGTTTCAGGCTTTTTTGCCCTGAGATTTGAATTTTATTAATTGTCCCAAATGTGAAAATAGTTTATTAAAGTACTGAGTATACAATGAAATATGAATGAAACCAGAGGGTCTGGGCTAAAGCATCCCCTGAGACACTGTAGGGACACAATAGAGAAATGGAGAATCCAGGAAACTAAGCTAGATATGCAGGAGCTAGCTACTGGCCCTGATTCAGGTGGTCCACATGCATAGGGAGAGGGGAAGACCACCCTGGGGCCCTTTGGAGTTTGGCAGAAATTGAGAGTAGGTAGGAGCAGGGGATATGGGAAAAAGAAAGGATTAGAAGATAGGAGAAGAAAGGAGGACTGTCACTAATGGGATCCAGAGGTCACATCTACCTTCAGGGCCGTGGCAATGTCCACATGTAACTCATTCTGGAATGGGCAGACCACATGGAAGGGCTGGAGGCTGTGAATCTGACTAAGACATCTGGGGTTGGGAGGAGACATAAGGAGAAAGTCCTGACCAACCTACCTACCACAATGCAAAATTAAGTTTTTCAAACTCAAAAAGATATTTCCCTTCTTATAACCCAACCATCCAAAAACCTTGTCCTCCATCCTTTCAGTAAGACCTCATCACCTCAGTGAGCCCCTTCCTCCATCCTCTTCTAGACTCTTGAATCCCTCATTGAGCCCCTATTCTTCTCATGGAGCCCCCTTTCTTCTCCCTGATTCATCTCTTTAAGTAATTATTTCACTTCAGTCACTAATCCCTCATCCTTCTCACTCATTTTTGGGAAACTGGGATTCCCTATTCTTCCCACAATAGCCACTCCTTGCCCTGATCTCACTACCAATTGGCATAAGAGTTTTAATCTGCTTTGTTTCCAACATGGACCAGTTCTTCCCTCTTTAGACAGCATGGGAGTATTCCTCCTATGGGGATTCACCATATTAGTGCTGTATTTAGTGGGGATGCCCCACCACCACCACCACCATCACCGCTCCCACCAGCCCAGTATAGCCCACCTTAGGAGGAACTCAAGGCGGCTGATGGCATTGCTGTTGGTCACAGGGAACAGCTCCCGGAGCTGTCTCAACAACTGAAGGGCATGCTCCACGAAGGAGATGAAGCTGTTGGCCAAACTCTCCTCCTGCAAGGGAAAGAGGTTATTCTTTTAGTGGTCTGATCAGAGCCAGGGTATGGATGGAGGACATGCAGGATAAGCATCCTCCCTCCCTACCCCTGTACCCATGTCTAAAGTACTTGTGTAACAAGGAAAACAAGAGGCTTAGAGTAGAAGTCCATGACTTTTAGCTCATAGATGAGCCCAAACTTTGTTGCATCAGCCCCTAGCATGCACAAACACAAAAAGGAGTGTGGGCATCTATGTGTACATGAATATACACAAATTATCCCTCTCCCTGGTATTATGCAACCCACTCCCCTCTCCACCCAGAAGCTACTGATACCAGGTCTTTAATGAGGCCCATCCCTGGCTTTCTCACCAATCTCCTCCCCTCTCTGACCCATATAGGTACCACTTACCTGTTCTCTAGGTAGAGCAGCTGCTGCTTCCCCCCACTGTTCCTGGATGGTTCCAAGGAGCTCCAGAAGGTAGCAATAGTCCAAACCACAAGCCTGGTGGTGCTGGCTGCTGGCCTGCCAGTGTCTATGGGTCCCCCAAACCCAGAAACCTATCAGCACAGGCCTTCCCCCTGGCTCTCCATACATGCTCGTACTTCTCTGCCCTGCCCCCTCCACATCTATCTTCTCTGCTTCCTTCTTTCCCCTCTTCAGCTCTATAATTTGCCCCTTTCCTATCTGACCATCTCCATTTATCTCTACTCACTGTTTGGTTCTCTGATCCAATGTTTATCCCCCCTCCCCCAGTCCTCATCTTTCCTTGCTAATCATCTGTGACCTTAATCACTCATCTCCCTCCACTGCCCATCATTGGGCCCTAAGGAGCAGGTCTATAGTTGTTGTTCCTCCATTTAGTTGTAATAGGAAAAATTCTCTGAGTCTCCACCCTCACTCCAAGAAGTGAGTTCAAGACCAGTCCATACTCACATCATGGCCAGCTGCAGAGCTGAGAGGTCTGTCTGGGTTCCATGGTGAGAAAGAATGGTGACTGCAGGCCCACTCAGTTCTCCTTTCCAGCTGTAGGCTTCTGGCTGCCAAGGTAAGGGTCCAACATTGTGACAATAATGGTAGGAGAAGGCACCCATGTGGTCCATAAAGCCTTCTAGGACTAACTCTGCCCTATGTCGCACAACCCACTGTCTCCTCTGACCTCTAGTGGCTCAAGACTTGGACTGCTGGCTTTAAATCCTAATTCCAGGTCTTATTAATGCTGAAACTCTGGGCAAGTTAATAATTTCTCTGAGTCTCTGTTCCCTCATTCGTAAAATGGGAATAATACTTAAATTTCCAATTTCAGGGGATAGTTGTGAGTAAAGGGCTTTGCAGACATTAAAGTCCTACAGAAAAAAGAGTTACTGTTGCTATTGTCTAAATCAGAATCAGGACAAGAGATCTTTGCTCCTTTGGCAAAGTTTGAAAATTATACCAGTGTATGTTACTCTTCACTGTAATTCTTTTGACTCAAGAGGTATTTTTCACAGAATAAGTGACCTCTGATCCATAGATTACCATGATCTGGAATAAAAATATATGCATTTAGGAAATATCATATTAAAGAGTGTCACTCACTGTGTCCCTCTGTGTGCTGTCTCCTATCTACCTTGCCTAAGCCCTAGGAGCTTTTGGCCTGGACATACCTGGATACACTCTCTTGTGGTGCTTTCTATCCCATATATTTGAGTCTCACTTCCTCCACCAGACTGAGTTTCCTAAGGGGCAAGGACTGTGCCCCTCCTGCCCCCTACCCCACAAATAGAGTAGATACCCAAGGAGCTTATTGCAGATCTATTCCTTGACCTCATTGTTCCCCAAATTCAGTCCCTATGGAGAGAGGGGAACAGGAACTGGGACCTCAGGGCTCAAAATGAAACCTTTCCTTCCCTTCTTACATCACCTTCCACCCCTTCCAGCCACCTACTGAGAGAAGTACCATTCTCTGGGCCCTACCTGATCTTGGCCATGCTCAAACTTAAGCAGTTGGCTGAGGAGCATTCCGTGGACCTGGAAGCCTGACATCCTCCGACTCATACTGGTGTCTCTCTGAAATAAAAGTCCCCATCATGCCTCTCTGGCCTATCACCCAGAGGTGTCCTTAGTAACCCAGTCCCCCTCTACCAACATTCCTTCTATCCCAGGCATTGTCCACAATAACCCCTCACCAACATCTAACCCCTTTTCTCCCTTAGTCCAGCTCCTTTACTAATTCCTTAGTTGCACACCCTCCACCCACAAACACATCAAACATAATCCAGAGAGAACCTGGATTATGGCACAATAGGTAATAATCCCAGGAAGGAAGTGCATTCTCCCTTTGACTTCAAAGCCAGAAGAATTCCCAGACAGGGGAAAAAAGGAAAGGGAAAAGGTGTGATTAAAAGAAACAAAGAATAGGAAAGAGAGGGATTAAAGATAAAGGAGAGAGAGGAGATGGGGAAAGAGGAGGAAGTAAAGAGAGAGACTAGAGGGAAAAGGAAAAGAGATATAGGGAAATGGAAGAAAAGGGAAAAAACAGAGGAGGAAAGAGGAGACAGAGAGACAGCCAAGAAAGTAGGTGGCAGGAAAGGCAAATTCTCAAAGTCCTAGCAGAGTAGCTGTGAACCTTAAGTTTGTTTTCCAACAGCTGTGGATGCCACGGGGGAACTTTCTGGATCCTAGCCCAGGAATAGGGCTCCATGTCTGTTCTAAGAGTGTGAATAGAAAGGAAACGCTGCTACCTGTGTAGTGATCAGTTTGAGGATGAGGTGGCAATCTCCCTGGACACGGGAAGAGCTTGATCGAGGTTCTAACTTGAACCATTTGTCTAAGCCAGTCACAGGAATGTCCTGCAGTAAGAAATAAGACGGCCGACTGGCATTGGTCTGCCAAGAAAAACTGTTCATTTCTCAGCAAACACAGAGCTACCTTGTCTCACATAACAAACATGCCCAGAATCCTAGAACGTATTATTGTTAGAAGGATCTTTAAACATGCTCCAGGCTGACCCTCACTTGAGAATGAAGGATGTCACACCCTAGGTTTCAACATTCTAGTCGATGCCTTGGATGAAGGCAGAAAAGACTTGCTTATTCAATTTGTAGATACCATAAGGCTGGGAAGACAGCTAGATCTAGACAGTCTAGAAAGATGGACTGATTCTAATAAAATAATAGAATATATTCTTTTTGTTTATATTATGAATTTATATATATACTGCAATAAAATTATATATTTATATATATGAATAATTGTATTTATTTCTGATGAGTAAGATAACTCATCTAGGATAAGGCATGGGACCTGGATTCCAAAAGACCTTTTATATCAGCTGTCTTTCTCATCACCCCCTTGTCACATAGTTAGCACTTTCAAATAATTATCTCCATTAACAGACCATCCCTTTAATTAGCCATTATGAGACATTTCAGTCTCAAAGTAACTTGTATTTAATTACAAAAATCTTAGTGCAGTTTTGAGCCCATCAGATGATGGCTTTTGGGACACCCTATATTTGTATTTATTCATTTGAAATGCATGCTGTATGTATTTCTATATGTACTTGGTATCTTCACTATTACAATGCAAGTTCTCTTACATTCTATAAGTAGTGCCAGTTTTCTTCTTTCAAAAGGTATGCCTATCAGTGATTGCATACAGTAGACTCTAAATAAATACTGATGGTGACCACATCATACTGATAACTGACAAATTGGGCCGATAGTATCCTAGGAAACTTTTCCCTTCCTCCCAGATCCTTTTCAGATTAACTATTGTCTAATTAGACCTCCCCCAGGCTGATATACACATGTAGCTGTGGTTTTAACCCTAGAATTTCTTGCTTTGTAGGATTATTTGATTGGACTTGTGATTTTATAAACCTATTATATTGCATCTTCTGCCAGTTGTTTGCTTTTATCATCCTTCCTGTTAGTTATCTCACCCAACTTTGTGTCATCCTGTAACTTTGATATCTAGGCCTTTGGCTAAATCATTTATAAAATGTTTATTAACCTAGGGCTCAAGGCAGAGTGTAACAGCCATCACTAAAGCCACCACTTTCCTCCTGAGGTGATAGAGTAATATCCTCTGCCAGCTCCCCTTTCCTCATGAGGGGAAGTTGCTGATAATAGTTGGAGAAATGAAAGGGGTTTTCTCATTACTCACTCGAATGGGGATGTTGAGGCATCCCAGGAAATCATCAGCGTTGTCTTCTGAGGCTC
This sequence comes from Macrotis lagotis, assembly GCF_037893015.1. NCBI lineage: Eukaryota > Metazoa > Chordata > Mammalia > Peramelemorphia > Peramelidae > Macrotis > Macrotis lagotis. The sequence goes on along the minus strand of NC_133665.1, from coordinate 57,946,742 downwards.
CAGCTGTCCCATTAGCCCGGGCTGATTTAACAATCTGTTTGAAATATCTGTAGGAAGAAAAAGAAATGTAGGAATCCTGGAATCTTCAAATTCCCAAGTAATCATCCTTGCCTCCTACTTTCTACTATTTAGTTTTGGGGTTTTGTTTTTTGTTTTCCCTCTATACTGTTTAGAAGAAAGCTATCACTAGCTGATTCCTCTGTGCTTTCTATGCTGGCCATGGCCCAAAACAAGAGGAAAGTTTGGCAAGGAATCAAGAAGCTAAGGTGCAGTGACTCCATGGACCATACCATCCTCCTTAAGTGTGACTGTTTCTCATATGCAGCTTCACACTAGAAACCCTTTGGTTTTCTTTCATCTTCATTCCCCTCAAACAGCTCCTTACCCTCTCTGAGAGATTCAGTGAAAGGGGGTCCAAAGTTGAATTCAAGCTTGTGAATCAGAAATTAAGGACCTCGTAGACTCAAAGAGGACTTCTTTGACCACTACAGTCCACAAGGATCCACCCCCCCATCCATAAATTCCTACAGTCCCACAGTTTACACTTTATTCAAGGTTGTCTTACATAGTGTTACATCTCCTGATTTCAGCTATGTGACTTGTTTCTCTACAATTAGTTTGTGATCTCCATTAGTAACAGAACTCATATTTTCTAATTCTCTTCTTCCCTGTCCCTTTGCCAAAGGCAGGGTGAAGAGGGGCACTTGTGGAGTCCAGATAAGACAAGCCCAGGGGATTGGAATGGATGACATGGAAGTTACTAGCTTAATATCTCTCCTTCACCTTTCCTCATCTCACCCCCACTCCACCATTTTTCTTTGGCCACAGTCTTAAGTCCTTCTGTACCTGCCCATTCCTTTGAAACCAATCACTTCATTAAGTTTTTTGCAGGCCTCAGCCACAGAGACATCATCATCGTGGTCCCTGAAAGACACAGGAAACCCAACTATGGCTATGGATCTCATCAATCAGCCCTAACCCCAGCCAGAAGATTTTGCCCTACCCACCATATGTCCAGGTGCAGCTGGTCATTGGAGGCATCATCTATTTCACTGCCAGAGAGAAAAAGACCCACCCTCTGCTCAGGTATGGGCAGGAAAAGGACAGTTTCTCCTATCCCATCTCTGAAGCCAATTCCCAGGAATGGCCCTGAACCCTGAACTGCCCCATACTGGGTCTCTCCTCACTCACTGTAGTATAGTGAAATGACCACAGGCTGGGACTCAGGAGAAGTAGTGTGGTAGAATGGAAAAAAAAAAAGAAACACTAGACTTAAAATTAGAGGACCTGGGTTCAAATCCTGAATCTGCTACTGTGTGAACTTGGACAAATCACTTAACTTATTAGGATCTCAGTTTCCTTTCCTGCAAAAGGACAAGATGTCCTTGGGCTGGATGGCATCTCTAAATCTACCATTCACTGACTCTCTGTGTAATTTTGCATGAATCATTTAACCCCTCTCTGGGTCTTATTTCTAAAATAGGGATAACAGTCCCCTCCCTGCTTTGCTGATGGGGCTATTGTGAGGATCAAATGAGATAATGGATGAAATAGTCCAAATCTGAGATTCCTAACAAGAGTCCAGTTCAGTGAGGAATCAGGAGACTTGGGTCTAGTTCAGATTTTGCCACTAAATTGTGGGATGATAAAATGCAAGTTGTAGCCCAGAGTGAGCTCCTATTTTCCTGATCTGTGAAATGAGGGTAACTCCCTAGGGCTTGGCTGTTCCTTCATTGGAGTCCATCCTTTTCCTCCCATCTCCATGCTCTTTGCATGACTAGGTGAGTTGTTCTGAGGTCAGCTGTCCAGCTAACCCAGATCCATGCCCAGGGCCCTGTTTCTGACCACAGGAGCTGAGCTGTACACCCCCATCCTGCAAGACAGCCCAGAGACCCATGTCCTTACAATAGAAAGTGCTCATTCCAGACAGGGTTCAGAGTGCTGTTCTTGACCTCGGTGACCTGGATGTACTTGGCTGGGAGCACATCTCTTGCACTGTTGCGTTTCTCTACCTTCTCTTTTCTCTTTCGAAAGCTGAATTTCCGCTCTTTCTTTTCACCCTGCTCTCGGGGGCTCTGGCCAATCAGGATGCCCAACATGCAGTATGGGTCACTGAACCCTGGGGAGATGAGGCCCGGTTATCTATTGCCCATACTCAGGTCTCAAGTCAGCCCAATGGCCCTTGAGGTCTACTGGAGGATTTCAAATTATTTTTAGGCATCAACACAGGAATCCCCAGGAGGGAAAATATTACCCCAACCTTCAGAAGCAAAGGCAATGTCCAGAAACCCATTGCAGGACTAGATTTGTCCTTAATCCTTACAATATGCTCCTGTTTCTGGTGCTTAATTCCCCACCACCTACATCCAGAGAAATTAGGAGTCAAGAAGTCGATCTTCCCAGTTTTGATGAATGACCTCCAGAGGTCATTCCATCCAGGTCCCTGTCCCTGGTTCCCACCACGTCCCAACCATCCCATTTTCTAGTCGACAATCTACCAATCCCGTTTCAATCACTTTTGTCTGAGGAAACAATATAGTAGTTTCTTAGAACTACAAATTAATCAGTTACAATCCCAGTAGGGTCTTGGCTCCTGACCTCAACAGCAAGTCAGGGGAAATATGGCTATGATACTCCAAATCAAGTCCAGTTCCCCTTTATCAGAGGAAGGAATTGATAACTCCAGGGCCAGGCAGGTCTGGTTCTCTTTTTCTCCCCAAGAGATATGCAAAGAAGCAAGGAAGTAGAAATCCAGGTAGCTAACCAATTGGAGGCTTGAGTTCTGAAGGACAGAAGGTACTCACCATTGGCATCCTTGGCCAGAAGGTTCTTGGCTCGCACAACTGTGACTTTTAAAGAGTATGCTGGAGGCTGAGAGAGAAGAAAGGGGCCAGTGACTGATGAGTCCTTACACCCCCCCCTCCCCAGCTTGGAATGAGGCACCTCTAGGATCTGCCAACAGTGAAGGTCTGGATGACTAAGGAAGATGCTGTGAGACAGTCTAGCTAGTGGGAGCTCCTGGGAACGTTTGGAAACCCCCATGCTGAGAGGGAGGGTGGGAGGCCAATCCTATAGGCAATTACCAAAGCTCTCCCTACCTTCCAACCTTTGCTGATTCTCATGGGTCCTTCTAGACAAAAAAAGACTCTTTCCCAGGTGGGAAAGGAAAAGGAGCAAGGACTAGGGGAAGATTATAACTCGCAGAGGGCAGGAACAAGAGCTAAAGCTCAACAACCTTGAAAATGGATGGGCTACAAGATTAACGTGCATGGGATCTCACATTATCTTCCCCTACCCAAGGTCCTCTTATTACCTTGGCCTCCTTCACTCGATGCAGCGTTGCCTCCAGTTCAGAAGGGCTCATAGCAAACACCTGGCAGAGAAGGGAAAGGCTCACTAGACTACCTCAGGTGAGAGGGATGGCTCCAAGGGACCAACCAACTGACCACTGGGTGTCAAATTCATCACTCCATGAATCTGGTTTCCTCTTCCCCTCCCACAAGACAAAACCTTTTTTGAGATATGGGGGAGGAACAATGAGGAACTGATGCCTCATTCAGGCCCACAAAGAGGATTTTCTTTCAAATTGTGAGACCAAACACAGCCCCATATCCTGAGGAAAGGGCAGAGGACTGACTTCAGAGCATGCTCAGCCCCTTGACCCAGAGAGAAGGACTAACTCCTCTACTTCCCCTGCCCTTCCCAACAAGTGCAATATTGGCATTTCTGCAAGACTCAGAACAGAGGATGCAAAGGGTCTGCTCAGGTTTCAGGAGTTCCATGCTTAGTAATAATAATAATACCAGCTCACACTTTTATGGCAAAAAGCTTTCCTCACAATATCCCTGAGGTAGGTAGTGCAAGTATTATTATTATCTCCATTTTACAGATGAAGAAACTGAGGCCCAGAGAAGTAAAGTGATTTGCATGAGGTCACATAGCTGAGAAATGTCAGAGCCAGGATTCAAACCCAGAATTTCTTAGCCCCCATCATATCTATATCCACATCCATCTGATTTGCTTTAGATAATATCTCCATCCTGCCTCAACCTCAACCTCCAGATGTGTCACCAGTGTTTGATAAATGATGTAACTTTTAAAAATGAATGAATTTAGATTTCGAAAAAGAGGGATATTTTCCTGGACTGGTATATATACCTATCTGAAGGGGGATGGCTCAGATGATTCCCCAGGGTCAGTTCCAACTGTCTCTAACAATCCCATCCTATTGGGGCTATAGCATAGGAGGTGAATGATAAAGACAACTTTTAGAGGTACTCAACTCCCAATACCCAGTAAACAGGTGTCCCTTGTCTGGTCAGAGCCCATGACCACTTACAATAGAGCTATATAGACTCTCTCAAAGTCTAGACTCTTTATCTCCTTCCCATTCCACTTCATGCTATGGGGCTTCAGGAGAAATACCATCTCAGGTTGCTAAGGGCTGGGTTCTCCCAGAAGGAAGAAATGTATAGATAGATCACTTTTAATGTCTCCAGAATCTTTATCCCCTCCCTCTCTACCAACTGTACCTCCAAAATCTTAATTTCCACCTGGCTTTGACTGGGAGATTTTTGAGGGCCTCTATAGGCATGGAACTAGAATTCACTCTCCCTAAAGAAGTCTGAGTTTTATCAGATTGCCTTTTGCTGGGGGAAGGGAGGGAGGGGGAAAATTTGTAAAATTCAAAACCTTGCCAAAAGTGATTGGTAGAAACTTCTATTGTATATATAATCAGAAAACAAATAAAATATTCATTTAATTTAAAAAATTTCTAGTTTTTTCTATTGAGTCTGAGGTAGAGAATCTGTCCAAATGGGTGGGTCATGAGATATAAGAATATTTGTGTCCAATCCAAGCACATCAATTCTCATCCCATTAATCTACTTCAATAATCTTGGGTAAATAACATTTTATATCTCTTTTCCCTTTCCAGTCAAAGGATTAACATACACACAATCAGTTAAGAAACTTATTTTACCTTTCAAATAATAAAAAGGGAAAAGGGGAGGGGGAGGAAAAGGGGAACTAACAGAAGGAAGGGAAGGAAAAAGGGGCAAAAGGAAAGGGGAAAGATAGGGGAAGGTGTATATAAAGGGGCAAACACACTGTAGGAGGTGGTATTCAGAAGTAAAATACTGGGGAATATGGATAAAATGAAAAAAGGGAAAATATAAATAGAGGGAAGATAGCATAAGGGCATAAAGAGTTAGGAATTATAACTTTGAATGTGAATGGGATGAACTCTCCCATAGTACATAAGCAAATAGCAGAGTGGATTAAAAAACCAGAATCCTACAATATGCTGCTTACAAGGAACTCATTTGGAGCAGAGAGATACATATAGGTACATAAAGGTAAAAGGTTGGAGCAGAATATATTTTGCTTCAGCCAAATTGAAAAAAAAAGAGCAATCCTTATCTCAAGATGAAGGAGCAGCTAAAATTGATCTCATTAAAAGAGATAAGGAAGGAAACTGCATCCTCTTAAAAGATACCATAGACAATGAAGCAATTTAAATACTAAATATGTGTGCACTAAATAGTATAGCATCCAAATTCTTAGAGGGGAAAGTGAATGAGTTACAGGAAGATATAAACAGCAAAACTCTACTGGTGGGAGATCTCAACTTTCTACTCTGAAATTTAGATAAATCTAATCATAGAATAAACAAGAAGAAGTTAAGGAGGTAAATAGAATGTTAAAAAAACTAGACTTGATACTTCTTTTTAGGAAACTGAATGGGGATAGAAAGGAATATACTTTATTTTCTGCAGTACATGGCACACAAAAATTGACCATGTACTAGGGCATAAAAACCTTATAATCAAATGCAGAAAGGCAGAAATAGTGAATACATCCTTCTCAGATCATAATGCAATAAAAATCACATACAATAATGGGCCATGGAGAGACAGACCTAAAGCTAATTGGAAACTAAAGAACTTCATTTTAAAGAATGAGTGGATCAAGCAACAAATTATAGAGAGAATTAATTATTTCATCCTCGATAATGACAATAATGAGACAACATACTAAAACTTATAGGATACAACCAAGGTAGTTATTAGGAAATATATTATAACTTTAACTGCTTACAAGAATAAAATAGAGAAAGATAAAATCAATGAACTAAGCATGGAACTAAAAAAATTAGAGAAAGAACAAATCAAAAATCCCAATTAAATACTAAATTAGAAATTCTAAAAATTAAGAGAGAAATTAATAAAATTGAAAACTATAAAACTAATAAACAAAATGAAGAGTTGGCTTTATGAAAAAAATAAAAAAAATTGATAAACCCTTGGTTAATTTGATTAAAAAAAGAAAGAAGAAAACAAATTTACTAGTATCATAAATGAAAAAGGTGAACTCACCACTGATGAGGAGGAAATTAAAATAATAACTAGGAATTATTTTGCCTAACTGTATGCCACCAAATTTGATATCAAAGTAAAATGGATTAATATTTATGAAAATGTAAGTTGCCCAGGTTAAATGAAGAGGAAATTAAATAACTAAATAGCATTATCTCGGAAAAAGAAATTCAACAAGCTATCATTGAACTCCCTAAGAAAAAATCTCCAGGGCCCAGATGGATTCACAAGTGAATTCTATCAAACATTTAAGGAACAATTTGTTCCAGTTCTAGGTTTGATAAATTTTTCCAACTCTTTGGAAAAATAGATGAATATGGAACTCTGTCTAATTCCTTTATGACACCATTATGGTGTTGATACCTTAACCAGGAAGAATCAAAACAGAGAAAGAAAATTATAGACCAATTTCCCTAATGAATACAGATGCAAAATCTTAAATAAAATCTTAGCAAAGTAATTACAAGTTATCACAAGAATAATACACTAAGACCAAGCAGGATTTATGCCAGGAATGCAGAGTTGGTTCACTATTAGGAAAACTGCTGGTATAATTGTCTAAACCAGCAACAACCCTAACAAAAATCATATGATTATCTCAACAGATGCTGGAAAAGCCTTTGACAAAATACAGCATCCATACCTACTAAAAAACTAGAGAGCATAGGAATACATGATTGTTCCTTAGAATGATAAGCAATATCCATCTGCAACCATCAACAAACATTATATGCAGTGGGAAGCTAGAGGCATTCCCAATAAGATCAGGGGTGAAACAAGAATGCCCATTATCACCACTGCTACTCAATATTGTGTTAAAAATGTTAGCTTCAGCAATAAGAGAAGAAAAAGAAATTGAAGGAATTAGAATTGGGAAGGAAGAAACAAAACTCTCACTCTTTGCAGATAACATGATGGTATACCTAGAGAATCCTTTTAAAAATCACCTAAAAAAAACTACTAGAAACAATTAGCAACTTTAGCAAAGTCACAGGATATAAAATAAACCCACATAAATCCTCAACATTTCAATATATTACTAGCAAGGTACATCAACAAGAGCTAGAAAGAGAAATTCCATTTAAAGTAACTTCAGGTGGCTTAGCCTTACCAGATCTAAAATTATATTATAAAGCATTGGTCCTCAAAACTGTCTGGTATTGGCTAAGAAATAGAGTCATGGATCAGTGGAATAGACTAGGTGCAATAATAGCAGGAAAAGATTATAGTAATCTGCTGTTTATCAAACCTAGAGTCCAACTTCTGGGATAAGAACTCTCTCTTCCATAAAAACTGTTGGGAAAATTGGAAGTTAGTATGGCAGAAATGGATTAGAACAACCTTTCATACCCTTTACCAAAATAAGATCAAATTGGGTACAGGATTTACACATAAAAGACAATAGTATAAGCAAACTAGGAGATCAAGGAATAGTTTATCTGTCAGATCTATGTAAAGGGAAGCAGTTTATGACCAAGGAAGAGATGGAGAACAAACTAGATAAAATTAATTAAAAACAAATTAGATAATTTTGATTACATTAAATTTAAATGCTTTCATACAAACAAAACCACTGTAACCAAGATCAAAAGAAATATAGTTAATTTGGAAACAATTTTTACAACTGGTATTTCTAACAAAGGACTCATTTCTAAAATATACAGATAACTGAGTCAAATTTATAAAAAAAAGCCATTCCCCAATTGATAAATGGTCAAAGGACATGCAAAGGCAATTTATAGATGAGGAAATCAAAGTTATCCATGTCATATGAAAAATTGCTCTAAATCATTACTTTTTACTTTTTATTTATTTTTATGGGTTTTTTTGCAAGGCAGTGGGGTTAAGCTAGGTAATTATTAAGTGTCTGAGGCTGGATTTGAACTCAGGTCCTCCTGACTCCAGGGCCAGTGCTCTATCCACTGCGCCACCTAGCTGCCCCCTCTAAATCATTACTGATTAGACAAATGCAAATTAAAGCAGCTCCGAGGTACCATTTCACATCTCTCAGATTAGCCAATATGACCAGAAAAGACAATGTTCAATGTTGGAAGGGATCTGGGAAATGTGGGACACTAATATATTGTTGGTGGAGCTGTGAACTCATCCAACCTTTCTGGAGAGCAATCTGGAATTAAGCCCAAAAGAGCAATTAACAATACCCTTTTTTAGGGTAAAAACATTACTTGTCCAAAAATATTTATAGCAGCCCTGTTTGTGGTGGCAAAGAATTGGAAATCCAGTAAATGTCCTTCAATTGGGGAATGGCTTAGCAAACTGGTATAGGTATGTCATGGAACACTATTGTTCTATTAGAAACCAGGAGGCATGGGAATTCAGGGAAGCCTGAAGGGATTTGCATGAACTGATGCTGAGTGAGATGAGCAGAACCAGAAAAACACTGTACACCCTAACAGCAACATGGGAGTGGTGTTCAACCTTGAAGGACTTGCTCATCCCATCAGTGCAACAATTGGGAACAATTTTGGGCTGTCTGCAAAGGAGAGTGCCATCTGTATCCAGATAAGGAGCTGTGGAGTTTGAACAAAATACAAGGACTATTCCCTTTAATTTGGAAAAAAAAAACCCAGGTATCTTTATTGTCTGACCTTGTTACCCCTGAGAATTCTATTCTCTTTAAGGATATGATTTCTCTCTCATCACACCCAAATTGGATCAAGGTAAAACATGGAAACAAAGTAAAGACTGACAGAGTGCTATCTGTGGGGTGGGGTGGGGGAGGGAAGCAAGATTGGGGGAAAATTGTAAAACTCAAATAATATCTTTAATAAAAAAATACCCTTTTTGGGGCATACTTTTTGATCCTGCAATACCAGTACTGGGTCTATACCCTGAAGAGATTATGAAAAAGGGTAAAAATATCACTTGTACAAAAATATTCATAGCAGCCCTGTTTGTGGTGGCAAAGAATTGGAAATCAAGTGAATGTCCTTCAATTGAGGAATGGCTTAACAAACTATGGCATATGTATGTCATGGAACATTATTGTTCTATTAGAAACCAAGAGAGATGGGATTTCAGAGAAGCCTGGAAAGACTTGCATGAACTGTTGTTGGTGAGATGAACAGAAAAAGAACATTGTACACCCTAATATTAACATGGGGTGATGATCAACCTTGATGGACTTGCTCATTCCATCAATGCAGTAATAAATACCTGAGTAAGAGAATACTACCTGTATCCAGAGAAAGAATTGTGGAGTTTAACCAAAGACCAAAGTCTATTACCTTCAATTAAAAAAAAAAAAGCTATCTTATGTACAACATTATTTTGCTATCTCTAATATTTTATTTTCTCTTCAAGGATGATTTCTCTCTCAACACATTTAATTTCAAATAATGGATAGCATGGAAACAATGTAAAGATTATCAGACTAACTTCTGTGGGGGGGGGGGGTGAAGGGAAGGGAAGGGGAGGGAAAATTGTAAAATTCAAAACCTTACCAAAAATGATAGGTAGAAACTACTATTGAATAATTGGAAAACTAATAAAATATGTTTAAAAAAGAAAAAAAGGAATGTTATCCCCTTTTCCAACTCTACTTTTTGGAATCCCAATTTCCTTCAAGACTCAGTCATCTTCTGCAAGAGGTTTCCTAGACCCTCTCCTCTTTTCTTTACCTTGTATCAAGGGGTTTTTGTTGTTGCTGTTTGGTTTTTGTTCCTCTTCCAAGGGGGTTGGGGAGGTGGAAAGGAGAGAAAAATAAATACAGGTTAAATTGGAAACAAAGATGTTACCTTGTCTCTGTGTGTCAATTGGCTCTCCAGTTAGAATGCAAGTTACCTGAGGGCAGCAAGTGTTTTACTTTTACCCTTGAATTTCCAGAACTTAACATAGTATCTATGTATGTAGTATATTCTAAATACATAATATATGCTTAATAGTTTACTGTTAAAAAAATAGTTAACTGGTGATTGGAAGAAAAAATTTAGTTGGCACCTGAATTTCCCCAACAACAACAAAATCCCTTTATATTTATTTGGCCTATCTCTTACCTGCATGTGACACATATAGAATTCCTTCCCTATAAAATGAGAGTTCTTGGTCCCCCAAAATGGATTCCTTCCAGAAGGGATAAGAGGTATACATGGTGCAGTAAAGAAAAAAAATAAAAAAGCACTGACCTGGGGACCTCAACTCTGAGTTCTGATCCTCATCTCTGATATTCTGCTTTGTGTCCCTGGGCAAGTGACTTTTCTACCCTGGGCCTCAGTTTTTTCACCCAACCAATGGAGGGGCTGAGACTACATGATGTCTAAAGTCCCTTCCTGCTCTTATGCCTCTAGAGCATGAAGTGAGAAGGAAACTTTTGACATGAACTGGTTAGCCTCAACTCCAGACTCTCCCATCTCTTCTCCAAGTGGCCTTTGGGCCCAATTTCTGAAACAAGCAGGGGAATTGGGATGGAGATGGGGATGTGTGTCTAGGCTCCTTGAAGGCTGCTCAAGATGCATCCTGAAGGATGAACAGCTTCTTGGAGCAGGCTCCCCAGGATCTGAGCAACCAGTTTAAGGGGCTAAGCCCTTTATTCTCACACACCTTAAGCACCTGGAGAGGGAAAGGGGAAGAGGGTTTACTTACCCTGACAGATCCCGCTGTAGAGCAAGAGTTCAAACAGAAAAACAGCAAAAGAAGACAGCAGACAGTTTAAAAAAAAATAGACATTTACAACAAGACTCAACAAAGCTCAACATATAGACATGACACAGACAGAAGGTCACAGAAAAGCAGTGTGTCTATGGGGGTGGGGGAGAGGGGCCTGAGCCCAGACTGGTCTGGTCTATAAGGATTCTGTTCTGCCACATTTCCTTCTCTATTTTCTGTCCACCATCCTGGGAAAGGAGGTCCAGAAAACAAGTCTTTTGTATATCGTTGGCAGTGCAATTAGGAGGAAGAGGGGGCACCAAAAAGGCAGGATTTGGCAAGCCAACCAGACTTAAGGACCAGTGTCTGTGGATGTTTGTACAACCACAGTCATTACCACCACCTAGTAAATAGTAAACATAGCAGACATGAGCACAAACAGGACAGGTAACTGGACTCCAGAGACAGATGGGATGGCTTATATCATATTCTCATTCATATTTTCTCTCTCTCTCTCTCTCTCTCTCTCTCTCTCTCTCTCTCTCTCTCTCTCTCCTTTCTCTTTCTCTTCCTCCCTTTATCCATTCCCCCCCCACCCTCCTGCCTGATCTGGTATGACTGTCTATCAGTCTACTTTGATGGGCAGAGACTAGTGCCAATTTCAAGGGAAGGTACTTATGAGCCATTATCTCCAGTCCTCCCATGAGGATCCTCTGGGATAGGCATCCTCAATGGGGCTGGGATTTCTGATATTTGTTGACTAAATCCAAATAAAATCTAAGAAAACTCCCCAAAGGGAGGACAAATTTACCATGCCCCTTCCCAAGGTAGAACCCCTCTGATCTGCTGCTCAGTGGAAGGTACCCTGAGGACCAAGATAGACTCACTTTTCTGCTATCACCTTTTTGGGGATGGGGATATAGGATCAACACTTAAGTGGCTTTCTCAGGGGCATTCTCTTTTTCAAGAGGTTGCCTGGGTCTGGACTGGAGAGAAGGTGATATTCAGAGCATCCCTCCTCCACACTTACCTTCCTAAGATAGTCAAAGAGTTCATCTTCACTGGCCACATGCTCTGGGGATGCCACCCCTGTTCTGTAGCATACAGTGTATAGGGCTTCCTCGAAGAGCATTTCCATCTGTTATGTATGTAGGGATGGTGGTGAGGCCAGGTGGAATGAGACATTGGATGATCTCTTGTCCACAGGCCCCCAGACAGCAAGCTGCACCTAGGCTGGGAATACTAGACACCCAGCCCACCAAGGCCAGGGGACTGAAGCACCCCAACCTCCCAAAGGAGAACCCTTGTGCTGAGGGGAATAGACCACACCCCAATGTGTCTAAGAAGAGCTAAGGAGTGGGACATGATCTGTTATCTCCATTACCTCCTTCTTGGTTGGCATCAGGCTTTCAGCAGCATAGCCAGGGTCCAGGGGCTCCCTAGGAGGAGGGGCACTGCTGTGTAAGACCCCCTGGAAGAAAAAAGGGGGATCAATGAGAAAGCTAGACAAGGGAAAGGAGGCAGAACCCTCTCAGTTGACAGCACCTTAGCTCGCTGACTACATGGTTGGGGTAGGGGGTAGTTAGGGTCTTCTACCACTATCTCTTTTTCCAACTGTTGCTTGCAAAATGGAGAGGAAGGTAGAGGTAGGAAGTTGTTAGTGGAGCAAAAGGATTTCCCTTCATCTAACCTCCCCTCCTAGAACAGGAAGCAGCTGCCTCCCCAGACTCTTAAATGGCTACCCTCTGGCACATGGGGTTAGTGGGATTTTTTTTGCTGCCAAGTGATAATGGAGCATGAATTTTTACTCTTGTTTATGTCATGGGTCTCTTTGGCAGTCTGGTGATGTCTATGGACCCTTTCAGAATAAGGTTTTTAAATGCATAAAACAAAATACATAGAATTTAAAGGAAATTAAATAGTTATTTTTAAAAAATAGTTCAGACACCCTGAACTAAGAACACCCACATTAGAAGACCCATAATGCCAGAGCTGGATAGGTGGGTTACCTCTCTATGAGCAGATGGATTAAGGAGCCTCAGGCTCCTACCCCTGGAAACCTCTAGCACTGTTTGGTCCTGGGCTCTTGGATTGCCTTCACATAACCAATAGAAAGCCCTTGAGTTATTTAAAGAGCAACCAAGTAAACACCTTCCTCATCCAGTGAAGCCACAAGACTCCAGGCCAGAACTTCCCACAGGGAAATAGCTTGGGGAACTATCTAGAGAGTCAGAGTAGACAGCAATGGAGCTCCTGAACTCTTTAGTCTGTCTGCCCATCTCACCTCCAGACGCCCCAAACGCTGTCTAGTTTCCTTCTTCTTCAGAATCAGCTTCATCTTTGAAAAGAAGTCACCATCATCTCCTTCCTCCCTGGAAGATAAGAAGAGGCAGAGAGTTTCAGGGTGAGCCATGGAATGTGACCCAAAGGCAGCATGTCTGGGGTCTGGGTCAACAATCCTGGCAGATGCATTCCTGTCCCTGGTCCCAGTCATCATTCTCCAATAATAATAATAATAATAATAATAATAATAATAATAATAATAATAATAATAATCCTGACAACAACCATTTCAACAAGTTATATATCTCTATATATCTCTATGGTACTTTGGGGTTTGCAAAGTTCTTTCCTGACTACATCCTGTGAGGAAAGTAGCACAAATATTATTACCCCCATTTTACAGTTTCAGAAAACTGAGACTCCAAAAAGTTGAATACCTTGCCCAGGGTCACAGAGCCAGAAAACAGAAAACCCAGGATTCAGCCCAATGCTTTCCAACTCTAGATCTAAGTCTTTTCATTATGTCAGTGCCTGAGAGATGGGTCTCCATTTTCTCATGAGCCATGTAGAGATAAAAGGAAAATGAGCAGGGAAATACAGCTCTATTACAAGGACCAAGTGGTTTCCAACTCCAAGTTCAGAGTCAGTAACCTTGGTGTTTGCCTTCTAGAAGATCACAGTATCATAATATTTAGAGCTTGATACAATCACAGAGGGGAATTTAAGAAAGGAAGGGAGGGAGCTCCTTTTGGCTCACAAGTTAATTAACTTGTTCAGAGTCTGCAAGATTTGAACTCAGATCTCCTGACTCCAAAATTAGTGCTCTTCCCATTACATCCCAGTGTGTCTTACCAAGTGTTATTTCTAGGAATAAATAGCTTTTCCAGTCTTTGAGGACTTTGTAGAGTTTCCAATCAACCCTCTTACTTTTGTCTCTACCTGTTTTTGCCTGGACTTATTTCCCTTTACCCCAACCTGCACACTTCATTTCTAGATGAATAGATTGAGTCCCAGGGAAGTACAGTGACTTGTCCAGAGTCACATGGGAACTGACAACCTAGAAAGGGGGAGAATTTAGGTACTTTAGCCCCTTTCCATTGTTACATTCATCTGTGACCATCACCCAGTAAAATGAGGGAAGGTTAACAATAAAAATAGGTCCCTAACAAACTGCCACCTCTACCATTTCCAGATGACAGTTTTCACTTGGGCATAGACACAATGCAATGCCCTGCCATGCTGGGGCAAAGAGACATTAGTTAGAACTACCTAACATTTGGAATATGTATCTAAAAATGTGAGTGACTTCTCTTTCTGAGGCTTCAGTCCTCTAACTGAATAAGAGGAAGGTTACTTATGGAGAGGACTGGGGCTTTGAGGAGCATAGGAATAAAGGGGAAAAGAGGACTCTGGAAAGGGAATGGGAAAAAAGCTCAATGCCTGTTCAGTGACCCTCTCAAGCAGCCAGCCCATGAATCCTACCTCTTCCTTCTGTTTATGAAAAAACAGTGAAGAAAAATAGGACATGTGGAGGTAAGGGAGAGGGAGAGAAGAAAATGTGTGACCTCAACCCCTCTTTTCTATTGGGCTCCTTCTCAACAATACTCAAACCTTTTGAAGTGGGCTTCTTAGGAAACAGAGCTGATTTGAATTCTCTGATTAGATTTCAGGAAGACTGAACATCTCTCATCAATGAGTAGCCCGGAGAAGTCATTCAGCCTCTTTTGTGTTCCCCAGATACAAAAGATGAAATGGAAAAAGGTGAAAGAAACAAAAATGATTTCTGCCTGAAGAGTAGAAGTGGGGGTGAGGAGGAGGTGGAGAAGAGAGTCAGAATGGGTCTTGAGACTGTAAAAGCTCCACACAGAGGAAGACAGTGAACAGTCATTCAGACTACCTGAGGAAGAATCAGAGGAAAAATGGGCTTGAAACTGCATCAGAGCCTTTGCTGCAGCAAAAAACTGAAAACAATTCCCCATCTATTGGGGAATGGATATATTCATTATGACATATGAGTGTAATGAAATATGATAATGCTGGGGACAGTTACAGGAAAAGATGAAAGGGACAGTTTCAGGAAAACCTTGGATGACTTGTATGAACTGATACATAGGAAGCAGATAGAACCAGGAGGATAATATACATACAGCATTGTAAAGGAAAACAAAATTTGAAAGACTCAAAAATTCAGATCAATACAATGACACTATATCCCAGAAGACAGAGGATAGCGTATTCCACCTGTGAAGCACATTTTATTTCCAATCTGGGAACTAGCTTTGTTTGACTATGTATATTTATTATGAGAGTTTTCATTTTCTTTTCCTGTGGTGGGGATGGGAGATTGGAGAGAGAGAAGAAATAAATGCTTGGTTATTTGAAAAAATTATCTTAATTTCAGAAGAACTGTAGCAGAAGAGATTTAGGGTGCATGTAAAACAGAACTTCCTTTTAGTGAAAGTTATTGGAGTTTGCAGTGGATGAGCTGGAGAGGGGGGAGCCTTAATCTTTGGACATTTCTGGTGATGGCCTTGATTCCCATCTGTTGATAATCAGGAAGACAGAATCTGAAGGAGAGAATTTAGTACAAGCCTACATCTATCTGCAATGGAAGGAGCCTCAGAGGGAAATGAGATCAACTTCTCTGTTTTTATGGAGAAGAAAATTGAGGACCAAAAAGTGAAGGGATCTAATTCCTTTCTTTACATTGTAGAACCAACAGAATGTACAATTCTTATTGAGATAAGCTCTTAACATAGGCACATTGTGTGCCTATATAGCTTTGATGTGAATAAAAATAGCTCCCCAGAAGGAAGAGATGCTAGGGATCCAAAAAATAACAAATATGACATTTCATCTTCCCCCTAAAAAGGGCAGGTCAGCTTCAATAATCTGCCATGGAACAGTTGTCACTGTCAAAGTCAGTTAGACAAACCAAACCTCCCTCCCAGGGTCCTATCCTTCCTACTGCAGATGAGGGGGAATGTGATGATTCTGTGGGCATAGTTGCAAGTTCATGAAAATCAAGATGGCAGATTTATATAGTGGGGGAAGGACCTTTTCCCTAGGTGGGGAGTAGGGTGAGGGATTCTCAGTTAACCGGTTTCCTACTTATCAATCTTTTTGGTCAATTAAATTTAGAGGAACCAGATAGGATTAGACTCTTGGTTGATCTTGTCCTCAAGTCCCTTCCTTCCTGCAGACATCCTACATATAGCTGGGTGACTCTATTCCAGAGACACAGTGGTGATCATCTCACTCCTCACAGAACCTTTATCAGCTCTAATGGATGCCATACTAGGCTTGGAATCAGGAAGACTCTTCCTGATGTCTGGCTGTGTTTCCCTGGGCAAGTCACTCAGTCCTTGTATGTCTCAGTTTCCTCAGCTGTAAAATGAGCTAGAGAAGAAAACAACAAAACACTCCAATGTCTTTGCCAAGAAAACCCTAAATAGGGTCATGGAGAAGTGGGCACAACTGAAAAGATTAAACAACAAAATTTGTCTAGTGAATAAAATATGAACTCCCTCACTCTGGCATTCAAAATCTTCCATAAATCCTCCAGACCAGCTAGGCCAATTACCCCCCCTCCCCAACTTTATTCAAGTTAAACAGACTCTCCTTCTTATACATTTTGCCTAAACCTCTCCTTTGCATTTTCCTGCTCAAGTGTTATACCATACTTCTTTTGTTTTGCTTTATTTTCTAAATGACAAAATGTAAGCTCTTGAGCACTTGTCTCTGTAATTCTGTCACCTAGTAAAGTGCTGCCAAGCACTTATGCTGCTTAGATGTTTTAGTTGTGACTGATTCTCTGGGACTCCATTGCTATTTTCTTCTCCAGCTCATTTTACAGATGAGAAAACTGAGGCAAATAGGGTGAAATGACTTGTCCAAGATCACACAGCTTGTAAACGTCTGAAGATGGATGTGAACTCAGGTCTTCTTTACTCCAGGCCTGGCATTATGTCCCTGTGGCTGCCCTGACAGGCATTTAATAAATTTTATTTCATTTTTTTGGTTTTTGCTAGGCAATGGGGCTGTGACTTGCCCATGGTCACACAACTAGGTAATTATTAAGTGTCTGAGGTCAAATTTGAATTCAGGTCCTCCTGACTCCAGTGCCTGTGCTCTGTTCATTGCGCCACCTAGATGCCCCATTTAATAAATTCTAACTGAGATCAATAGGAGTCCTGGAGCTTTAGTCTTGCTTAGGATAAATGCTAAGTCTTCTTAAGCTCTCCTATTTCCATCTGCATATATACCTGTAGACTCCTCCCTATAAAAATCATCACTTCTTGCTGGAGTCTCATCTAGTTTGGGAGTGGGAATGGGGTGAGATCTAGAGAACATCATTCAGAAAACAGCAACAGTTTGGGGATGTCAAGAGAGGAAAATGAGCTTTTCCTAAAAGTGTTGATATAAATGACCTTTGTAAGCTGAAGCTGGTAAGATTAGTGCTATTAGACAAGAAACTATAACTCCCCATCCCCATCCCACATCCAATTGGATCAAGATCTGTTCCACCTGGGCACTGTAGACTCAGCAAGGTCCCAGCCTCTATGGGACTCACCTGGCCACACTTGTCTCAGGCCCACCTTCTTGCAGGGAGGAGCTGGGTCCTGCTGCTGCTCCAGATGTGGCTGCCTCATCAGCTCTTCTTCGAAAAGACTGGCTTCTCTGAACCTGCCTCAGCACACTGCTTTTGATATCCAATAGGGTTGACATGATTGCTGTCTGGAGGGCTGAAGAGAAGAAAGAAGAGAGATGAAGTTTAGGGATGCTCATCTCAAGAGGTCCACAAAACTCAAATTCAAGTCAACAGACATCTATTAAATAGACACCATATATGTAAGATATTACTGGATGCTGGGAATAAAAAAGACAAAAAGGCAAATGGTTCATTCCCTAAAGGATCTTATACTTTACTGGAAAAACAATATGTAAACAAGTTAGTCAATTATAAGATAATAATAAGAGGGAGAATGCTAACAATTAGGATGTCAGGAAAGGTTTTTCCACATCAAGCATCACCTGAGCTGAGTTTGGAAGGCAGCTAGGGATTCTAAAGAGTCCCAGGTAAGGAGGGCATGCATTCCAAACATGGGGGAATGATGAAATGCTGAATTCAGGGACTTAGCTGAAAAGGAGGACAATGATCTCCAAAGAAGGGACAGTGTCCTGGTTCCCAAGGTAATGATACCCAGGTCCCAAAGTGCGATCAGTCTGGAGAGTGGGAAAATAAGTTGTATCCTGGGAAAACTTCCCTCTTTCCTCTCCGTGATTTCAATCCATTCTCTTGAAAGGGATATTATAACCTAACCCCTACCCAAGTATCCAAAGCAGGGGTAGCTAGGTGGCACAGTGGATAAGAACACCAGCCCTGGAGTCAGGAGTACGTGAGTTCAAATCTGGCCTCAGACACTTAATAATTACCTATAATAATTAATTAATTGATATAATTAATTAATTAATAATTAACTGTGTGGCCTTGGGCAAGCCCGGAGTCAGGAGTACCTGAGTTCAAATCTGGCCTCAGAAACTTAATACTTACCTATAATTAATTGATTAATAATTACCTATGTGGCCTTGGGCAAGCCACTTAACACCATTGCCTTGCAAAAAACCTAAAAAGCAAAACAAAACAAAACAAAAAACAATCCCCCCCCCAGTATCCAAAGCAGCAGCTGTGTAAGCATCATTGGTGAAAATCCCCACAACCCTCATATCCACTTTCTGTCCTCTGCAAAGTGAGTGGACTAGGATGAACAAGCATGGGTGAGATGTGTTCTTCATCACAAGCACTTTCCCTCCAAAACCACTTCTTCCAAATTTTTCTATCACATTCAAAGACATCATCATCCTGACATTCACCTACCTCCTCACCCTTCCTCAAGGGCAGCTAGATGGCACAATGAATAGAGCATTGGCCCTGGAGTCAGGAGGACCTGAGTTCAAAACCAGCCTCAGATCCTTGACACTTACTAGCTTAAGCAAGTTACTTAACCCTGATTGCCTCCAATCCAGGGCTATCTCCAGTCATCCTGAATTGTATCTGACCACTAGCTCCAGATGGCTCTGAAGGAGAAAGTAAGGCTGACTCTTGAATCAAAGATTATTACATCTTTATCTTATCCTTTTTACTTTATACTTTATAATGCATATAATTACTAGTAAAGTATTATATATATTCACACAATTTATAAATAAGCAAACATATTCAGGGTATATGTTTTAATTTTTTTTACTGAAAAAAATAAAAAATTTCTACCATTCATGTTCAGTTTTGAATTCTGGATCACTACACACACACACACACACACACACACACGCACACACACACTCTGCACTTGCCTGGTGTGCTCATTCGCCCACATTGCTATCTCAATAGTTTCTGTTCCTCCTTGATAGATTCTTTATCCCATTCTTCTCAGTGGTTCTTCCAAACATTGTCCCTCTCTCAACACCTTCTCAAAAACCACCTTGCCCTCAGCAGAAGTTTTGGTCCCCATCCTAACTGATAGAAGCCATATGCTGTAAATGTCCTTTTCTTCCCACTTCATTTATCTAAATCCCTTTAAATCTCCCCCTCCCCTTCTCCTTTATTCCCATTTTAGGGCAGCTAGGTGGTACAGTGGATAGAGACCAGCCCTGGAGTCAGGAGTACCTGAATTCAAATCCAACCTCAGACAATTAAAAATTACCTAGCTGTGTGGCCTTGGGCAAGTCATTTAATCCTACTGCCTTGTAAACCCCCACCCCCCAAAGACCCAAGGCTCTGTGTCCTTTAATTTACTTCAAGTTTCTTTAATCATTCCTGATCTGTCAGCTTTAATCTCTTTCCATCTTCTGGTTCTTTCCTTTCTTCCTTTCTGTTTCACCTCCCCCCTATTTTCTCCTGACCCTAGGGTAGGATTGGGCATGGGAAGAAAGTAGGGTAAGTAGCATTCCAACCCCTTAAACTATCAGCCACCTTGATCTCTCTCTTCCCTCTCTTTAATAAACTCCTAGAAAGAACTCTACACCTCATAGCTGGCTCCATGCTAGCCCTTACTTCCTAACCATTCTACTTACTTCTATAACCCTTATACGCTGTGTTCAAACTTCTCTCCCTAAGAGGCTGCCAGGAATCTCTTCATTGACCTAAGACCTTTTTTTTCCAGTTCTCATCTTCCTTGATGTCCCTAAAGTTGTTTAGGCTGTGTACCAATTCCTCTTCTTGGATACCTTCTCTTTTAGAACAGAAGAAAGAAAAGAAGATAAATCCCTTTAAGGTGACCTCTCATCATCTTTATAGTCCACTTTATAGTCCACTGTCTATTGGAGCCTCTTGTCTGCTCCTGCTTTCCTGACTAGATTTTGTATTCCCATTGTCTGCTTGAAATGACCTTCCTTCACATTGTAACCAATTCTTAGGGCTCTGTTTGAGGGGCCACTCCAAGGAGCCTTCCCAGAGGACTCCAAGACCCTGATTTCCCTTCCCACATCACCCTTCTAAGTCTTTGGTACCTAATGATGTAGTGGAAAAAAAAATCAGAGAACTTAAGAGTTGGAAATTTGGGGAAAGAAGGACCAGCAAACACGATCTTCTCTCCAGGGGTTCATGGTCCAGGAAGCATAGAGAAAAATGCTTGTTTCCCAGAAAGAGGATTTCCTAAGTACATCCCAGATGAAGCCCAGCAGGGGAACTGCCATCAGCACCTGGAAATGCTACCAAAAATGTACTACCATTAGGAGAGAAGCTTGTTTGGAGGCTGAAATTGGAGCTGTTGATGAATGTTTGATTGTCACTCACTTTTTACCCCAGGAGGGAAAAAAGCCTCTTACTTCTACTAATGGGCTCTATTCTTCCTCCTTTCTGTCCTCCATCCTCCCTTGCCTTCTCTTTTTAATCAAACCTCAAGAGAGGGGGGGCTTTAGGGAAAGGAGACTTCAAGATGCTGTTTCTTCAGGTGTCTAGCAGCTTCGGCTATTGGAAGAGTTGAGTGGTAATCCCTCAAGGGCTCAGGATTAGCTGAGTTGAATTTAGTCTGCATTTAATCTAGGGAAATGGAGGATAAGGGAAAAGATGTCCCTTGTGGAGGAGGGGATGGGAAAAGTCTTGCCCAAGAGAATGCCATTAATAGCAACATATATTTGGATAGTATAGAACATGCTGGTATACTCTCTCTCCTTAGTGGTTGCTATCATATGTCAAGAACTAGGTGATTCTCTTAACTTTTTCAAAACCTTTTGTTCTTGTCTCACAGTTGTCTTCTCTCTCCTACTCCCACTATTATTTTTAAGACCTTCAGGATTTGTAGAAACAACCTGATCCCCTGAGTCTTCTCAACTCCATCAACTTTCCCTCCAGTCTCACTTCAACCACAAAACTTAACCTCTAAGAAATGTATTGTTGGGAAGGGAGGAGGGAAAGAAAAGAGGGAGGATAATTTGGAATTCAAAACCTTTCCAAAAAGTGAATATTGAAAATTGTCCTTGCATGTAATTGGAAAAAATCAAATTTAAAAAAAATTAAGCAAAAAGTTAGACCAAAAAAGGTATCATTTCACATTTTGAGCACAACCTTGAATCCTTCTACCTCTTCCATCTTCTCACACACATTAACCTTCCTCTTCTCCCCTTATCCTAACATTTGATCCCTTGACCCATTGCTATTTATCTAGTCCATCTCTTTCTGCTCTGGCTTCACTTGTTTCCAGGCTTGATTTTGTCCCTTACTTTTTAATCCTTTGATGCTTCACTAGCACTCACCCTACTTTCTGCCCATGCCCAATCCTACCACTCCATCCAACAAGTTCTCATTCCTGCTATCCTAATTCCTGCCATCCATTTTTTCTCCTCCTGTCCCAGCACCAATTAGTATTGATGGAGAAAGTCACAAAATCAAGTTGGCACTGTGAATCTTTATGATCCTTCTCTGTCCCTATTAACCCCTCTTCTCAGTCCCCACTGGGATATTTTGTTTTTAAATTTTATTTATTTGAAGCAATGGAGTTAAGTGACTTGCCCAAGATCACACAGCTAGGTAATTATTAAGTGTCTGATTTGAACTTAGGTACTCCTGACTCCAGGGCCGGTGCTCTATCCACTGCGCCCCACACTGAGACTCTTGATAAGAAGTTCAAGACA
Organism: Macrotis lagotis; assembly: GCF_037893015.1. Lineage (NCBI taxonomy): Eukaryota > Metazoa > Chordata > Mammalia > Peramelemorphia > Peramelidae > Macrotis > Macrotis lagotis. The sequence goes on along the minus strand of NC_133665.1, from coordinate 57,924,345 downwards.
ACTCAACAAGCATTTATTATGCTCCTACTAGCACTGGAGAAATAAAGCTAAAATCACAGTCTCTGCTCTCAAGGAGTTCACAATCTAATGGAGGGAGACAATGTGCCAACAACTATGTGCAAACTACATATATATATGTGTATATATATATATATATACATATATATATATATATATATGATGTATACAGGATAAACTAGAATTAATCAACAAAGTCAGGAGGTGGAAATGAGGAAGGAGAGAATTGTAGACATTATGAAAATGCCTAGTACTTCAGAAAAGCCTGGAAAGACTTGCATGAACTAATGCTGAGTAAAGTGAACAGAATCAGGAAAACAAAGTACACAGTACCAGCAACATTGTGAGATGATCAACTGTGATTCCTCTCAGCTGTTCAGTGATCAAAGATGATTCTAAAAGACTTGTGATGGAAAATGTCATTCACATCTAAAGAAAGCACTGAATGCAAACCAAAGCATACTTTTTTCACTTTTTAAAATTTGTTGTATGTTTTTCTTTTTCTCATAGTTCTGATTCTTCTTTCATAACACGACTAAAATGGAAATATGTTAAACATGATTGTGCATGTATAATCTTATTAAATTATTCTATGTCATGGGGACAGGAAAGGGAACAGAGGGAAGAAGAAAAATGTGGAACTCAAAAATTTGTAAAAAGATGATTGTTGAAAACTATTTTTGCATGTAATTGAAAAATAAAATATCATTCTATTTTAAAAAAGAAGAAGGGGGGGCAGCTAGGTGGCACTCGTAGATAGAGCACTGGTCCTGGAGTCAGGAGGACCTGAGTTCAAATATGACTTCAGACACTTAATAATTGCCTAACTATGTGATCTTGGGCAAGTCACTTAACTCCATTGCCTTAAACAAATAAAAAAAAAATAAAAAAAAAAAGAAGAAAGAAAATGTCCAGTCTGGAGATGGGCCAGTGTTACTGGATCAAAAAACAAATATCTGGAGGAACTTAGATTTCCAAACTTTCTCTCTTCCACTCCTTAGAAAGGAGGGAAAATTTTTCTACCAACTTTACTTTCCTCCCCCCACATACACAATCCCTTCTACTTCCTTAAGAAAACAGAGGCTGTCTGATATGAATTTCCTCAATTCCTTTTTTTTCTATTCCTCAAAATGTTTCATCATCACCACCTCTTTCCCTAAAAGAAGACACACCTCTTACTAGACTGTTAGAGATAGAGAACCTGAATTCAAATGCCAGCTCTGCTACCTATGACCTGAATGACTTGGGCAGGTTATTTCACCACTTTCTGGGACTCAGTGTCTTCATTTGTAAAACAAAGGGGTTGGTCTAAATCACCTCTGACCACATAATTCCTCCAATGTCTCAATCCTAACTCTAAACCTATGGTCCTATGATCTATATATTTTTTTTGCTTTCTCTCTTTATACTCCCTTGATTATCTCATTCATTTTCTCTATGCAGATGCCTCTATGTCTAGACCTTATTCCCTTTTGGAATTTCACACCCACATCTCCTTCTACCTTAAGTACAGATGTGCTCAGGTAGTCCATCAATCCCTCCAATTTGGCATGTCCAAAACCTAGTTTATTTCTTTTCTCTCTGAATCTACTCCTTCTATTTCCTTCAGTGGCACCATCCTTTATCTAGCCTCCCATGTTCATCGATTAATTAGGGATCAACTGACATTACATATAAAATGTTCTACAAAACTTAAGGCATTACATAAATCTTTGGGATTAATATTGTTATTATTATTGTTATAGCCTCCCCCACCCCCTGTAAAAGACTCCTTGAGGACAGGGACTATTGCTATTTTTGTTTAAATATCACCAGAATTATCATGATGCCTTACACACATTATACATTTAATGAAATTCTGTTGAATTGAATTGATACCACCCTAGCCTCCCACCACCACCACTACTGCACCAAAGGCAGGCATTTATTTCTAGTAGGTATAATGGGTTATTACTACTTTTCTCCAAATGAGGCAGGGTTGTAGCAAAATGTACAGAACAGGGTGTTTCAGGGGCTCCCATTTCCAGATGACATTGTACCAATTTCATCTAGTCCTGGAATACTACAAGATTTCTTCAATGATATCTATAATTTCATCATTCGTATGGGAATGACCAAGTGGATGAAGACTGCCAGCGGACTATATTATGGCATGCAGTTGGATGGACAGATCAATAATTTCATCCTTCGTGTCTCCAATAGGTGCTGCCCAGAACTGAACAAGAAGAAGAGAATGAGCTCAATCACATCTGGGAGAATGCCCAACATTTTCAGCACTCTCAAATTGCTCTCTAACAGATTTCAATCAGAGGAAGGTATCCAACATATTGGAGCGATTCCAGAAGATGTGGACAAGAGTTGAAGGATAAGAACATATAGTTGGATCATAGTCTGTACTGGAGAAAGTGAAGAGAGCATCCTTGATGATAAAATAGTGTTTATCCAACTTTTGTGATAATGAAAGGCATAGGCTATACATTTATTCCCACTAATGGAGGTAAGCAACATCAGGTAATATATGAATTACAGATACACAGAATTGCAGAGCTGGAAGAAGTCTAATCTAAGGCTTTTATTCGAGAATATGGGAAAAACTAAGAAAATGGGGCCCAGGGAAGGGAATGGACTTAACCAAGCTCATATAGTGAATGAGTGAGTGGCAGTCTCCTATTCCTAGCACCATGTTTATATTTTTTTTAGGTTTTTTTTTTTGGCAAGGCAAATAGGGTTAAGTGGCTTGCCCAAGGCCACACAGCTAGGTAATTATTAAGTGTCTGAGACTGGATTTGAACACCATGTTTATATTTGACTTGAGAATAAATTATAGTGTTTAGTATTGTGTTTGGCATACAGCAGGTGCTTAATAAGTGATTTTTTTTGGTTAATAATACTAACCAGACTAACAACCACTAATGACTGGGAGAAAGAAGAGAAGGATGACTTGAGGGATGTTGAGCTAGTAATAAATGCTTGTCACAAATCATCAACCAGGAAACCTAATCTATCTAGAGAAGTAGCCATATTTGTCCCAAAGAAGCTGTCTGGATGTCCTGGGCTAACTATTCCTGGCCATGGGAGGCTGGCTTAAACAGCTAGTCCAAAGCCATCCTCTGTTCTCCATCCTCCATCCTCCCTGTCAGCCTGGGCAATTATTTGGTACATCTACTGCTTCAGAACCCACCCTATTCCAAGCTTATGAAAACCCAAATAGGGTGACTGGAAAGGGTGTTGGACCTAGAGTCAGATCTCAGGTCTAAACACATACTAGCTTTATAACCCTGGATAATCACTTATCCTTCCCACAGCAAGGTTTTTCCATCTGTAAAATGGCGCTTATTCCAGGATTCCCTTTCTATTACAGGTGATATGAGGTAATCAGTTTAAAACATTTTTTAAATGTGAGTTGCTTTTTATTTTAAACATGAGAGTACATCTATAAGGTATATTAGATTATGCGATGTCATGGGGAAAGGAAAAGGAAGGGAGGAAGGCAGAAAAATGTGAAACTCAAAAGCTAACAAAAAATCAATGTTGAAAACTATCTTTATATGAAATTGGAAAAAATAAAATAAAACTTATTTTAAAAAATGTGAGCTGCTTTTCTTGTAAGGATACTTCGTGCTTCTCAGAGAACTTCTCCAAGTAATGAAAATGAAATGAATAGCACCACTAACTTAGAACTAAAGGGGAGCATAGAGGCTATCTAGTGCAACTCCCTCATTTGGGGGTGGGGCCTCAGAGAGGCTCTACCATCCAGTTGTTCCAGTTTTCACAAGGTTTTTGTCAGGTACCTACTCTGAGCAAAACACTGCCCTAGTCACTAGGGAAACAAAAAAACAGAGAGAACAGACCCTACCCTCAACCTTCTATTTGACCAATTCTCTTTTTAAATAGATATTTTTGTTTTGACATCTTATTTTTCTTTAATATATCCCTCTCCATCCAAAGAGCCATTGCTTTGGTAACAAAAATTAAAAAGGAGGGGAAACAATTTTGCAAAATTAATCCACATATCATTGGCATATGACAGCATATGCAACAATATTCCCATACCCTAAGGCCTTTAATTCTGCAAAGGGAGATACATTTTTTCCTCTTTTCCAAGACCAAACCTAAAACTCATGTTCCAATGATTAGGGGTGCCAAGGACCATTTGGATGTCAATAAACTCATTTTGGGGCTATATTTGGTTAAACATTTCATTAATTCACGCCTAAAAGGCTCCTGGATTTATTGAATTTCTAGTCGACCTGTAGTTGCCTTGACAACACCAGACCAATATGATCCATGGGGTTGGTTGGAGGTTCCCTATCTTGGTAGTAAGACCCTTGAACCTGGAAACAAAGCAAGTGGATTCAAATCCAAAGCTGACTTCTGGACAAAGCATTTCATTTCTCTATCAAATGAGGCAACAGCTCCCATTTACATAGCATTTTAAGGTTTGCAAAACATGTTCCTGTATACTATCTCCCTTGATCCTTGCAAAACCCCCTTTGCATTGATTATCACTCTCATTTTACAGAAGAGGGAACTGAGGTTCAGAGATGAAGGGACTTCCTCAGGCTCATCCCTCTAATAACCATCTCAGGTGTAACCATCTGCTCTCCCAGGCTGCTTCTCATTATGCTGGGCTGACTGAGGTGATCCCCCAAGGGGCGATCCCATCAAGCTTTAAATCCGATGAGCTGAGCCCCCCAGGCCGGGCTCTGCCACCTTCACAGACCAACGGGTCGCCTCCGAGGCTCAGCCTGTCTGGGAAGCCGCAAGTCCCTCGGGATTGGAGAAGCGGCTTCCTCACCTCAGGCTGCAATTATCCCAAGAAGCCCCCCTCCGCCGGCTGGGAGGGGGCAGGGAATGTTTCAACAACTTTTTAGGCTGTCTTGGCACCACATCCTCTTAATTGCATTTCGAGCAACAATTAAGTATTTAAATAAGAGCAGACCCTTGCTGATTTTCTCGGAGGAGCTGGGAAATGGGGGAGCTAAAGAGGGCTATTACTGAATTAACACAGGATTAATTGGCACACGCTTTAGGTAGACACATTACTCCTTCCAGCAAGGCACCCTGATTGCTGTGAATAGCATCTTAATTTGAAATTGCTTCCTAGGAGGGCTAAGCCTAGTCTTTGTTTGCTGCACAGGGCTCTCAGCTGAGGAGGCTGCTCTGAAGCACCAGCAGCAGCCTCCAAGGAGGGAGGGAGGGAGAGAGGAAAGGAAGGAAGGAAGGAAGGAGGAGAGAAAGAAGGAAGGAAGGAGGGATGAAAGGAAAGAGGGATGGAGGGAAAAGAAGAAGGGAGGGAGGAAAAAAGGAAGAAAGGAGGGAGAGAGGAAAGAAGGAGGAGAAAAAGAAGGAAGGAGGGAGGAGAGAAGGAAGGAAGGAGGGAAGAAAAGAAAGAGGGAGGGAGAAAAGGAGGGAGGGAGGGAAAAGGAAGCAAAGAGGGAGGAGAGAAAGAAGGAAGAAGGGAGAGAGGAGAGGAAGAAAAGAGGGAAGAAAGAAGGAAGAAAGGAGAGAGGAGGGAGGGAGGAGAGGAAGAAGAAAAGAGGGAAAGAGGAAAGAAGAAAGGAGGAAGGAGGGAGGGAGGGAAGAAAGAAAGCAAGTTGTAGAATTGAAGACCATTAACTCTTTCAAGAAGCCAGTTAGTTGGAAAACCTTTTCTTAGACAAATACCTGGAGATAGTCTGTTAGTTGATCAACAAACATTTATTACTATGTACCAGCTGTACACTGGGGATAAAAAGAAAGGCAAAAAATGGTCCTTGTCCTTGGGAAGCTCACATTCTAATCTCAGGATATTACTTTCTCACATGTAGGAGAGGTGACTCTCACTTTTACAATAATTGCCTTGGTTGTACTAAGGTTAACTGGAGACTTAGATGAATTGGGGACAGGTCTTCCCAACACCAGTGTCTCTCATTTTTTCATATAATGGTAGCTCTAGATCTGGGAGACTTCAGAGGCCATCAAGTCTAATCCCTTTCATTTTAAGGTAAGGAAATTAGCCTAGAGAGGCTAGGTGACATGCTCACAAAACTAGTAAAGGTCTCAGGCAAGCAAAATTCAAACTCAGATCTTTCAGACTAACTCCAATGCTCTATCAAGTTTCCTGTTTTTGTCCCCAGACTCCTGGGCTACTATGCTCTGAACTCTCTTAATCAAGTTTCATTTGTTTATGTGCCTTATTCTTTGCCTGTAGGACAAAGACATCACAAAAGAGAAACTGAGGTTCAGGAGAAAGTGATGTGACTTTTACTTAAAATCATCACATGGCAGGCATAATCTTCTAGATGTTGAAGATGCAGTTGTTATTTTTGTTGAAAAGAGCTGAATGGATTGAGAAAAGAAGTGACTGGTCTGACTAGCATCAGACCCCAGTTTAACAACAGACTGAATAGAAGGGAAAATTTGTAGATCCAAGGAGGAAAGGATACCTTCTGGGAACACAGGCTTCAAGGCAATCTATGGATTCTAGTGAACTGGACACAGTGGGACCTGGCACCTCCTCCCCTTCCTCATGAATCCTGATTGATATTTGGTGTTTACCTTAATCAGTCCTTCTTGAAATAAGAGTGGCAACTTTGCCTGGAGAACTATGGACCTTTCATCAAGAAGAAAGACTCAAGATCTCCCCTCTCAGAGAAAAATCCTGCTCCATTTCCTTTTCCTTACCCCCATGCTAAGAATTACTTCACCTCCAGTATTGGAGTGATGGCTGTTCATTAATTACATCAGGAAGCAACCAAGGCCCTTATTGGAAAGTTCTGATCATTAGGATATACTTCTTTATACTGAATTAAAATTTACCCCCTGATCCTAGATCTGCCCTAAAGGGGGAGATGGAGGTTATATCCCCCCATCCCGCAGGAGGAGATGAGACAAAGAATCCAGGCAGTTCATCAGAGACCTCCTTTGGCTGTGATATCCAGTTGGTTTCCCTGACTCAAGTATCTCTATTGCAACATATCCTCTCTTCAGCTGACAAAGTGATCATTCTAAAGCTCAGGTCTGACATCGCCCTGACCCCCTATTTAATAAACTCCAGTTACTCCCTATTCCAGGATCAAATAGAAAACTCTCAGATAGGTTTTTAGAGTTCTTTACAACTAGTCTCTTCCTATCTCTCCACTCTTCTCACACATTACTCTTCACTACTCTGTCATTGACCCTGAACTTCTTGTAATTCCTCACACTTCACATACCATTTCCTTCCTCCTGACATGCATCCCATATCTGGAATGTTCTCCCTCCTCACCCCTGCCTCCTGTCTTTCTTCCCCAGCCTCCTTCAGTCTCAACTCAAATCCCAACTTCTGCCAAAAAACCTTTCTTGATCTGCCCTTCTCTCCTCTCTTCTCCCCCATCCATTGCTAATACAATGCCTCTTCTTCGAGATAATTTCCCATTTGTACACAGTTGTCTGCATGTTGTCTGTTTCATCAGATAAACTCTTTAAGGGCAGGGACTGTTTTTTTGCCTTTCTTTATATCAGCAAAGTGTGTGTCACAGAGTAAAACCCTTAAAAATGCTTGTTGGTGATGAATGATGCTATCCTATTCCTCAAGGGACCTGGGCTGTGGGTACAGACTCCTTTCCCTACTTCCCCAGGATTTTATGATTGCCCTAGGAAAAGTGAGGAAGACCAAGAAAGGATGTAGAACTGGGGAGTCATAAGACTGGAAAAGACTATGTGAATGAGAGGGGCTAGGGGCAGGGAAAGGTGGGTCAGAGCCTCCAAAACTCTGGTCCTCAATGGACAGCCACACTTCCTAGATTGCCAACATCCCCTTCTTCTGATCTCACAATGGATCTGAGTCTCTATCTTGATCTCTGGGAACCTAAAGACAATCTGGTTCAGAATGTTCCTGTTAAAATCATGACTTTCCAGGAAAACAAGGTGTGAGGTCAGGTGGGCACTGGTTTCCACATTGCAGTTGTAGGTGGTATGTTCACTATACCCACTCACTCTTTCTTAGAAACAGAACCCTGCCCTTTCTGAGGAGTCAAAGTCTTCTGAGGTCACACGGCCACATGTTGGGGAGCAGAACAGAGCCTACACTATAGGGGAGGTTCACTCTCCACACCAAAGAGCTCCCTTCTACTCAAACTCTTATAACCCTCACTGTATCCCACTTTATACAGTCTTTTATGGATATGAATTTTGTGTCTCTAAGGGAGGGCAGCAGAGTTTAGAGCTGGAAGGGACCTCAGAAATCACTTAGACTATCCTTCTTATTTTGCAAATAAGGAAATAGAGGTACCTAAAAGTTAAGTAAATTATCCAAGGTCACACAGGTAGGAAGTAGTAGAGATGGGTTTCAAACCTAGCTGGCTCCAAATCCAGTCCTCCTCAACATCATCACACTGCTCACCGTTTTACTTTTATTGTCAAAACAGCCCTTTCATTGAATGTTTACAACAGTCCCACCTAAGGGACAGTGGGAAAGAGTCCTAGATTTGAAATGGAGGAAACTGAGCTTGAACTCTGGCTCTGCTGACTGATAAATAAGTCTCTTGACCCCTTTGGGCCTCAGTTTCCTCATTTGTAAAATGAAGAAGTTAGAAAAGAAGACCTTTGAGGTGCTTTCTGGCTGTCTTATCCTAGGAACATATTCCTGTCACAAGTGAGTGAGTGTCTTTTCCTTTATTGGGGATACTTCCACCATGCTTCTTTCTCAAAGAAGGAAAAACGGTCACTTCCTCACTTGTCTCAGACTTAAGTTTCTGATGGTATAATCTTCATCCATCAATTATTCCCCCACCTCTGCCTATCTGCATCCTTTTCCATTCAGCTATATTCCTTTGGATGCAGAAATGTGGTGCAGTGGATAGAACATAGAAACTGGAGTCAAGAAGACCTAAGTTCAAATTTGACCTGACTCTTACTAGCTGCGTGACCTTGGGCAAGTCAATTAACCTGTGACTTGTTTGTCTCAATTTCCCATCTGTAAAAATGGAGAAGGAAATGGGAAACAATCGCAGTATTGTTGCCAAGAAAACCTCAAATGAGGCCATGAAGAATTGGACATGACGGAAACTTCTGAACAACAGCTTATTCCTTAGCCCAGGTCATGCATGGGCTGTGACGATTAATGATATGGCCACTAGATGGCAGAGCTGAAGTTTCGGGGTGTTGCTGCTAAAAATAAGAATGTTTATATCCCCTTTGATCCAGCAATGCCACTGCTAGATCTATATCCCAAGCAGACCAAGGAAAGAAGAAAGGAACTATGTGTACAAAAACATTTTAGAACATGCTGACAAAATTAGACAAAAACTACATTTGCTAATTATGTTATCAATCCTTTCTGTGGGTCATAGGCACCCCCCCCAAAGACCAAAAGAAAAACAAAGAAGCTATTTGTCAGTCTTCATTCTTCCTCAGAGATCAATAAGGGAAGTTCTTTTAAACCTTTTCCCATATGACCAAGGGGTCTCATCCCTGGAATAATAATAGTTATCATTGCTCTTATCCTACCTGGAGTATGAGAAGGGCTGGACTTGCCCCCAAATATTCCCCTACCCTGGTGAATAAGATAATGATGTCCAAGATCAGAAGAAGAGACCCCCCCCTTGGACAAAAGAAAATTAGCAGAACCAAGTGAATAATTCATAGGAAAACAATGTTATATAATTTGGAAAGATTTAGGAACTCCTGGCCAAAGTAATGACCAACTATGATGCCAGAAGACCCATGAAGATTTTTACTGCCCAACTCTTAAAAAAAGAGATAATGAACTCAAAATGAAGAATGAGATCTACATCTTCAGGCATGAGAAATCCGATAATTTGTTTTGCTGGGCAATTTTTTTTTCAGAGAGAGGGAAGAACAGTTGCATGTTAATTAGAAGTTCCTGTTTCTAAAGCTCTTTTAGTTTTATAAAGTTCTCTGTGAGGTAGGTTGTATAGGTATACTATTAAGTTCATTTTATAGAAGAGGCTCAGACAGATGAATGAACATACCCAAGGCCACTCAGCTAATAAATGTCAAAGCTAGAATTCAAACCAAGACTTTAGGTTCAGTGTTTTTCTCACTACAATGACCATAGAAAATACATTAACAGTAGACAAACTGAGGAAGAGGGACTTGTGCCCTCTGGGTCCTGAGTGGGGTTGAATAAATAGTGATAAGAATATCTGGCATTCAGATAGTGGTTTAAGGTGGACAAAGAACTTAACATACATGATCTCATTTGAACCTCATAATCATCCCATCAGGCAGATCCTATTATGATTATTCTCATTTTAAAGATGAGAAAATTGAGACTTAGAGAAATTGCATAATTGAGAGATTCATAGAACTACAGAATATTAGAGATGAAAGGTCCATCAGGGATCAACCCCATCTAATTTAACAGAGAAGGAAACTGATGCCCAGAGAAGGAAGTTCACATAGCCTAGCTGGAAGTTAAGTGTTGCAGTAGGTAGAATGCCAGGCCTGGCAGAGTACGGAAGACCTGAGTGCAAATTCAGTCTCAGGCACTTATTAGCTATATGTCCCTGGGCAAGTCCCTTAATTCCTTTTGCCTCGGTTTCCTCTTTTGTAAAATAAGCTGGAGAAGGAAATGAATGGCAAACCATTCCAGTATCTGCCAAGAAAACTCCAAATAGAATCACAAAGAATGACTCAACAACAACACAACCTAGTTATTGATAAGCAAACTGTCAGTTAGATGATTTTTCCTCTATTAAATGAAATATAGTTGTGGTTTAAAGACTCCTTAAGATTTGATTTCATTTCAAAGTGGTTCACTAGCTTATTAAAAATAAATTTTGGTATGATTTCTGGTTCATCAAAAAGTTTGCTACTTAAATTTTGAGCTTAAAGAATTGAGCATAGTTTTTGCTTTTTTTTTGTCTCTCATTTGTTTTGGTCCAAGTATTTCATTTGGTCCAAGTATCCCTGTGCATACAAGGGCAGGGACAGCAACTTTTAAGCCAAATGGGGAGGCAGTGGCTAAGCTGCAAAGAGGGAAACTGCAGAGACCTAGGGTCTCCAATGACCAAGTTGAAACTAGACCCAGGGTCTTCAGATTCCTGGTCTTAGAAAGGAGAGATGAAGAGTCAATGTGAAGTGTTCAAACTAATCTCCACCCCCACCGTACCGACATCTTCCTGTCCATTCTTGCTTACTGGACTCTTTTGTGTCCCACCACAGCGTAACCATCCATGTCTTGGTTTGATATTTCCATGTGGTATGGTGGGAAAAGGATAGTCCTGGTAATTACTATCTATGTGATCCTGAACACATGTGCCTTAGTATCTTTGAACCTCAGTTGCTCCTCATCTCTAAAATGAAAAAACAACATTTCCACCACCCATCTTAAAAGCACTTTGTGAATTAAATTTTGTTAAGCTTAAATTGTTATGGGAATGGAAGTTATTGAGATGACTATGTCTAGGAGTCCTGTATTTTGCATCTCTTTTAAACTGTGAGGCTCCAAGGTCTCTCTAGTACCACACATGTGGAGCTGAAGTATATTGTCTTTGTAGTAGTGGTCTTTTGGGAAGGTTTTTCTCCAGTGATTCATTGATAGATATTGCTTGACAAGCTCTGTGAACTGGGGATGATTTAGGCTCCATTGGATTTCTCCCAGCTCTCTCCTCCCAAATCAGAGACCTGGATTCCAGGGTTGGGCCAGAACTGTACTTGCTACCAGGGGAACCAACTCACAAATTCATCTTTGACAGAGTTTAAGAGGAAGCCACAAAAAACTGGAACAAATGGGGAACTCTTACATCTTCCTTTCCAGGTCTCTTGCCCTCAACATCACCTCCTGTACCCACAGCTGGTCCTGTCAGTACTAAGAGTCAGGAGACTATCAGTCTTGGCTGTATCATTCATTACCTGGCCTGGCCAAGTCAATTCCTTTTCTGAATCTCAATGTCTTCATCTGTACAATGGGAGTATGATTTCTCTCCCTTCATGTTCCTGCCCTACCTATCTTATAAGTCTGTAGAAAAGATCAAGGAAGCAGATGAATATGGATATATTTTGCAAATTATAAGCCATATAATAAATGTGAGAAGTTACTGAAATATCAAACCAGCTCCCTAGTATTACCCTCCCAAATACTTACTTCCCCAGGAAATCCAAGTTACTTCTCTTTGCCTCTACTCCCCTCCTATCTTCCCAGCCTCTATCTAGTCTCCACTTTTCCAAATGCTGAATGCTTTCAGAGACCTGGGAAGGGTAAAAGCATAGAAGTCCACAATAGAATTTTGTAGGGGTAGTAGGGATAGAAAGAAGGGAAGACAACTGTCTCAGGTTCCCTAAGCAGTGTGTTCTTGCTGCAAAGAGACAATGTGATACCTCTCTAATCAGGGAGGTCAACAATGAACATAAAATACAATTTCTTCTTTAGCCCAACTTCACTCACCGCTCGGATAACACATCCCTGTGATATAGCTGAACTCAGCCCCAAAGGCAGACCTGACCTGAAAGGTCTTCTCCAACGTGGTCTTGCCTACTGGAACAAGTCTTTTAACTCTGGACCAAAGACTCTGCTTGCCCACAGGCCCAGCATTAGTTTCTATTTCTATTTGATGTGGTGGTATCATTCATCAGAAATCTTTCATTTGCTTCCAAAGCCACAAGTCAATGATTTTCTTGCAGATAGAGGGGAGGAGAGATGATCAGAGAGATATCAGAGAAAACACCTGCAGCACTGAGAGAAGAACCCAGGCTCCTTCCTCTGCCTGGATACCCACTTAGGGCACCATATCCTCATCTAGGTTCACTGAACCCTCCAGTTCCAGGAAACCCTGGTAAAACAGCAAATTCTCCCTACTGTCTCTTCTTTAGCCACAAGAAGGAAAAGTTCCTTCTCTTCTCTGAGACAGGTGATTTTACTCTCCAGAAGTAAAGAAAATAGACATGCAGTCAGAGGAAAATGTAGAACGTGAAAAAGGGTTGAGGTGAGGGAGGGAGGAAATAGCTTGGCATAGTCAAACACAGCACCCATTGAACTTAGAATCCAAAAACCTGGGTCTGAGTCCCAGCTCTGCCACTCACCAGCCTTGGGAGCCTGAGTAAGTCACTTCTCTGCTCCAGACCTCAGGTTCCTCATCTGAAAAATGGGAGTTATCCTACTTGCACTGTACTCCTCATGAGATGTTTTAAGGTTAAACTTTGTAAATTGGAGAGCTCTTTGGCAATAATATTTCTTAATGAAGGAGAAAATGGAGGGGGGAAGGAGAGGCTGGGTACCTCTACTCCCTGGACCTAGCACTGCCAGCAGATACTACTGCTGCCCCCCAGCTAAGGCAGGCTCACAGATTGAGTTGGCTTTCCCTCTCCTGGGTCTAGAACCTCTCTGGACCCCGTTAATCATTAAAGGATAAAACCATAAAAGGGGATCATGCCCTGAAAATAAACATCAACCATTAGAGACCTAATCCACTGCAAGGTGGCCAAGTCCATTTCCCCCCCCCAACCCCAGTAGTATCTATGGCTATTGTATTTGGGAGGCTGTCTGTACTCCACTAGTTACCAACACCTCCATAGCAACCCCAAGTAAATATTGCCATTCTCATTAGCACCCTGTACCAGCAGGCTCACATCTTTCTATCTGAATAAGGTGTTAAATAACACGGATGGTATTTGCCTCCTGGTTAGAAATTGAGAGAGATCCTATTTGTCTATGAGGTGGGAGGGAATCAGAGTCAGTGAAGTGGAAACAAGGGCAGGGAGATGGCAAGGATCTTCCCAAGGAAGGAAGGAAGGGTCTCTGGGATAACCAACCTTGGGATATTTGCTGTACACTGATCTTTGCTTACTCTGTTCTATACAATTTTGGGTGAGCAAGTTTTGCAACAGACTAACCTCATAATACATAGACATACATATACACAATCATTCCCCTGTAGAGCAAGACAAGATTCAGAGAACACACCTGTTTGTATCTCATCAAACTTAATTCATCTATGACACTCCACCATATATAGATCATGGGGCTCTAGAGAGCCTCATAAAGAAATCCTCCATCATTTGTGCCAGACCCAAGATGCTTTGGGTGGAAGCTTTTTCTTCAAGGTACACCTTTTTCAAAACTTTTCCAGTTTTTCACATTCTACTTTGGTTAGGTTTTGGTCTGGGTTTAATACCTCTTTCTTTAAACAAGGGAGATCAGGGGTCCATACAGGTATTTAGCTCCATTCAGAATCAGGAAAGGAGGAGTCTGCAGCAGCATCAAGGAGCAGTAATCAACAGGATCCATGATGGGTTGTTGGAACCCACAGTTTTTGAAACCTTCAGTTCAGAAGTTTCCTATAGATCTGGGAGTTTTAACATTTTTTGTGTGTTATGGTTCCTCTCAGGAGTCTGGTGAAGTCTACATACTATCAGAATAATGCTTTGTTGCCTACATTCATAATTGAAGGAAGGAAAAGCAAAATTTCAGTTACAATAGAATTGTAATTTTTTTCCCCATTCAAGTTCATAGGGTCCATGTTAAGAACCTCTTCTGCAGAGTAAGAATGAAAACAATTAATGCAGCCCTGACTCTCGCCCTAACCCTCTAGTGCCATCTCTTTCAGAAGCCTTCTTTGACACTATAGCCCACATCGAGCTCTTTATTCCTCTGACCTCCTCTACTTTTTAGTCTGTACCACAGAGTTAAACACATAATTATATGCTTTTTAAGATTGTTTTCTTTACAGACTATGATGAGTCTTGTCTCCCCAGTCAGACATTATGTTTCTGAGAAGAGGGTCAGCCCATCCTTCATTACAATATGCACATTGTCCTCCTTCTGCTCTTCTCAGCATAGCTGAATTGAACTGAAGTCCAGATGTCTATATAACCATGTGGACAAGGATTTCCTTCCTTCCAGAGTCCATTCAAGTTTTCCTTTTCATCCCTTCCCCTTAACCAATCAGGCATTTTCCATGATGTGAGAGTCCCATTCCTGCTCAAAGGAGAGAGGTGAGGATACTACCTCAAACTGCATGCCCATTTCACCTGGGCTAGACAGTAAAGGGCAATCTGGTGTGATGGAATAAGCCAGGAAATGGGACAACTCAAGTAACCTGAGTTCTGAGTCAGCTCTACCATCCATGTCCTAGGTGACCTTGGGTAATTCCCCTTGCCTTCTTTGGGGATCAGTATCTTCCTCTTTAGAGAGGAGATTTGAGGAAAGTCAATGGCATTGATAGATGGAGTCACTCTAGAAGGAAACTAAAAGCATTAGAATAAAGGATAGCTCTTACAAGTCAATGGTGGGAGATAGCATGGTGTTCATCAGACTTGTTAAAAAATTTTTTGTTTTGTTTTTACAAGGCAATGAGATTAAATGACTTGCCTGAGGTTACACAGCTAGGCAATTATTGTCTGAGGTCAAATTTGAACTCAGGTCCTCCTGACTCCAGGGATAGTGTTCTATCCACTGCGCCACCCAGCTGTCCCTAGATTTGTTAAAGTTGACAAAAAAATGAAAATGACAGATGCTGAAGGGGCTATGGGAAAACAGGTATGTTAATGCACTGTTGGTAGAGTTATGAACTAACCTAACCATTCTGGAAAGCAGGACTATTAATTATGTACCATAACCAATTAAATTGTGAATACCCTTTGATTCATTGATGCAACTACTAGGTCTATGCCTCAAAGAAAGAAGAAAAGGACCCATATGTGCAAATTTTTATATCAACTTTTTTCTACTAGCAAAGAATTAGAAACTGAAGGGATGGCTGGCCATCAACTGGGGAATGGTTGAACAAGTTATGGTATATAAATATGATGGAATACTATTGTCCTATAAGAAATAATGGAGGAAGTTTCAGAGAAAGCTGCTAAGACTTGTATGAATTGATGCAATGAAGTGAGCAGAATAAGGACAATTCATATAATAATAATGATATTGTAAAGACAAACAACTTTGTAAGACTAAAGAACTCTGATCAACTCAATGACTAATCACAGTTCCAGAGGACTCATGATGAAACAGATTACCCACCTCCTGATAAGGCACAGAAAGAATGAAACAATTTTTTAACATGGCCATCACCCCAAATTTCTTTTGCTTAAATCTAAATGTGTGGAATAGGGTTTTGTTTTTCTTGATTCCTCAATTGGAGTTGGGAGAAGGGAAGAAGTAGGAGGTAGAAATGGGGGATCTTCATTTGAAAATGAAAAAAAATTTTAAAACAACAAAAAATAAGATAACAGTGTTTTGGAACTATCACTGATCCCAGAGAAAGTTCTGTCTTATTAATTCCTTATTCCTTATTATATAGCATTTATATCTAGGTTTCAAATACTAGGAAAAAATAAATTTCCCCGAAGTTGTCATATGCATTTAAATTTATACTCTTTGAAGTTATAATTATATAAAATATGGTCATTGGTTCCATCTCAATGGAAATACATGGGGTAAATGAAACACTAGTTATGGATTAAAGCTAGACAGTTTTAGGGACTACATTTACATGAAATACCTATTATAAATGAAATAATTCTTTCCTCAAAGGAGACAAGAACAAAAATAAGTAAGTACACAGGACCCTAGACAAGTTCCTTCATCTTTAATATGTTTCTTCCTGTATCCAGGGCCATCTTCAGTCATCCAGATCCATATCTGGTCATTGGACCCAGATAGCTCTAGAGGAGAAAGTGAGGTTAGTGATTTAGCACAGCCCCCCCACCCCCGCTCAAACCCAATTCACATGCATGTCCATGGCATCACCTCCGTGATGTCATGGTCTTCTTCCAGCACAAAGGACAAATGACAACAACCCCAGCAAAATACAAATAAAACACATTTTCTATCTCTCAGGGTTACTCTATATAAAAATCATTCTATGAATTCAACCTGGATTATTTTGGCTACCAGGAAGTCTCTTTCCTATCAGGGGTGGTGTCTTTGCCAGGGTTAGCTCCCAAATGGGGCTGCTCTGAAACTGATTCCTTAGGTGTAAGGGGAAGTTGGAAAATAAAGCATAGTTTCGGATTCATTTTAATAGATATATGCTCTGGTTTCCTTCAAATAATCTGTGTATCTCTAGAAAGAGCTTTTATTCTTCCAGGTCCTCAGTATCTCTCTATAAAATGGGAAAAATTAATTTTTCCCTCACTTTATTTTTCTTGAGGTTCTCTTTTTTTTGGGGGGGGGAGTTATTCACTTTTACAACATAACTATTGTAGTAATGTTTTTCATGGCTACACATTTTTAATCTAAACTAAGAAACTTACTTTCTCAATGGGGGGAGTAGGGTGAGAGGAAAGGAGAGAATTTGGGACCTCAAGGTTTTGTAAGAAAATGTTGAAACTTGCTTTTGCATGTAGTTGGGCAAAAAAAATTTAAATTAAATAAAATGGGAAGAATTGTTCTTGCTCCCTTGTTCTTTGCTATATGGTATGGATGGAGGGAGATGGAGTAATTGGTATAGTAGTGAACTGAGAGTCAGGAGATCTGCATTTCCTCACACGCATGCACACACAGTCACATATACACTACCTTTCCTCTGTGGGGGTTGGTGGGGAGGAAGCAGAGTGGGTCATATTAAATTTCATTTGACCAAATTCAGGACGGGGGATGATGGAGAGGGCAAGAAGGGAATGGTAATGTCAAGGCTAGGATGAACCTTGTCTCCTCACTCTCCTCAGTCCCGGGCTGAGTGGACAGCCTCTAGTCAGGGGGAGCTGGGTTGCTCTGTCCGTCACAGCCTCTCATTCCCCTCTCCCCTGACAGCTTTGCTCTGAACTAGGATGAGCACAGCAGTGTAGATGCAACAGCTGCTGAAGCCGTTGCCAGGGCAACCGACATCTTGCCAGTAGAGTGGCTGAAAGGGGGTTGGACCATGTCCCAAGAGGCCTGGAGCTGTGACCCTCAAAGGAAAGGGGCTAAAGGACAGACAGGGCTCGGAATGCAGAGCACTGGTGAGAGAGGAGGGGGCACTAGCTTCCTCCCAGGGGCAGGGGAAGGGGCTTTCCTCTAATAAATGAGAGGAAAGAAAATAGAAAACCTTTGGACAATTCCCCTGGCAACCACCAAAGTGAACTATACACCCTCTTGTCTTTATTCCCTTTCTCTTTGCCTCACCTAGCCCCTATTCTAGAATACAGAATGTTAATCTTTTCATTGTATGGAAGAAGAAACTGAGGCCTAAGGGTACATTATGATTCAGTTGCAGAGCTAGGATGCAAACCTGTGTTTGCTGCCTCCTTTCCCTTTCTTCAAAATTTTCAGTGAGGTGGTTTAGCAGATAGAGTGCCAAACTGGGCATCAGGAAAAGCTAAGTGAATTCTAATGCTACTTGAGATGCTTACTAGTTGGGTGACTGTGAGCATGTCCCTTAAACTCTCTTAGTCTCAGTTTTCCCCATCTGTAAATTGGGGATAATAATCACAACTTCCTCACAGGATTGTTGTGAGAATCAAATGAGATAAAAATAAATACCCTGCAAAACTAAATTGTTATATAAACAACATTTATCATTATTATTATTCTTATTCAACTACATAGCAAGCAAGAAAGAAAAAGATAGAAAGAAAGAGAAATACAGAAAGAAAGAAAGAAAGAAAGAAAGAAAAAGAAAGAGAGAAAGAAAGAAAGACAGAAAGAAAGAAAGACAGAAAGAAAGTTAGAAAAAAGAAAGAAAAAGAAAGAAGAGAGAGAGAGAAAGAAAGAAAGAGAAAGAAGACAGAAAGAAAGAAAGACAGAAAGAAAGTTAGAAAAAAGAAAGAAAAAGAAAGAAGAGAGAGAGAGAAAGAAAGAAAGAGAAAGAAGACAGAAAGAAAGAAAGAAAGAAAGAAAGAAAGAAAGAAAGAAAGAAAGAAAGAAAGAAGAAAGAGAGAAACAGAGAGAAGGAGATAAAGAAAGAAAGAAAGAAAGAAAGAAAGAAAGAAAGAAAGAAAGAAAGAAAGAAAGAAAGAAAGAAAGAAAAATGTAGAAAAAGACATTGAGGACTAGGGTTCCGAAAATGTCTTTCCTTCTGTTTCCTCCTCCTTTCCCCTCTCCTGATTCCCCACAATGGACTGCCAAAATATATGAGGGTGTTTGAGCTGATGGTCAAAGTGCAGTTGCAGAGGGCAGTGGCAACCACTAGAGAAGATACCTAGGCTGGGGTGATTAGGATTCTACTTGTTGCTCTTTCATTGACTAGTTGCTTGACCTTTCTCCATTCTGCACCTTTCTGCCTTGACTGTAAAAGAGAGATGATACATCCAGAGAAAGACCCGATAGAGTCTGAATGTCGTATCGAAGCAAACTATTTTCACCTTCTTTGATTTATTTCATATTTTCTCTTTTATTTTGTTTCTTCTTTCACATGACTAATATGGGAATATGTTTTGCATGATTACACATGTATAATCTGTAGCAGATAGCTTGCTGTTTTGGAGAGGAGGGAGAAAAATTTGAAATTAAAAATCTTATAAAAATTTAATGTTGATAGTCATATATATATATATATAAAATCTATTTAAGATTGCTCACTGTCAAGTGTAGGGGGAAGGGAGGGGAGGAAGGGAGAAAAATATGGAACTCAAAATCTTACAAAATGGGGCAGCTAGGTGATGAAGTGGATAGAGCACCCACCCTGGAGTCAGGAGTACCTGAGTTCAAATCTGAACTCAGATACTTAATGATTGCCTAGCTGTGTGACCTTGGGCAAGTCACTTAACCCCATTGCCCTAAATAAAAATTTTAAAAAAAACTTATAAAAAATGAATGTTAAAAACTATTTTTACATGTAATTGGAAAAAAAAAAAGAAAAAATGAATGTTGAAAATGTTTTTTACATGGAATTGGAAGCATACTAATTTACATTTAAAAGAGAAGGAGGTATGGATGTTGGGGGGTGGGTGGAATAAGCTCTGTCCTGCCCAACTTTTGAAGCTTTAATGACTAAAACTGAGAAAATGAAGTTTGTCTTGTCAACTCTAAGGTATATGACAAAATGAGAGGGATGCAAAGATGAGTTACAGACTTAATCAGGACTTTCCCATTTAAAAGGCTCAGCTATAGAGGAAACAATCCACAACACCCCCCTCCCAATTGTTGGAAGCTTCCTTCCAGAGTGTGGCTTCTCCTGGTATCCTGAACTCCTTCACCTTCCAACCCTAGGAGGCTGAGAGAACAGATGTCCAATGTGGGCGGTTTCTAGAAAAAGGTAACATATGTGCCCTAAGGCAGAAATCTAGCTCATGGTTACCAGGAGAGAGTTAATTCTGTTGCTTCCTGATGTGACAACTTGCCCCTTCTGCCTCACACTCTCCAGTGGCCCCCAACCTGGGTCCCTTGCTGGGGTGTGGGGTGAGGGGTCTCTGGAATTTCCACGAAGTTGGATGACTTTGATTTTGCAGTGTCCGATTGGTGAACATCAGCAACCAGCCTGGAAAATGTGGTATTGCATTTTATTGATTCAAGGATGATGTCAGAAATATAGAGGACATCCTAGTCATTTATTTCCAAGAATCAAAAGCACATCTGGATGAAGGGTCTCTGAGAGGGGAAGGACTATGGAGATTTTTGGTTTCCATTCAGAGCTCAGTGAGTCCCTAGCAGGCCTGCAATCACTGCAGAATTGAAAGAAGTCATTGCCCCTAGTCCTTTCACCCAATGCTCTGGCATTCTGCTCTTTCTGATCAACTCCCCAAAATTGCTTATTAAAATGCTTCAGAGATACTCCCAACCCAGACAGTTCTATAGCTTTCAAATTCCATTGTTTCTAAGGGAGAACAAAATTGAGAAGATGGAGGATTCCCATTTCTGTGATTCTTCTTGAAAAACGTGACTTTGGGATTTGAGATGAGCATTTCTGGGCTGAGCCCCTACCTTGTTTTTTTTTTTTTTTTTCAATACATACTAGTTAAAAAAGATTAACAGAAAGACCCAGACCAGAGATTTAGGGGCCAGATAGGCAAATGGTCCTATTCATTCTTGATGTAACTAATCTCCATGAAGTCAATTTTGGAAACATAAGGATAAACTCCAAAAAGCATCCCTGGTTTTTCTTAAAGGAGATATTATGAACATCACTTCTGAATTAAAACTAGGCAGTATGGTGTAGACATTCTTGATTTTAAACTGTGTCTCTGGTACTTGCAATCCATGAGATGAGCAAACCATTTTAACCTCTTCTGGACCTGTTTCTTCATCTATCAAAGGAGGATAATATGCATGTGACTTTGTGTGTGTGTGTGTGTGTGTGTGTGTGTGTGTATGTGTGTGTGCATATATATATGTACATGACACATGTATAGGCTTGTGAGGATCAAATGAAATAACATGTGGAAAGCACATTTTAAGTCTAAAAGCTCCATATAAAGTTAGCTATTCTGATTATAACCCTACCATCACTCTCTGCCCCCACCCCCACACATACAAAATTATGGGATGGGGAGGCTTTAACAAGACGATGCACACGAAACGCTTTGAAACAAATTGGTGAGGGGGCGAGTTATTGTTGTCCCTAGTTTCTTCTGTTATGTCTGGAACTAGCAGCTCACAAGAAGCAGTATCTTCTAGAAAAAGTGACCCTTCTAGAAGGGTCTGCTGGTTTTGTTTCCTTGCCAATTCCCATATTCTCAGAAGGTCTTGGAGTGAGTGGAAGGTGTGGAGGAGTGTAGGGTAGGAGGCTACATATGGACAGAGAGGGAACGAGGAGAAAGCTCCAGTGGAAGGACAAAGTGGAAGATGGTCTGCTAAGAAGCATCATCCTTCCAGACTTGGATGTGATTCTGTGTCTATTCTTCTATACTGGCTGTCCTTCCTTGGTATTCTGCCTTCTTCTAAAAATATTTCAGTCACCAGCATTGTAGTACTGAGCCAAGGGCTGATGAGAACTAAGAGCTCTTGGAGCTGTTGATATACCAACATCTCACAGAGAAGGTCTGGCTCATCGAAACTTTTTTTTAAACTTTTTGCACAATGGGACCAAATGACTTGCCCAAGGCCACACAGCTAAGTAAGCATTAAGTGTCTGAGGTAAGATTTGAACTCAGGTCCTCCTCACTCCAAGGTCAGTGCTCTATCCATTGCACCATCTAGCTGTCCTTCATCAACCCCTTCTTAAAACACTAGTCTGCTTTCCTTAGGCTAGTGGGTAACTCCCAAAGGATGGGGTTGGAAATAGAGAAGAGTTTTCCACTTAGTACTTTGGGCAGCTCAGTCTCTCTGAGCCTCAACTGTCTCATCTGTAAAATGAAGAAGCATAAACCCTCTCTCTGTTGTGAGGTTCAAATGAGATGATGTATGTGAAGGTATTCTGGAAACTGTAAGGTGATGAGAAACTAAGGGGGTGTCTATTTATTGGAGAATGGTTGAACAATTTTTGGTAAGTGAACATAATGGAATGTACTGTGGTGTAAGAAATAATGAAAGGGATGGCTTCAGAGAAATCTAGGAAGGTTTGTCTGAACTGAGACAGTGTGAAATGAGGAAAGTCAAGAGAACAACTTATTTAATAACAACATTATAAAGAAAAATAATTGAGACTCAGAACTCTGAATTCAAATCTAGCTTCAGAAACTTTGTGACCCTGGGCAAGTCCATTAACTCTCTTTGCCTCAGTTTACTCATCTGTGAAATAAACTGAAGAAGGAAATGGCAAACCACCCCAGTATCTTTGCCAAGAAAACCTCAAGAAGGTCACAAAGAATCAGACATGACTGGAAAAATGACTGAACAACATTGAAGGATATTACCTATTTCCTGACAGAAAGATGATAGATTCAACAAGTAGAATAATGTATGTTGGATAAAAAAAAAATTGTGGAACCCTAAACACATTGAGTTAGAGTCATAAGCTCATCAGTTTGGGTCCATTCCTGTGACCCAAAGTTTTTTCATCCTATGAAAGTCTCTTTTACCTCTTTTGTGTAATTTCTCTTTCAATAGCTCTTTTAACACAAGATCCTACCAGATCCCCTGGTCCTTTTAATATCTCAAGGTTACCAGTGTCTCTTGTCCTTCCCAACTAACCAGCTTATCATCTTTTCATTGATTTAGACCTGGAAGAAAACTTAAAGAACATTGAGTTCAGAAACCTCATTTTGCAGATGAAGAAATTGAGTTACAAAGAACTTGCCTAGATTAGTATATCTAGTAAATATCTGAAGTGGGATTTGAACTCAGGACTTTCTGACTCTAAGACCAAAGATCTCTTTTATGCCATTTCTTGGCAGATGTTACCAATGGTAATATATACTACATTCTCAAAGTCAATTCAACATTAGGTGCCTTCTATATACCTTTCCTTATAAGTATTAGGGATTATCATGGCTGTTGTTTTTATTATTATAGGATCATTAGAAGGATTTTCTTGAATTTTTTACTTTCTATTTCTTTTTTGGTGAGGCAGTAAGAATTAAGTGACTCATTCAAGGTCCTATAGCTGGTAAACCACACAGCTAGGCAATTATTAAGTGTTTGAGGTTGGATTTGAACTCAGGTCCTCCTGACTCCAGGGTTGGTGCTTTCTCATTTTCAGAGTCAAGTCTGAATTCTGGGACCTTCTACTTTCCCAGCATTGGGGTTTCTACTGAGAAAAAGATGTGGTAGGAAAGAGAAAGGAGGGTAAGGAAGGGAATAAACATTTATATTATGTCTACCATGCTCTAGGTATTGTGCTAAGTGCTCTACAAACATAATCTCATATGCTCTTCACTCTAATACTGCTAAACTGATGTTAGGATCCCCATTTTACAGGAAAGTTGAAGGAGCCTAAGTCACTTGTCCAGGATCCCACTTAGAAAGTATCTGAGAGGGGCAACTAGGTGGCGCAGTGGATAGAGCACTGGCCCTGGAGTCAGAAGTACCTGGGTTCAAATCTGACCTCAGACACTCAGTGATTACCTAGCTGTGTGGCCTTGGGCACCCCACTTGCCTTGAAAAAAAAACCTAAAAAAAAAAAAGAAAGTATCTGAGAGGAGGCAGCTAGGTGGAGTAGTGGATAGAGCACCAGCCTTGTAGTCAGGAGGACACTGAATTCAAATCCAACCTCAGAAACTTAATAATTGGCTAGCTGTGTGACTTTGGGCAAGTCACTCTTAACCCCATTGCCTTCAATAAAAAAATATATTTTTTTAGTTTTTTAAAAAAGTATCTGAGATACTCAGCAGAAAGATGGAGAGGAAGGAAGAACTGAGTCTACATATGACCTCATTTGCCAGGATTCTAGCGGCACAAGTCCTATTACCTGTAGCATAGTGGCAAGAATTAGTGAGGTGACCAGAATTGTATAGGATTTTATCTTTAAAATCCCAGGACCAAGCACTCTGTCCTGTATACAGTGGGTATTTCATCAGTGTCTGAACTGATCAGTCTTCCAAATCTTATCAGACCCTAAAATCAGAGACTGCCAAGTCTGATTTATTTCCATATTTATTCTCTAATTGTCTTTCCTTCTCACTCTGGTTCACAAGGATTAAATAGAAAAGATGGAAGGAATTCCTCACAGCCCCAGGGACCAGCTCCTTTGGCTAGAATTCCATCTAGGTCAAGTTGCAATCAAGGTAACACAGAGCACAATAACTGTTCAGTAAATATTTGTTGAAAGAATGGATGATTGAATGAAGCTAAAAATATGTCCAAGGGTCTGATTTATAACAAAATTAACTGCATTTAAAAAAAAGACTAAAATAAAAAAATGTGATATCTTTGTCTAGAGACTGACGGGTTGGGAAACAAGAAGAGCAGATGTTTTTAAGTTACTATCACAAAGTTAGATTCATTCATTCTATTCTTCAGAATACTATTAATATTAACAGGACAAATAATGATGACAGTTTTCATATTTCGAAAACCTAGGGAGTGGGGCCAATTTGAGTTGACAGTTTCTGGTGGCTAGGAGGTACAATGGATGGAACATTGGACCTGTAGTTTAAGAAGACCTACATTCAATCACATTCAACTTAGATCAATGCATACTATGGGAATGACATAAAGACTAACAGACTGCCTTCTGTGGGGGGTGGGGGAGGGAAGCAAGATTGGGGAAAAATTGTTAAACTCAAAATAAATAAAACCTTTCTAAAATTAAAAAAGGCCTACATTCAAATCAGGCCTTGGATACTTACTAGCTATGTGAATTTGGCAAGTCACTTAAATTCTGTTTACATCAGTTTCCTCAACTGTAAAATGAGGATAAAATTTGCACCCACCTGTCAAGATTGATGTGAAGATCAAATGAGGTGATATATATCAAAGCTAGTTATGATTATTTTTGGCAATTTTAGTTAATTGGCTATCTCAAATAAATCAATTCAAAGAATTGATTAAGCCCTGACTATTTACAGGTCCCTATACTAAGCACTTACCTATCAGTCTGTCTCCAGGCAGGACTTCTGTTATCACCATCCCAAAATCAATTTGAGTTGATCCAGTTCTTCCTTTGTACAGGGACCAGCGGGGTAAGACCTCCCTTCTGATCTTCCCTACTCATTCTGCTCTGTCTAGAACTTTGTTATTTTAGAAGCTGGCTTCCTCAGCTTCTCACCACTTATATATCTCATTAATCAGCCCATGTACCTACCATAGAGACTGCCTTCTTCAATGTTCTGAATAACACCTATTTAATTGTTCTTTTCTATTTCAAAGGATCTGTGATAATCCTTTCAATGGAACTGATCTCCACCCATCCACACTGCTTATCCTGGATGACTCTTGTCTATATCCTCCCATAAATCCACCACTGGGCCCCTTTTCTAGATTATTTAATATTACATGTGTTTCAATGAAGAACACAAGATGTCCATTTGTTATCCTATGTACCAGACTGGTCCACCATCTTTTTCAGTAATGAATAAAAGAATGAAAAAGCACTATATTAAGTCTTAAGAATGCAAATATAAATAAACAAGCAGGATGGTTTCTGCACTTAAGGAGCAATATGAAGCTAAAGAAGAAAGGCCACACATGAAGGAGAACTAGAAGAAAAGGAAAAACCAAAGCTCATCTACTAGAGAATCAGATTCCAATGGCAGAGTCCAAGTGGTTTCAGGAATAGGAGAGGCACCAACATGACAGCAAATCATTGAAGTCTACAAAGTCAGAAGCATAGTAGGGAAGGGAATGAATTGGCTAACTTGGGTTACTCCCCAAAATGGAGGTCCTAGGAGTAATCTACAAATGGGATGTTGTAGGGATGTTCCAGGGTAAGTAGGCCACAGGAGTAGATGATTGTTCCAATGGCAATCAATCAACTAGTATTAAGGGCATAATGTGGGTCATTCATGTTCCCCTAAGTGAAAGAAAATCAATAACCAGTGCTTGCCCTCAAGGAACTCACAGTCTAAGGTTGGGATGAGGAGGCAGAGAAGTTCTAGACTTGAAGGACAGTCAGTGAAAATGCATGGAGTTGAAAGATAGAGTGATATGTATGAGGATCACTACAGAGGCACTAGATAAAACTTCACAGAATACATGGAGGGGAAAAGGTATGAGAAAACTGAAAAGGTAGAAAGAGGCTAAACTTTGAAACCAAACAATAGATTTTATATGCAATTCTAGAGCTAGTAAGGAGGCACCAGAAATTACTGAATAGGGGGTGATGTGATTAGATCTGTACTTTAGGAAGATCATTACAGTGGAAAATGGCCTACAGTGGGGATACCTGAGGCAAGGAGACAAACCTCCAAGCTATTGCAGTAGTCTAGGTGTGAGCTAAGGAGGACCTGCACCAAGTTGGTGACAGTGTTAGAGGAGAGAAAGGGATACTACCAAGGTAGAAACTGGAAGATTTGCTAACAGATTGGGTATGTGAGGTGAGTGCAAGTGAAGAGTCAAGGATGATACCTAGCTTTTGAGCTTGGGTGGTTGGGAGGAAGTTAATACACTCAAGAGTAATAAGAAGAAGGAAGGAAGGAAGGAAGGAAGGAAGGAAGGAAGGAAGGAAGGAAGGAAGGAAGGGAGGGAGGGAGGGAGGGAGGGAGGGAGGGAGGGAGGGAGGAAGGAGTAATAGGAACCTTAGGAAGAGGAAAGGAAAGATGAATTCAGTTTTGGACATGTTGAGTTTAAGATGTCTATAGGACATCTAGTTCCCTATAGCTATAGGCAGTTGGAGATGGAGTGAAAAGTTAAGGATGGACAAGTAAAAGTGAATCATCTGCAAGAGGTAGTATGGGAGCTGATGATATTATCAAGTGAAATAATACAGAGGAAGTAGAGAAAACAGTCCTGGGAGACACCCATAGTTAGCAGGAATGACCTGGATGAAGATAACAACAAAGGAAAAAGAGACAGAGTGGTAAGACAGGTGGAAGAACAGAGAGAAAGCAATGTCATACAAACTAGAGAGAAGAGAGTATCAAAGAGGATGACTGACAATATTAAAGGCTTCAAAGAGGTTAAAAAAGTATGAGAATTGAGAAAAGCCATTAGATCTGGCAATGAAGAGATCATTAGTAAGGTTGGAGAGAATAAGGGTGGGAAAAGAATGATGAGGTGAAAAGTCAGATTGTTTAAAGAGTTAAGCTATATAAGAGAAGAGAGATATAGGACAAACAGCTATCAAGAACAGACAGACCAAATGAAGGTTATTTTGAGGATGGAAAAGATACAGACTTAGGAAGCAGAAAGTAGTCATGGGGGAGAGGAATTAGAGATTAGTGAAAAAATAGGGATTATAGAAAAGTCAATTTGTTGGAGCCATGAGACACAATAGGGTCATTTATGCATATAGAGGAATTTGTTTTAGTGGGGTGAAGGGGTCAGGTTTTCATGTGAAATGAGTGTGAAGGAGGGTCTAGTGGCAGAAGGGACCTGAGTAATATGAGATGAGGAACATATGATAAGAGAAAACTTTCAGTGAATGGTCTTAATTTTTTCAGTAAAATATGTGGCAAAATTTTCAATTGAGAGGGTAGAGGTAGGAGAACCTGTGAGAGGTTGGAGGAAGGATGAAAAAGTGAGATAGTGAGTCAGGGAGGTATAAAATGATGGTCTTGGTGAAGTGAGATTATGTACTATAAATCTAAAGTAGATCCAGTGAGAATTTTTGTGAGAAGATCCTAGGTCTTGAGTTTCCAGTATGAGATTGTGGCTAAGATAAGGTGTTGAAATCTGAAAAGTTAGAAGCATAGCCAGGAGGGAAATGACAGATCCCAAGCAAAAGCTCATCTATCAGGTCCAGGAACCCAAGAGCAAAGTCTCAGATGTCTGTTTTATGCCATTTCTATCATGAAATTCTTTGTTACTAATAGGCCATAGTCTATTTATGTTCACCATGTTTCTTCACTGATCTTTGGATTAAATTTCTTCATTATACTATGAGTTACTTGAGATCAGAGATTGCTTTTTGCTTTTCTTTGTATGTCAAGTGTTTAGTGGAGTACTTCCTCATCTCTTCCTTCTATATTCCTTGGATTCCTTCAAATCTCAGCCCAAGTCCCACAGTTTTTTCTAGTTCTTCCTAGTCTCCTTGCCCACCCTCTAGGACTACTTCTCCCTCCAGTTTATATCCTATAGACATCTTGTTCCCGCATAGGTTCTTGTATGTTGTCTCACCATTAGATTGACTAATTCTTTGGACACTGTGGTATTTCATGAGCTAAAACTCCATATCATCATTGGGAGAATTCTGTTTCCAAAGAGGGGGGGAAAAAAGCACTTTTGATTTCCCCTAATGCAACCCTCCCATATTCTTTCTTTTATTCAAATTTGGAACCAGCTCATTGTCTACTCTCTAAAACATCATAGTGAAGAGCCAATTATATGGGCTGTCCATTCAACTGCACCTCAAAACCTTGAATGTTAACTATTTTTCATTCACTTGGTTTTCCCTTGGTGGAGACTTAGGGTTATCACCTTTTGAGGGATTCTCTATCTCATTTAGGCAGCTTAGCAGTGTCCAGAGAAGTGATACAATTAATGCAGTTAGCTGAAAATAACATCTATGGAGCCTATCAACTGAGGTCCTTTTTATGATTTGGATTCTACGCTGGGTTTCCTCCATAACACTGACAAACAACTTTGATGAGAATTTATCACTGTTTTATGTTTTAACTTGATTTTATTGGTCATAAAAAGAAGTTCTTTCTTTTAGCTTTCAAGAAATCTGGCTTGATTTTTAGCCTATGCATAGAAGATTTTTGCTACATGTAAGTTTTTAAGATTGTATTTTGTTCTTTAATGAATTATTTTTACAGGTGATAAACAATAAGTACAGAAGGATTTTACCTTCTCTGTACCGTTTAGTCAGCTGTATATCTATCAAGATGTAGTCTATTGTAGGATTTCATCTATAGAAACTTCCCTTTTCATGTCTTCATCAATAACATTCTCCAAAAAAAGAGATTTTTTAAAAATTAAGATATTTTAGGGATAAGAAAGTAAATATATGGGATCAGTAATTATTGGCAGTTTTAATCACTTTTTGATTTTTTCCCATGTATTTGTTTAGTTATCTTTTCTTCAGCTTCCTGTAGAGTTGATCCTCCCCTCAAGGTTTCCCCTCCAGTATGAACTTTCTCTGGCTACACTCGATCTAATCCTACTGCTCTTTGTATGTTTGTCACTTCCAGCACCATTTATACTTCCTCATACATAATATCAGAGACAGTGATGTTAGAGTTGAAATATGTTGTTTCCATTCTCATTGCTGGGGAAAATGATTTGATGGAGAAATATTGGCAAACTTTTGTTTCTTGCCCTCCTTCCAATTTCAGTTTTAAATCCTCTAAGGATAATTTGGTTTCATTGGACCTCTCCTCTTGTTTTCTATAAATTTGTTTTTCCCTACTACCTCTGTTTTCTGAAGCAATATGGTTCATAATCTTCCACATACCCCCCGATTTCTAAGTACTTTTACAAATGATTTTATTTTCCAAACTGGTGTTGTTCTTGATTGTCACATCTTTTTACTTGTAAAGAAGAGCTAGTATGTTCAGGGTAAAGAAGTTTCCAGACTCTTTCAAATTCCTTGTTGTAGCAATTGATTTATATCAATTAAATATCTTTAGGAAAGGCTGTTAGTCTATGCTGATGTCTTTTCTTTTGTCCATTTCCCATTTTTTGACTCAAGAGCATTTTTAAATATATCAGATTGAAGCTGCTTTAATTGAATGACATTTCTTCTCATTTTTACTTTTTCCTCCAATTTGGATCTTTATTCTAACAAGTTGATGATCTAACTAGAAGGATGGTTGACTTGGAAATGGCTCTCATAAAGAAATCCAGTTTTTAACATATAGCTAATTCATTTTCTGGTGTTATTCACTACTCATCAGATATAATGTCTTTCAACTCTCATCTTGGAGAGAATATTCAGTGTATGTACATATGGAGCTTCCATAGAGTGCATTAACTTTTGGTCTTTTTCCTTTCATCAGATGATCAGGTTTCAAATCCCACCTCAGACTTCTACTAAAATCATGTGACTTCACCTCCCTACACTTCATTCTTCTTAATTGTAAAATGAAAGGATTGGGGTAGATGACTTTCCAGATCCTTTTCGATTCTAGGTCTATGAGTTAATGAGTAAATGAGTCAGATTTTTTACTGTCCTTCCCTATATTTCTACTTTTGTACTGAAGTCACCAAGTCTTAAAGGATATATTGATTTAACTTACAGAGGATGAGGAATGGGGGTAAAGACTAGACCTGTAATTTCACTGATACTGAGAATTCCCCAATGATGAAAGGGAGGGAAGGTGGTAGGAAAAATATGGAACTCATAAACTTGCAAATGGAGAAATATTGAAAACTACATTTGCATGTAATTGGAAAAATAAAATTAAATTTAAAATTGTATATTATTAGAGAATTCCTAGAGCACTGAGAAGTTAATTAACCTGCCTAGGTTCAAATAGCCAATATGTACCAAAGAGAGGACATGAACTCAGGTCTTCCCGGTTCTAGAATTTTTCCTACATCTTTATCCTTTGCAACAGAC
The DNA here is from genome assembly GCF_037893015.1 of Macrotis lagotis. Classification (NCBI taxonomy): domain Eukaryota; kingdom Metazoa; phylum Chordata; class Mammalia; order Peramelemorphia; family Peramelidae; genus Macrotis; species Macrotis lagotis. The sequence continues at coordinate 57,893,500 of NC_133665.1, read as the reverse complement.
TATTAAGTCCAATTGTCTTCATGGTGGGATTTTTTTTCTTTGCTGTTTTTTACAAGTGTTCGTCTTGAGCACTGCAAATCATAATGGCCAAGTGTCCCATAAAAAAAGATATTTCCTGTTGCCCTTGGATACATGATAAAACCAAGTCTGTCAAGTTCTTTATTTGTCTCCCAAGGAGAGCCTGTAAGCCATGCCTCCATTTATCTGCAAATTTCTTTTGTCTTATTTCATTTAGAGCAAGAATGAAAAGCTTGATAGGATTCAGTTCCTTCAAGAGTATGCCAATTCCTTGACAAAATGTCTTATTTATAAAGAACCAATAATTAATGCTTATAGATGGTCTAAGAGCTGTGTGGTCCTCAGCACCTTCTGCCCCATTTCCCATCTCACTGTCACTGTGAATGCAGAGGTAGGAGGGACCCCACAAGACTGAGAACCATTTGTAATTTTCCTTGTACCATGAGCTGCCACAAAATTTATTGGGGCAGCTAGGTGATGCAGTGGACAGAACATTGACCCTAGAGTCAGGAGGACCTGAGTTCAAATCCAGCCTCAGACACTTGACACTTATTAGCTGTGTGACCCTGGGCAAATCACTTAACCCCAATTGCCTTGCAAAACAAAATAACAATTTATCACCTAATGGCTAGGTTTATAATGATGAGCCTCTCTATACCCAGATAACTTAGGAACACCAGTACTGTACTCAAAGCTTTTCCAGCATAGTAGACACTGGGAGTTCACACTCTGTTGGTATAGATTTCAAGAACTCAGCATTACCTTCATACCATGATGAGGTGTTCAGAATACATAGGACCAGGGTTCAAATCCTGGATCTGGTCCTAGGGATTTTTTCTTAGGGACCTCATTCATGGGCTGGTTCAATTTCTTTTTCTAAGATAATGATTTAAATATTCTATTTCCCCCCTGTTAATCTGGACAATTTATATTTTTGTAAATATTCATCCTTTTCTCCACAGTCTTTTCCACCTCAAAATCCTAGGAAGCATCCTAAGTAAGTAAGCAAACATATAGCTGTAGCTCACATTTTTAAAGCACTTTCTCCTTAATAATCTTTTAAGGTAGCCTCATTTTACAAATGAAGAAATTGGTCGTTTTCAAGAAGGAAAGATCAGAAATGAAATGACTTCATGTTCAATACTCAGCAGAGCCTTAAACAACAGCACACTTGCCTTGAGCCATGTTAAGCCTGGAAATTTCAAAGCAAGATCAGCCGGAAAGGTAGGCTTAGAAGAAAATAAATTGAGAACACACAGTAAGGAAACGGCATTACCTTGTGAATCCCATACCTCTGAACATGATATTTTTGAAAGTAATCTATCTTCAAACATTTCAAGACCTAAAGAGCTGAAGGACCTGTGTCTTAACAAATGAAGAAATTGAGGTTTAGGAAGGATAAGCATCTGCCCGAGTTCATCCATCATTCATTGTGATGGAGCCAGAATTTGATTCTGGGAAACATCTAATTTCAAGTTCAATGCACAAAACTCACACAATTAGTCAATACTTTTTGATTATTAAGCCCATTATTGTTGTTATATCTTGTGTCCTGATTTATCCCCTTCTCTTGCAAGAACAAAACCTCAAAAAATCTGCAATTTCCTTGGTGTGGTCTTTAATCTGTTTTGACTAACACAACTACTCCACAGTTCTTAGAAGAAACTCTTCCTTGAGAGTGAATTACTTTGTTACCAGCCTTTTGATGATGAATCTGTATGGACTTAGCTAGATTGGTCCTTGGGAAAAGAGGAAAGGAGAAACATGTGAAATTCAACATCTAAATAAAATGAATGCTGAAAACTATCTTTGCATAAAGTTGGAAAAAAGAAATAAATCAATTTTTAAAAAAGAAACAGATTCTAGTCTGTTTTGGGAGCAGCTAGGTAGTGCAATGAATACAGCACCAGTCCTGGAGTCAGGAAGACCTGAGTTCAAATCTCTCCTCAGACATAATAATTACTTAGCTTGTGACCTTGGACAAGTCACTTAACCCCATCACCTTGGCAAAAGAAAAAGAAAAAAGAAATCATATTCTAGTCTGTTTTTAAGATGAAATATTAGTAATTCTGGCTGCAATGACTGTAGACATTTCTATAATGTCTTTCCTACAAAGATCATAAAGTATATGTATGAATGAATGAATAAAAAAGCATTCATTGAAGGCTTTCTATATGCTAAGCAATGTGCTCAGCATTAGCAATACAAATATAAAAATGAGACAGTCTCTGCCCACAAGGAGTTAACATTCTATTCTAATGGGGAAGACATATATAAAGGTGTGCTAAAGAGAAGTGCATTATTTTTCAGAATCAAAGGGAGAGTGAGTGGAGCCAAAAGGGAATTCACTCTTCCCACCCTTTTCAGTAGCAGTGTCTATCAATTTTCATCAATTGTCTTCAATTTTTTTGGTGAAGCAAGTGAATAAACCAGACTGATTCATAAACCATTACCATGACAGAGGATCATCTAAGGATCATCTAGTTCAATTCTCTTACCTTTCAGGATCACAGAGGGGAAGGGACTTCCTCAAAGTCACACAGCTTAACCTCAGACACTCCCTAGCTGAGGACTTTGGGTAAGTCATTAAACACATTTTACTGTTTGGGAAGACAGGGTCCCAGAGAAGAGAAAGAACTGCTAAGAGGATGCATTCTGAGTTAGGACAGGACCAGGAAGGGTTAGGGAACTTCAGTCTGGAAAATGGTCCTGGACAGCTACTTTCTCAAAGAATCAGGTGCCAAAGTTCATACTATGTAATCCTTGGGATCTAGACCAATCCTAAAAGCTACCTTCCCTTCCCTAAATCCCAGGAATAGACAGGCAAGGCCCCCCTCCCCTTAAGAAGCTATCTTCTCCAGAGCCCAACAAAGAAAGGGAAATGGGCTAACAGCCCTTTGAGCACTTCGAATGGACCCACCAATTGGCTGAAGTTTCTGTTCAGCTTAGTTTAGGCAGAAAAACCAGATTTATCTGCTGCTAATTGGTTCATTTTTCTCTTTCTCTCCCACATTAGTTAGTGAAACATGACAGCTTTGGGTTTGCCAACTTCAGACCATGGCTGAAATGGAAGAAAGAACCTACTTTAAAGGGCACCTTAATTTAATGGCATCTTCAATCCAGCATCAGAAATGAAAAACCCCCTTCTTCATTACTTAAGCAGAGATGGGAAAGAAAGAGCTGGTGAGAGTTGGAGGAAGGAGAGGAGTAGGGATTGGTGTAAGGTCTTCTTTTAGTTCTAGGTAGATAGAATATGAATCATAAGAGTCTGGAAATTCTGAGTTCAGATGCTGCTTCAGACTCTTACTAGCTGTGTGATGACCCTTAGATGAATCACTTAACCATCACCTACCTCAGTTTCTTCAACTGTTATATGGGAATAATAATAGCACTTATCTCATAAGCTAGTTGTGAGGATCAAATGATATACAAGTAAAATCCTTTACAAACCTTTAAGGGAAATATAAGTACTAGCTATTGTTGTCCTAAGGTCTTATATTCAATCTTCAAATATTGGACCTAAGAGATGGGAAATTATCTAGTTTCTCATTTGAGAGAGGAAGACTTGGGGAGGCCTAGAGCAGGGAAAAAATTACCCACTAAAATAATAAGGAAAAGAAATCAGATTCAAACTCAGACCTTCCAACTTCAAATCCACCCTTTTGTTCCCTAAAAGCAAATTCATTCAACAGTGTCAACTGGACCAAATGAGCCTGGGTTAGGAAGGTGAACAAGGGAGCTACTTTCAGATGATGTACTAGTCTCAGTTCAGAAGTATTAGAATGCAAAAGCAAGGAACTAGAACCACACCAGCTGCCTCCAGGGAATGTCTGAAATGTTTGGGAGGTGGAGGGACTCTGGTGTTAAAAACCCAAGGGATACAAACCACAGACTCTAAGGACCCAGCTATGTGTATCAGGAAACACTGGTGGAATTGAATTAGAAACAAGAAAAGAAAGACTGGTTAGGGAGGTATTGTAGAAGAAAATCTAAGGGCAGCATGATCTAAAGGGAAAGATCATTAAAAGATAAAGTGCTATTCCAGTTATACCACTAACTCATTATGTGATCATAAGCACCATCTCAAGGCTTAGTTATTAGAATTCTGGGCATGAAGTCAGAAAACTTGAGTTCAAATTTGATCTCAGACACTTCCTAGTTGTATGACCCTGGGAAAGTCATTTAGCTTGTTTGCCTTAATCCACTGTTGAAGGAAATGGCAAACCATTCCAGTATCTTTGCTAAGAAAACCCCATGGACAGTAGGATCCACCAGGTCATGAAGAGTTGGACACAACTGAACAAAGGACACTTCCCATGCCACAAACTCTTTTCTGAGCCTCAATTTTTCCACCTTAGCTAATGGTGCAGTGGATAGAACTCAAGGCCTTGGAACCAGGAAAACCCTGAATTCAAATATAATCTCAGATTCTTATTGTGTGACCCTAGACAAATCATTTATTTTTTTAATTGTTTTTTGAATTTTACAATTTTCTCCCAATCTTGCTTCCCTCTCCCACCCCCATAGAAGGCAGTCTGATAGTCTTTACATTGTTTCCATGCTATTCACTGATCAAAACTGAATGTGTTGAGAGAGAAATCATATCCTTAAGGAAAAAATAAAATAGAATGGGAAAATTACATAATAAGATAACTTTTTAAAAAAATAAAGGTAATAGTCTTAGGTCTTTGTTTAAACTCCACAATTCTTTCTTTGGATATAGATGGTATGCTCCATCACAGATACCCTACAATTTAGACAAATCATTTAAACCTTTGTTAGCCTCAGTTTCCTAACTGTAAAATGTTGAGAAATAGGAGCATCTTCTTCCCAGGGTTGTTATGAATATCAAATGAGATAGAGATAACATTATATAAATGCTTATTTCTCTTCTTTTGTAGAAAGAAGGGTGGAATTAGATGATATGAGGTCCCTTGCTATCCTTATGCTCTATGACTCTCTGGGAACTTATCTTTAAATCTTGATTAAAAGGGAACAGAATATTTTGGCTGTATGTAAATCCAGAGGAGGCTGAAAGATACAGAAGAATTTAATTAAGGAAGGACACCAGAAGTTCAGGGAATGAAGGAAAATACAGTGATGGGGCTAAGGGGATGAGCCGCATCATATCCACCTCTAGTCTGAACAAATAGCTGCTGGGAAAATCTTAAGTCCAAAATCAGCCTGGAGTTCAAGGTTCTCCCAATCTGGCTCCACCTTTCCTTGAGAACCTCAAAAAGGAGAGAAAGTTCCTTTGATCAGCCTAATTTGGAGGGAGAGCAGTTTTTCCTAGAAATGAGATGGGAAAGGGTTCAGGTGACTTTTCTAGTTCTGAGTTTCCCAGGAAACCCCAGGAAACCCCAACCCCCTGTTGGTCCAGTTTCCTCCCCCCACCCCAGTCCTGATTTTCCACTTTCCCTCCTACCAGAGGCTTTCTGGAGCAGAGGGTGGGTGGTGGGCAGTGAACTGGAAGTGATGGGGGGGGTGGGCTTTCCTAATTTCTGGAAGCAGAGAGGAAATTTGATGGTGTAACTGAGGAAGCTTTGAGGATAGGGGAATTGGAACCAAGAAGTGAATTTTAAATTTAGAGTGGATGCCTTCCTTATAGTATAGGTTAGTCTATTGCTTCACTGGTACTCTCTACCACTTCCAAAGCCCATCTATTGGAAAATATTCTCTCTTCTCTCAAATCCAAGTCCTCCTTTTGACTCTGTGCCACCTGTCCCAAAGAATAAGCTTCCTTTAATTAGGGCTGTAATATCTAAAGGAGCTTTCTCCCTCCTAGGAGAGGTTTGGGGGTAGTGCCTACCTAGTACAAAGAGATGCTGTATTAACAAGGGAATTTCGGGTACCTCAGTAAGATGAAGTGAGAGTAGGATTTTTGTCTAGGTATTCTTCCTGGGAAAGGAAGGGAAGGTAGGCAGGAAAGAGAGGTAGGGGAGCGGAAGTCCTGACCCTGCCTACTGCATTATCATGACCTGAATTCCCAGTCCCTTCCCTGAGAGATGGAGGAAACTCTGGCCATGGAGTGCCTGCTCCCCTCCCTGAAGAGACAGGAGGTGAGAATTCCCACCTTCACTTCGAAGATCCTAGGATAATAGGGCTTTAAGCTAGAAGAGATTTTAGAGACCATCTAGCTCAACCCTCTAGTTTTCCAGATTAGGATCCTGGGTCTCGGAGAGATTTGTCACTTGCCTTGGTCAAAGAGCAAGTAGCAGAGGCAAGATTAGAACTCTGGTCCTCAGACTCCAAAAGTGAAGGGAGGGGGGTCTTGGACCCAGGTCTTCTCCTCCCTCCCCCTAACTACTGAGCAATGGAGCTTTGAGGTCTAACCCACCACTTACTCTGTGCCTCAGGTGGCTTCCCTGTACTCCGGGTCAAAGGGACCGGACCCAGCTGCCCTGGCTGAGATTGCGGAGCCAGATCCTGCCCGACGCCCCGTCCCAGACAGTTCCTCACCAGCTCCTCCAGTCGGTTCCACTCACCAGACAGAGGGTCTCGATCCCCTCGCCTTGGCACTCAACCACCACCGCTGCCCCGGCCGCTGCCCCTGCCGATGCCCCTGCCGATGCCCCAGCCGCTGCGGCCGCGCTAGCTCTGGCTCCAGCTCTGGCTCCCGGGTAAGGGAGGAGGACAACGCAGTAAGGAGGGGAGCCCTCCTCCTCGACAGCCCAAGGAGGGGTGGTGCCTACTGGGGGCGGGGTCTCGTCCGGATCTGGGGGCGGGGGAGTAGTGTCAAGTGGGGTAAGGGGAGGTGTTGGAATTCACCTCCGACCTTGATGTGGTCTTGTACCTCTAAGCCCCTGGGGTTAAGCTGTGACTTAGAGAATAGTGGGCCTCAGTTTACCCTCTGTTGCTATATTTTATTGACCCTCTTATCCCCCCTTCCATAGCCCTCAGTTTCCCTATCAATAGATGGAGTAATGACAACATCCTTCCCTCTTCCCAGTGCCCACCTCCCACCCTCCACCTGGTCCTGCTCTGTTCACTCTGCAGTGTTACATGGGTACTTAGGTGCTGCAAGGGGCAGGTTCTGTGACGATCTGTGAGTTTTGAAGGGATTAGGAGAGACTCTACCCTTTTTTCTTCCAATTCAGGTCATTGACCCATTATACAGATTCCTCCAACATTTGGCCTTCAGTAAATGTTTGTTGGGTTGGACTGCACCACATCGTGTTAATTTGTTGTTGCATTTTTTGGTTTGTTTGTGTTTTTTTACAAGACAAGGGGGTTAAGTGGCTTGCCCAAGGTCACACAGCTGGGTAATTATTAAGTGTCTGAGGCCGGATTTTAACTCAGGCCCTCCTGACTCCAGGACTGGTACTCTATCCACTGTACCACCTAGCTGTCCAACCACATTGTTTTGAAATAAAATGAGGCGGCTGTGTTTTAGTGATGAGTGCAGGATTGACATCAGACTTTTACCAGTTGTATGATCTTGGGCAAGGCACTTCCACCTCTCCTCCATCCCCCACATTCATTCTTCAGAGCCTCAGTTTCCTCATCTGTAAATGAGAATTGAACTGGAGACTCTAATCTCTTCCAGCTCTAAATCCTATGATGCTTTGAATTCTCTTTCCTGCACATAGATGTCTAACCTGGAAACCCCTTTCTGCTTGCATTAGAGCTGGCATTCTCTTTCTGACCTCCTCACTCCCCATCATCTAACAACTCTTTGTGCCAAATGGGGAAGGGGAGAACAGGTTTCCAGGGGTTGGACCTCTAGCTGAATATTTCGGTATAGATATGATGGTTTTTTCTATTCTCTCATTGCTTTAGGGAGACCTGGATCTCTGGATCACCTGGGTGGAGCAGCCCATATAGAAGGGGCAATTAATCTACCATCTCCACCTCTTCGCCCCACCCCAGTAGATTTGCTCCCAGGCCCAAGTGGCAGAATAGTGAAGAGGAGGGTTGGAATGTGCCTTTGACTGGCACAGGTCTGAGGGGACATCTGACACCCCTATTTACTGGGAAAATCCAGTATTTGGAGGTTGGAAATCCCCTCCCCCCCAATAGATTGCTCTTTTCCTCTCCTGCCCCCAGCTCTTAGGTCTGGTCCGGATCATTAGGGGTGGGGACAGCTGGCCAGATCAAGAGCTAACTGGGGTTTACCAGGCAGCGCACTAGGCTAGCTGGGTAGATTGCTGCTCTCTCTAGCCAGGCCCCAGGACACCACTCAGGGACAGATCCCATCAATGCTAGTGTCTCATTGGTTGGGATTGATCACTCTCTGGGACTCATTTCCTGGAATTATTCCAGTAGATTCTTCTCCAGGAATGAAGAAGAAACACCTATGTTTAGATGTGGGATGGCAGTCCAAGCCTTTAACCCCAAAGCGGGGGGGGGGGGGGGGGCTCAGTTCCCCCAAAGGCCAGAGATATCACTGAAAGGTGTCCAGATTTCGGATTCCCATTCCCATCTCATAAGAGGGCTCATTCTGGTGGAACCTCTGTCAGAATTCAGTGCTGGCTACCTGTTTCCTCATTCCTAGCTGGATACATTTACCCACCACCTATCTATGTTCTGAAGTCTACAATAGGACCTGGAAAGAGGACAGCCACCCCCATAAGGGTCTCCAATGCTGTTGGGGGGAAGTCAGAGTGGAATAACAGCTTTCCCACCCTCCCTCCCTCCCCCAAGGGGAGACTGAGGCTGAACTGAGTTCAGTCCCACGAACCGGGCACACTTACCCTTTGCCAGCTGTTGCCCTCTCCTGGCCTCAGTCTCCTGGACTCTGAAGTGGGTCTGCTGCCGACCTCCTTCAAAGGGTTGCGGTGTCCAGTCGATCCAAGCAGTGATAGGCTTCAGGAAAATGCCAAGTCTATAAAGTGAGTCTAGGGAAGGGGGAGGGCTCTTTGAGCAGAGACACACGCACTTCGGGGTAATGAATTACTGCAGAGATGTCGGCAGCCAGAGGCCAGCCAGCCTGTTGCCAAGAAGCCTTCCTTCTGAGATGACTTTTCGCCACTCCTCAGCGCACAAGGAAAACACAGTGGGTGTCTAGCCTCTGGGCGGGTGAGCAGGCTGGATGCAGCGGCTGCCGGGCTGCCAGCTGTGCCAGTTCAGCTTCTCTCCCCTCTTTTTCCCTCCTCTCCTCTCCTTCTATCTCTTCTCCCCTCCTTCTCTCTCTCCTCCCCTCCTTCTCTCTCCTCTCCCTTCCTTTTTTCTCCTCTCCCCTCCTCTTTCTTCCTTCCTCTTCTTCCCTCTGTCTGCTGCAGCCTGGCTCCCTGGGGGGCTGAGTCCTGGCACCTGTTGCAGATTGTGGAGGTCCTTGGGAGAGAGGCAGGTTTACAGCCCAGGGAGACAGAGCTGCCCAATCCTAGCTTCTCTCTCAGGGGGAGGGGAGGCAGAGACACACAGGATTCCCAATGCCCTCATTTGCCTAGCCTGTCAATCTGGTCTGGGTTATGCCATCTGTGCCTTCAGGTGGAACCAACAGCCCCCGTGGTCCTGAGTGGCCCCAGGGAATGGAGCCCTGTGGCCCCAAAGGCTGAAAGGGCAGGACCCAATGATTTTCTGTTAAACATGGTCCTTTGGGGGGGGATTTAAAAGGGGGGGATGACGCTCTATGATTTAGTGTCTCATAAGACTGAATCACCAGATGGGGGAATAGCTGTAGCAATTGAAGAATGCGTAATCTCAGACTCCCCTCACCCATCATTCCCTGGCCCTCACCCCCTCTCTTATGAGACTACTCTCTCTGGACCCTCAGCTGTCAGGGATGAGCTTGGGGCTTGAGGGAAGGTGTTCTATTCTACCCAGATGGTACATGAGGACTCCATCAGATCTGGTTGTCTATCAAAAAATGTTGAAGGATAGAATGTAAACAAACTGATTATAGAATTTGTTAGCTATTGGAGGAGTTGCTTGGTGGTTATAAGAAAAAATATTCCCACTCCCACAAGCAGCCTAACCAGGGATAGGACAAGTATATGTATTCAACCCTCCATAGTCAGAGGTGAAGCTCAGCTCTCCATCCACCATCACCTGCAACCCCCCTCACCTTCCTGGCCCTAAACCTAGGATTAGGGGAAGGGTGACCACAGAGCAAAACAATAGAAAAAGCATTGGAATCAAGAGTCAAGAAATTTGGGTTTTGTTCCAGCTTTGTCAGCAACTTACTGTGTGACTTTAGGTAAACTGTGTTTCTTCTCTGAACCTCAGTTGTGCAATGAAAAGGATGTTCCAGGTGATCTCTAAATTCCTTTTCAGCACTAACAATCAGTAAATTTAAACCCTGTGAAATGAGGGGAGGGAATTCTCTATCCTCCTTCCCTCATGTGGATTCCAGAATGAGAGACAGGAGAATGCCAATCAGGCATTTTTCTTTTTTTCCTCATTTTTCTCATTTTTTCTTTTCAGGTAACTAAACACATCTTTACGAACCACCTCTGTGTTCAGTCCTAGGCTCTGATGGCCTGAAGGTGGGGCTGATGGAAGGAACTGGAGAAAGGGTGGGGGGCAAAAAGGAAGACAAAGAAGAGCAGCTCAAGGTTTTACTCTCAGAGAGTTCACAGTATGGGGAGTCAAAGGAAGAGTAAACCTAGGGGAGATGATAGTCTGGCTAGGAGACAGCACTCGCATACAAATTTGTTGCCAAAATCCCCCAACAAAACAGCTCATGATAATAATGTGAGATTGTGAAGTTGTAATAAAGGGCTTTGATTTTTTTTTTTTGAAGGAAGAGGGTCCTGTGAATTAGCTGGTTGGGGTAGGTTTTCTGAAGAAGGTAAGATTTGTGCTCACCTAGATATAAGGGTGGGATTTGGTCTGATTGGAGGTGGAGAAACACTGAATAGGGAAGTACCCTTGTAGAAAATGGAGTGCTTACCCAGATGAACTCTGTCTCTGGGTCTCAGAGCCCCCTAGCAAAGTGAGACCCTGTCTTCCAGGGACTCAGAATTTACGGAAACAGAATCAATCCTGATTAACTGGGGACACTCAGTGGGAGTGGGAGCAGAACCTAACTAGAGTGTCTGGGGATTTACTGCCCAAGCCACCAAAAAGAGGGCCCTGGCAACACTTGTAGTTGGTTCCTTCTTTCCTTCCTTCCTTTTCTCCTTCCCTTCTCTCTCCCTCTGTCCAAGTAGGGAGTCATACCCTTAATTGTGGGTGTTCTGCCCAAAGGAATATAAATTTTGATTGCTGAAACCTCATAAGATATCTTGCATTTTACAGGTTAGATTTCTTTCTAAGGACCATACTTCAAACCCAAATCACTCTGGCTCTCACTGATTTGTGAAATAGTCCCAATCTAAGCCTCATTTGGTCATTGTTTGGGTTTTGATAGTTAAGAGTGAGTGTAAATAGCAATTGTTTCTGTTTTGGTCAGAAATCCTGAAGATCTTTCCCTCCACTCATTTCTTACCTGGCCTTAATTGAGGAGACCAAGGTCTCCCACTGCATTTAAGGCCCTTTCCAGTCATCATGTTCTATATCTTGCCACTGACTCAGATGACTCCAGAAAAAGAGAGTGAAGTCAATTACTTTGCACAGCCCTCATTCACTTAAATCCAATTCACTTGCAAGTCATGACATTACCTTCCCAATGGCCAGCTCCTCTTCAAGAATGTAGTCCAGGGGCAGCTAGGTGGTGCAGTGGATAGAGCACTGGCCCTGGAGTCAGGAGTGCCTGGGTTCAAATCTGACCTCAGACACTTAATAATTACCTAGCTGTGTGGCCTTGGGCAAGCCACAAGCTGTGTGGGCCTTGCGCAAAAAACAAACAAAAAAAAACCCTACAAAAAAAAGAATGTAGGACAAACAACAACAATCTTAGAAATGTTGGAACATAGCACCTAGTTAGCAAGGATAATGACTTAAAATAGCAAGATGCCAGGTTAGATGGGTGAGCTCCTCTCCTGGCTGTCTGGTTCCCTAATCCAGAACTGGCTGGGTAATATATTCTTGTGTTTCTGGTAATACCACTCCCCACTAACTGAACTAAGGATGAATTTCATGGTGCTCTCCTTGAATGCAAAACTTGTGAGATCCAAACTATCCCAGACCTATAGAAGCTATAGAGCTAGTGAAAACCTCCTACAGTCTAAACTCTGGTGTTTTGTTATGGGATCATAGAATCAGAGACAGAAAGAGCCTTGGAGATTATCTGGTTCAATCTTTAGACCATCTAGTCCTATTTTATTTACTTAAGGCAATGGGGCTAAGTGACTTGCCCAAGGTCACACAGCTAGGTAATTTAGTGTCTAAGGGAGGATTTGATCTCAGGTCCTCCTGACTCCAGGCCTGGTGCTCTATCCACCTAGCTGCCCCTATCTAGTCCTATTTTATAAATGAGGAAATCAAAGTCAAGGGAATTGAAGTAACTTGTCTAAATTCACACAAGCAGGTAGCAACCAAACCAGAAATCAAGCTAATTCTAGATCCAGGGTTTCTTCTGCCATATATTTCCCCATCCAGCTTTGTTTCTCATTACCTGTCCTGAGGTTCAGTCATTTTTTTTTCAGTCATGTCTGGCTCTTCATGGCCGCATTTGATGTTTTCTTGGCATGTCCTTCTCCAACTCATTTCACAGATGAAGAAACTGAGGTGAAGGGGGTTAAGTGATTTTCCCAGAGTCACAGAACTGAGCTTCTGAGGCCATATTTGAACTCAGAAAGATGAGTTTTCTTGACTCCAGATTCATCACTATGATGCCTCTTAGCTGCCTAAAGCCTGTCAAGGTGGACGACTCATTACACCCCAAATACTTTCTCTTCTTGGTTTCCAATCTCTATTCATGTAGAGGTCCAGCATTCCTTCTCCCTCTCTTCCATCTGGGTCTACAAAACTTCCAACTATCTTATTAGATTGTGAACTGATTTTAGTAATCCTGCCTTCTTTATTTTTGTCTCTTATCCATTCGGAGCAGATGCTTAACAAATAGTTATTAAACAAATGATTGAATTCTTAAGAATCCAGTTCCAGTGTCACCTCCTCTTTGAAGTCTTCCTTGTTTCTAAACCAAAGAAGCACCATCATTGTCCCTCTTGTATTCACTCTTCTATTGGGCTTTGAAAGCCTTCCACAGTATGGTTCCAATCTACCTTTCCTTATTTATTTCATACTTAGTTCCTCTCACAGTCTACCTTCCAGTCCAACTTGCCTCCTTGCTGTTTCTTGACCCCTCTACAGTTTATCTTCTAGCCCTGTGCTTTTGCCTGGAGTGTGCTCCCTCTCAAAGAATCCTTGTCTTTCTTCCAAGACTCAGCTCATATTGCACTTCCTACTAAAGCACTCCTTCATACTTTGACTTGTTAATTAATACTTGATAATTCTCAATTGTCTTGGATTTACATGCCAAATTACACATTATGACAGGAAATTATAAGTATAGGCTCTTTGAGGACAAGATCTTTATTTTTTGAGGTAATTGGGGTTAAATGACATGCCCAGGGTCACATAACTAGTAAGTGTCCAGGGATGGATTTGAACTCAGATTCTCCTAACTCCAGGGCCAATGCTGTCCCTAAGAACTGCTTTTCATCTTTGATTTTTATTCCTTAGGATTCAGTAGAGTTCCCATCAGAAAAGGAGGTAATTTTAAAAGTTTGCTGAACTGAACAAAACTGAATTGTTCTAACTTGTCTTCTCTGAAAACTTTGTATCTCCTTTAAGGTATGACCCAATGCTGTCCTCATAGAAGGTGTTAATCAGAGTTTGATTTGTGTGGGAGAGAATGGGCAGTAATTTGCTGGGGAAATTGAAGGACTAATTCTCAATGCTTGGCAGTACTGTTCTGTCTTTGTATTTTTTCCTAGAAAGCAAATTTATGACCAGAGATCTGAAAGGACTAAAAAGCCATACCTGGATGACCTGGAGGTATGGACCTTATGAGATACTCAGATCTGAGCAGAACTTAAATAAGCATTCATCACTTGTACAAAGTGCCTTCATCTTTGGGGAAGATTATATTGATAATGATGGGCTATTCTTCTATGATTTAAGTATTTGTCATTACATTTGTTTTAAGAATTTCTTTCAAGGCAGTTAGGTGGCACAGCATATAGAACACAGGCCCTGGAGTCAGGAGGACCTGGATTCAAATTCAACCTCAGATACTTAATAATTGCCTAGCTATGTGAACGCAGACAAGTCACTTAACCCCACTGCCTTGCAAGGGTCCTTTAATTTACTTAAAAGTCTCTTTCCATCTTCTGGTTTTTTCCTTCCTTCCTTTCTGTTTCATCTACCACCTATTTTCTCCTTACCCCAGGGTAGGATTAGGCATAGAGTAAGTAGCTCTCTCTCTCTCTCTCTCTCTCTCAGCTTCCTTTAAGTCCCAATTGAAATCTCATCATTTATTGGAAGCCTTCTCTAAACTCTCTTAATTCTAGGATCTTCCCTCTATTAATTATTTGTTATTTATCCTGTACAGATTTGTTTCCTTCTTATCTCCCCCTTTAGACTGTAAGCTCCTCAAGGGCCAGAACTGCCTTTTGTCTCCTTTTGTGTTCCTAATGATTAATATGGTACCTATTACATAAAAGTTAATAAATTCATATTGCTTGAGTGATTGATATGTATTATACGAATAGGGTTTTAACTTTCCAAAATATCTTTCACATCCACTATCACCCCTGATCCTCACAATAGCCAGGCAACTTGGTGTATTGGAGATAATAGTGCTGGACTTGGGAGATAAGATGATCTGAATTCCAATTCCACATCAGACACTTGCCATATAACTTTTGGGCAAAAAGCAATTAAGCTTGAGTTTCCTTATCTATAAAATAGTGTAAAAGCACATATATATATATATATATATATATATATATATATATATGCTATTGTTGTTGTTATTAAAATCCCTCTAAAGGGGGAGGGAGAACAATGCTCAAACCCAGGTCTGGGTGACTTAGGACAAGTCTCTTTCTCTCAGGAATAGAATGTGAGCTCCCAAGACCAGGTTCATTTCATCTTCTGTCTGAATCCCTAGTCAATGGTTCCAGTGTCTCTGTACAGTACTTCATCACTTAAATCCAATTCACTTGTATGTCATACACTGATGTCATAGCCCTCTTCAAGGATGAAGGACAATGGGGAGGTTAGATGGTGCAGTGGATAGAGCACCAGCCTTCAGTCAGGAGGAGCTGAGTTCAAATCCAGTCTCTGACACTTAATGCTTGACCATGTGACCTTGAGTAAATTACTTAATCCCATTGCCTTGCAACCCCCCCCCCCAAAAAAAGGATGAAGGACAAACAACAACCCACAAATATGAGCTTACCCAATGGAGACCCAGCTGACCAAGTTCCAATTGAGCAATGCAGCTCTTTCCTTTTCTCTCCTTCCTGCTCTCTTCAGTCCACATAGGCCTTCATACCCTTAGGTGTTCTGCCCAAAGGAATGTAAATTTTGATTTCTGAAACCTGAAACCTCTCAAGATAGATTTCTTAAGAACAAAACCTTAAACCCATATATATCACTTTGACTTTCATTGATAGGCCAAGAATAGGTCCCAGACCAAGTCCCACTTGGTCACAGTTTGGACCTGGAAGGCTCAGAGTGAATGTAAATAGCAGTGACTTTTGTTTCTGTTTTAGCCAGAAACCCTGAGGGTCTTCCCCTCCAAGATTGATTTTTTTTGGGGGGGGGGGGGGGGATTAGGGAAAAGAAGCTATTTTTTGTCTCATTTCTTTTTTCTTTGTTTTATTTTTGCAAGATTTGCCCAAGGTCACACAGCTAGGTAATTATTAGGTGTCTGAAACTAAATTTGAACTCAAGCACCACCTAACTATCCCTGCCTCATTTCTTACCTAGTCTTGATGATGATGATGTTCATTCTTTTTTGAATTGATGATTTATTTTATTTTTCCAATTACATGTTATGAAAGTTTTTCAACATTCATTCAAATACATATGCATATTTTTAAGTTACATAATTTCCTTCCTCCCCTCCCCTCAGCAGCAGTTTGGTGAATATTATATATACATATTTGTGCTTAGCATTTTTATAGATTAGTCATTTTCTGTAAGAGGAATTAGGATTTTTTAAAATTTTTTTATTTTTACAAGACAATGTTAACCCCATTTAACATCTTGCCCAAAGTCACATAGCTAGGTAATTATTATTAAGTGTCTGAAGTCACATTGGAACTCAAGGTCTCCTGACTTATCCACTGTGCCTGTGGAATTAGGATTAAGGGAAAAGAAAGTCATGAGATAAAGAAAAACATAAGAGAAATTTTTTAAAAAGTGAATGTAGTGTTCATTCAGATTCTGTAGGGTATTTTGTTTTGTTTTTGTTTCATTTTTCTTCCTCTGGATGTGATTAGCATTGTCCATAGCAGGTCTCCTAGGGTCGTCCTAGCTCTCTGAACTTCTGAGAGAAGCTGAATCCATCAAGCTTGATAAAGTCACAATGTTGTTAATGTGTAGAATGTTCTCTTGGTTCTCCTCCCTTCACTCAACATCAGTTCCTGTAATTCATTCCATGCTTCTCTAGAGTCTGACCACTCATGGTTTCTTATAGAACAATAGTACTCCATAACATTCAGATACCATGATTTGTTCAGCCATTCTCCAATTGCCCATGATGGGCATTCCCCCTCAATTTCTAATTCTTTGCCACTACAAAAAGAGCTACAATGAATATTCTGGAACATGTAGGACTTTTCCCATTTCTTATGATTTCTTTTGGATATTAGCCTAGTATTCATATTGCTGGGTCATTTTATTGCTCTTTGGGCATAGTTCCAGATTGCTCACCAAAATGGTTGGATAAGTTCACAACTCTACCAATAATGCATTAATGTTCCAATCCTCCCTCAACCTCTCCAACATTGATCATTTTCTCTTTTTGTCTTCTTAGCCATGAGGTAGAACATCAGAGTTATTTAATTTGCATTTCTTTAATCAGTAATGATTTGGAGCATTTTTATATGATTATATATAGCTTTAATCTCTATATTTGAAAACTGCCTGTTCATATCCTTTGACCATTTTAGATGACGCTCATGCTTGAAGATGACAACTATGTGAATTGGATTTGAGTGAGGAGGATGCTGTGCTAAGTAACCAGTCTCAATTTCTCCTCTAGAATCATCTTGGTCCAGTGACCAGATATGAATCAGGATGACTATAGATAGCCCTGAATGCCAGTCAGTCAGGGTTAAGTGACTTGCTCAAGGTCACACAGCTAATAAGTGTCCAAGGCTAGATTTGAATTCAGGTCCTTCTGACTTCAGAGACCCACTGCACCATCAAGTCGTCCATCTACCTAGCCTTAATCAATGAATGGGCATTGTCTCTCTCAAACTGAGAGCTGGGAAAGAGCTTGGCTTAAAAAGATCAAGGTTTCCCACTGCATTTCGAGCCATCTCCAGGAGACCTAATCTATATCTCGTTATTGGATCTAGTCGGCTTCAGAGGAAAAAATGAGTGTGACGACTTTGCACAGCCCTCCTGCACTTAAATCCAGGTCACTTGCAAGTCATGGCATCGCCTTGCTGATGTCACGGTCCTCTTCCAGAACAAAGTACAAACAACACAAAATTCCAAAGCACCTTATGCTGTGTCTGGCATAGTAGGCCCTTTAACATGTCCTTCTTTATTGAATAGGCCTTAGTTTTCTCATTTGTAAAATGAGGGGGTTGTTCTAGATGACCTCAGATTTTAATCATCTCTGAATCTTTGATTCATTTTAAAAAATAGGAGAAAGAGGCTCATGGTCTCCTATGTCTCCTGAATGCTGATGTCTTCACCCTCTTAAAGAAAGTCTGAAGAGGTCCTATGGTTTCCTCTCCTTAGGAAGTTTATCTTCTTGGGAAGTATGCATCATAAAGGGTTTACTAGGTAGTTCTGTACCTATTGCTCTAATCTAGTTGTCATCATAATACTGGTTGGAGGGATGGGACCCACTTAAGCCATTAAAGACTGTGGTATTTCAATAGAGGAGAAAAATGAGGGAAGATGGGTTACTGATACCATCCACACTTTCTCCAGGTGCCAACATCAATGTCACCAGGGAAGGAGCTGAGACTAAGCTACAAGCGTCATGCTAGGAAGTACAGAGGTACTCAAGAAGCGTTGTTTAGGTGCAGGAACAACAACAGGATAGTACCAGGAACAATAGGATAATCCTTGCAAAGTAGTCTACAAATCAATACAAATCAGTATGGTTCCAAAGATAATAGTATTGTGGATCTAGAGCTGAAGGGAATCTTAGATGTTATTGTTAGTCTAACCCCTCTTTTTGGCAGATGAAGAAACTGAGCCCAAAAGAGCTCAAGTGATTTGCCTAAGGTATACTGAGAGAGTGACAAGAGACAATTTTCCGACTCAGGTCCTGTGACGAAATGTCGGTGCTAGCAGGTGAGCTGAAGTCATTGTGATTAAGAATCAACAGTTGGGATGCCTTCATCTGGTGAGACTTCCTGACAGGGGTGAATTCTGGATTTGGGTTTTGAAGGTGATGAATCATGGACAGGAGGAGAGGGTCAAGTAGGTCTGGCATTGATGCAGAGATGGGAAGCACACTATTCAATTCAACAACCACTTAGGAAATAACTGCTGTGCACATATGGCTGGGCTAGGCTATGGGTTAGGCTGCATTATTTCCCTTCAAACATTCTAAAATCCAGTTTAACTGGATTTTAGTCCTATCACTTATACTCCACAACAAATCTCTCATCTTTTTTGCTTTTCACTGACTGGAATACACCTGTCCTTATTTTCTCACCCCATCTCCTCAAATACTCTGCCTGACCCCAGAGACTAGTGTCTCCTCTTCCTCCCAACTACCATGGATTTATTTTCAATATATTTACATATGTACATGTTATCCCCCAATAGAAAGTGAGTTCCTTGAAGGCAAGGAACCTAGCACCTAGTAGGTTCTTAATAAATGTTTGTTGATTGATTGACGGGGAAATAAAAAGTTCAAACAAAACAGATTTCTTGCCTTCATGAAACTTATATCTTCAAAGGGAGCTGCAGTGCAACAGTGCAAACAACTATCATAGAAAATAGTATATTACTTTGTGCATAAAAATATAAATAATATGTAAGGTCAGGGGAAAGGAAAGGGGAAGGCAGAACAAAGGAAAGAGTGAGGATAGAATATAGTTTGAGCAAAGGAGAATTAAATTGCCCAGTATGTTTGTTGAGTAATGAATAGTCCATTTTGATTGGAGTTTATAGTTTATAAAATTTGGGCTGAAAGGCATCACAGTCTGGTCTAACCCCCTCAGTTTTTTGAAGAATAGGTGAAGGTACTCATTTCTGCCTCTTTTTCTTACTTTGTAGGATGAATCACAGAATCGGAGATTCAGAGTTGATAACCCTAGACCAAAGTTAGAAAGGTAGGATGGTGATGGTCACAGGCTGTGGAGAGTTTTGTGTACCAGGCTATCAAGTCTGAACTTTACTCAACAGCCTCTGAAGGGTTCAGAATGGAGAAGTGATCTGGAGCTGTCTGAGGATGAGAAGGGCATGGGTAATATGGAAGATTGGATGTCTTAAAATTTGTTAGGAGGCTCTTAGATTTGAAAAATATTTGAAAGGTGGAGCAGGTAGAGGATGGCAGAATACAACAGACTAGGGAAAGAAAAAAGTAAAAAAAAATAATCAAAGGAGACTGGCTATGGAGTGAAGTACCTATACAATCAATGTACAAGAAGTAGGTTTGCTAAAGTGGTGAATAGGCCATGTTTAGAAGTGTGAGTAAATGAATGAAAAAAGCATTTATTAAGCCCTTACTATAAAACCAAATGGTAGATAGCAAAAGGGAGTACTTTTTCTTCTTAAGGTGCTCACATTTTAATAGGGTGAAACAATACATACAGGAGAGGATTCAGCTTCAGGTCACATGGAAAGGCCTCAGCGATTCTTTTCTCAGTCTTTAATAGCGGTTATTGACGAGGAAGCAAAGCTAAGACTAACAGAGGCAGTTGCCCAGTCTACAATGGTTATTTTCATTTTTATTACTCCACATAGCTTTCTTGATTCTGCTCTCTTTGCTCTGTATCAGTCCATGTAAATTTTCCCATGTTTCTTCAAATTCTTTTCAAATACACCCTCATTTTATGGAATGACAATATTCCAATGAAATTATTATGCCATAAATTACCATCAATAGGCATTCACATTGTTTTCAGTTTTCTGCTACCACAAAAGTGCTGCTATAAATATTTGGGACTTTCCTATCTTTAGCAATATCGTTTCAATTCAGTCCTCTCCCTAACTCACTCCACCTGCTCATTACCCCTTTATCAATTAAATTTGGATTACCAAGACAAGTAAAAGCAGTGCTGTATAGTAAAAAAGACTACTGGATTTGAAGTAACCTGGTTCTTGTCTCATATCTATCACTTACTATGTGATCTTGGGTCAGGTACTTAACCTAAAGTGATTAGGCTTTAATCTATAATTGAGATGTTTTGTAGTTCTCTGTATAGATGCACCAATGTATGTAAACATGAGAGGTTAGATTGCAAACTTTCTGTGATCTTATGAATGAGTAACAGAAGAAAAAAATGGATGATAATGGCAACTCTCTTAAGGATATAAGTGTTAGAATTGTCAATGAGAACCAATGGAGGGAACCCCCACACAGTAGTTCCCCTAGTATCCACTAAAAGAAGACATTGAAAAAAATACTTTTGTTTTTTTTCAGAAATCCACAAAGGATAAGCTCTTGTAGAAAGCAAAAGGGTGGTGGGAGCCAGTGGACATGGGCCAGGAGGGAAGGGGAGGAACAGGTTTCTCTAGTGTGGGAATAGAACAATAAGGCCTTTCATCTATTTTTAACCACTTTTGCTACTATTATCTCATTACCCAGGAAAAAGCTTGGAGGCCAAAAGAGAAGTATCTTTTCCAAGGTCACATAGTTTGTTGTGACAGGGCAAGGACTAGAATTCAGGGCATATCAGAAGTCACTAGTCCGATCCCCTTATTTTACAGACAGGGAAGCTGAAGTCCAAAATATAAAATGACTTACCCAAAGTCACACCAGCTGTAAGCCTCAGAATCAGGATTTGAACTCAGATATTTTGATTCTAAAGCCTATGTTTCCCCCAAATTTGCAAGAACTAGGTCTAGGACCCTGGTCTCCTGACTCTAATCCTATCAGTCTTCTAATCTGAGACCTCTTAGATATTTCTACTTTGTGTTCCCCCAAACCTACTATTGCTTTCAAATTTAACATTTAATAATAATAGCTAGCCCTTTGTTTACAAAGTACTTTATAAATATTACCTCATTTTAAACCTCACAACTGAGAGAAAGATACTCCCCTTTTACAAATAAGGAAACTAAGGCAAGCAGAAGCTAAGTGACTTGCCCAGGTGTAGTTGGATGAGTTGGCAGAGGAGGAGGAAAAGTCAGATCCTTGCCATAATAGAGTATAGTCTCATCAGGAAGCTGAAAGACTCTTCTGAGTCTTTTCAATCGTTCAAGCCTCATTAAGGTCTGCCCCCTTCCAAAACCTGCATCGATCTCACAGACCAACTGATTGCTCCCTCTGCTATGGTTCAGCAGCCCTTAGAGTCTAATTCAATTCAACAAACACTGACCTGCGTCTATAAGATGGAGGTCCCCATAGAGTACGAGAGAGAGAGAGAGAGAGAGAGAGAGAGAGAGAGAGAGAGAGAGAGAGAGAGAGAGAGAGAGAGAGAGAAAGAGAGAGAGAGAGAGAAGTGAATAAGACATAGTCACTGTTTTCATGATGGTCACAGTCTAGCAGCGGGGTGTAAAGCACAGCAATATACCACAGTATAAAATAGAAGGTTTCAATTCCTTGAGGATAGTGTCTTTGTGGCATCTGTCCTTGTCTCCCACAGCCTAGCATAGTTCCCTGCCACATGATAAATGCCCTAATAAATGTCTGTTGAAATGAATTGTAGATGAGATAAGAGCCCAAGGGAGTCTGAAGTGTAATGTTGAGCCCCCAGGAAAGATAGATATTACTATACTTCTTGGCATTATGTTTCTTATTATATTATGAAAGGCAGCTTTCATGGTGGGGAGAGTTTTGGCCTTGAAACTAAGAAACATCTGGCATTTGACTTATGATACTGACTGTGTAACTAAAGGGAATTTTTTAAACCTTTCCAGGCCAGATTAAAACATAATTGGAAAATATTGAATAAAATAAAAATAAAATAGAACATAAGATTATGGTAACATAGTTTTCTAAGTCAGTATGTAGCTTGCAGGGATGTTTATATATAGCTTGGTGATCTCATTTCTATTTGAGTTTGACATCACTTTTCTAAGACTATATGGTGGCAAACTGCATTGACAGAGGGAGCTTCTTCAGGGAGTTCCTCATGTTGGCCTGATCACAGATCCAGGTCTGTTCTCTTTGCATATGTGCCTTTCTTTCAATTAGATTATGAATCTCTTGAGTGCAGGGACTAAATCCATCTTTCCCACCTCACCACAAAGCCTAGGAAATAGTAGATATTCAATAAACGTTTCTTAGTTATTGACCAAAAAAGTTTTCTTTTTTGACCAACTTGAAATTTCATCAGTGCCCTAAGTTCCCAAAGAGGAATCTTCTCACCAGTGCATTCTTTGTAGCTTATAGTCTTCAAGCATAAGTTCTTATCCTGGGGTTGGTGAACCTCAAGGAGATGGGAGGAAGATGGTATCTTTATTTCAGTATAATTAGGTTTCCTTGTGATCTTTTTTTTTTTTCACTATTCTAAGAAGGGGGTTCAAAACCATCATCAGACTGTCAAGGGGGTTAATGATATGCCTTGTCCTAGGGAGATACCTCAGACACTGCAAGTTTTAGTAGGCATCTGGAGGGTTCCATAGCAAATATGTCAAAGAAGAGATTGGAACCCTTATTTTCCTGGCTTGGAAGTAGGTACTCTATCTATCCAACACTGCAAAGATAACAATAACAAGGCTGGGATAAGACATTTGAGATCTTAGGCTATAGATATATTTACCATGACGTGCCCCTCCCCAGCTTTGGGGACTTCCCTTAAAAGGTACTAATTGGCACCCATCTTTACTAACCTCCACCTCATTTGCACATTCAGAAAGCAGCAGAGGGTTCAAGTGAAAGGGTATCTCCTCCTCCCCAAACATCAGACTCCTCCTCCTCATAGGGATTGTTAAGGAGCAGGGAAGAGGAATAAAGATAACAATAACATGGCTGGGATGTGACATTGGAGATCTTAGGTTATGGATGTTTACCATGACTCCCCTAACTTTTGGGGCTTCCCTAATAGGTTCTAATTGACACCCATTTTTACTGACCTCCACCTCATTTGTACACTCACAGAGAGCAACAGTGGGTTCAAGTGAAATTATATCTCCTCTCCAAACATCAGATTCCTTCTTCCTATGGGGATTGTTAAGGGGGCAGGGAAGAGGAATAAATAATCTTTGCCTGTCTCCTTTGACCTTGGAGGATGGAGGGAATCTTCTGCATCTCCTCCTGTCTGCCTTTCTCCCCAACACCAGCCTATGCAGCAAGCAGGTTCTACTAACCTGCTTAAACAAACAAGTCTCTGGTTGCCATGGTGAAGGGAATGGCGTTGGGGGGAAGAGATGAGGAGATTATGCAGAGGCCTAAAATAGGCCTGAGGCTGGAGGAGGAGGGGAAGGAGAACTCCTGGGGGACACTGCAGACTTAGTCTGAGCTGGGGGATGTGGGGGGAGAGGGAGAGAAGGGGGGGAGGGACAGGAGACCACATCAGACACAAAACACAGGAAGACATCAGCCTCAAAGATCATAGGATGCAATGTCTGAACTAGAAGAGCCCTTAGTCTCTTGCTCATCCAACAGCCTCATTTCAGAGATGGGGAAACTGAGTATGAATGCAGGCAAGGTCACACAATAAATTCAGGACAGTAACCAGGACTCTTGCTGCCTTCATGGCATTCGAACTTAAAGACCTCAGTTACTGAAAGATGGAATGCCTAGAGCCACAAACCTGGAAGGAAGCAGGAAGATGCCCTGAGGGAGTGGGTAGGTAGGATAGGGTAAACACAGGTACATCATAATAACAGCTATGTTTCTTTTACACTTGAAGATTTACTAAAGGCTTTCCTCACAACAGTCCTGCAGGCAGGTTCCTGAAAGTATTCTCTCTTCCGTTTTACAGCTGAAGAAACTGAGGTTTAGAGTGAAATGAAAGCCATGATCACACAGATAGGAGTGTCAGAGCAGGGTCCCCTCCCTGATTCCAAATCCAGCAAAAATCTTGTTGCCTTAAAGAATATCACGGAAAGAATATTGAAAAGACTTGGATTGAATAGTTCGTCTTGCCATTTACTGTTCTTGTTGCTATAAGCAAATGAAGTCCAAGTCTCATTTTCTTCATCGGCACAATGGGATAATAATATACTATCTGCTTCCAGGGATGTTGAAAAGTATATTGTAATCTGTAAAATGTTTATATGTATAAAATATATATGGAGATCATTATTACATTATTAAAATTAATTTATTACTATTTTTATTATATATCTTTTCACTGAGGAAACTAGTCAACTAGTTAAATCAATGATGGGATTGAATTATAGTGTATCATTTGTTAGCAATGTGACCTTGGACAAGTCCCTGTCTCTCAGGCCCAGTTTTCTCAACTGTAAAATGAAGGGAATTGGAATAGAAATGATTCCCTAAACTCACTTAAGGCTTCAACTGATTTTAAAAATTTCTTTGACTTCTCACTGGCTTCAGGATAGTAGTTCGAATCTAGTGTCAGAAACTTACCTGCTGTGACCTTAGGCAAGTCATTTAACCCTGACTGCCTCACATCCAGGGCCAGGGCCATCTCCAGTCATCCTGACTCATATCTGGCCACTGGATCTTGGATGACCCCAGAGGAGAAAGTGAGGCCGGTGACTTAGCACAGCCCCTCTCACTCAAATCCGATTCATGTGTTTGTCACGGTATCACCTCCCTGATGTCATGGACTTCTCTAATCAGTCCCTGAATATGGACTTTGACATGAGTAGGGAAGGTAGGAATCCACCTGGTGGCAGTTTACCTGAATTGCAGGTGTAACAGGATTTTCTTTGCTTACCTGCTAATATCTCTTACCCAAGGAGTCCTGGGAAAATGTCTTTACCAGATAGCCTAACTATTCCTGCAAGCATATTCAATTCATAAAATAGGTGTCAGATGTCTTTATTGCAATTGGAAATGATCAATCCAAAATAAAAAAAAACAGCCCACAAATGGGTTTAATACATTTCCCACTCCCCTCTCCATCATCTCCAGGTGAGCAGATCTGGGAGTCACTCATTCCTCTGGGGCTGGCTCCAGTGAAACTTTGTTCCAATGATATAGCTCCTCCAAGGTTCCTGAACCAGAAGGGGGTAAAGAGTTCTAATCTAATCCATTCAATTTTTTGTTGTGACAAGTACCAGAGAGGAAAGAAAAGCACCTTGTCTTAGGTCACAAGTAGAAATATTTTTCTTTTTTTTTTAATTTCCATATCAGCCATATTTTGGGGGAGGAGATAAGAGCAAGAAAAATAAACTTCAATCTGTACTCTGAGTTCATCAGTTCTTTCTCTGAAGGCAAACAGCTTTTTTTTTTTAATCATGGGTCTCTGGGAATTTTCTTAGTCAAAGTAGTTAAGTCTTTCACAGTTGATTACATTGTTACAATATTGCTGTTTCAGTGTACAATGTTCTCCTGGTTTTGTTCGCTTCACTTAACATAAGTTCATGTAAGTCTTCCCAGGTGTTCCTGAAACCATCCTCTTTATCATTTCTTATAGCACAACAGTATTCCATCACAATCATAAACCACTTGTTCAGTCATTCCCCAATTGATTGGCATCCTTTTCTTTGCCACAAAAGGAGCTGCAATAAATGTTTTTTGTACAAGTCCTTTTCCCCTTCCTTTGATTTTTTGGGGATACAGACCTAGTAATGATATTGCTAACAACATTAGAGTGTAATTACAACTAGTTCTCCAAAATGGTTTGACCAGTTTACAACTCTACCAACAATACATTAATATACCTATTTTTTCACATTCTCATAAATGTTTTCAACTAGATCATAGAAGACAGAGTCCTGAAAATCTGGAGTTAAGGAGACATGAAAGTTCAAACACAGTCTTTTTTAACTACCTATGTGGGTAGAAGGTCTGCTTCCTCATGTTTAAGGTGGAGTTTGCCTCAATTATCTTTATGGTCCTTTCAAGCTCTAAATCTGAGTCTATAAAATAGGATTTTAGCTGATAAATCAACTGTTCTATCTAAAGAAGTCTCACCACCTTTCAGAGTAAACTCAAACTAGAAAGATATCCCTGCCAACTGCATATTGACTTAGAAAAGTACAAATTAACATTGTCTTTTTACTTCATTAAACGTTTCTTAATTACATTTTAATCTGATTCAGATTGTAGTGAGAGAAGTTTTGCAGGTGGCTTTTAGACCAAGAGTTTGACACCTCTATGGTGCTGGTCAGAAGACCCTAGTTTGAATCCTACCTGGAGACTCTTAATATCTGTGATCCTAAGCAAGTGTTTCAGTCTGTTTCCTCCTCTCTAGAACTGAATAATTGCAACACATACTTTAGAGATGCTGTGAAGACCAATATGATAATGTATATAAAGAATTTTACAAAAACTTAGACATTTTAAATCAGTGATTATTACTGTTTATTCCACATATGTGACTTAATCATCCCCTTGAACTCTTTCATAGACTGATATTGGACTTCTCTTTATTCTTTCTAGATGTTTTTTTTTTTTTTTTTGCAAGGCAATGGGGCTAAGTGGCTTGCCCAGGGCCACACAGTTAGGTAATTATTAAGTGTCTGAGGCCGGATTTGAACTCAGGTACTCCTGACTCCAGGGCTGCTGCTCTATCCACTGTGCCACCTAGCCGCCCCAGATCTTTCGATCTTTGCAAAAATTGCTTTTGCAAAAAACGTTATTGAACAGCTCCTTTTCTTTAAAATCAGAACTTTTCTGGATGGTTGCTAGATTCATAACAATGATCAGCTATGGATGGCCACTTCTCTCAAAAACTAAGGGCCATTGTTTCTCACTCTTACCAACCCAAATACTAAGTCTGTTATCCTCAGACTTGAAGGGCAAACAAGGGGAAAAAATAATCAATAAGGATGTGGTCAAGTTTCTCTCCCCACTCTAGGCCATTTAGAGACTTCCCAAATGGAAGCAAAAATATCTTCTGTATCTGAGATGGATAGAAGTAATTTGAGGGCCTTGAAGAAAAGATTGAGAGAGCTTCTTGTCCTTGTGAGGGACTCCTAGATGGAGTTTCTGAGGTTCTGTGATTCCACAGGCCCAGTTACTGATCCGTTCTCCCCAAAGATACTGTCAGAAGGAATAAGAACTCACATCCAGGGAACTTATAGGGAAAAGATTGAGGTTTGGAAGCTGCAGACCCTAGATTTTCAGGGAGTTAATAAGATGGGATCTGGTTGAAGTCTGAGTGGCCTTGAGGGAGACGTGCTAGGATTAGGGACAGAAATTCTGGGAACACCAGACATAGTAGTTTTCATATGGTCTTGGATCCTGAAGGTATGGGCAAAACCCATAGCCAGGAAGATCAGTATGTGTTCAAAGAAATATTCAGGCAATGCAATAGCTTGGCAGAAAAACCAGGTAGCAGTCCAAAGGCTGACAGTCTCCACAATAAGGTGGTAGCAGGAGTAGGGAGAAGAGGTTGAGAAAGGGAGCACTTGTTGAATTTCTAAAAAGAGAAGTGATTAAGGCCAAGTGTTAGGTCCATTATGAAGATAAGAGGCAACATGTCATAGCAGATCAGAAGTCTGAATTCAAGGCTGGATCAAGATCAGAAGGCCAGAGTCAAATCCTGGCTCTGATACTAGTATCTAAAAAATAATCATTAATGGATCAATGCCAATTTAGAGGAAAGTCTCGAACATATTGTTGGCTCTGGGTTCAACATTTTATTTAATCAACGAGTTGAATATTGGCCCAGATAGCACACTTATCATTTTTGAAAATGGCAGAGATCAGTGAGAGGTGAACTCAGATGGAATGACAGAATTAGTGATTCTAAAACAGGCTACACTCCTGGGTCAAACTTATTAAGAGAAAATTTAAGAGAAATACAAAATCCTATGTTTGGATTAAAATAGATGTACAAGAAAGGTATTTTAACTATTCACTAAAAAAAAAAAATCTGGGGATTTTAGTGGATTACAGGCTGACTACAACAAGCCACATTATCCAGAACAAAGGAGTTGAAAGAGTTACTAAATGGCTCAGTGTACAGAGCTGAGCCTGGAGCCAGGAAGATTTAAGTTCAAATCAAATCTGGCCTCAGACACTTCCTGTGTGACCTTGGGCAAGTCATTTTGCCTGTTTGTTCCAGTTTCTTAATCTATAAAATAGGAATGACTAAAACCACCTTCCTTCCAGAGTACTGTGAAGGTTAAATTGAGATAAAATTTGCAAAGTGCTTATAGAAGTGACTGACAGGGGCGGCTAGGTGGGGTAGTGGATAAAGCACCGGCCCTGGAGTCAGGAGTACCTGGGTTCAAATCTGGTCTCAGACACTTAATAATTACCTAGCTGTGTGGCCTTGGGCAAGCCACTTAACCCCGTTTGCCTTGCAAAAACCTAAAAAAAAAAAAAAAAAAGTGACTGATAGACAATAGGCACAATAAATCTTGTTTCCTTTCTTCTTTCCCATATTTGGCCTTGATCAAGCCAATTACTTAAAGTATGGAGATCTGCTAACTCAGGACTTTGTGGTGGGGGGGGAGGATGATGGCTATATTTGACTATTTCAAAGGCTCCTATAGGGCAAAGGGATTAGAAGAAATGTATTTTATTTACAACACAGTAGGCACTATATAAACACTTAGCTATTAGCAGTTGTGTTATTGGTCTTCACCTCAGAGAGCAGAACATGAAGCAATGGAGAAAAATCACTACTAGGGAGGTAATGGGGCATTCTTTGATGGAGAGATACAGTGGGAGTTTTTCTTTTTTTTTTTTTTAAGGTTTTTGCAAGGCAAACGGGATTAAGTGGCTTGCCCAAGGCCACACAGCTAGGTAATTATTAAGTGTCTGAGACCGGATTTGAACCCAGGTACTCCTGACTCCAAGGTTGGTGCTTTATCCACTACGCCACCTAGCCGCCCCTATGTGGGAGTTATTCTAACTCAGATATGAGTACAACTAGATGACCCACCTGTGAGAATATGGGGATTTTTTCCCTCTGAGCCTCAGTTTCCTCATCTGTAAAAATGGGAATAATAAAAGCCTCAATAGAAGTCATTTATGGTTTGATGCTCCCATCTTCATGGGCAGCTGGGTGGCATAATGGATAGAGAGCAGGACATGCAGTCAGGAAGACCTATCTTCCTGAGTTTAAATCTAATCTCAGATATTCACTAGCTATGTGAACCTGGGAAAGTCAGGTTAACCCTGTTTGCCTCATCCTCATCTGTAAAATGAGCTAGAGAAGAAAATGGTTAACCACTCTAGTCAGGAAAATTCCAAATGGGGTCAAGAAGAGTTGGACAGTATGAAAAGTGACTAACAGCAAACACCCCCCCACACCTTCTGACATGTAACCAACCCATTTTTTTTTGAGGAGGGGAATTTTGGAGGCAATACTGCGTAGTTATAGTTGTTCCCTCCTTCTCTCCTGCTCAGTCTGGGATCAACAATCTGTTCTAAGCATGAATCACGTTTAGAACCATGTTCCAAGTTCTTCTTTATCAGATTACTGGTCTTTTCCACTCAGCCCTAATTGCCATCCTTCAGGGTCATAGTGGGCTTGAGCCAATTGTTCTGTAGAATTAAGGTAAGAAGATGGGGACCCTAAAAAAATTAGGCTCATTTGCAAACCAATAAACAAAGACACCAGTTTTAGAGGGAAAACTGCTCTGAGAAATAGTAGTGGGAAGCTAGTTGTCTTCCTTGAATGTCATATTTCATCAATCATACAATGCCAGGACTTGAAAGGATCTTAGTCATTTAGTCCAATTCCCTTATTTTTAAGATAAGGCATAGCATGAGGGGAGGGAGGGTCTCAGTATTCTCCTTCATATAGTTCTATATCAAATATTTGATCTAGGATCAAATATAAACCTCACTATTTGGCATTTAATGTCATTCACGAGCTGGTTCCAACCTGCTTCCAGGCTTATTACTCATTACTGCCTTTCCTATACTCTTGGTCCAGTCAAACTGGCCTTCCCTTTCCCCACATATGACATTCTATGGCTCATCTCTAGACTTCTGCAGTCTCTTTTCTATTCCTGAAAGGCCCTCCTCCCTCACCTCTGCCTTTTAAAACTCCCTACCCTCTTTAAAAGCTTAACTCAAGAAAAACCTACAGAAAACCAGGTGTTGAACCACCCCACCCACCCCCAATTATGTTGTATTTACTTACCTTTCTCCCCTAAAAGAAAGCTTTGTAAGAGCTAGAACTGTTTTGAATGTGTTCCTACTGCCTGACAAATCTAAACAGATTAATGTAATTATTTACTAATTTGATAAGAGGGTATTGCTGGTTATTGTGTATAAGCCCTCAAATCCTGGTCTCTGCTCTCTAGTACTATTTTCAGAAACATGGTATCCTAGACTAAGGAACTAGAGGGAAATATAATGGTCATGTAGTCTAACTCTCCTATTTTACATAGGAGGGAACTGAGGTCCAAAAAGGAAGGTGACAAGAACCTGCCTGGATAGTCAGAAGTAGAACCTAGACATACTAATCCCCCCCTCCCCATTCCTGAACTCTTTTTAACAGAACTGTTCCTGGGAGGATTCTGGAGTATCACAACTAAAGCTTAGGATTTGAGTTACTGAATGGTGCTAGTGCTAGGTTTAGAACCAGACCATGTGAATTTAATCCTGGTTTTTGTCACATCTAGGTTAACTTGGACAAACAATACACCCCTCAGGCTGTTTCCATCTTTGTAAAAGGAGGCCTCCCCAGCTTGAAATCCGTGTTCCTTTCTTTTAAGATGTTCTGTTCGTATTTGGCATTCCATAAGCGGGATGTGCTACAGGAGGGGCCAAGACAAAGGTTTAAGTCTAAGCCAGGATTGATCAGGACTGGGCCATGGTTTTACAGTATCTCTCTTGACTTCTGGAAGGTGAAGCTGGTACCTGACTGAAAGTAAGCAAAACATGTCTTAATTACTTTCAATGTTTGAGCCAGCTTTGATACGATCCATGTGTTAGGAAAAGGGAGGTCAAAGTTACCAGATGGAACCATTCTCAACAGCCAGGTCACATGGTCCCCAGCACTGTACCTCTCACCCACCCCCCAGACCCCTCACCATTGCAAGATTTTAGAGATAATGTTCAATATATTTCCCTATTTTTTTTTAAATTGAGGACTGTCAAGCTGATGTCCCAGGGGGAAATTTCTAGATCATCTTCCAAATAATCCCTTAGACTCTTCATCCAAGGTAATTGTGGGAGAATGTGTGTATTTATGTGTAGAAGGAAGTGTGCAGTGACTCAAGAGATTCATTAGAACCTAAGATCATAGCATGTTGGCACTGGAAAGGACCTTATACAAATAAGCTACTCAAAATGGGGCAACTGGGGTAGAAAGAAGAGCAAACAGCTATTTAGCAATAAATAAAGCCTGTATTTCATCAACAGAAGGAAGCATTGAACCTAAGAATGGGACAATCTGCTTTGGCTAAGAAGTGAGTTTGCTGTTGTTGGAAGAATCAAAGCAGCCTTAATGAACACCTGTGGGGAGGGGAGGGGCTCTCATAGTGGGTGGCAGGCTGGATTAGGTGACCTCTGAAGCCCCTCACAGCTCTGAGAGTCCAGGATTCTTCTCACAAGACGTTCAAGGAACAATCCTACTCACCTCAGGCATGTGGGTGGGCAGCAATGTGCAAGGCAAGATATACAGCAACCAAGCACAAGCTGCCGTTCTCACTTTGTAGAATGAACTGGTCAGAAACAGCTTTGCTCTCTCCAAATCATTGGGGCCCGTTGCCATGGCAACCCCAAGCTAGACGTATTACTGGTGCCACGCTCTGTATTCATGTGACTGTCTTTTCTGGCATCAGCTCCAAGCCGCCATGTTGCAGGTACGAGACCAAGCCTGGTCCCAGAGAAGGGCAAGTGGCTTCTATCTGTTCTGATCCTCCTCCCCAATTTCAAGACTGGCACTCCTGCCTTTTGAATTATAGCAAAAGAGTTGCAAGGGAAGAATGTATGCGCTCAGCTTCTCTTCTGATAAATTATTGATGTTACCATTAAATTAGATATCCTTTAGCAAAAGGAGGAAGATAATCTGGAACTGGAGGCATTATACAAATGAAAAGCCAGATTTAGGGG
The DNA here is from genome assembly GCF_037893015.1 of Macrotis lagotis. Classification (NCBI taxonomy): domain Eukaryota; kingdom Metazoa; phylum Chordata; class Mammalia; order Peramelemorphia; family Peramelidae; genus Macrotis; species Macrotis lagotis. The sequence continues at coordinate 57,861,234 of NC_133665.1, read as the reverse complement.
CAGTTGAGAATTTCCAGACACAAAGAGGCAGACGAGCAGCAAAACCCAAAGGCTACCCATTTTCTCTGAATAATATTTTCTCCCTCATTTTGCAGTGAAGGTATCTGCATAATTAGATTGGAGCCCCAAATCCAACTGTAAGATTAGCAAGACTGGAGAAGCGTGCAGAGGAGAACTGGATCCTGGTATTTCTGACAATGGTTAGAGCTGAACAAAGTGCTAGAGAGCCTTCCTTCTCCTAAATCAACTTCTGATGGTTAGAAGAGTTTCGACAAAGGTATAATGCACAGAAACTTGTCTTTATTAGGACACTCAGAAACCAGTTAAGGTCTGTCATTGTGCATTGTCTTCAGGGGGTCAAAGGCTTTCTGAGGAGGGAAACTGGGTTCAGATGCCACATTGTTAACGTTATTCTCCCCATCTCCCTTCCCCTCCATCCCCATACATGATATGTGCCCATCATGTACCAGACTGGAATACATGTGGAAAATTCAGCATGCCAAGGAATTCTCGTAGTCCCACTATTCTTAGCTCTTTTTCTTTCTTCTACTGCAAGCCAGATCTCAATTCAACAGGGAGCATCTGTGGGGATCTAGGGTCTCTTCTAACCATCTGTTAGAAACAATTCCCCACTCCCTCCTCTAAGTATACACAAAATTCCCCCAACTCAAGAAAGAAGCCCTTTTTCAGGTACCCCATCTTCAAGTGATTGATACTTATCACCAATAAATAATGCACTCAGCAGCTTTGTGTGCCTCTCCGGTTCCCCTTTTAAATGATGTCCAAGGTTTCCTTCACAAGCTCCTAGGTCCCCTGTAATCTTTCCTAAATATGGTTATTTATGCTTATTTTTCAAGAGCTCATTTTGATAAATGTTTAGTAAATTTGGAAAAAATATTTATCTTGGTAAAATCTTAAAGAGTATTAATAATAACAATAATAAATATTTATATGGAGTTTTGAGGTTTCAAACTTGAGGTTTTCTCACATTATTTTGTTTGATCCTCACAACAACCCTAATATATTAAGTGATTCAATATTTAGAATGCTGGGTCTGAAGTCAGGAACCCAAGATCAAATTCAGCCTTCTTTAGTAGCTGTGTGTTAGTCACTTAAACCTCCCAGTCTGTTTCCTCACCTGTAGGGCAAAAAAAACATAATAGGGTTGAAAAACCTTTTTAAAAGGCTAAATAAATTTTAATTATTATTATTATTATTTTCATTTTACAAATGAAGAAACTAAGCCTAGAAGAGATTAAGTGACATGGGTTACAAAGGCACTAATTATCCAAGATAAGACTTGATCTCCTGTGTTCCTAATCTTAAGTTTAGGGTTCTACCCAGTACACTACCAAAATGTAATGGACAAAGGATTATTCTTGAGTCCTGACAGCGCTCAATAAAACTTCACCCTGGGGAAATCTAGCCTAACTCCATTTAACTGCTTGATTCTTTTCCCACAGCAGGCTCTTTTTAAATTTCAAAAATCCTTAGAGGGCAACTAGGTGGCACAGTGGATAAAGCAACAGCCCTAGAGTCAGAAGAACCTGAGTCCAAATTCAGCCTCAGAAACTTAATAATTACCTAGCTGTGTGACCACGGGCAAGTCACTTAACCCTTGCCTTGCCAAAAAAAAAAATTTCAAAAATTCTTCTACACTGGTTACTAGAGAATCAATTTAGACCACATTCCTCACCACCCAAAGCAAAATACAGCTACAAAATTAGGAAGGGTAGGAGTGATTTAGGAGGCTGAAGCATGACAAGAAATGGGTCTTAGAATAACATATTAAATCAGAAAAAACCTCAAATGTTTAGTAAATCCTGACTCCTCATTTTAGAGGAAAAACAAACTAAGACTGAGAGGTGGAAATGATTTGCCCAAGGTCATGTAGGCAGCAAGCAACAGCTGGAATTTGAACTGGTCCTTTAACTCCAAATCCAATCTTTCTACTGAAATAAATTGTCTTGAGAGAAAGTTGAACAAAAAAACAGTCCCTGAAATTTGACCAGATCAGTTAAGGGATTCTGGTTAAAGTGTTGGTTAACACCTGCCGAATAAGGCTTTATGTCATTTATCTGAGGTAGCACTTCCAAAGCTCTTTACAACCCAGAAGGACAAGGGCAGCGCATACCTCTTTAGGGAAAGGAATCAAGCTTTAGGAATAGGAATGATTTCTGATACGATTCTGAAGAGCAGAGTAGAGATGGGCATCATTATGTCTAGATCATATATCTTGTATATGAACTTTCTTTGAACAACACAGGACCAAAAGACAATTTTAACACTAAGACCAGCCAGTAATGTTCACATAGATTGTCTTTTTTGAAGGGCATTAGGAAAAACAAAGCCCAGGAACAAGAAATAGACTAATACCTTAAATAAATCTTTAGATAGAGTAAAAGCTCTGTAGCCAGCAATACTGGAATTCAAATACTGCCTCAAATGCTTATTACTGTGTGACCTTTTGCAACTCACTTCCCTTCTTGAGTTTCAATTTCCTGACTGGAAAACATAGGAGTTGGACTCAGTGGCCTCTAAGGTCCCTTCCAGCTCCAAATCTACAATCCTATAATCCTAAAAGGAAGGGCCAATGTCCATTGACTCTACCCAATTCTTCCTTTCCCCTAAAGATAAGGTCCATACCAATCCCCTAAATCCTGTACAGAATCCTACCAAGGCAAATCAATGTGTTTACTACATGTACTAAGCCCCAAATTTAAAACTGCCTAAGGACATTGAAGCATAGATTGAAAAGAGAGGTATCAGTTTAGTTGATATTCCTATATCCTCACAAGCAAATCTCTTCTCACCATGGAGCATCTCCCAAGATTCCTAGGTCAGGTTAAGTGCTGAAGTATGGAACTTGAAAGAGTCCAAGAGGAACAGATGGGAAAAGGCCCCTCGGGGCAAAGGATCAATACCATTCAATCTTCCAAAGCTCTTTACCACCCAGAACGACAAGGGCAGTGCATGAAAAGGAAACATCCTACATGTCAATTTTATGGAAATTTTTTAATGAGAGGATTCTCAGATACAGTGGTTACCTATTTCCCACAATTCCTTACTATAGGATTCTCATGCTGGGAACACAATCTTTTTTTCCTTACATTTAAAAACAGGATGATCAAATTTCATAGTCCTCGCATTACAAGATTCACATCTTTGTTAAGTCAAGAATTGTGGTACAAAAGAAACATTTCATTAGCCTTAAATCACTACAATTTGCTAGAAACATCAATTACTTTAGAATACTTTAACTATAAAATATATTGTATTTCCATATATATTAACCATATACATGTTTAACTATTACTAGATTTAGTTCAGTCATTACAAAATAAGACATTCTGGGAGCAGGCTACAAATATACAATCCAGCTGAATTACCCATGTCATATTCTTTGCATTATAAATAAATTGCAAATATCAAACTGAGGAACTAGTGAACAATACAAAATATATTAAGCAAGCAAACAAGGCACTCGTACCTCAAATGGAGTTGGAAGTGAATGAAAATCCTAAAAAAATTAACCTCAAATTGAACCAAGTTCTAGGTGACAACATGCTAGAAGACATCTAGCCTAGGGAATTTTAGATGGGAAATGCTACCACTGTGTTTTTGAAAGTTATTTCAAATTGGGTTTAGTTTAATTTGGACCAGAAACAGTCTTTTCTTTTATGGAGAACACATGAAGTCCACGCATCTTCCTTCCAATTTGTTTTTCTGCAATGAATGGGTTCTCCGAGGAGGAAGTCAGCAATACTATGTGAGCTAGACACTAGTCTGGTAGTCCCTTTGGAGCCAGTCTAACAAAATTCCAGATGAATGATTCCCTCACCAATGAACACCAGACAGTTCAACTTCATGTCCAATCATTATGATGATCAGAGAGTTTAGAGCTAGATTTTTGCTTTAGCTTATTTAAATGTGAGAACCCTGAACTTAAGAAAGATCTACGTCCATAAGGAGTAATGAATTTAACATAATTCTTAAAAGTGGTTGGAATCAGTTACTTTCCATCCTCACAGCTCTGACAACATGTCTGGTCAATTCCATCAACTGATGCTCTTAAAAACTGAAAACACTAAGATGCCTACATTCCCAATATCAGGGAGGAATGTTTTTTTTTTTTTTATGAACACTGGGTGCTCCCCACCACATAATTCCTATCTACTTCCAACACATATTTTGCCAAAACTGGCAGACTCTGACAGCCAAAGCTAAAGGTGAGACTTGACTCCAAGCTACTGAGATACCTTAAAAGTTTCTTTTAAGGCCCATCTCAAACATCAGTCCTTAATTCAATCACCATACGACAGTGCATGGAACAGCTGTAAAAGTCATCTTTCATGACCGACAAAGGCTCAGCAAACCAGCTATTGAAAGTCTGGAGCAGAGACTGCTTGGCAGTTCCCCTCCCCTCCCCCCAAAGTCATACTCTGCAGCTGGGGTTAAAGGAGATGGAGAAAGCAAAAGAAGGTCTCCCTCCCCCCAAGTCTCCTGTTCCAATAAATTAAAGAAAAATTTAAAAATTAGAATGACCTTATTTAATAGAAAACAATTTCAGGAAGCTTAAGAGCCAAATGAAAAGGCTCTTTCAAATGCTTATTGACTATGATTCACTACATTCTCAGTGTACAACCGGGGTTACAGAACATGTGCCAGAAACAATATTCAGATGCCCAATTGGAGTCTCATGCAACAGAAACCACTAAATGCGTACAAGTGTTATTCCCTAGATACACAGAAAGCTAACTGCTGGCAGGAAAAGCATGTCTGCACCCCACAGCTGTATATAGGTGCTGGAGGCAGAGTGTGCAGCTGGAGTGAGTGCCTGGGACCTACATGGTTTAAAAGTCTCCCCAAGGGGAGTCTCTGGAAAGACTGCCTACAAGAGCACGCGATAAGGAACATGCAAGTAATTCCAAGACAGTCATGACACCAGAAGCAGGTGACTCAGGATCAAACCTCCAGCCTAGGTGCAAAGCCATTCCATACAGTTTCACAAAGAGAAACAGGGAAAGTAGGGTTACTGGGAGAGGGCACTAAGAGTGAGTCCTGTTCTCCCCAAATCTTCCCTACAGAGAGATGAAGGAGCTCATTCCTTTCACAAAGCAGTGATTTTCACCGTATTTATCAATATATGAAAAGGGAACGTTATCCAAGTCATCAACTCCATCCCACTGTGGCAACAGATCTCTTTGGAGTAGAAGGATCCTATTTTCAGTAAGAGGAAAGTTCATTTGTTACCAGTGAATTAAAGTACACAGCACAAGGTTATTATCATCTGGTTAATCTAGGTTTGGGTCCCAAGCCAGGTCTACCCAGCTTTCAGACTGGCTTGCTCAGTTATTGCTTATATCCAGTCTTCTAAATCTCTTAAACCTTAGTTTTGGTCTGGCATCAGTACTTATCAAAATGTGTCCTGGAACCACTGAAGCTCTACATTTCAGCAGGGCCATGGGCCAGGTACTCACTAATCTCTTAGCTAGATGTTTAAAAGGGAGAGTTCAAACCAATTCAGATTAACCAGGTTTAAAATATGTCCAATAGTGAATAGCCCCAAAGGTAGGGTGGAAAAGAACAAAAAAAAAATCAACCCCAACAATAACAACAAAACCCTTATACATACATATATATATATATATATATATTTTTAACATAGCAGTATTTACAAAAGGATAAGGACAAGGTCTAAGAGTCAATCAGGGCTTCCTAGGTCACCAAGAAGCCAAACAAACAATTGGAATGCTCCCAGGCTGGATCTAGGATAAAGGGTTAGAGAGAAGTCTATACACAGAGGTCTTTACAGACTAGGCAACAGAAGGGTGTCTAGGTTAGTTGAAGACAAAGTCTAAACTAGAAGCCTCCTCTTTGCACTCATTTTAATGAAGAAGATAATGAAACAAAAACCTTTATATAAACAGTTTATTTACTCTAAACAGCAACACAGACAAAACGCCATATAAACACAAGGAAGTGATGCAGAAACAAGATGCTGGCTGACTTTGGATCTCTGGGGCTTGTAAGCAATATAACCTAGTCTCTGAAAGATAGAAAAACAAATTAAGGGTAGGGAAAGGGAGAGATTATGAATTTTTTTTTTCATACAGCCAGCAAGAGGCTAAATAGAGTTCTAAACATTTGTAAGCATGCCTGCATCAGAGAGCAAATGAAACTAGATACTAGGGAATTTATAGAAGTATAAAGTTTATAATTTTACAGCAGTTGAAATACTGACATCAATATTAAAATAAAAGTAAGTTTTACATAACAATCAAAAATACAAAAGACTGAAGGAAGAGACCCTGTATGAAAAAACTGGGGGCAATTCAGCGAATTCAGAACTGTATACAAGTGGCGAAAATGGAAAATGGCACACACACAACCCCCTCCCCTAAGTGAATAGTCATTGTACATAGCAACATTAGATTTTGCAAAAATTTTGTAAACAAGTTCTTGCCAAACCAATCCCTTCCTTTTTAAGATGCCACAAGATCGATGTTTATGAGGGTGCAAACTTCTTGGCTTGTGCTCGAACCCTTTTCTCATATTCCACTCTGTTTTGGCTGAGGTTTAAAAAAAAAAAAAGAGAAAGAGAGAAACAGAAAAAGAAAGGCATGTTAGAAAAACCAGCTCCTACATCATGAATGTTTAAGCTTTATACAGTAGATCTGACATGTTTACAGAATCCATGAAGAAAGAATACTCAAGTCCAGGGCCAAGGAAAGAATCAAGAGGGGAACCAGTCAAATTAGATGAAGATTTTGTCAGAAATAATACATAGTAGAAAGTCCTTGTAGGACAGTGAGAATCAGAATAATTATAAAATCATAAAGCTGGGAAGGTTATAACATTAAGAGGTCATCTAATCTGACCTCTTCATTTTATAGATGAGAATGAGGCCCAGAGAGATTATGACTTGCCCAAGGGTAATTAATTTAATGCAGAAGCAGGACCCAAACTGGGTCTTCCAACTTCAGTTAAGATAGGCAGAGTAGTAATTAGTCATAACTGGAAATTTATAAATGGACACCAGTAAATCCTGAAAAAAAAAAAAGAAATGGGAAAGTGTGGGGGGGTCATTTTTACAGGAGAGGCAAGTTAAGATCTGGGAAAAACCTACCATTTGAACTCTGCTCAATGTTAATGTAAGAGAATACAAAGGCAGTATCAGCTGAGAGACAAGAGGAAAAATAATTCATTCTCTACATTGCCATTTCAAAAACACGTGAAGCAGAGGAGAAGGCATTTATGGCCAATCCTCTTCACAACACCAACAAATCACACATCCCTTTCAATTATCATTCACACATAAAAGTGTTCATCCATTTAAATCTCTTGATTTCCATTACATAAAATAATCATCATCTAGGATAGTGTTCACTGACTTAGAGATAGGAAAAATTAAAACCATTAATTAGAGTTAGGAGAGTGGCATACAATTGGAAAAATTGAGAAAAATTCTGGTTGACAGTTTCATTCCTGAAACATTAACACACTTTAGATAACTCCTTTAACTTTAATTTCTAATTCTTTGGCCAAGCCACAAATAGTTTTTTATTTGTTTCTAATGTATTCCTTTGTAATTTTTTTCAGTGAAAGTTACACCATAGAGGTTATATTTACCTGTCCTTTAGGATGTGCTAGAGTGGGAGAGGCAGATACTGATAATTTTCAAAAGAAAAAGTGGTCAGCACTCACCACAACCACTAACAGAAAGTCTTGGATTGAAGTTATAAATGGAAATAACTAGTGTGATGTAATAGAAAATAGAACATGAAATCACAGGATCTGATTTTTGAATCCCACCCCGACATTCAGCATCTGTAACGGAGGGCAAGTCATTTTATTTCTCTAGGTCTCAATTTCCCTGTCAAATGAGGACCTCTAAAAAGTTCCTTCCAGTTCTGCATCTATAAACTGGTGGTCCTAATTGTTTTATAAATTTAGAGATAAAATTTTATATCTGACTGAGGAAGAGATTATTACAATGAGTAGAAAACATCTTGGGAACTGACTGAGGAAGATAATACTTATAGAATTTCTCTCCTAAACTCACCAGTAACTCTCTCCTCTCCCCATGCTATTCTTCCCCCACCCCCAAATGCATAGATTTTCTGACAAAAGGGACCTCAACAAAGAAACAGGTGGCTTTCTTAAAATTCTGTCCATCACTAAAAAAATATTGGTTATATACCAGTCTAGTTTTTAATCCCTAGGTCAGAGGGAAGAAATATGAACTACTATGCAAGTTTCCTACTAAGCTATACAATTCAAAAAAAATCCCATGAAACCAAAAATAATATATCTTCCTAAGGGTGCTTCATCACCAAAAATTTTTTTTTAATGTCAAATGTCATTTCTTTAACAATGGTATCAACCTTTAATTAGGTTTTTATTTTTTTTTGCATAAAAGCTTACTTCAGAACCAGTATTCCCTAACCCAAAGGACACAAAAATGCCCAAGTGTTGCCTTTAGTCCACATTGACTTTGGACCCCCTTCTTAGACACTTGGGAGGCTGCTGTACTAGCCCTTTAAGTGGCCTGTTTCAAGAGAGCCAATGGTATCTGGGTTATGTCCATGAACTAGAACTAACCAGAGACCAGTTTAGCTTTTCATGAAATGGAGTTATGAAAAGGTCAATTTTTTCAAGTTAACATTAAAATAAATTCTAAGAACCCCCCCAATACATGTTTGTGTTCTCAAGAAAATTGATTTTCTATATTTCATAGGAAGATACATCCTTGTCAATTTGAAAGAAAACATTCTGGGATGTGGTAACACTAATTCTACTCCAAACTCACCTGTTCCATGCCTATAAAAGTTCATGTGTTCACTTGCCTCTAATTCAGAATCTATAACCTCCCCTGAGGCATACTCTAAATTCTGTATCTATAAATTAAGAAGATACAAAAAAGGACCTAATTTTCTTAAAAGGAATTTTATGGTGAATAGTCTTGCAAAATTACATAAACAATCTCATTCTCCAGCCATTTCTATATTTCCAAAAAAGTCATAATATATTTGCTTGAGGGGTACACTTTTACCTGGTACCCAAATGTGGACCATGATCCATTTAAAAAAGATTTACTTTTCTTCCTTCACAATGACTTCCTTTACTCAAGAATTTCACATTACAAGTTTCCAAATCCTATTAATATTTGAATATGACTCCAGGTTATCAACAAAAATTTTCAAATTCCCTCTTTTCCTCCAAAAAGTGAATTCTAAACACTTTTCATCTGCTCTCCCCCCACTGCCCTAAGAGTTAGATCACAGGCATGGAAAAATCAATGGAAAAAGGCTAAAATGTACATTACTCAACAATGACACCCCATTTCTAGCGGATATTCAAGGCTTTACACAGTAATTGTACTTGCATTTTTTTAAATCTAATTTTAGCCACAGAGAATATACCCCTGCTTGCCTCCTCCCAAAGAGGACATTCAGTGGAACAATTTACTAAATCACTTAAACCATAATTGAAACAACTGGTTGTTTTTCCTCTATTCCTTCCTCCGGTCTTAGCTGACTCCCAGACCCAGTTAACTTCTACACGTGGCCTTGAGAGAAGAAGAAAAGATAAGACAGAAGTTCACACTCAAAAGGCACAGAAGCTAAGAAAAATCTTATCCTCTTCCTCTCCCCAACCCCCTCCTCAGAAGGTCTGAAAATTCAATATCTCTGCAATTATAGAAACTAACTGGAAAACTCCCCAGACACTTGGCCTAGGTAGACCTTGGGCAGATTACCCCTCTACACAGATGTACTTTTCCTTTCATCTTGTCTGATAAAATAAGTTTACTGTCTTATTCAGGATTCCAAATAAATCGTATCAGTGCTCTATAACCAAGGATGGTAGAAAAGGACTTGATTGTAATTAAATGCTGACATAAGGTAGTTAAAGTGGAAGCTAACTAAGGAGATTAACTAACTTGCAAATTAAAAAGGCAAAAGTGATTGAGGAACTAAGTTGCACACCACCATCAAAATGATAATACCCAAACTCCTCAGATTTCTGATATCCACTAAAAGAGGACATTCAAGGGGCAATTATATAGCTAGAGCACTGACCCTGGAGTCCGGAGGAACTGAGTTCAAATCCAGTCTCAGAGACTTAATAATTACCCAGCTGTCACACTACCTCAGACAAGTCATTGCCTTGCTCCCCCACCCCACCCAGGACATTCGTATAGACGCCTTTTTGTTACACAGATATAGCTGTTCTGTCACTCATCAATGTCCCTTATGCCCATCACTAGCTCTTCCATTTGACAAGGCGGTATGTAGATAGGTCAATATGCTAAACAGAGTCCTTTCCCTCTACTTTTTTTTTTTAAGGTTTTTGCAAGGCAAATGGGGTTAAGTGGCTTGCCCAAGGCCACACAGCTAGGTAATTATTAAGTGTCTGAGGTCGGATTTGAACCCAGGTACTCCTGACTCCAAGGCCGGTGCTTTATCCACTACGCCAACTAGCCGCCCCTTCCCTCTACATTTAAGGAAAACTACAGATGGCAAAAGGGTTGGCATTATTGCTCATCATCACTAAACAAATTGATACACCCCACCTATCCCCAAATTTCTACAATGGCTCAAAGCAAATCTTCAAAGGGAGTTACTGTCTTCCAAAGCAAATGTGTAATTTGTAGTCAATTATTTTAAACAGCTTATTCTGGTTTAAAACTCATCACATGTTTAGCTCTGTATAGTCAAACCTGCCAAACAAGGCACAATTTTTTGAGAACTGATTTTTTGTCAAAAGAAACACATTACATACATTAAAAAACAATTATTGAATGAACTACTAACCAGTAAATTGTGTAAGCCTCTGCTTGAGCTGGGTCTTGAATATTTGGTTCATTTAGAAGTTCCTGTATGCCTAACAAGATCTGTACAGGAAACAAGAAAAGCTGAATCAAGTCTTTTCCAAAAAAAAAAAAAAAAAAAAAGTAAAAACCTGTAAAATTCTGCAAAGGCAGCTTCAATGTCATAGCTTGTTCATGATTACAAAAAGACATTTTGCCAACTCTCCAGTTGGGAAGATTTCGATACCTGTTTAATTGTGATTGCTGGCCTCCAATCCTTATCTTCCTCTAAGATGGAAAGGCACACTGTGCCTGAAGGATACACATTTGGGTGAAATAATGGTGGCTCAAATTTACCTAGATAATGGTGGGAAAGAAAGCAAGCTCAATTAAAATGTAGAGTTCCAATGCATATTATAAGAAAATAGAAACTGCTGCAAGAGTTAAGGCCTATCAGTAGTTAGCACATCTTGAGACTATTTGAGATTTAGTAGCTTAAAATAATTAAAACAAAAATCCTAACACACATAGTCAATTCCCAGAGTCCTTAATAAATTATGAGGAAAAAGCTAACCCCCCCTTTTAAACAAAATTACAAACTACAATCACGGTCTAAAGAGAAAAAAACTCCTTTCCGATTTGAAGAACAAAGCCAGAAAGTAGTATAGAGATTCTTTTTCATCTATCTGTTCCCTTCTCCTAAGGGCATCAATATGATGTTCCCCCTACCCCTGCTTATAGACAGGAACCATGGTGACCTCATTATGATTTCGTTAAAAACAATACTGGATATGAAATCAGGCTATCTGCTTCACCTCCTGGCTCTGCTACTTACTGTTTTGTGTAACCTTAAATAAATCACTTAACTCTGTCTCTCAAGTTTCTTTATCTTTAAAAAGAAGAGACTGGACTAGATGATTTCAAAAACCCGTTTGCAGTTCAAACATCCTAGGAAATCATGGGTAAGTATGGAACTGGCACTAAAGGACTTTGCCAACAAAATCTAAGGCCATCTGTTCAGTGGAAAATGTCATAATGGTTTAAATTGGTGAGGAATTCATCATCAATTTAAATAAAAATCATCCAATTTTCCCAAGAAAATAGCTCTGAAGATCCACTAACATCAACAATTTTTCTTGCAAATAACTAGCTATGAATTTTATATCAAAATAATGATTTTTTTTTTAACAATTCTGATCTTCCAATGCAGTTGCATCATTTCCCCCAGACTTACCCAACAAATGAGGTTTGTACACTGAATTAAATAGAATTTCTGAACCTGCTCAGTGAAATCCCCAGACTTGTAAAAAAAAAAAAAAAAAGGGCTGCTGTGAGCAAGTAATGTTCTGCAATTTCCAGGCCAAGACCTGACAGTTTTGGTGCACACAGAACATGAACTTCTGTGGTTCAAACTGTGGGTATGAGGCATTTGAAGTGGGAATCAAAATGAATCTCAAGTTAGTCTCATTTATCTCAATTTCCTAGTCAGCTTCTCTAAATGTCTCAATAATTTTCCTTTGGTAGACCCAAGGACTTCAGCAATCACAAGATCTTGAGAGGTCTTTGGCCTACCTATAAAGTAGAAAGCTGCTAAGAAGATCTGCCTACTTAGACTTCATCGTACTTACATTTTGGTGGTGAAGATGGATAATCATCCTTAAAAAGCATCCGTAGTTTGAATAAACCTCCTTCCCATGGTGTCTGCCAGGGAATTAAATCAAAGTTAGGCATGTTATTTGCCTCTGGTGTAGGACAAGTAGAAATAGGGAGAATGATTACTGATGTACCCAGAACTGTCTGGTATCATACAGTCACTTAAACACACAGAGGCCTGTATACAATTTCAATTCATCAACAAGAATTTACTAAGAGTACTTCCTATGTGCCAGTACTGTGCTAAGAGTTAAAGATACAAAACAAACAGACCCTGCACTTGAAGTTGACATTCCAGTGAGGGAAGACAACATCAAGACCAGCTCACATAGCATCAGCTAGAAGGTAATCTTTAAAGTAGATACTGGCACCAGGAGCAGAAGGGAATCAAAAAAAGCCTCAAGGGGTATTGGAGCTAAAGTTTAAAATAATCCAGAGATTCTAAAAATCAGAAGTTTTTTTTTTGGGGGGGGGATGCATTCTAGGTGTGGAGATATGAGCTAGAGTGATGAGTTCAGATGACAATATGGCAGGATTATAAAAGTGAATGAAAAAACACTTGATAGGGAGATAAAAAACTTCAAATGCCAAGAGTTTATATTTGATGCTGGAAGTTAACAGAAGGCTACTGGAGTTTACTGAGGAAAAGGGTGACAAAGTCAGACCTGTACTTTAGGGAAAAGAAAAATCACCAATTAGGATCTGTAAATGATGGGATCTGGTAGAGAGCTCTGCTTTGCATTTATCTATCAGAGAAGTATTGATAGCAATGGTATCAAAAAAAGAAGCTGGACTAAATTAGCTTTTTTTAAGATTTTTTTTTCAAGGCAATGGGGTTAAGTGGCTTGCCCAAGGCCACACAGCTAGGTAATTATTAAGTGTCAGAGGTCGGATTTGAACCCAGGTACTCCTGACTCCAAGGCCGGTGCTCTATCCACTTCGCCACCTAGCTGCCCTTAAATTAGCTTTTGAAAGTGCCTTGGTACTCTGATAGTGGGAGAAATCTAGCTAAGTGGCAATGGATAGAGTTCCAGTTCTGGACTCAGGAGGACCTCAGACACTTAATAATTGCCTAACTGTATGACCTTGGGCAAGTCACTTTATCTCATATTAATTTTTTTTTAAAGTTCTTCAAAGTTCTAAATCCCAATAATAGTGTTTTGGCAAAGAAGGGTAAAAGACTATAAAGGATTACAATCTATCTGACTACATTTTATTAATGAAGATTTCTCCCATGACTTCAATTAGATATAGTTTCTTTCCTGTTCATCTTAGGTGAGTAGATTTCTAACTATAAAAACAGAGGGGCTGTGTTCATTGTTCCAATTCAGATGAATTTCATGAATCTAGTACCAAAAAAATTACAATTATGTGTGTACTTTATGAAACACCACTCTCAACTTTTTCTCTGGGAAATGCATCTGCCTGTCTTGGAAACAGTTAGCAGAGACTGGCTGAATAGCGATAGGTCAAAATAAAGGCCTTAGACACTTTATACATCTCCCTAAAATTACTCATAAAAGAAAGGAGTAAAAAGTTGGAAAGACAAATCTAAGTAAGGTTCCATTCAAAGTTGTTTTGGGTTTCGGGGGTGGGTAAAAGAAATAGAGTAGACTGGTTGAGATGAAGCACTGTCTTTCTAGTAATTAGAGTAAAGAGACCTGCCCAAGTAGCTACTGTGACGAGTTAGATCAAAAAGGTTTGGGTAATTCAATGTGTACTCCTTACTTCCAAAGAGTCAAAAATGTTGACTATAACAGAATTACTTTCTCTAAGTTCCCTGACAGCAGGGATTCTTGCATACTTTGGATTTTTATCTCCAGCATCTAAATGAGTGCCTAGAATAAAACAGGCATTTAATAAATGTTTGCTGATTGACTGAAACAAGTAATATCTCCAAGTATTTGGAATCAATGAATATACCCATGATTCTTTTCATGGAATTCAGAGGAATTATACTACTAGATTCCTAACACTTGAACTAGACAAACCACTATTTGTTTTGGGTCCAAAAATTTATAGCAGGGCAGCTAGATGATGCAGTAGATAGAACACCTGTCCTGGAGTCAGAACCTGAGTTCAAATCTGATCTCACCCACAATAATTACCTAGCTGTATGAACTTGGACAAGTCACTCAAACCCAACTGCTTTGCAAAAAAAAAAAAGTTTATAGCAAAGAAGTTCCTACTATCTATTTGTGATCTTTAAAGTCTGCAAGTCTCTTCTGGCACTATATAAATCTATTTTGCCTTTTCTTAGGCTAAGGGGAATATTTAAAAAAACAAAAATACCCAAGTTTCTAAAATACATACATACATACACACACACACACATATATATATATACTTAAAACAAAAATTCTGATATTGTTATTTTCCCAGAATTCTTTCAAGCTTTTTCAGAATTCCTTGCAATCTTTCCTTCTGGTCCAATCAACCATCTATTCATTTATAAGACTCTTCTCAAAGATTTACTCTGGAAATTCTGTTAAAGAAAGTAAGTTAGCAGTTGAGTATCATGATATGTTTCCTTCTACTCCTTGCCATCAAAGTAGAATGGGACATGGATACCAACATGCAGACCCACTATCTCTCTATGTGATAATGGCAATCTTAGCCACTGTTAGGCACATATTTTGTATTGTTATTCCAGCACAAGAATGGATTATTCTGTGCCCTCTAAATCAGCCTTGAAGATGACTGATCAGGATTAAAGTTGTATAGTCTTTAGCACTGGAACCAAAGTGATCTGGCCCAGTAAAGAAACTGAAATTGTTCAGCTATCCCACTGGGCCTATATTCTAATCAGAAGCAAAATTGGCCTGCTTACAAGTAAAAACCTAGAAATCTGTGTAGATGGATGGCCAGGCACTAGTAATACCTAGAAAGTGTGAGTAAATGGGAAAATAAGCGGCCAGTTTGTTATGGAAAAGGTACATCAGAGGGTCTTCATTTTATTTTATATTCCATAGACCAATTCTAACCTATTTGCAGCCTCTGCTGAAGTCTAAGACCTGTGGAAAAAGCAAGCTACAGAGAAATCTTACCCCTTTCTTCCCTGGAATGGCACATTCCCAGTTCATGAGATTCATTGTGCCATCTGGATTTTTTGTAGGTACTGCTACAAAGCCCTAAGTATAAAAAACAAACAAACAACAAAAACAAAAGCATCAACTGAAGGATCTCACTTCAAATGCTCTGGAAATATAAATCCTATTTAACTAGATCAACCAGTTTGGCACAAAGTCATACACCTAAATAGTTTCTAACTAGTAGTTCAATTAAGAAAAAGGTAACTCACACTTTGCACTATTACACAGAAACAAAGAAATTGTATTATACTTACAAAAGGATGATCTTTTCTCCAAGCTTTTCGCTCCTGTGCAAGTCTGCTGAGGGCTATTCCAGACATATTCAAAGTCCCTCTAGTACAAATATGAAAGAGTCAATGTTAGGTCAGGACAGTCTTCTGACTATTCTGTTGTAAAGGACTAATTTGGTTTTTATATGGTCTCTCTACCACTACCTTTTTTGGGGGAAGCACAGCAAGTCTGACAATTCTCATCCATTACTTCCTGCCTCAAGTAAGCACAGATTACTAAAAGAATCAAACTGATAATCAAGAGATTGTAATGCTGGCAAGGTAACTCCACCCAGTGTTTGATGTTTGTACTACACTAGGAAGAAATTAGTGTTCATTATATTGAAAAGACTGAAGCAGTTGCCAAAATAAGGCCACATAGAAGAATCAAGAGAGCTGGATCTAGTCTATAATTCTAAATATTATTTCCAGACCTATTTTTTGTACATTCTCATTCTCTCTCTTTTTCTCTCCCCTCCCTCAAGTATTGTTATATCACTCACCCTATGCACCAAATCTCAATCTTTCCCTTATGAGTAGTAGACTGTAAGCTACTTGGAGGCAGGAGTTGCTTTTAATTTTGTCCTTGTAATCCCAGAGCCTAGTGCTTTACTTTACAATGCAATATGAATTTAAGAAATGTAACCCTTTCTAAATCATCAGAATTGAAGTTGGCCAGTAGCAGTCTTACTATAATGACGAGGCCAAATCAGCAACCAATGATATTAGGAAGGCTATAACAAAGAAGGAGTAGATGTTGGCCTGTGGTATCATATGAATTTGGAACTTGTGTCACTGGTTTCAGTGTGTATTCCTAAACTGCTGAGACCTGGCAGCAACTGCTTTGGCAGTTATATAGCCCAGGTCCCAACCATATCATTATAGGTTCTTCTCTAGAAGAGAGAACTGCTTATTTTACAGTTAACAAAAAGAGTATGAAAACCCTTGTCCTGAGGTCTAGAATCTATATATAGATTCTGAGTGGAAAAAAAAAGCCACATTCAAGTAACAAATTTTAGGTTGTTAATTGTGGGTGAAACCTAAAGTTTCCTTATCCACCAAGAAAGGGAAAAAAAAAGACATCCAAGAGAGAAGAAAAAGAGAACTATGATAGTAGATAGGCACTAAATGCAATTAACTAGATTATCAAGACATCTTGCTCTTCCCTCCATCTGGCAGACCTTTCCCTTCTCATTATCCATTTTATAAAGTGGAGAGGACAAAGGAAAGATGAAACTGAAGCTCCTATCATTCTGTGTACTCTTTGTATTTGTCAAACCCACTCAGATATTCTTTGAAATGTGTCTGGGGAGAGAACTGGATTGGCTTAGAGAAGTGACTTAACCCAAGCCCTACTTTTCCCATCTATAAAACAGTGCTAACTGCCAGCCCTACCAAACTTGGAGGGTGTCAGTGTCCTTGTGGATATAAAAGATCTACTTAGGTGAATGCTCAAATATCTATCAAGTACTCGCTTTCAAGGGTTATAAAAGTAATCTTTCACTTAAAAGTAGGACTACAAAACCTAGATTGTAGTATGTTATATATTGGGTGTATTATTAAGAGAACCAGTTAGCAGTACAGTCACAAGTTTTTGGATTATGCTTCCTTAAGAGAAAAGGCAGCAATGCCAATTTTGTAGTATAAATTAGTACAATTGTCTACTTTATTCACTTCTAAGTCTCATGCAATGTTAAAGACCACCCACCCAGCTCTAGTGAAAAGAAATACCCAATGTAAAGACCAACTTTTCTTTAGGAAAAAAATCCAGGGAAATTTACTCACAACAATGCTTTGGCAATAACAAGAACAGGAAGAAAGCCCAGTACAGAAAAGTAAATGTCTCATATATTATAAACTGTCACTTAGCAGGGGCTTAAATAGTTCTCTACCCAACTATGATCACTCCAACTACTCTTGACAAAAGCTACCAAAGAACAATACTCATCATTTGAATTTCACCACTCTCTCCTGGCTAACACATAGCAAAATATTCCAAAAACATGCCTCATGTGGCTGGAAGGGTACTCATATACATCTCATCATTCCAGGAAAAACAAGAGGAAAAACAGCTCCCCCCCATCAAAGTTCTCCAAACAAAAAAGAACTAGGTTTCAAGGATTTGCTAGTGTGTGTTTTTACTAGATTGACAGCTTTACATTGAAGCTTTTTAATCCATCCTTCTTCATAAAAAAATGCATTCAAATGATTAAACATTAAGCTACGACAGAATAAATGTTTTTAGCAACAGTGCTACTCCAGCCCTATATATACACATAAAAATATTTTTAGCAACCCTTTTTTGCGGTAGCAAAGAATTGGAAATTGAAGGGATACTCATCAATTGGGCATCAAAAGACAACTAGATGGCAAAGTGAATAGAGTGTGAATCCAGCCTTTGACACTTACTAGCTATGTGACTTTAGGCAAGTTACTTAACTCTGAATGTCCCACATCCAGGATCATCTCCAATCATCCTGGTACATATCTGACCACTGGATCCAGACAGCTCTGGAGGAGAATGTGAGGCTGATGACTTAGCACAGCACCCCATCACTCAAATCTAATTCATGTGCGTGCTTGTTATGGCATCACCTCCCTGATGTCGTGATCTTCTTTAAGAATGAAGGACAAATCTTATTCATTATCAATTGGAGAATGGTTGAACAAGTTGTACTCTATGATTGTAACAGAACACTATTGTGCTATAAGAAATGATGAGCAGAACGGTTTCAGAAAAACCTGCAAAGACGTACATGAACTGAAGCAAGGTAAAATAAGCAGAACTAAGAGATCATGGCACACAGTAACAGCAATATTGTACGATGATCAGCTGTGAATGACAGGCATTCTCAACGATGTAATGATCCAAGACAACTCAAAAGGTGATGAAAAGTGCTATCCACCTCCAGAAAAAAGAATTTATGTGAGTTCAAATATAGATTAAAGCATATATATTTTTTTTTTACTCTTGTTGTTGCTTTGATCTTTGTTTTCTTTCAAAACTCGGCTAATATGGAAATGTTTTGCATGATTACATATGTATAATCCACATCAAATTGCTTGGAACTCAAAATTAAAAAAAAATGAAAATAAAATAAACAAAATTAAATGTTAAAAAAGACTAAGCTCTTTGAGGACACAAATCATGATTTTTAAATTTTCCTTAATAAACAACATAATACTTCATATACATTACATACTTAATATGTTTACTATTAAGAAAAAAAACAAAAAACAGAACTCTCTAGAATTCTACCAGTCCACTTCTTTTCTGACCTGCCTATCTCCTTCCTCACAAATATACATTCTTTCATAACTGGATTCAAAGAAAATTAAGGAAGGCAATATACAGTTGAATGTATCACCAAGAAAGTTCTGGAAAACCATGAATGAAGGTTCTCACTTAAAAACAAAACAAAAGCAAACCTCAAACTCAGTAGCATCTGTTTTAACCTTAGATCTATAAACTGCTCAGTGTGCTCAATAAACTTAGAAAAATTTCATTTGATCCATATATTATCCCCAGAGAGAAAAAAAAATCAACACAGTTGAAAGATGCTGAAAATAATACAAAGACTGAAGTGGTGTTCAAGGTCATCCAGCAAAAGGTTGAAATCAAAACAGATATTTTGATTCTCAGACCACTGGTTCTATTCTAGCAGTGCAGAGGTCAAACCTTTATCGGTTTGAGTACTATCAATAGGAATGAACAATGCCTACAAGCAAACATAAAAGTAGAATTAGGGAGAAAAAGAAAAAGGCAAAGACTTTTGGAATCAAAGAATCTGAGCTGAATCTAGGTTTTATAGCTTACTACCTGAAGGACTTTGAGTCAGTCACTCATCCAGTCTGGATCTCAATTTCACTATCTGTAAAATGAGAGCAATGGATTAAATGATTTCTTATGTTCCTTCTTGCTCTATAGATGATTTTTGTAAGAGTGGCAAGAAAATAGAAGGTCTAAAAATGCCTCTGATTCCACAGGTATATTGGGCAAGAACTGCTTACTTCTGCTCTATAATACAAGCCTAACTACCTATTATAAAAAAAATAGTCAAAATCATATTATGGCTTTTCTTGAAGTTATTTATAACTTGAAGGTTGTTGGGCAAAGTAATCTCTCAAGGTCAATTCCAACCCTTAGCCTTAGCCTATATTACTTATTCCCCTTTAGTATAGCAGGTTAAATAACTAGACAAAGTACATTCTGCTTTTTTTTGAGAAATGCTACTAAGGAGGGCTAAAATGTATACCTGTAAAGAACTATCCCTTCCAATTCTAGGAGTCTATTTATTGTGGGAAAATTTAGATATTACTTTATAATGAATTATAAGTAATCACTAGCAAGATCCCACTTTAAAATTGGATTAACTTCAGAAACTAGAGCACTTAATGGACTAACCAAGTGTTCCTACTAGTTTAAAAACAGAAAAATTAAGTCACGAAGGGATAGCAATAACTTATCAAGTGTTCAGAGACAAGGTAAAAAACATTCCACAAGTACAGAGTTAAAAATGGCTATGTTTCAGTTTTAATTCCTTAGAATCCCTCTGAATAGCTTCATCTTTATAAGATAGCCTTAATCACTTTGTTTCATATTCCTAATACAACTCGTAGAACCCTCAAGTATATGACAGTAATTATGAGATCCATCACTTAGTGAAACTAAGTTCTGGCACATCTGTTTAACAATTCAAAACTAGAAACTGAAACCATTGTAAAGCATCCTATCTCCTAACCATTCAAGACTCTGGCATGTGAGCTATTTTTGTAATAGAACCTCAACTAATTTGTGATTAATTTAAAATTTGGTTAAATCTAGGGATTTTAACAATAACTTTCCCGTTTGAGACATTTAAGATGTTTTAGGTCATCATACCTTTTAATTAAAAGTTTAATTTTTTAAAAAAATCAAAATTATTGATCTGAACTGCTAATTTCACCTCATTTAAAACGGAACTTTGTTCTAATCATTCCCATGACAAGTAACACTATTAGCTATGATACTGAAAAATAAAACCAAAAGATTTTTAATGTGTCCCATCATCTGGGATTAGTATACTTTAGGAAAACTTGCAATCAAGGTAATGTTTTGTTTTGATCTTAAACTACTAAAAAAAAAAACCCAAATAAGGACCTTTGTCTTATTTCTATGTCCAGTTCACAATTTTGTGTAGGTTTAAAAACACAATGTTTATGGACCATATAAATAGTTTTAAGTCTTTATGGGGGGGGGACTTATTATATAGTTATATTCTTGCCAATACTGTCTTTCTTTATCACAACTGAAAAGCTGGACTTTTCTTTCATTCTTCTTAAAGGGATGAGGATCTGAAACACTGCCAAGAGTGCAGGGGGGGTGTGTCTTTTTTAAAAGTGATGAGAATTCAAGGATAAAGATAGAAGAGTAAGTTTTCACATTTCCAAAAATCGTGTGTGTGTGTGTGTGTGTGTGTGAAGTTTTTTGGTAATTCAGCCTATGAAGTTCTTTGAAGGAAGAAAAACGGCCATCCAGTTTTCCCTCTTGCCAACTTCTCTCAATTTCTGCTCTAGGATTGCTTAGCAAACCCAAGAGTTGTTAATAATAAAAAATCAAGCAAAGAGATTCTAAGAATACTAAAAAAAAAAAAAAAAATTGTGCTCCTTGATCTCTTAGTCCAACCAGAGATGTGATGGATTGTTGCTTTCCCTTTTTGGAGGTGGGGCAAAAGAGGGACCTGCCATAATCCATACCGCTATCGGGAAGCTCAATAACCCAGTTAAGTTTTCCTCTGGATAATTTTTTCAAGTTACACAGTTAACATGGTAGAGGATTTGGACTACCTAATCCGCCCATCCCTTAGCCTCTCACTAAAGTTTCACGTGGAGTATTATTTTGGTTGCAAAGCCACTAAAGAAACGCTGAATAACTGGGTCCACGCTGGGGGAAGGGGGGAACTCAGTTCTGGGGGGCTCTAAAATTCCTCAGAGGTGTACACGATCCCAGGAAGGCTCCAGCGCTCCAGAAGTCAGAACTGCTGAGAAAAGAGGGGGTGGGGGAGGGGTCCCCGAGAGACCTGGCTGACCCTGTCGGGGACCCCCGCCCCGTCAGGCTGCTGGTGTCAAAGCCCCCCTTGCTCGGGCAGCTCTCTGCCACATTTTATTTACCCCTTTCCCGGGGCGCCCCCCACCTCCCTGCCGACGTGTGACCTTGGCCCAGTCCCTCTCAGCGCCCCGAGCCTCGGTTTCCCCAGATGCCCAAGGCGGGCCGCGGAGGCGGCGGGCGCTCCGGGCTCGGGGGGCCGGATGGACGGGCGGGGCGGCCGCCCCCACCCCCACCCACCCCACCCCCGCCTCCTCAGGGGCGGGGAGACGAGCCGGGGCGGCCCGGCCCAGTCCCCGGAGAGGGCAGCGTCCCCGGCGCGGGCCCGGCCGGCCCGATGGCCGCGGCCTCGGGCGGCGCCGGAGAGGAGGGAGCGGGGCCGGGCCTCCCCGGGGGGGGGGGGGGAGGAGGAGGAGGCCCGGCCCGGCCCGGGGGGGGGGGCACCTCACCTCGGCGCGGCCGCGGCCCCCGGCAAGCGTCCCGGATGGAGGCGGAAGGTGCCCGGATGGTCGGTAGCTGCGGCGGAGCTTCCCTTTGTCTCGGGACTTTAACTCCGGAGCCCGCTCCGCGCGCAGCCGGACCCAAGACGGCAGGACCCCGGCGCGGCGCGGCGCGGGGCGGGGCGGGGGGAGGGGGAGGGAGCCGCGGGCTGCCCCGCTGCCCGCCTGCGCCCGCGCGCCTCTGCCGCCGCCGCCCCCGCCGCTCGCGCGGCTCCCCTGCCCCCGCTCCTGCGCTCCGGCGCCTTCGCAGGCCCACGGGCTCCACGGGCTCCGCCGGCTCGCCTGCCCGGGGAACCGGACCCGGCACGAACTTCGAGCGAAGGGACCCGGAGGAGCGACTTCTTCCACAGGCACGGACTTAGCTACCTGTGCACTTAAAGGAGCCGCGTCCCTAATATGAGGGACTATCTGCAAACTACCTCTCGGAATGAGTTCTTTCACCCGAAGAGACGCGTAGAAGAAATAACGAAAAAGGAGGACAGCAATTCCCAAGGACCCTGCGGATGCGTGTCGGGGAACCCCGAGGCTGCCGGTTCCCGAGGTCCCCTCGTCAGATAGAACCGAGGAACCCGGAGAAAAGTCCACCGAGGCCTACGGATCAAGCCGAGCATCTCCGGATCGGGCTGACCCCCGCGAACGCGGGGATCTCTGAAACCTTTTTGGATTGGGCACTCTGGAGGACGGGGCGGGGCTTACCTCAGATTCCACCAATGAGAGGATTCGGCACAACGTTCCGGCTCCTGCGGGACGGACGGAAGCAGAATTGTAGACGGTCCCTAAAAGCCAGCGGGGGCCAAGACGGGATGGGGGAGGGGCGGGCTACGGGGTGGGGGAGGGGCGCGAACGAAGGACCCCGAGGCGAGGGCGGGGGAGGCCTCTGGTGGGCCAGCCTCGAGCCGCCGGCCTCCCCGGGCCCCACTCGAGGCCCTGCCCGCGGGAGGGAGCTGCCCGCGAGGCCCGGCCGCGGCCTCCTCCTCCCGCTGCCTCCCCGAGGCCCCAGACCCGGAGCAGACTCGGCCACCGGGCCCGGGGTGCTGAGTCACGTTGGGCGCAGACGCTTCTCCCCCGCGGCCCTCTCCTCCGCCCTACCGGCGGGCCCCAGGGCTCTTCTATTTTTTTTTCTTTTTTTACCAGATGAGAATCCTAAATTGGGGGACACTGCGAATAAGTGAAAAGGTCACGACTACCCCGGCGTTTATTAAAAAAGGATGAATAGCAGGGCCATTGAGAATGCGCTGCTCTGAAGAGGCCTTAGCTAATCGCTCTCTTCCGGCCAGAAGACCCGGCTCCCGTGCAATCTCCTCTAAGAAGCTTTCCTCAGATCCCCCAGTTTGGAATTCAGAGACCTTTAGAGCTTGCAGGCACATTTTTCTCATCCGTGGCTCCCTTTTGACGATACAACAAAAGACAGACCACTTTCTATCATATAGTTCCCATCTACTTTTTCTCTGTAGGTTGTTCTCTGTAATTGGAATATATTTCTCTCCGTCTGCCAAACTCAGCTCAGATGCCATTGAAGTTTTTCTTGATCCATCTCAAATATCTTTAGAACATTTCAACTGCATTGTTAATCTTTTGATCTTATGTTATTCTTTATATCAGCTACGTGCCACAGTGCCTAGATGGCCGGGTCCTGATTAAATCAGGAAGCCTCATGTTGCTGAGACCAGATCTGGCCACAGATACTTATTAGCTTTGTGACCCCTGACAACACATCTGTAAAATGAACTGGAGAAGGAAATGGCAAACTACTGCCATATCTTTGCCAAGAAAACCCTAGATAGGGTCACAAAGAATAATGAACTACAATAGATTCATTTTCTTTCTTTGTGTATCAGCTAGCAGTCCCTGTCAACTCTTTTATTTTATTTTATTTTTAGTTTTTGCAAGGCAATGGGGTTAAGTGGCTTGCCCAAGGCCCCACAGCTAGGTGATTATTAAGTGTCTGAGGCTGGATTTGAACCCAGGTACTCCTGACTCCAGGGCCGGGTGCTCTATCCACTGTGCCACCTAACTGCCCCTACCTCTCAACTCTTAAGTAGATCCTCCCAAAGTTGGTAGTCCAAATCCAGGTACCATGTATATCTGTGTCTGCTCTCAAGCAGATGCAGAAATCTCAGCTCACATGCCCTCACTGATGCATTTACTAATCAGTCAAACAATTTATTCATCTCAAAGTATTTAATGAAATTACATGGAAAGAAAAATAGTAATAAAACATTTCCTTCATAAATCTGATATACACACTCCCACAAACGTATACATGATGACTGAGAAGAGTAGACATATAGGCCAATGGACACACTGACCAATTCACAGTTTTGATCTAACAGGGCCACTGGTATTTTCTGATACTATTATAGTACTGTTCCTGCTAGACCTCTCAACTGGCATTCTAAGGCATTAGGTCTCTGCCAAGTGGGTTAGTTTTGGTGGGTTTCTGGCCATGATGGGTTTCTGCTGATAGGCATCCCTATCACTTGACTTTTCTGATTTTTCTTGTGGTTTCTACCATAATTGGGTTCATTGAAAACGAGTTGTTACCGGCTGGCAAGGCAGCGCAGTGGATAGAGCACCCGTCCCTGGAGTCAAGTAGCTGAATTCAAATCAGGCCCCAGACACTTAATAATCACCTAGCTGTGCGGCCTTGGGCAAGCCACTTAACCCCATTGCCTTGCAAAAAAAAAAAATGAGTTGTTTGTTTATATAGACTCTAGGTTCTTGATTGATTTGTTTTGGGCTTCATCCAGAGCCTAGAGATGTTAAAGTGCACCTCTTAAAAGAAGAATTGGCCTAGTAGGCTCACCTTGTGCCTTAAAAACTAAAGGCTTAAGGGCTTTTTAGAAAGGGAAAGCCCTTCCTATTCCCAGTATACAAGATAGATAGGAAAAATCTTTCGGATTTAGACTTTTTTCTACCCTCTAAGGAGACTTTATGAGCTCTCAGAGCCTTGGCTCCTTTTAGCTCTATCATAAAGGGGTGGGGGTGAAGAGTGTTTGAATCATTCATGCCATGTTAAAACACTTCTATTGAGTCAATCAACCAAAGATTTTAATGTAGGTTCACAAATTACTTAAGCAATTTGGAAGGAGTAAAAATCAATGAATGAAACCAAATTGGAAGTATTTGGAATTAGTCAAGGAGCCTTTGACTTGAATCTGTATAAAATAACAAGCCAGTTGGGATTTGAGTTTTTTTGAGGAATGGACCAGCTCTGGAGTTCAAGATCCAGCTAAGAGGGGAATGCTTGTCTGGGAAGAGAAAAGCCTCTGTCTCTTTCCATCTCTCTTTGAACTTCAAAAGGTTGGAGGATGTGAAGTTCTCTGGAATCCTAAGTGTTCCTGGAATAGCAGTTGCTTTTCTTGTCTTCCTCAACTGTTGAGGAGAAACTAGACTCTGGGGGAAAAGTTTCATGACCTCACAAGGAGTCTGGCAGAAAAGTACATCTTCCTTCTCTACTGAAGGCTTCACAAATGGGAGAAAAGGTCTTCGAGTCCTCAAGAGTTATAAATTAAGTCATTGCTACACATGTTCTCTAAGGTTACCTTCACTTTCTTCTGACTCTTGATTTCCTATGTGTGGGAGTATACCCCTGGTTTGGGGTAAGATGAGGTGTTTATATTAATTGTTCTTATGTTTACCTTAGTAAACATCTATTTCTACAGGTTAAATAAGTCAACAAAGATGTATTGTTCATTCTTTGGAAGAGGATTAATGACCTAATGTTTGCTGACTTGTACATGAATTAGATTTAAGAGAGTCAGAGTTGCACCAAGTCTTCAACTTCGTCCTCTCTTCCAGAGTCATTGACGTCCAGTGGCAAGACAAAAATAATGGTCTAGGATGTAGTGGGCAGTTGGTGACCTTCATGGCTGTAGGAACAAATTGCTCTCATCTGCCCCTTCTACCCAGCATGCTTGGGGTAGGTATCACTCCAATGGGTTTGAGGCCTAATAGTTATCCCAATTTATAATATGCCAAAGAAGTAGTCATTTGCCTTCCCAACACCTACAGAAACAAGAAACTAATTAGTCCCACTTCTGTCCCCTCAAGGCAACCCACTTTTGGATAACTCAAACTGAGAAATTCTTGTGCTGAGTCAAAACCTGCCTCCAAAACTTTTTTTTTTTCCCAAAACTTCTGCTCTTGGCTCCTAGGTCAGCCATCCTGAGGCAAGCAGAACAAGTCCAACCTCTCTTCCCTATGACTATCCTTCAACTATTTGAATGAATGTATTTATTAAGCACCTCCTTCAACAAAGCACTGTAATAAGTTCTGGCAGTATATTTTCTTTAAATGAAGTTTCAACTTTAAATCAAATAGAAAGACTCAGTTGTCCTTGGAAGGGAAGCAGGTGGAAATGCTTTATGTTTTGATGGCCTTTCTGTTGATAAAATCCTGATAAAATTCTGAAACTGAAACATTTGTCAGTGTTCTGGGACTCTGGATGTAAGAACTTTCTTATTTAGGTTTTCAGAGGCTGTTGCATCTCAGCAATGGTTGAGAAATTCCGTCTCCACAAAGGTTGTCCCTTTAGTTGTGGAAGCTGAACTGGGAGCAGGAAAAGTAGTCAAGGGGCCTGGCTGTTGTTAGGACTCTTGGGCTGTGGGTGCTGGGCTATCTCCACTGAGGTCCAAAGGAATGTGATGACTGAGGTGATGGCCATAGTCTGACCTGCTGAGTACCTGATGCCTCTCCTCAGATCAACTTTCTGCCTAAACTCTGATGCTTCCAATCAAATCCCCAATTGTCTTTTGGATAGCCCTCAAACTCAATCCCAAACAAAAATGATTACCTTCTCTTTTTAATTTGAGGACATCACCTTCCTTGCAGTCTCCAGGCTTGTGAATGTAGTGTCATCTGGACACTTCTTCCCATCACTGACATATTTTTTCAGTTGCTAAATCACGTCATTTCTCCCTCTACACTTTTTCATGAATAAGTCCTTATGATTTTTCAACTGGCTTTTCTAAAGATGTCACTTCCACTCCCCAACTCAGTAAATTCTAGTGGTCCCTTCTTAGCACTAAGATCAAACAGTAAATTCTTTAATATCTCGTCCCTCCCTAACTTCTTAGTCTTTTAAACATATTCCTTACTTCCACTCCAACTAGCCACACAGACCTATTTGTTGATCCTCATACACCACGCTCCCATCTCCTGTCTTTGCTTTGGCTGTTCCTCTGAAAGGATCTCTCTCCTTCCTCATTTCCACCTCCTGAAAAATCCTAATTTTCTTCAACATCAACTTCAAACTCAAGCTCACCTTCTACAGGAGACCTTTTTAGGTCCTTGTCTCAGAGCGCCTTTTCTAAAGTTATGGTATATCTACTTTGTATGTATTACGTAAATACCTAACCAAGTAACCCTGCTTCCTCCAAGGCTACATAAGTTTTCCTTCAGGACTGCTTCAACAAATCGGTGTTAAATCACAACCTCAGCACAAATCTCAGGTCCCCTCTAAGCCTGGAGCTCACAGTCACTGGAAAGTTTGTATTCTCTTCTCCTGACCTGCCTGTCACGTCCTCTCTCTCAAAATGTGTCTCCCACCAATTGCAGGCCCTTTTCCATCTCTCAGCTAGCCTGGAGTTCTGGACTATCACAGGGACTGAAAAGGTCTCTGGACCAACCTCCTCACCAACTGCAGAGCAACACTTCCAAGGGTGTTTAGTGTCTTCCCCCTTAGCTTATAAATGCAATTAAAACTGGGACTGTTTCAGTTTTGCTTCTGGATTCACATTGTTTACCAGAGAGCTTACCCCTATCTACAGGTCCTGACATCACTGCCTTTTCTACTGTGTTACTTAGCAACTGAAGGGAAAGAGACATTATTTTAACATCAGTGAGTGAGGGGAAGCCTTTTGATTTCATATTCATTTTCTTCTCTTTTTTTCCCTGCTCTACTGTCCTTCTTGTTATCTTGTCTTTATTGTAAGATCTTTGTTCAGCCTCCAATGGACATTTGTAAATGCCTCATTCAAAGTAGAGTTCACATAGCCTAGTTAATACAATCTCTATATCCAGATAGTATACATAGCACTACAGGATTTGAGGATTCATTGAAATTGTGATGATGGTAACTGTTATTGGCAAGAATTGGTCTCTGATGCCCTCTCACATAAGGTTTTATTATTTTAAACTTTAATATTACACTTCTCATGTCAATTTTGTTGTCTAAGACCTCAGGATTTCTTTATCATACTGACTAGTTTGTTTAGCCATATCTACTGCATCTTGCTATAATTTCCTAATTGTTGTCCCTACCTTCAACCTCTCCCATTCCAAACCATCCTTTCATATCCAATTTATTACATATAACCACCAGGTAGCACTGGTGGGCAAGGAAGAAGATTATAATCACTTGTGAGGCAGAGGACCTAGAGAGGCACTTGCTTTCCTCTTAAAGGTAGCAGATTTTCCCTGGTAACTCATTTTCCTTCTGGGGAAAACATACTCAGAATACTCAGCTGCTTTCTGGGGGAAGAAAAATGACTCACTTGTTCTTTCAGCATGCTGCTGGACCTATACTGGCTTGTATTTATTATAGTTATCTTCCTAGAAGAAAGCATTTTTCTTTCTTTGAGGACACTTATTACAACTTAGTAAATTCTCATCTCTATTAAGTGGGTAGCTCTAAAAACCTAGCCAGCAAAAACTAGATTAATCCCACAATCTTGTTTAGAAAACAGCAATAACTTAAATCTCTGTCCCTTCTAGGTTATATCTATGATCAAGCAGAGTAAGAATAACTGACTAGTGCATTTTATAAATAAAATTTTAAAATCTAAATTTAAAATAACAAGGAAGGAATAAAAACTTGTTCACATTGGTCTACTTTCACTGGAAGCTGGAAAGGAGATTTGCAGCTTTCAGTAAGAGGCAGAAGAGTTTACTAGCTCCAAGGGGGTGACTTCTTGGGGTTGGTAGTTGGGGTGAACATTAATTGCACTAAATCTCTCTCTCTCTCTCTCTCTCTCTCTCTCTCTCTCTCTCTCTATATATATATATATATATATATATATATATATATATATATATATATATATATATATATATCTTTCCAGTGGAAATCAATCCTATTCCCATCAACTGCAATCTGGGTACTGTATCCTCTCAGCCGTGGCTGCTTCATACTGGCCCAACTCTCTAACTTGTCCTCATGGCTCATTTTTCAGCAGCTGCTTCTAAATGACTTCTCTTGAATGTCCTGTCTTTCAATGGCTTTCTCTTTCTCCTTCCAATTAGCCTCCTTCTAAGGTCAGGGTCAAGAGTTGATCTTGGGTGGCTAAGCTAACTTTCCACCTAGCAAGTTTTTTTCTTGCTCTATGTATCTCTGCCTCTCTTTGGATGCTGCCAAGTCTGGAGCTACATTTATGAGGTAGAATGACACATGGGAGGCCTGTTTTCAAGTTGTTCATCTGATACATTCTGTCATGGCAGGGTCACATCCAAATAATTTAACTTTTCATTGCTCCAGGCAATTTTCTACTGATAAAAGGAAAATATTTCATTGTAAGCTTTCTAGAATTTAATCTTAGTACCAATGCTTTTTTTCTGTTGCCTTTGTTATATATTAGGGGCAGCTAGGTGGTGAAGAGAATAGAGTCAAGAGGACCTGAGTTCAAATCCAGTCTCAGTTACTTGACACTTAATAGCTGTGTGACCCTGGGCAAGTCACTTAATCTCAACTGTCACACAGACACACACACACACACACACACACACACACACACACAAACACTCAATCACCTACATAGACATACCTATTTTTTGTCTTTGAACTCTTTAAAAAAATAAGCCCAGTAGTGGGATCACCAGATCAAGGGTATGGACAATTTTAATGATTTCATCATGTAGGGAGGGAATCCCTTTCAGATGTGGATAGTTTTAAAGGGGCAGAAACAGGAAGAGAGAAAAAGTACTTAGTATAAAAAGGATATGTCCTAGTATTTAATTTGTGTATGATAAGCATAAGGATTTTGTAGTTAATATAACTAGAGAAACTTATTCTTAGATTATCAGTAACTGTGGAACAAATATATATTGCTCAGTTATATTATAAATGCCAGAATGTAGATTTTGGATTATCATCTGAAGATAGGAATGAACTATCTCACTAAAAACCCTACTTTGGAGTAGCAGGAAAGCTAAGCTTAGGGCAGAGAAGAATGAAGAACAAAGCTGACTTAGAAGAGATCTTAAATTGGGGCTGGGTAGAGAGCTCAGAGTTTACACTGGCACTTGATATAGGTAGAAAAGATATTGATTTTGCTGCTTGAAAGAACTGAGTGGAGGAAGAAAAGATATTCATTTTACTTTCCTCTGAATTGCCATTATGATATCATCTAAAAAGGTAAATTTCGTCTAAAATTTTAATCTTCCCATTGTATCAACAGTCATAGGATGGTACCAACATCCTGAAGGGGCAAGATTTCCCATGCTTTGTGGAATCTTTTGCCTTACTGGTAAGGCACAAAAGTTCTGAGTTGGTAGGGTGAACTCTACCTAACTGAGTGGAACTTCTGATAAGGAACTCTTTAACCCTAACTAATGTTACATGAAGCACATCATGAGTTGAGGGACACTCCCTTGATGGACAAGTGTAGAAGCAGCTTATCAGATCCCTCCTTCTAATTGTGCAATTGCATAAATTTGCTTCCCCAAAATTCTACTGGGGGACTGGCTTTCTAACTGGACCCCAAGCATGCATAGCACAAGCTTAAAGAACCCAATAAAAGTGTATATTAACCTAATTTTTTTTAGGTTTTTGCAAGGCAAATGGGGTTAAGTGGCTTGCCCAAGGCCACACAGCTAGGTAATTATTAAGTGTTTGAGACCAGATTTGAACCCAGGTATTCCTGACTCCAGGGTGGATGCTTTATCCACTACGCCACCTAGCTGCCCCTAATTCTTTCTTAAGACCAAACTCTAAAGGCTAACACATGTTAGATTAATTCTTTATTAAGACCAAACTCATGAAGGTTGCTTAATAAGTGGAAAACCCTCAGAGTTTAGCCAAGGGAGCCCGGCTAACAAAGTTCTACAGATCTCACACTTAATGTTTCTGCTTTTGCTGAAAGTGTATGACACTAGTATCAGTAATCAGAGCTGGCTTAATATTTGGGAGACTAAAAGAAAGTATGGGAGAGAAGAGATATTAGACTAAGTACCAAACTGAAGGTCTACAGAGATACTATAATTTTGTTTTAGGAATCAAAGTCAAACTTATGCACAATAATTTGTAGGCTCCATTCTTATTTTGAAAATGGAAACATTTCCTTGATCTTTCTTCCTCATGACAACCTTTCATATACAAAAAGCCAACTATCGTATCCCTGCGTCTTCTCCTTTCCATGCTAAACATCCCTAATTCCTTCATTGTATCCTTATGTGCCTTGGTTTCAGATATCCTTGTCATCCTGATCACCTTCCTTTGTACTTGCCTTACAATGTGATACACCAGACCTGACCACAATATTCCAAATGTGGTCTGATGGAAATGTGGTCTGGAAAAAAAAATCTTTTCTGGATACTCTTTCTAACCTAGAGAATCATGACAGGTTTTGTCTACCATGTTCGCACCATTGACAGTACACTAAACCTCCCCTCTTTCCCCTCCCCCCATCTTTTTTAACATGAACTTTTGCTTAGCAGTGCCTTCCTCATCCTTCCATTCATTGAATTTTTAAATGTTCTTATTAGATTCATTCAACTCCTCTAGTCTGTTATATTTTGAGACCTTGAGTCTGTTGTGCAATGGGTTAGCTAGCCTCATCTGAATGCCTTCTTCTGATAAATACTCCATCTAAACCTTCACCCTAGTCCTTGCTGCCCTGAGTGAAGCTTCTGGGAACAGATCCAGGTAATTTGCTGGTGCCTGATGAGACAAAGCTCCCTGGGATAAAACCTGGCACAGTGTCAAGTCACAGGTCATTGATGATCCCTAGTGTTGACTGGGGATGGATAGATGCATAATTCATGAAGGGAATTCACAGAACTAGAGACCTTAGACACCCCCCCCCCCCCCAGCATTCCTTGAGGACTTTAGTAGAGGGAAGCTCCCATGTCAGGTAGAAAGCAGTTTCCCTTGGCCCTTAATTATAATTGATCTGCAAGAATAGCAATGCCTTGAATTCTGCTCAAAGAAGGGTTCTGTCATCAGTTGCAGCCTACCTTAGGAACAAGAGAAGGAGTAAAGAGATGAGAGTTCTCACCCTTGGAAGGAAACAAAGAATATGGGTAACATTCTAGAAAAGACTGACCAACTTTGCATCAGATTCTTCAGGTGTGAGCTCTATTAAGTCTGACTTCAAGGGAAACTACAGGTACAGTTTTAAAAACCCTAGACTTGGGAAGATAGCTGGCCTAGAGGTTTTGACACTGGTCATGTAATTATGGGCAAGTTCATTAATCTTAATGGTAATATCACTTGTGGTTCCTAATTTAAAGGGTTGACTTTTAAGTGCTATAGAAATTACTTTGGTATGATGATTAATAAAAGGAAGCATTGTACAGTGGTCCCAGAAGTAGAAAGACTTGGATTCAGTGACATATAGTAGCTGTGTGATCCTAAAGAATCTCTTAACTTCTCTGTACTGTAGGAACCTAAGACTGTAAATGTCAGAGAAAATGCGGAGCTATATTGGTGGAATATAGCTTTATATCAGTGAAATTATATATTCAGTTCCTATCCTAACAACAAAAATATTTTTGGTTTGTTTTTTTGTTTCCATGTGGTGTTTTCCACATAGTAGGAAGGGAAATAGCATTGAATCTGTAATTGAAAGCCCTGAGTTCAAATTCCTAATTTGACCACTTACCAGCGTAGCATTAGGAAAATCACTTAACCTCTTTGGGATTCAGTATTTTTATCCTGTCAAATAAGAAGGTTTGCTTCAAAGATCCTTTACTTTTTTAAAAATAAGATCCTTCCCGTATATAAAAAAGTGAAATTAAGCAAAATTGATAGGATATTGTCTGACAATATATGCTTCATGTCACTTTTCTATGGGCAATAATAATGATAATGATCTTGATCATAGTCATGATCATAATAATAAAGTGCCTAGGATATGCCAGGGGCTATGCTAAAACTTTATAAATATATATAAATATTATCTTATTTCAGATTCTCAACAACCCGGGGCAACAGGCAAACACAGTTCATAAGTATTTGAGGCCTCATTTGAACTCAGGTTTTTCTTGACTCCAGGTCTAGCAGAAGTAAGTAATGCTTGGGAGGCATTCATCACTGTTGGACCTGTGACTGGTTACTCCGTTGGACAACATTCTGCTGTCTTTCAATGTTGTTTTTCTTTATGTTACTGTTGGCATTGTGAAATGTGATTGTTTTTAGTTCTCTCTCACTATAAGTATTACACTGGGGGGACAGGAGGGTGTGTGTGTATGTGTGCACACGTGTGTGTGCATGTGTGTGTGTGTACATGTTTGCACAAGGGTCAGAACATTATACTGGATTCTGGCAAAAAACCTTCCTGTCTTTGACCCTTTAACTCAAGACTAAAGCCCAGTCTTTTCACACCTCCCCAAAGAGATGGACATATATTTGTCAAGCCCAAAGGATAACAAACTCTTCTTTAGGGACCTATGAAATAGGAACCTTCTTGAGAAGACCATTGATATCTTTTTTCTTTTTATTTCCTGTCTTTTTTATTATAATCTTAATAATTAGCAAATATAAACATTCTAATACATTTAGAAAAACCACAAATTCTTACATACTTTTTAAAAAATATTTTTAAAAATTCTTTTTAGTTCCAAATTTTCTCCCTTCCCTATCAGAATGAGAAGGCAAGAAAAACAAAGCATATTGCAAATATGTATAGTTATACAAAGCAAATTTTCACATTAGCTTTATTTTAAAGCATTTATTAAATATGACATGGAAATAATAAAGTAGTCATGTTTCCCCTTATAAACTTGTTTTTTAAAGGGTATTTTTTGTTACTCTTCTTTATCCTTTTTTGTAACTCTATCACTTCATACAAATCTCCCTTCTTTCCCTTATAACAAATATAGTCAGTTATTACCATATTTGGAAAAATTATGACTGTCATTCTATGCTTTGAGGTCCCTTTGCTAAGAGGAGAGAGACAAGTTCCCCTGTGAAACTTAGCCTGACTGCCTATTCTGCTGCTTCTGCTCCTTCTCTGACTAGAATTTGTACTGAACTTGCCTGATAGACAGCTAAGACTACAGGTGTGGAGAGGAGGCTTAGAACCTGCCAGGTTGTTTTGCAGTGAATGTTCAGCATGTGTAAACATGCCATGCATGTGTGACAAGTAGATCAAGATAAGAATCAAATAGCAAACTTAGTCCTTCTCTTAGCTTTGAAAAGGACTCATAAATTCACAGCTAAGACAATTGAAATTCAGTGACAGGCAAAGGAATAAGGCAATTAACTCATTTTTGATGGTGACTGCCAGACATAAGACAAGCCTCTATCAATAAAACATTAAAGTCCTGCTCTAGTCTCAAGGGATTAAGTTTTTGAGCTAGTGCCCCTCATCTACATGTCCTTAATTACCAAAATTACTTGAAGCTTGTCTATACTTCCATCCTATTGTTCAAAACTATTTTACAGAAACTACTTGAAGCCTGCCCATACTCTTATCCCATTGTCTGTTTTTCAGAAACTATTTGAAAACATAAAGTTAACTCCTAAGGAAATGCACAGTTTATGTGTCACTCCTTAATTCCTCCCTTGTACCACCCTACCTCCTCCCTTACACCTTTCCCAGCAGTATACCATGTCCTGCTTCCCTATATAAACCCTGTCCTTTTTCCATCTAGCTGCTGATCCACTAAGATCAGCCCAGATGCACTAGCCTTGTAACTGCCTTTACTTCCTCTCTCTCTTAGTTTTGTTATTTTCTTAAAGAACCCTAGCAGTTTCTTTCTTTCTTTCTTTCTTTCTTTCTTTCTTTCTTTCTTTCTTTCTTTCTTTCTTTCTTTCTTTCTTTCTTTCTTTCTTTCTTTCTTTCTTTCTTTCTTTCTTGGCAAGGCAATGGGGTTAAGTGAATTGTCCAAGGTCACAAGCTGGTAATTATTGCCCAAGTTAGGTAATTATTAAGTGTCTGAGACTGGATTTGAACTCAGGTTTTCCTGACTCCAGGACCAGTGCTCTATCCACTGTGCCACCTAGCTACCCCACTCTAGCAATTCCTGTAAGAAATTTAACCTGCTTTTTCATATTTTAATTGTTTCATACCTGTACCCACAGCCTCTATCAAGGTATATATTCCTTTTATCTGTACTGATAGAAGTATAATTCTCAAGGGTTGATGGATTGATTGATGTATAAGCATTGTTACCTCATATTCCCTTCCTACCCACATCCTCTGTCCAAGTACATGCCCCTCAACTGTCCTTTTACAAATACAGCTCTCAAGAGCCTAAAGTATCATCAAATTATAATCAATTTATACCCATACTCTCTTTCCAAGTACATTCCTGCCAACTATCCCTATAGAAAAAAACCCCCTCCTGAGATAGAATATCAGCTAAGGCATTATCACTTTCTTTTATCTTTCTACTTAGAGAAGGCAAGGCAATAGAGGATAAATAACATCACATGAAGAGCACAAAGGACCTATTATAGTGGAGGGAAAGAAGGGAGGGTGTGAGAACTGAGTAAATATCCCTCTTGGGGTCAAATCTATTGAGAGTAGGGAAAGTAATAGGGAAGGGGCGGAAAAGGGGGAAAAGGGGACTGATACATCTGAGAAGAATAGTAAAAATAAAAGGGGAAATGGAGAAGGAAAGGGAAGAGGGTGGAGAGAAGGAAGGACAGACAGAGAGGCAGCAGTTGGAAGCAAAACATTAGTGAGGAGGAATAAGGGAAAAGGAGACAGAAAAGTACAAAGAGGGGGAGGATAAGATGGTAGGAAATACAGAATTAATAATCTAAACTGTGAGTGTGAGTGGGTTGAATTCTCCTATAAAATGGAAACAGAAAGAAAAGTGGATCAAAATCCAGAATCTGGTGGTAACTTGGTGGTAACAATGGATAGAGCACCAGCCTTGGAGTCAGGAGTACCTGAGTTCAAATCTGACCTCAGACAATTAATAATTACCTAGCTGTGTGGCCTTGGGCAAGCCACTTAACCCCATTACCTTGCAAAAAAAAAAGAAGAAGAGAAAAAAAAAGAATCCTACAATGTGTTGTTTTCAAAGACATTTGAAGCAGAAGAATTTAAACAGGGTAAAGGGTAGAGCTGAATATATTTTGCTTCAGTTGAAGGAAAAAAATCAGGGGCAGCAATCCTGATCTCAGACAAAGCTAAAGCAAGAGTAGATGTAATTAAAAGAGACAAGAAAGGAAAGGTACCATAGGTAATGAAGTAATATCAATAGTAAAGATATATGCACTAAGTGGTTTAACAGCAACCAGATTCTTAGAGGAGAAGCTAAGGAGACATAGCAAAATTATATTAGTGTGAACCTCAACCTCCCTCTCTCAGAATTAGGCAGATCAAACCACAAAATAGACAAGAAATTAAGAAAGTGAACAGAATTTTATAAAAGTTAGATATAATAGACTTCTAGAGAAAACTGAATGGGGATAGAAAGGAACATACCTTCTTCTCTGAAGTACACAAAAATTGATCATGTATTATGGCATAAAAACCTCACAATCAAAAGCAGAAAGGCAGAAATATCAAGTGCAACCTTTTCAGACCATAAAGCAGTAACAATTGAAATATAAAGGTCACAGAAAAATAAAATAAAAATTAAGTTAATTTTAAAGAATGTGTGGATCAAACCACAAATCATGGAGATAATTGACAATTTCATTCTAAGACAATGACACTGATTAGACATCATACCAAAATTTGTGGGATTCAGTCAAAGTTGTTATTAGAGGAAATTTTCTTTCCCAAAATGCTTTTATAAATAAAATAAAAGTAAATATATAAAATTAAATACTAAATTAGAAATTCTGAAAATCAAAGGAATAAAATTAAAACTAATTTCAATTAATGCTGAACTAATCAATTAATCAATTAATCAGTACTGAATTAATAAATAAAATTATTTTTGAAAAAAATGAACAAAATGGTTAAACCTTTGCTTAATCTTTAAAAGAAAAAAAGAAAACCAAATTACCAGTATCAAAAATGAAAAGGATGAATTCAACACCAAGAAGAAGAAAATTATAGTAATAATTTAGAGGCATTTTGCCCAACTGCATACCAATAAAAATGATAATATAAGTGAAATGAATGAATATTTATAAAAACATAAACACCTAGATTAACAGAAAATAAAATAAAATACTTAAATAACCCCATATCAGAAAAAAGAAATTGAAGAAAAAATTCCCTAAGAAAAAATTCTTTGAAAAAACAGGTGAAGAAGGAATCCTGCAAAATTCTTTTTACATCACCAACATGGTGCTGATACCTAAACCAGAAAGAGTCAAAACAGATAAAGACAATTATAGACCAATCTCCATAATGAATATTGATGCAAAAATTTTAAATGTGAAGAGATTATTATGTTATCCCTAGGATAATCATGATCAGGTAGAATTTATACCAGGTATACAGGGATGGTTCAATATTAGGAAAACAATCAGCAAAATTGACCATATCAACAACAAAATTAACAGAATCAAATGATTATCTCAAAAGATGCTGAAAAAGCCTTTGACAAAACACAACTGTTCCTATTAAAAACACTAGAGAGCATAGGAATAAATGAAGTTTTCCTTTAAATGATAATCAGTATCCATCTAAAACCATCAACAATCAAATCTGGCCTCAGACACTTAATAATTGCCTAGCTGTGTGACCTCGGGCAAGTCACCTAACCTCATTGCCTTAAAATTTTTAAAAAAGTAAAATAAAATAAAACAAAACCATTAGCAAGCATTATGAGGATAAACTAACATCATTTCCAATAATCAGGAGTGAAAAAAGGATGCTTATTATCACCACTATTATTCAATACTATATTAGAAATATTTGTTTTAGCAAAAAAAAAAAACAAAGAAAGAAATTGAAGGAATTAGAATAAGTAACAAAACTTTCACTCTTTGCAAATGAAAGGATGATATACTTAGAGAACCCTAGAAAATCAACTGGATTTTCTTGAATAATTTTCTTGAGGGGCGGCTAGATGGTGCAGTGGATAGAACACTGGCCCTGGAATCAGGAGTACCTGACTTCAAATCTGGCCTCAGATACTTAATAATTACCTAGCTGTGTGGCTTTGGGCAAGTCACTTAATCCTATTTGCCTTGCCAAAAACTAAAAATAATAACAATAATTTTCTTGAAATAATTAACTTTAGAAAAGCAGTATATAAAATCAACCCTCATAAATCATCAGCATTTCTATATATGACCAACAAAACCCAATAGCAAGAAATGGAAAGAGAAATTCCACTTAAAGTAACTGTAGACAACATAAAGTACTTGGGAATCTGCTTCTGAAGACAAATGCAGAAAACATATAAACACAATTACAAAACACTTTTTACATAGAGTCAGATATTAACTGGAATAATGTCAATAACTCATTGTTAGACTGAACTAATATAATAAAAATGACAATTCTGTCTAAATTAAATTAATTATTCAGTCATACCAAACTACCAAAAAACTATTTAACAGAGGTAGGAAAAAAATAACAACAAAATTCATCTGGAGCAATAAAAGGTCAAGAATATCAAGGGAATTGATGGAAAAAAAAAACACAAAGGAATTGCCTTTGCTGTGGTCTAGCTGTGCCAGATCTAAAACTATATTATGAAGTGGCAGTCATCAAAACTTTCTGGTACTGGCTAAAAAACAGGGAAGTTCAGTTGAATAGATTAGGTATACAAAAGAAACTCATTTCTATAGTAATCTACTGTTTGATAAATTCAAAGACTCTAGCTTCTAGGATAAGAAGTCACTATTTAACAAAAACTGCTGGGAAAACTGGAAAATAGTGTGGCAAAAACTAGGCATAGACCCACATCTCACATTCTACCAAGATAAGGTTGAAATGGGCACAGGATTTAGACTTAAAGGATACCATAGGCCAATTAGAAGAACAAGGAATGATCCATCTGTCAGATCTACAGAGAGGGAAGACATTTATGACCAAATAAGAGATAGAGAACATTAGAAACAAAACCAATGCGGTCAAGATTAGAAGGAATACAAAAAAGCTGGGAAACAATTTTCACAACTAGAGTTTCTGATAAAGGACTCATTTCATTTTTTTTTCAAGGCAATGAGGTTTAGTGACTTGCTCAAGGCCACACAGCTAGGTAATTAAGTATTTGAGGTCTGATTTGAATTCAGGTCCTCCTGACTCCAGGACCAACACTCTGTCCACTGCACCACCTGGCCGTCCTTCATTTCTAAAATATATAGAGAACTGAGTTGATTTAAAAGAATGCAAGTCATTATCCAATTGATAAATGGTCAAAGGATATGAAGAGGTAGTTTTTAGATGAAGAAATTAAAGCTATTTAGTTATATGAAAAATGCTCCAAATCATTTTTGATTAGAAAAATGCAAATTAAAACATCTCTGAGATACCACCTCACACCCATCAGATTGGTTAAGATGACAAAAAAGGAAAATGATCAGTGCTGGAGAGGATGTAGGAAAACCAAGACACTAATGCATTGCTGGTGGAGCTGCGAACTGATCCACCTTTTCTGGAGAGCAATTTGGAATTAAGCCTAAAAGGAAATAAAATTGTACATACCCTTTGAGTCAGCAATAATACCACTACTAGATCTATATCCCAAAGAAATCCTTAAAAAAAAAAAAGGGGAAAGAGCTACATGTACAAAAATATTATTAGCAGTTCTTTTGTAGAGGCAAAGAATTAGAATTTGAGGGAGCACCCATCAACTGAGAAATGACTGAACATGTTATGATATATTAATGTTATAGAATACTATTGTTTTGTTAGAACTCATCAGTGGCTAGGCTTTAGAAAAGCCTGGAAAGACTTGCATGAACTGATGCTGAGTGAAGTGAGCAGAATCAGGAGAACACTATATATACTGTACACAT
This sequence comes from Macrotis lagotis, assembly GCF_037893015.1. Lineage (NCBI taxonomy): Eukaryota > Metazoa > Chordata > Mammalia > Peramelemorphia > Peramelidae > Macrotis > Macrotis lagotis. The sequence goes on along the minus strand of NC_133665.1, from coordinate 57,820,779 downwards.
TAACAGTAACCATTGTGAGATGAATCAACTATGATGGATGTAGCTCCTCTCAGCAGTTCAGTGATGACATCCAAATCCAGAAAAATTAAAAATAAAAAAAACCCCACGGATTCTGAATGCAGAACAAAGCATACTGTGTTCACTTTTTAAAATTTCTTTTGTTATTTTCTTTCTCATGTTTTTTCCTCCAGTTAGTTCTAATTCCTCTTTCACAACATGACTACTATGAAAATATATTAAAGACAATTGCACTTTTACCAGATTGGTTGCTGCCATTGGGGAGGAAAGCGAGGGTGGTAGAAAAATGTGGAACTCATAAACTTTCAAAAGGATGAATACTGAAAACTACCTTTGCATATGTGGAAATAAAATAAAATAAAATCTCAAAAAATAATAATTTTTTCTATCCTGTATTACTGCCAAATTTTCCTGTTATTTTAAGAACCACAGTAATACTTAAGTAAACTTTTTTTTTAATCCCTAAATACTTCTGGGTCAAAATTCAGTCTTTTAAGTGAATTAATTCATATTTTCAAACCCTAGTCTAGACTGCTCTAAAACATTTTTCTGCCATCATTTTTAGGAGTCTGTGTAAGTAAACTAAGAGATGGGCAAATAGAAACTCTCAGTGACATGGGTTCTGAATGAATCTAGGACTCAATATCAATATGTCTCAAGATAATTAAAATCATGGAGATCTCTATGATTCTATCCCACTTCTATGTCTAAGGTTGCTCTGTCAACCTTTATTGATGTTGATGGCTCCCTCACAATCAACTTTTCTGTGGCACAATTGTTTATTAGACATAATCAAATTGCAATGAAGCTCTGTGTGTGGCTCTTGCAGAATGCTTTATCGATAGTCTCCAAACCTTCTCCCACTTCTTTGGGATACCTAAGGAATAGATCTAAATCACCTGCTTTTCAAAGTCATGGAAGGGGTTGTGAATATAGGACATCTCTCCAGATTGGGGACTATAAGCATTGGAAAGCTAGGGAAATGCAAAATGGTACTGAGGGTTTGTATTGTTTTTTCTGACCTTTTTCCCATAGAAGACGATTTGGGGAAACTGTTCTGGCAGTTTCTCTCCCAGTCCTTCTTCTCAACTCCATTCCCAGACTTGCTAATTCCAGGTTAGTCAGCTCATTTTTTTTATTTTTATTTTTTAGTTTTTGCAAGGCAATGGGGTTAAGTGGCTTGCCCAAGGCCACACAGCCAGGTAATTAAGTGTCTGAGGCCGGATTTGAATTTAGGTACTCCTGACTCCAAGGCCAGTGCTCTATCCACTGCGCCACCTAGCTGCCCCCCTAATCCAGTTTTGCTATTTCCTCTGGTCCCCAAATGTAAGAACAGCTATGGCTTTCCAAATTCCACCTAGCCACCCCCTAATCCAGTTTTGCTATTGCCTCTGGTCCCCAAATGTAAGAACAGCTATGGCTTTCCAAATTCCAAATGCCTGAATGGCTGACTAGAAAGAATCTAGTTTTGACTTTCTGCAAACTCAGCACCTGAATCTGACCTAGTTCCCATTCCTAGGACCCATGAATCACCTAGGGCTGACCAGACATTACTTCCTGCTTCTGCCTGTTCTGTAAAACTCCCAAACTCTCCCAAGCTTTCTCTAAGATCTTTTCTTTGTTTTGTAAAATAACTCGCCTGGTGAAACTTGGTGATATCCTACTTTCAGCCCTCAGTCTGAACCCTCCCATCCATAGCTTGCCCATTCCCTCTACTTTAAGACCTTATATAAACCCTGTCCCCAGTCTCCTCCTGGGGTACCTCAGCCCTTGAAGTGTGATAACTGAGCTGCAACTCTTTTGCCCTCATTAAAGGCTTCCATTTTGCTATATTGACTGTTTTCTCTTGAAACACCTCATTGCCAAGTCCTAATTCCCCAAATCAATTGCTGATCGCTTTTCTCTTGCCTCATCTGGTACTAGACAAGCATTCCCAGACCCCTTCATGGCAAGGAAGGAAGAAAATGTCAAAATCTCAGGTGCAAAAGGAAGAAGGGATGAACATTTCCTCGGGTTTATCCATGCACTATTTCATCACTGCTTTTTTTTTTTCTTGTGGTTTCTTTATTGTCCTCCTTTCCTCCTCCCATCACCAAAAGTAGTTTGTACTTTCTTAGAATTAGGGGAAAAAATGGTGATAAAAATTGAGAGATCAAAGGCAACTGTTAATGTCAATCTTGTATCCATCACCCCAGTCTCTGGAATAAATGGATCATTGGAGAGCAGCAAGATATCTTGGATGGAAGTATCTTAGTTTGGGTCCCCTACCCAAAGGTAAGGGAATTGATACATACTAGTACCTGATCATGGATTTGGAGCTGGAAGGAATTTTAGAGTCCATCTAATCCAACCCCTGTATTTTATAGATGAGAAAACTGAAGTTTAAAGATTGAATAATTTGATTGGGATCAAATAGCTAGTAAGTATTAGAGGCAGGATTTGAACTCAGATCTTCCTTCAGCACATGATCTATTATGCTATGTTGCCTATCAATATTTTGATTACTGATTGAATCCTATGACTTCTTCCAACTCTATAATTCTCTCGTTCTGATTTTCGTTTTGTTTATGATCAAGATGTATGCTGTAGATTTTTGTCCATGTGGTGTTCAAAATGAATGTTTTTTTGACAGTTGTGAAACAATTCTATGAACAAATTTCTGAATCCAAATCAGAACACTTTGTTCCCTCAGGCAAGTGTCCTTAAACATTATATCACTTCAAAATCTAAATGGCCTAAGTGGCTATAATAAAAGTTTTTAACTCTCATAGTCTTGTGAGTGCTGGGTAATGGTCTAATTAAGGGTAGGTTCACTGCTGTCACTCCAGACATACTGGTATGAATGATTGCTTGGTAATAATGATTATATCATAGAACATTCCCTTCTCTCTGTCCAGACAATGTGTTCTGTAAGTATGCTTGCGTGGGTGATCTGTTTGAGAAAGTCCCTTTGAGAAAGTCCAGACTTAACAAACCTTGCGAGAGAAACTTTGCTTTGGGATGCCACTTATAGAAGGGTGTAGATGTAAGGAGATGATTTTTTCTCTCCATGAGCACTTTTGAATAGATTTATATATCTACAGATACAGTTTGATACAGTGAAAAGAGTATTATTAATGTCAAAAGACTTATGTCTAAGTCCTGACCCCAACACATAAGTTCTGTGGACATGAGTAAATCACTTCTCTGAGTCTGTTTCTTCATCTGTAGAATGAGGATGAAAGGCAATATGTCATAGTAACTAGTGATGGACTTGGGATGAAGAAGTGGGTTCAAATTCTGATTGTACATGGACAAGTCATTTAACCTCTAAGCCTCAGGTAACTCTACCTCTCATTGATCAAATAATAGGAATTCAATCTGTGACAGTGGAGGGAGTTCCCATACCAGCAGAGTAACAAATACTTAAAAGAATTGTTCTAAAATAGAGACAACAATTCTTGTACTACTTATCTCACTCGGTATTGCATAGCTTAAAGTGCTATAGACAGATATGTAGTTGTTAATAACTGTTTATTTCTCAGGATATGAGAATAGATTTGTTGCTGATACAAATACTAGAAGATTATTAAAGGGGTAGAAGGAAAAGAATATGTGCAAATGTTCTTAGGAACAAGAAGCATTTATAGATTTTTTTTTTAGATTTTTTGCAAGGCAAATGGGGTTAAGTGGCTTGCCCAAGGCCACACAGCTAGGTAATTATTAAGTGTGTGAGACCAGATTTGAACCCAGGTACTCCTGACTCCAAGGCCGGTGCTTTATACACTGCACCACCTAGCCACCCCCACATTTATAGATTTTAAGGTGCTTTTGGGTACATCTACTTTGAGGTAAGGCAGGAGATTGTTTTTGTAAATTTAGTGACAGGTGATGGATTGACTTATTCTGATTTTTAAGCTAATGAGAACAAACTTTTTATGTGTGTGTGTGTGTGTGTGTGTGTGTGTGTGTGAGAGAGAGAGAGAGAGAGAGAGAGAGAGAGAGAGAGAGAGAGAGAGAGAGAGAGAGAGAGAGAGAGGGAGAGAGGGAGAGAGAGAGTTCACTTTATTAAATTACTTACTGACATGAGGAACCAAGTACACTTCAGGAACTCTTCTAGCTTATTTGCTCTTACTCAAATAATCTGAGAACTTCAGTGTTGGATGCCATCCCCTACTTTCTTCACATTATAGCCACAAGACCTCTCTCCAAACACAGAGGTTCACAGTGCTTTAAAGAGTCAATAGATTTAATTATAAACCAAGGAAAACAAACAAACTCCTTAAAAATAACTGTACTTTCCAGGGAATGACCATCTCCCCCAGCACTTGCCATCAGGTGCTCTGGAATAACTGCCATGAAGGATATTGCCTGTAATATATATCCTTTCCATTTTTATCTAAATCAACATTTATTAAGCCCTAAGCACTATGCTCAGTAATGGGGACACAGATAAGAAAAGGAAAAACAGTCTCTGCCCTAAAAGAATTAAGAGTCAACTGGTGGAAGACAATACAAAAGGAGGCTAAAAGGTGGTGGTGGGGGGAGGGACCTAGTGATGTCCATCAGCTAATGAAAAATGGAGATTTACCTGAAAAGTTTTGAATGCTTTATAAAGTAAGGCCTTTCATAGCCTTGGTGTAGCTTCCTACAGTTTTCCTTAACCCTCTGTCCACAAACCTCCAGCCTTTGACCTTTTGGGTTAGTTTTAGAATTTTTCCTAAATTCTTATATATATATTTTTTAAGAGTTTTCAAGGCAATGGGGTTAAGTGGCTTGCCCAAGGCCACCGGCTAGGTAATTATTAAGTATCTGAGGCCGGGTTTGAACTCATGTACTCCTGAATCCAAGGCCAGTGCTCTATCCACTGTGCCACCTTGCCACCCTATATCTTCTTTCTAGGATCTCATCCACAGGTTATTATGTTTAGGAGTCTTTAAATCCATGAACAACCATGCTGCAAGCCCCTCAATTGATTCTCCATATTCCTTGAGACTCATGACATCTTCCCAGTGAACTTTGAAGCTTCTTTCTTTTCCTTTTACCCCTTTATAGAAAATATGTGGGGTTGGGAAATAGCTGAGGCCAGGGGAGAAGAGAAGAATAATTTACAGCCCTTATAATACAAATTTCCTTATTTTTCCTTGGGTATGAGCAATAAGTTAGAGAGTGGTTATGTAAGACTATGGGTAGAACATCTAAACATGTCAAGCAGAAAAGAATACCTCAAACCTGTCAGGCAGATAGGTCTTTTTGGTCAGGCAGTATGAAGCCTTAAACTTTCCAGGAATCTGTGTGGATAGATTTCTTTAGTTTTTTTTTCCTTCAAGGGACAGAACCAAGATGGTGGAGAAAAGATAGGGACTTTCCTAAGTTCTCCCAAATTCCCCTCCAAGCAACTTTAAAATAGTGCCTCAAAATGAATTTTGGTGACAGACTTCAAAAAAGGATAAGCTCAAACAATTTTCCAGGCTAAGACAATCTCAAAGATAGGCAAGAAAGATCTACTGTATGAGGGTTAGAGTGGAGTGCAGCCCAGTACAGGTAAGTGAACAACAGGCAACTTAAACTATAGCATTGGCTTCCAGACTTCTCAGACTTCAGTCCTTCTGGTTAGAAGGAGTTTCCAGGGGTCCCTTTGCTGGTACTGCATACAAGAAGACTCCATACTCAGATCAGGGTCATAGTCAAGGCTGAGGAAAAGTACTAACATACTAGAGCTTTAGGCCTCAGGGGAGTGGGGAACTCTGGTTATAGTTCTAGAATGGAAAAGAATGCTTGTGCTTAACCATAGGCCAGAATACAGACCAGGAGAGTAGTTAACGCATTTTTCCTTTAGATCATCTACCTTGGAAGAACTGAAAACTTATGCCATAACTAAATTTGAAAACAGCTATTCAAAAAACTTAAAGTTTCATCCCAGGAATAGGCCTCACACTAATACAGAGTTAAAAATTAAGAAATATGTTAGGGAAAAAACTAGGAAACAACAAAGTCAAAACTGTTACATCCAAGTCCTTCAAGAAAAATGTGAATTTGTCTCAGACCCCAAAAAAGAATTCCTTGGAAGACCTTTAAAAGAATTTTAAAATTCAAATAAGAGAGGTAGAAAAAATCAGGAAAAGAACAGAAATTATGAAAAAAATAATTAACAGCCTAAAAAAATAATTAACAACTTGGTAAAGGAAGTACCAAAAAAAAACACTGAAGAAACCACTAAGAGAACACCACAACAAAAACATGTGATGATCAACTATAATAAACTTAGCTCTTCTCAGCAATACAATAATTCAAGACATTTTCAAGATTCACGATGGAAAATGCTACTCATATCCAGAGAAAGAATTATGGAGTCTGAATGCAGTTTGAAGCATTCTATTTTCATGGGGTTTTTTGTCTTTTGTTTTTCTTTCTTGCAGTTTTTCCCTTTTGTTCTTATTCTTTTATAACATTATTAATGTGGAAATGTTTAACATGATTGCACATGTTGCTTGCTGTCTTGGGGAGTAAGGGAGAAGGGAAAAAATCTGGAAATCAAAATCTTACAAAAATGAATCCTGAAGGGATGGCTAGGTGGCGCAGTGGATAAAGCACCAGCCCTGGAGTCAGGAGTTCCTGGGTTCCGGTCTCAGACACTTAATAATTACCTAGCTGTGTGGCCTTGGGCAGGCCACTTAACCTCATTTGCCTTGCAAAAGCCTAAAAAAAATGAATGCTGAAAACTATCCTTATAAATAACTGGAAAAAAATGAAATATTATTAAGTGGGAAATTTTTTAAATAAAAAAAGAAAATGACACACAAAAGATAGGCTAAATGATAAAAGGGGCACAAAAATCCAGTGAAAAGAAGAACATCTTTAGAAGCAGAATTGACCACTTGGAAAAAGAAATAAAAATTCACTGAAGAAAATAATTTTTTTTAGGTTTTTGCAAGGCAAATGGGGTTAAGTGGCCTGCCCGCGGCCACACAGTTAGGTAATTATTAAGTGTCTGAGGCCAGATTTGAACTCAGGTACTCCTGACTCCAGGGCTGGTGCTCTATCCACTGTGCCACCTAGCCACCCCAGAAAATAATTTCTTAAAAATTTGAATTGGGCAAGTAGAAACTAATGATTCCATAAGAGATAAATAAATAATAAAATAAAATCAAAAGAATGAAAAATGTAGAAGAAAATGTGAAATTTCTTATTGGAAAGACAACGGTAATTTCCAGGAAAGACCTGGAAAATAGTTAAGGAGAAGTAATTTAAGAACTGATGTTTGTCCTTTGATCTCAAAGACTACCACGAAATCAGGAAAGTGATGCCATTGACAAGCACATGAATTGAATATGTGTGAAGGGGTGCTGTGCTAAGTCAGCAGACTCACTTTCTCTTGCAGAGCCATCTGGATCCAATGGCCAGATATGACTTAGGACAACTGGAGATGCCCTGGAGGAGAGGCAATCAGGGTTGATTTGCCCAAGGTCACACAGCTAGTAAGTATCAGTTGTCTGAGGCTGAATTTGAATGCCTGTCTCCTGACTCCAAGACTAGTGCTCTATCTACTTGGGATACCTGGAACCCTGATTAAAAAAAAAAAGCTTAGATGTCATCTTTCAAGAAATTATCAAGGAAAACTGCCCTGATATTCTAGAACCAGAGGGTAAAATAGAAATTGAAATAATTCAGTGATTACCTTCTGAAAGAGAATCCAGGAGTGGCTAGGTGGTGCAGTAGATAGAGCACTGGCCCTGGAGTCAGAAGGACCTGAGTTCAAATCCAGCCTCAGATACTTAATAATTACCTAGCTGTGTGGCCTTGGGCAAGCCACTTAACCCCATTTGCCTTGTAAAAACCTTAAAAAAAAAGAGAGAGATTCCAAAATGAAAACTTCTGGGAATTTTATAGCCAAATACCATAGTTTCTAGATCAAGGAGAAAATATTACAAGCAGCCAGAAATAAATAATTCAAATATCATGGAACCACAATCAGAATTACACAAGATTTAGCAACTTCTACCTTAAAGGACTGAAGGGCTTGGAATAGAATATTTCATAAGGCAAAGCAACTAAGAAAACAACCAAGACTCACTCAGCAAAATAGTATAATCCTTCAGGGGATAAATAGAGGATTTTCAAGTATTCCTGTTGAAAAGACAGAACTGAATAGAAAATTTGTCTTTCAAATACAAGACTCAGGAGAAGCATAAAAAGGTAAACAGAAAGAAAAATCATAAGGGAATCCTACATGGGAAGATAATACTGTAAGTCCTAAGAACATCATCATCTTTAGGGGTTAGAAGGAATATACATAGAAAGAGAGCATGTCTGTGAATTTACTATGATGGAATGATATCTAAAAATATAAAATGTGATGGGAGAAGAGGGGGGAGAGAGAATGGGGTAAAAAGAGGTGCAAGAGAGCTTTACAGTGGAGGAGAAGATAGAAGGAGGGAGCACTTGAACCTTAATCTCACTGGAATTGACTGTGAGAGAATAACATACACATTCATTTGGGTATAGAAATCTATTTTGCCCTACAGGAAAGTAAGAAGGGAAAGGGATAAGAGAAGTGGGGAAGGGGTGATAGAAGGAAGTGCAAATTGGGAGAGGCAGCAAAGGAAAGCAAAACAACTTTGAGGATGCAGTTAATAAAAGAGAAAATGGGATAAATGGGGCAGAGGAATGGATGGGAATAGAATGGAGAAATATATCTAGTAATCATAAATGAAAATTTGTTTAGCAAGTCCTTTGATTGAAAACCTCATTTCTCAAATATGTAAAAAAAAAACCAGAGTTAAATGTATAAGAATGCAATTCATTTCCCAATTGATAAATGGTCAAAGGGTATGAACAGGGGGTTTTTAGGGGAAGTAATCAGAGCTATGTATAGTAGTGTGAAAAAATGCTCTAAATCATAATGGATTTGAGAAATGCAAAAACGCTCTGAGTTTTCACCCCACACTTATCAGATTGGCTGATATAACAGAAAAGGAAAATGACAAGTGTTGAAGGGGATATGGGAAATTTGAGAGACCGATATATTGTTGGTGAACTTGTGAACTGATTCATCTATTCTGTAGAGCAAATTGGAACTATGCCCAAAGGGCTACAAAAACCAAGCATGATCTTTGACTCACTATACCACTACTATAGGTCTGTTTCTCAAGGAAATAAAAAAGAAAAAAAAAAGGACCTATTTGTACCAAAAATATTTATAGCAGCTCTTTTAGGTGTGGCAAAAAATTGGAAATTGAGGGGGGAATGGTATATGATTATGATAAAATACTATTGTACTAGAAGCAATGAAAAACAGAATGGTCTCAGAAAAGCTTTAAAGACAAAAGAAGTGAAACAGAGTGAAATGAGCAGAACTAGAAGAACATTGTACACAATAACAGCAATATTATACAATGACAATGGTATTCTCATCAATAAAATGATACAAGGCAATTTCAAAAGACTTATGATGAAAAATGCTATTCACCTCCAGAGGAAATAACTGATAAAATCTGAATGCAGATTGAGTCAAACTTTAAAAAAAAAACAAACCTTTATCAGGGCGGCTAGGTGGCATAGTGGATAAAGCACCGGCCCTGGAGTCAGGAGTACCTGGGTTCAAATCTGATCTCAGACACTTAATAATTACCTAGCTGTGTGGCCTTGGGCAAGCCACTTAGCCCTGTTTGCCTTGCAAAAACCTAAAAAATCAAACCAAACCAAAAAAACCCTTTATCTTTCTGTTTGGGGGGGGGGAGGTTGTGTGTTCTTTCACTATATGATAGATTGAAATATATTTTGCATGATTGTTCATGTGTGAACTATCAAATAGTTTGTCTTCTCAAGGAAGGGGAGGGAAATTAGAAGGGGAGTAGAAAATTTGGAACTCAAAATTTTAAAAAATGAATGTTGAGAATTGTTTTAGGTGTGATTGGAGGAAAATATTAAAAATCATCAATTTCTTTTAAATAACAAGTATTTATTTCTCCTCCTCTCTCCCAACTCTCCCTTCTCTTAAGGGTAACAAATACACCCAAGTCAAGCAAAACAAATTCCCATATTGACCATGTCCAAAAATATCCAAAAATTTCCAAAAAATTCCTCATTCTTCATCTTTAGCAGGTAACCTCTTTGTCAGGAGGTGAGTAGTATTCTTCATCTCTTTTCTGGAATCATAGTTCGTTGTGGATCTGATTTAAGAGTTCTCAATGTTGTTTATTTTTACAAGGATTGTGGTTATAAATTATTCTTTCAGTTTTGGTCTTTTCACTCCATATGAGTAATGGATATATTTCTAAAGCAACATGGTGTTATTTAAGGTGTAGATTCCCAAAGATAGGCTGATGTAATAGGTATAAATCTATTTACTGATATATCCTCTGTATGGGATAATGAGAATCAAGAGTCCAGAGTCTGAGTTAGAGAGTAGGAAAGGTCTTTATTTACTCATGAGGAAAGGACACAGTCCCCATTGCAAAAGCAGCATCAGCCAGGTTATGTCAAAGATAGAAACTCACAGGTCTCCTTTTATGATAATAATAATAATCCTACTTCTAAATTCTGTCTTATCCCACCACTAGTTGGTAAGATAAACACACAATCTTTTTACTAATATTATTCAATTGGCATAAGGAAAATTCAATCCCCACTATCCTAATTATTCATATCTAATCTCTATCCTATTGGAAAGTTATAGTTTTCATTCCCTTATTGCCATAATTATTTGTAGTTAATCTATACCCTATTAAAAGTGTTGTTTTATAAAACCTCAATATGCATTTCCTCTGACCAAATTTGGAGATATACAATCAGAAAGAGAGCCAGTCTAAATCTTCTTAAAATTACCACATTTTCCAAGAATGGAAACTAGACAGTTTTTGCTTCTAAGATGAGATGAGTATATTTATGAGGAAGTTTTACTGAAGGTCATTCTCACAATTTGAATTTAAGAATGTTTTTATGAGGAAACTTCACAGAAGGTCATCTCTCATATCCTCTTGCCTAAAAATTTTTCTCCCATCGGTCTGTTGTCCTGCCTGGAATTACATCATCAGAATCTTATACCTTTAGGCTAAGGAATGACTCCCAATTTAACCTATGCCTGAGTCAGGTCAGTCCCTGAGTAGTTTGGGGTCAATAATGGAAATGAGGTATTCAAAGATTATTTTACAGTTAACAAGATTTATTTAACTATAGCAAAGAAAGGATATTCAATAAGGATTATACATTAATTTTTTAAAAAAGGACTATACATTAATTCAGCTGAAGAAAGCTTCTTTGTCTCTGTGTTGTCCATCTTGGTATGCTTAGGCAAGCCTTAGGTCTGTAAGCTTTTTAAAAAGTATTTTAATAATTGTATTTCAATATAATTTGTTTCTATTTTATATATATATATATATATATATTATTATTTTATGCATTGAAAAACATTCTGAGAGGAGTGTTAGGCTTGATCAGACTGCAAAGAGAGTCCGCAACACAAGGAAGTTTAAGAACCTCTGCTTTAGATTGCGGCTGGAGTTCTTTGTTATTTTGTATTTTGGGGATTAAGAAATCATATCATAGCTTGAATCTTTAATCTTCTAAGCCATCATATCTTAAGGAGAATTTCAACATCTTTAAAGGAAAAAAATCCCACGTTACATAAAAAGTCTCAAGTGCTTCCTTTAGCACAGTTTTTCAGCTTATTCTCAAAATATACTGGGGGGATCAGAGCTAACTAAGCCTGCCACAGGTGGGCTTTCAGTCAACTTTTGCCTCAAATTGTGAGAAAACCACACCAGTGGTTTGTTGCAGTTTTTTTCTTTTCTTTGGATACACTGGTTTCACATTGATAAGTGGATAGTTTACTCTCTACTATCTAGGATTTGGAGGGAGAACCCTACCAGAAGCATTATCAAAAGTGCCACAAGATGCAAAGCCAATCCAAATTTACTTTCCTTGGAATTGCCCATTCCCCACTTTGAGATCATACTATATGACTATGTAATTTCTTCTAAAATCAGACACTTATAGTTAACTTACAGTTAACTTAACAGTTAACAAAAAAGAGATTTACTAAACTATAGAAGAGGAAGGATATTCATCAGGGATTATGCACTGAGGGCAACCAAGAATTAATTCAGAGAAGTACACGCCTCCCTCTTCATTGCCAACACCTAAGAAAAGGTCATATCTCATAACTGTTTTGTGAATTTGACCAAAAAGTGATGCCAATTCCCTATGCTTTTAATCCTCCAAGTTAATAAAATCTCTAGAAGAGTTTCTTAATACCTTTTAAGGGAATACTAGCCTAACTTGCATGGGGGTAACAGAGTTAGAATATTACTTTCACCATTGCATAAAGTGCAATGATTTCTCAAATTTGTTTGATTTTCATGAAATTGAAAAGAATAGTGAGGTTGAGAAAGTTTTCACCAAATTGATTGACCTATATGAGATTCTTGGCATCCTGAATATCATCCATGATCTGTTTTTTCAGGATACAAAAAGTAAATGGTAATTAATCAATTCCTATCAACCACTCCCAATGTACCGCTCTTTTTGAAAACAAACAAAAATTTCCCAGGGATAAATTATAGAGAAAGACTCCATAGTTTTTTTTGTTTGTTTGTTTTTTTCCTCTCAGGTCAGGGTTGTTTTTGATCACTCAACTGTTGTGAGGCGCTGAATCCATCATAGTTGATCATCAACAGTGCTGCTGTTAATGTGTGTACAATGTTCTGATTCTGCTCACTTTACTCAGTCTTTCCAGGCTTTTCTTAAGTTCAACACCTTTTAAAAAATATTTTAAATGACATTTTAATCTAAATTAGACCTATACCAATTTCCCCTGGACTCAAGGTTAAATAAAATGCCAGGATATTAATTACATGTTGCCCCTTAAGCCATGAGTTAGTTAATATAACTACTTCTGAATAATAGTGGTTCTCATTTACATATTCATAATTACATAATTTGCCTTAGGGCTTTCCATACATTATTGTTGCTGATTTCATGACAGCTTTATGTAGATAAAGCAGTAGTAATAGTGAATCACATTTAAAGAGTATTTACAAGGCAGTTTCATCAAAACCCTATGAGGTAGGTCATCTGAATGCTAGTATCTTTTCCTTTATGATAATGAAAGTGAGGTTTGAGAAATTGTCATTTTTCCAAGGTCATGTAACCAGAAAGTGACTCAAATCCACTCTTTTTGGATCTTGATACACAATTTAGCTGTTGTCCCTATTGCTCAAAGAGGACCAAAATGACATCATCATATCTGGGATGTCTAAATTTGCCCATCTCATGTTTCTTTTGAACTTACTTGCAAATGATTCAGTTTCCTGTCATGGCACTGGTAGACTGTCCAGTTTTTACAAGCATACACCAATGAGATCAGCACAATGGCTCTGTAGACCTTCAGTTAGGCAGCCTAATACCTCTTCTCACCTACACTTTTCTTTAGAGCTTCCCAAACACTGAGCTAGCTCTGGCAATGTATGGATCAACTTCATTATCAATGTATACATCCCTGGAAAGTATACTGCCAAAGTAAATGAACTTATGCACAGTATTCAAAACTTCTCCATTTACTGTAACTGATGTTTTCATGGATGGATGGCATGTGGCTAGCTGTTGGAACATCTGTATTTTCTTTGTGTTAGGTCAAAATTAGCACAAGCAACAGAGAATCAATCCATACTTTGTTGCCTCTCAGCTTTGGAGGCTGTATTGAGTGTACAATGATCTTCAAACAGAAAATTATGAACCAAACTCTCTTTCCACTAAATATGCCCACTTTTCCTAGAATATCTTTTTTCTTTCCCAACATCCCTGGCCAGTCAGGACCCTAGCTAGTGGCTAGTTCATTTTCAGAGTTGTAGGGGTACTCTGAAGGTTTGGGGTGCTTTTCTAATGCTGTTGGCTTATGCCCCCATTCTGATTATTCTTTCATGCCAATCACCAGTTCCAATTATTATCTCTCCTATATCACTGATTAATTGATATCCTTGATATCATCAAGAAGTAATTAAAATCAAATAACTTTTACAAAGTTTTTTTTTTGTTTGTTTTTTTGCTGAAAAATCAGAGCAAGAACCGGGGCACATTTTTTTATATGTCTCAGTTTCTGGGAGATGTCATTTTGTATTTAAAGGGATAGGTACAGATCAAAGACAATTCTAAAGGACTTGTGAAATGGCATCCACATCCAGAGAAAGAACTATGGAGTTTGAATACAGACCAAAGCATACTATTTTCTATTTAAAATTTTTGTTTTATGCTTTTTGGTTTGTTTGGTTTTTTTGGCCTCTTATAGTTTTTGATCTCTTTTGTTCTGATTCTTCTTTCACAACATGACTAAAATGGAAATATGCTTAACATAGTGTCTCTCTCTCTCTCTCTCTCTCTCTCTCTATATATATATATATATATATATATATATATTAAAAACCTATATCAAATTAAATTAGTCACTAAGGGAGGGAAGAGAGAAGGAAGAAGGGATGAAAACTGCGGAATTCAAAACATACCAAAAAAAGAATGTTGAAAACTATCTTTGCATGTAGTTGGAATAAAAAATAAATTTAAATAAAAAATAAAGTAAAATAAAGGTACTCTCATACCATTATCTCTAAATGTGGCATAGCTGTTGGATGAGTTGATTCCTTGCAAAGGTCAAAGCATCTTGGGGCCAGGTTGATACACAGTTAGCCTGGTTCAAATGATTATTTCTGGCCAAAGTTCTGCTGGTTCTAGTCACTTTTCCAATCACAAAAGGTTGTTCTGTCTCCAAACCCTTTTCCCATCACAAGACCCATAGTAGTTTTCACTTTGATTGACATCAGGGAATAGAAAAATTTGATCTTGTTCATGATCTCTTTTACACACATTAGTTGCTCATATATTTCCTGGCATTTAACACTTAATAAGAGCTTGTTGGTTGAATTTTTGGCTTAGTTATCCTTTTTTTGTGCTTGTCAATATCTTCCCCTCCTTTGAAGCTCTATTTTTTTGGATTAAATTTTATAAGTTTCCAAAAAAAAGTCATGTTTCTTGTTCACATGGAATGCACTTTCTGACATACTGAGACCTCCATGAGTTTGAACTTAAAAATAATAATTAAATATGTTAACCTTCAGAGTTTGTCCTAATAAGGGACAAATATTATGTTCCAAGAGCAAAACAAATATATAAATTTAAAAAGAGTAAAACAGAATTAGGTTAACATACACATTTCTTAATATTTCTCTAAGCTTGCTATTTACATAGGCATGGGGGCAGGGTCTGGCTAGAGAACCAGACCCCCAGTGTGGCATTTTGGAACCTTATACATTTCACTAGGCAGAATCTGAAAAGCTACTTCACCATCAAGGGAGTGGTTCTCAATTTAGGATGGGGCTGGATAGGAGGGATGTCCAGGAGGACATACCAGGAGGGAGGGTTCCTCCCAAACCCAGGATCCTTGTGCTTTACCAATTATGCCAGAACCTTCACAAGGATGAAATCTTCCTCCTCCAGGGTGTTGGCATACATTAGTGTTCATCAAGACTCACACAATACAGATTAATAACTGAAAAGAGGGAAAAAACAAAGCAAACCAGATACACTCTAGTATTTTAGTTACAGTTATAGCCCAATGTTTCTTTGCATGTTTTGTTTCATTTTTCCCCCATTTATTTTCTTTGACTTTCCCTATTCTGTATTTTCTTGTGTTTAAGGGGTGAGCTCTGACAAAGATTTTTTTCACATTGTTTTCAAAAGGTTTCTAATCAGTGGAAACTGTCTGATAGCAATAAGAATTGGATCCACCCTGAAGCATTTTCTATATTTATTCATAAATCATAGAAATGCTGGCATTAATTTTCTATGTGAATTTGAGCCAGAGGGCTTCCTCCATTTGCTGCATTCCTAGTCTTCCCCAGCAGTCAATCTGCAAGCATTTGCCGATTGCCTAGTACGTGCCAGACCCAGGGCTAGGGGGTGATGGTACAAAGACAAAACTAAAATGGCGTCACTTCTCTTTAGTCCATTAATTCTTGGCCTCCCCCCATCCACATGTGTAATGTCTCTCTTCAGTGCTGTGACTTCTCTGCTGCCTCATAAGCTCTGAGTCCTGTCTGATGCCTTTCTAGCATTGATTTCATTTGGGAGGATGAGGGGACGATGGATATTTAATAAAGTTTGCACTAATCTGGACAGTTGTTGTGAGAGAGAAAAATTTCTGCTTTGGGAAGCCTAGTTCCCTGCCCCCCTGCCCCCACCTCCTTACAGATCCCCTTCCTTCCTTGGTTCCTCCTCCCTTTTCTGGAATCTGCCCAGAAACTTCCATCTCTTGCAGCTGGATGACTGGCTCCTTCCTGCCTGTGACATCAAAAGAGAGGGGACCAATCGGGTTCACTGGAGGAAGATATTGCATCTCTCAATAAAACATTTGGTTCTTCTCAGCATCCCTAAGCTGCTTTGCATGGAGTGATGTGGTGGGGAGCTTGCCCAATCAGCGCTCTGAGTCTAAGGAGCAGCTTCTGCAACACCATCTTGGACTTCTTCCTCTGGCAACGGAGACTGCCCTCTAGATTCCAATTGCATCTTTGTCCTTTTATCCTTGTCCTGAGGGTGTCTGAAACTGGACCCTTTAAACCCTATTCCCTTTGAATTCTGATCCCATCCCTGGTTCCGTGTCCTGAGCATCTCCAGTTAAGTCTCAGAGCATTTCCTTTTGAATTAAATGTTCCAAATAAAAGATCTGAATATTTTCACACTTACTGATTCATCTGGACATAGTCAAAATCTACGCCTTAAGAGTAAGGAATGAATTGGTCAGGCCTACACATGGTTGTATCCCTTGAACACAGTATTTAAATATTTGGAAGGAAAGGAGGTTACTTATGATAGTGCTGGATAGGTTCCTTTTCTTAAGCAATGAGGTGGTGCAGATGGAGCAGTGGGTCAGAAAGATTTCAGTTCAAATTCAGCCTTAAGCTCCAGCAGTAAGAACCTGGGTATGTCATTTAACCTCTGTTTCTTCAAGTATAAAATGGAGAGAATAACAGAACAAACCTTATCTTTTAGGGTTGTTTCTGGGGCTAAATGAGATATATGCAAAGAGCTTACAAAGTGTGCCTACATAAATGCTATTCTCTCTCTATTCTCTTCCCATTTTATAAAGAACCTGAAGCTCATTCATTGAGGTCAAATGACTTGATTTTTGGTTGTTTACAAAAATGATCTCAATTTGGGGATGAGTCTTTAAAGGATCAAGAAAGGGGGGAGGGGGAAGCATACTTTTAACTAAGATGTTAAGACTCTCAGTCTAAAGTCAATCAGTTTATCATGTTGATTTGCTAACCTCTAGAGGAAAATATGTAGCAATTTTCTAGGGATTCATTACTGAATACGGTACAGGCTGAAAGAATACTGTCTTTACAGAAATGTAATACCAAGGATCATATAACCTGGTAGAGTTCCTTGACTGGCTCAAAGTTCCACTTTGGAAAAGAGCTGTACCTCAAGGTGATGTAACATGGGGAACAGGGTCTAGATAGATATTAAGTAAAACAAAAGATCTTTAGGAAAGAAAACTAATACCCAAGTGCAGTTAAAAACTTGGGGGGGGAAGAAGAAAACTTGAAGACTTCTCAGAACACTGACTTTAGGTGTTCAGCAAACAGTTCTGCCAGTTCTATCAGTAATATATATAATAGAAATTAGGATATGATATAAAAAATGAAGAAACTTGGGCCATGTACAGAGAAGTATCTTTTTAATTTATGTGCAGATCAAAGCTTACTATCTTCAATTTTTAGAAGTTGTCTTATGTAATATGGCTTTTTCTTTTTTCTCATTTTCATTTGATTCCTTTTTCACAACATGATTAATATGGATCTATGTTTAGCATAGTTTTATATGTATTGCCTCTCTTAGATTACTTTCTGACAGAAGGAAGGGGGAGGGAGAAAAATGTGAAACTCAAAACCTTGCAAAAAATGACTGCTGAAAACTACTGTTGCATGTAATTGAAAAAATAAACAAATAAATAAATATGAAAAATATATTTTTCAGGAAAATACTGTATCTCATATGAATGAATAAATGAATAAAAACCATTTATGAAGTACTTCCTATGTTCCCAGCACTGTGCTAAGCATGGAGTATACAAATGTAAAATTCAGCCAGTCCCCACACTCAAGAAGCAGACATTATAACCCAGGGAAACATCACACATGTATAGGACTAATGGCCAGAAAAGGCAGTGCCTAAAGCATTGCAGGGATGGTCAGGGGGCAGGTCATTCCCTTGCTTTTGGCCTTTTCCAAGAATAAGTATGTTAGTATGGATTTGATTAATGAGTTTAGACCAAGAGGTCGAAGGGCAGATGGCAAGACACCCAAGCTGCATGTCGGAAGAGATGACAAGGATGCTCAAATTGACTTGAGTGAAGATGGCTAAATATAGTGGGCTAATTGAGTCTGTATTCATTCCTTCATCAATCAAGATTTCTTGACCTTGGATAGGAGTTCCAAGTTAAGTAGATTAATTCCCCCATGGATTGGGGACATTTTTTTTTTCTGGTGGTCTGGTGCAGAGGTATAGTTTCAGGTTAAGAGTAGCAAAGTAGTATCAAGGAATATTCAAAGTTGGCTGGCTTGAAGGAGTGTGATGCAGTGAGACATCATAGGATGATAAATTCTGAGTTGCAAGGGGCAATTGTGATCATCCAGACCTACATTTGAAAGATAATGGCAAAAGGAAT
Source organism: Macrotis lagotis (assembly GCF_037893015.1). Taxonomy (NCBI): domain Eukaryota; kingdom Metazoa; phylum Chordata; class Mammalia; order Peramelemorphia; family Peramelidae; genus Macrotis; species Macrotis lagotis. The sequence goes on along the minus strand of NC_133665.1, from coordinate 57,802,064 downwards.
AAATTCTCTGTTCAAGATCACACAGATAATTAACTGAACACTGATTCAAACCTATCTTCTGACTTCAAGTCTACTGTCCTTAAACCCCACCAGTTGGTTTGGTTCAGATTTGTTAAGGATTTGGACTTTGAAAGATTTGTTAATACATTCTAAAACTATATATTATTTCTTTTTTAATGAAAGACTTTATTTATTTTGAATTTTACAATTTTTCCTGTAATCCTGCTTCCCTCCCCCCCCACTCCCTACAGAAAGCAGTCTGTAAGTCTTTACATTGTTTTCATGGTATACATTGATCTAAGTTGAATGTGATGAGAGAGAAATCATATCCTTAAGGAAGAAAAATAAAGTATAAGAGTTAACAACATTATGTAATAAGATAACTTTTTTAAAAATTAAAGGTAATAGTCTTTGGTCTTTGTTCAAACTCCACAAGTCTTTCTCTAGATACAGATGGTATTCTCTGTCTCAGATCCCCCAAATGGTGCCTGATTGTTGCATTGATGGAATGAACAAGTCCATCAAGGTTGATCATCACCCCCCTATGTTGCTGTTAGGGTGTACAATGTTTTTCTGGTTCTGCTCATCTCACTCAGCATCAGTTCATGCAAATCCCTCCAGGCTTCCCTGAATTCCCATCCCTCCTGGTTTCTAATAGACAATAGTGTTCCATGACATACATATACCACAGTTTGTTAAGCCATTCCCCATTTGAAGGACATTCACATAATTTCCAAACAGGGCTGCTATAAATATTTTTGTACAAGTGATGTTTTTACCCTTTTACATAATCTCTTCAGGGTATAGACCCAGTAGTGGTATTGCTAGATCAAAGGGTATGCACATTTTTGTTGCCCTTTGGGTGTAATTTCAAATTGCTCTCCAGAAAGGTTGGATGAGTTCACAGCTCCACCAATAATGTATTAGTGTCCCAGATTCCCCCACATCCCTTCCAACATTGATCATTATCCTTTCTGGTCATATTGGCCAGTCTGAGAGGTGTGAGGTGGTACCTCAGAGATGCTATAATTTGCATTTCTCTAAAAAGTAGTGATTTAGAGCAATTTTTCATATGACTATGGATCACTTTGATTTCCTCATCTGTAAAATGCCTTTGCATATACTTTGACCATTTGCAAATTGGGGAATGGTTTATAAAACTATGCATTATTTCAAGGAAGTTTCTGAATAACCGCACTAGCACTGTGATCGTGGATATGTCATTTAACCTTTGTTTCTTCAGTATAAACTCAAGAGAATAACAGAACAAACTTTAAACAAAAAAAGTACTTAAAACAATTCACATTCTTCAAATCAACAAGTTATTAACTAAATCTAAGAATGTTCAAATAAAGAGGATGTTCAGAATTAAATAAAACTAATGAATAGTATAAGATAATGATTAGTATAAGAATCTTGTTTAGACTTGTTTGCCAGGATTTGTGACTAATAAGAATAAAAAAGAAGATATTCTCTTCTGTTAAGACAAATAATAAGAAAGTGGCCTAGCCAAACCAAATCTAAAATTATATTAAAAAGAAGCAGTTATCAAAACTATTTGGAACTAGCTAAGAAACAGAATGGTGGCTCAGTGGAATAAGTTAGGTTCACAAGACATAGGAATAAATAACTACAGTAATCTACTGTTTGACAATCCAAAGACTTCAGTTTCAGGGATAAGAATTCACTATTTGATAAAAATTGCTGGAAAAATTGGAAACTAGTATGGCAGAAACTAGGCATAGACCAACATCTCATACCCTACACCAAGATAAGGTCAAAATAGGTACATGATTTTGACATAAAATTTGATACCATAAGCCAATTAGAAGAGCACAGAATTGTTTACCTGTTATATCTATGGAGAAGAGAGAATTTATGACCAAAGAAGAAATAGATAAGTTTTAAATGCAAAATGGATAATTTTGATTACATTATATTGAAAAGTTTTTGCACAAACAAAACCAATACAAGTAAGGAAAGCAGAAATCTGGGAAATTTTTTTTTAATTTTATATTTATTTATTCTCTTTTTGTACAAATAATGTTTTTTATACATTAATAAAATATTCTTGTTTAAGAGTAAACAGAATACCCCCTCCCACCACAAAATATAGACTCGCTTGAGCGATAAAGTAAAGGGGAGAGAAAAAATTAAAATAAAAAAATAATAGTAATAATTGTAGGTATGGCCAGTGGCGCAATGGACGGAGTCCCAGCCCTGGAGCCAGGAGTACCTGAGCCCACATCCGGACCCATACACCCAACAATCACCCAGCTGTGTGTCATGCAAAAACCAAAAAAAGAAAAAAAAGACCCAAAATAAAATAAAATAAAATAGTAATAATAGTTGGGGTGGCTGGGTGGCGGACAGAGCATTGGCCCTTGAGCCAGGAGCACCTGGGTCAGATTCCGGCCTCAGACACTCAAAGATCACCCTGCTATGCAGCTCCAGGCAAGCCACCCAGCCACATTTGCCCCACCCCCCCAAATAATAATAATAATAATGATGATGATGATGATGATGATGATGATAAATGTGCTTCAGTCTTTGTTCCAACACCAACAACTCTGTTGAGAGTGGGTCACATTCTTTATAAGTCCATCGCAAAAGTTACTTCCATATTTTTCCACCGTTGCCATTGCTGATCGCAACTCCCTCCTTTCTTATTTCTCCACTACCATGTACTATATTTTCTCTCTCCTTTCACTCTGACTCTGCTGTAGGGTAGCTGAGTGGTGCAGCAGACAGATCCCCGGCTCTGGGGCCAAGAGGCCCTGAGTACCCATACCACCCCTTAGGCCCAGCATCCACCTGGCCCTATGGTCCCGGACAGGCCATCCAATCCCAGCCCCTTGTAAGAAGTAAAAAGGAAAATGTGTTATATCTGACCACTCTCCCCCCATAGTCCATCCTCTCCTCCATCACTCACATCCCCCCCTTCCCCCGTCCCCCTCCTCCTTCTTACTCCAGATGCCTATACCCCATTGAGTATATATGCTGTTTCCTCTCCTAGCTACCTCTGATGAGAGCAAAGATTCCCTCTTTCCCCCTTGCCTTCCCCCCCTTCCATAGCATTGCAATAGCTCATTGTAATAAAGAAAATATTATATGAGATATCTTGGCCTATTCCCCCTCTCCTTTTTCTTTCTCCCATCACATTTCCCTTTTTTTCTATTGACTCTATTTTTACTCCATATTTTATCTTCAAATTCAGCTTTCTCCTGTGCTTCAACTATGAAAGCTCCCTCTACCTGCTCTATGAACTGAGAAAGTTCATATGAGTATTACTTGTCATTTTTCTATGCAGGAATACATGCAGTTCATCCTCATTAAGTCCCTCATATTTCCCCCCTCTCCTCCAATCTCCGTGCTTCACCTGAGTCCTGTATCTGAAGATCAAACCTTCTGTTCAGCTCTGGCCATTCCAACAGGAACATTTGAAATTCCCCTGGTTCATTGTAAGTCCATCTTTTTCCCTGGAAGAGGACATTCAGCCTTGCTGGGTAGTTGATTCTAGGTTGCATTCTAAGTTCTTTTGCCTGCCGGTATATTATATTCCAAGCCCTATGAGCTTTTAATGTAGTTGCTGCTAAGTCCTGTGTGATCCTGACTGCAGCTCCACGATATTTGAACTGTGTCCTTCTGGCTGCTTGTAATATTTTCTCTTTGACTTGGGAGTTCTGGAATTTGGCTATAATATTCCTAGGGTTTTTTTTTTTTGGATCTCTTTCTCAGGGGGATCGGTGGATTCTCTCCATTTCTATTTTGCCCTCTGCTTCTAGAATATCAGGGCAATTTTCCTGTAGTAATTCTTTGAAAATGATGTCAAGGCTCTTTTCCTGATCATGACTTTCAGGTATTCCAATAATTTTCAAATTATCTTTCCTAAGTCTGTTTTCCATATCAGTTGTTTTTTTCACATTTTCTTCTAATTTTTCATTTTTTTGGTTTTGAAGTAATGAATCCTGGTTTCTCATAAATTCATCAATCTCCCCGAGTTCCATTCTTTGTCTGAAGGATTTGTTCTCCTCAGAGAGTTTTCTTATCTCTTTTTCCATCTGGCCAATTTTGCTTTTTTAAAGCATTCTTCTCCTCAATAACTTTTTGAACTGTTTTGTCCATTTGACCTAAGCTTGTTTTTAGCATGCTATTTTCTTCAGCATTTTTTTGGATTTCCTTGACTAGGCTGCTGACTTCATTTTCATGTTTTTCCTGCATCTCTCTCCTTTCTTTTCCCAGTTTTTCTTCCAACTCCCTCATTTGATTTTCAAAGTCTTTTTTGAGCTCTGTCATAGCCTGAGCCCAATTTCTGTTTTTCTTGGAGTCTTTAGATGGAGGAGCTTGTGCTTCCTCATCTTCAGACTGTGTATTTTGATCCTTCCTGGGCTCATATGCAAAATAGTTCTCAATGGTGTTCCTCTTGTTTCTCTGCTTGCTCATTTTCCCAGCCTGTGCCTGGTTTTGGGGGTGCTTCCCGAGCTTTTGGGACACTCCTACAAAGATCTCAGTGTGTGAGGCTCTGTCCTCCCTCCTGGTCTGTGAATGACCATATGTGCCCCCCTCTGCCACAGGGCTGAGGTGGGGGGGGGAACCCTGCTGTTCTATGGGGGGCCCTAGACTGTGATCAGGATCTGAATTTGGTCAAAGCCCCAGAGTCCTGTTCCAGGGGCAGAGGACAGAGCTGGGCAGTCTCTCTTCACTCCCCTCCCTAGGTTCAATGGGCTCGTGCCCTGGGGGCTCCTGCTTACCGGCTCCGCCTGCTTCTGTTACTGGATCTGGGCTGCTGAAAGACCAAGTTGCTTGCTGTGTGCCCTGAGGGCTGGGCTTCACATGCTCGCTCTGGCAGCTGTTCCCCCACTTTGTGCCTGGTGCTCTCCAGGGCATAGCTCAGGAGACTCCCCCGCACAGCAGCGGCTCCCAGTGCCTGGGGGCTGCCTCTGGGAGGCTGAAGTTCTTTTGCTCTGGCAGGCCGCCCCTCCGACCCTGGGGAGCAGAGCCTTTCTGCTCTTTTCCAGGTTACCTCGAGTAGCAGAACTGCCTCATTGGGTCACTCTGTGGGTTCTGTCTCTCGAAAGTTAAGAATCCTTAGTTTCAAAGTTTTATGAGAGAGCGCCTAAGAGACGTTGCTCTCTTGTCGCCATCTTGGCTCCGCCCCCTCGGAAAGTTTTTTATAGCTGTTTTTGATAAAGGCCTCATTTTTAAAATATACAGAGAACTGAGTCAAATTTATAAGAATTCAAGTCATTCTTCAATTGATAAATGGTCAAAGTATATGAAAAGGCAGTTTTTAGATGAAGAAATATAGTCATATGAAAAAATGTTCTAAGCCACTATTAACTGGAGATTTCAAATTAAAACAACTCTGAGGTACCAACTACCAGGATGGCTAATATAACTGAAAAAGGAAATGATAAATCTTGGAAAGCATGTGGCCAAACTGGGACACTTTTGCACTGTTGGTGAGTTGTGAACTGATCCAAACACTCTGGAGAGCAATTTAGAACTGTGAATACCCTTTGATTCAACAATAACACTATTAGGTGTGTATTCCAAAGGAAATATAAAAATGTAGAAAAGACTCACATGTACAAGAACATTCATAGTAGCTTTTTTGTTGTGATAAAGAACTGGAAATTGACAGGATGCCCATCAATTGGGGAATGGCTAAACAAACTGTGTTATATGAATATAATGGAATATTATTGTTCTGTTAGAAAAGACAAAAAGCAGATTTCCAAAAAACCTGCAAAGATTTACATGAACCAAACCAGGAGAACATTGTACACTTTAACAGCAACATTGTGCAATGATCAACTATGATTGACTTAGCACTTCTCTATGATCCAAGACAATTCTAAAAGACTTATGGTGGTAAATGTCATCTACATCCAGAGAAAGAACTATGGAATCTTAATTTAGATCAAAGCATACTATTTTCACTTTTTAAAATTTGTTTTTTTTCCATCTTGTGGCTTTTCCCTTTTTGTTCTGATTCTTCTTTCATAATGTGCCTAATATGTAAGTATATGTAATTTGTTTGAACACATATAACCTGTCAGAGACTTGCTATCTTGGGGAAGTAGGAAAAGATAGAAGGGAGAAAACTTTACAAAAATGAACATGGAAAGTTATCTTTATATTCACCAAACTGTTCACCGCTGAAGGGAGGGGGTGAGAAGGGAGGGTGGAAGGAGATTTTGTAACTTAAAAAATATGCATATGCATGTGGATGAATGTTGAAAAACATGTAATTGAAAAAAGAAAAATTATCTTTACATAGAATTAGAAAAATAAGATTGGCATTATGCAATGAATGTTACTTCTTTGCCTGGCTATAGTCACCACCTTTATCTTAGACCTGGGACTCTGACCTAGGGCACTGCTGTGTTTTTCTGGAAGAAGCCAGAATCTTTATTTTAGGATTAGTAGAAACCTCCCTCTGTTCTCTTGGAGTCCTGGTGTCTTGGACCCAAGGGCTACTTTCTATTAAGGATCTGTCAGGGTCTTCTCGATTTGAATCCACTATAAAGCTCAACTTCCTTTTAGGCTTCATGTAAATACTTGTTTTTTTATAACCATATACTCCTGTTTTGTTGTTGAGTCATTTTAATCATATCCTGTTCTTTGTAATTTCCTTTGGGGTTTTCTTGACAAAGATACTTAGAGTAGTTTGTTATTTCTTTCTCCATTTTACAGATGAGGAACTGAGGCAAACAGGGTTAAGAGACTTGCCTAAGGTCATATATCTAGTAAGTGTCTGATTTGATTTTGAACTCAGGAAGATGAATGATAGTCAGCTATGAGTGACTTAGCTCTAGAAATACAATAATTCAAGACATTTCCAAAAGACTCATGATGGAAAATCCTATCCACATTCATAGAAAGAAATGATGATGTCTGAATGAAGATCAAGGCATACTACTTTCACTTTTTTTTGTCATTTGGGAATGTTTTACATGATTGTGTATGTGTGTGTGTGTGTATGTATATCAAACCTAAATGTAAATCAAATTGCTTGCTTACAGTCATAGGGAGGAGAGGATGGGAGAAAATTTGTAACTCAAAATTTTAATATACAAAAAAAAGTCTAAAATTGACTTTACATACAGTTGGAAAAATACTATTTAAAAGGGAAAAAAAAATCTTAATAAAGATAAGGTACAAACACATAAGTCTCATTAATCTCATTGTTTTTTACCTTTTCCCTTTCACCAGCTGGTAATTTTTTCAACAGGGCAGATAAGTGGCACTTTGGATAGAGTGCCTAACCTGGAGTCTGGAAGACCCAAGTTCAAATGTGGTCTCAGACAAGAATTATAAGCTTTATGACCCTTGGTGAATCATTTAACCCTATTTGCCTCATCTATTGATTGGGTCGGAGAAAGAAATGGCAAAATTGTTCCTGTATCTTTATCAAGAAAACTCTCAAAAGAGATCACAAAAAGTTGGACTGGTAAAAATTTCATTGATGGGTGTTGAGGCTGGAGGATGGGGAACATTGGAAATTCATTTAATCAGATCCATCCCCTACTTTAAAGAAATGTCAAAAAAATGAGCTTTAAAACTGCAATGTCAATACAAGTGGGTTGATTATTCAAAATTAAAAATTATTGAATAGATTCAAAAGGCCTATCCAATAGTATCCAAGGATGATATGAGGAGGGAACACATTCTAGGTATGTGGATTGTCAAGTATAAAACCATTCTAAGAATCATGAGAAAGTCATTTTTGCTGGATTGCAAAATGAGAAAGGGGTATCAATGTCCAATAAGGTTGGAAATATAGGTAAGGAGTAGGTTGTGAAGGTTTATAAAAACCAAACATGGGAGTTTATTTATCACCTTACAAGCAATAAAGCTACTACAGAGGGGTCCCAATTGGAGTTCTCCAAGAAAATACTATTTCGGCAGCAATTTGTAGGAATGCCTAGAGGAGTAGGAGTCTTGAGTTGTGTGAGTAGGAGTTTCACAGCTTGAGTAGCTGTGAGAAGTGATGAGTTACCTTGAGGAATGAGGTGTAAATTGTAAAGGGAGAGACTGGGGTTAAATATAAAAATGTTATGAAGCTAGAAATTGCAAGATTTGGCAAGTGATTGGATATGTGGAACAAGGATGAACAGAGCCCAGATAATGTCAAAGGAATGAACCTGGAAGACTGGAGTAATAGTGATTACATTTATAGAAGGAAGAAGGGAAGTTTTGGGGGGAAATGGACATGAGTTTAATTTGTTACATAAATTTTCTTTAGATTCACTAATCTCTACAATTTGTTTAACAAAATTCATGCATTTCAGATTTTAAGATCCAAGATAGCTATCATATAATGGCTGTGGTTGTTTAGTAGCATAGACATAGGTTGAACATTTAACAGAGTTCAACTTTGAGCAATCCTTCCTGAAATTTTTTTCCAATTTGTTTAAACAGAAAATGAATCTGAGAGGGTTCTGTTTTGGAAATTTGGCCAGACTGGATATCATAATAAAGGAACACTTCAAAATAGAACAGAGCCTTATGTCAACTTTATATCTTTAATAATAGGAATCCCATTGACTAGTAAAGATTTACCTCAGCTTAGATCAGATATTTAACTGAGAATTTAGGTAGGAAGTGTGGCCAGACCAAAATATATAGTAATTAATTATAATTGACAAATACACAGGTGAATTTCTTGCTTTTTTGAGAAAAAGGTGAAGAGACACAAGGTTTAGATGAGTTTCCTCAGTCAAGTCCTTGATTTCAAATCCTGAATTACAGTGCCTTGATCATCTGGAGACAGGTATTTGATTTCTGCCTTAGTTGAACAGTTTAGGAAGTTTTTCAGGCCACAAGAGCAGTCATCCAGATAAAAACTGTTAAAATTTGTTAAACACGATTGCACATGTACAATTTATATCAGTTTGTTTGATGTCATGGGGAGGGGGGAGGAAAGGGAAGGTGGTAGAAAAATGTAGAACTCAAAAACTTGCAAAACAATGAATGTTGAATACCACCTTTGTAATTGGAAAATAAAAAAAATACACAAAAAAATTAACCTGCTTTGTACATCTCTCAATTTAGAACAAAAGGTGTTGGATGAAACTTCATTCACTTCTACTACCAGACATATAAACTAGCCTGATGCATGCTAGGAAGTTACTAGAGATGAGAATCTAGAAGAGCCTAATCACTTCAGATTGTTAAAATTGTTACATGAATTTTCTTTAGATTTATTGGCTAGCTATAGCCAATTAACCAGCACAAGAGACAGGAAAACTGCAGTTTATTCACTCAGAGTGAAATACAATTCATCAACCATTGATGGTCATAAGCCTCTTATGATTCAACTAGTAATATTTATACCATTTGACCATTCAGGTAGCCATTCCTCTAGGTAGAGTGGAAAAGTGTACTTGTTACAACAAAAGAGGATGCTTATCACTTTTAACAAAAAGGACCTACATTCTTTGTGAGACAAGATACAGAAAAGAACATTTTGCCTTGGGCTATCAAACATAGTTTGTAGTAATTGGAGGTGGAAAGGAAATACTGGAGGAAGTAAGCTTGTTGTAAACTTCTCTGGCAGTACTGTGGAGGCAATACACAGTAAAATGGTGAATATAAAACAGAATGAAGTTAGTTATGTCACTTCTTGAAATACTATACTTAAATATCTATTTTTTAACAATTTTCTGACATGCAAGAGATTAAAGGGCATTTACATATGTATGTTATCACTTACAGATGATAGTTAAACCAAAGGGAACTCAAAGACAACCTCAAAGAAGGAAGGAAAGGAGTCAGAATAGGCAAAATCCTTGGGTAACAGAAGACTGAGGAGTGGTCAATCGATTAGGAAGAGGACTAGTAGAGCAGTGTCATGAAAACCCAGAGAGTAGGGGGCATCCAGGAGGCAAGGATCTAAAATGCTGTAGACAGGTCAAGCAGCATGAAGACTGAGAAAAGACCAACAAATCTGGTAATTAAATGATCATAAATGACTGGAAAGAGCAATTTGAGGCAAGAGGTTTAGAAGCCAGACTGCAAAAGATTGAGGAATAATAGAGAAAAAATTGTAAAGGTAGAAGATAAAAGATGATAATACAGAAGGATTTGCATAGATTCAAACCAAAATGCTGGTTTGAAACTTACCATGCTTCTGTGCTAGTAAATGAAATACAGGCGTCGCATAGATGTTATTGGACAAAACTGAATTCAAATCAGGACCTACTGAAAGAATAATTGAGGACAATATAATGATAAAGAGTTCTGTTACAAATGAGAGCATAGAAATTTAAAATATATCCCTAACAATTTTAGGGTAAAGTTTATAAAGAAAAAATAGTCTTGCAAGAAGAAATAGATAAAAAAAAAAAACCCAAAATGCTTTTATAAGAACAGGATAAATAAGAAAATAACAATGGGTCAGATAAGTGGCACAGTGGATAGAGCAAGGCCCATGGAGTTAGGAGGACCTGAATTCAAATCTGCACTCAAACACTTAATACTCAGCTGTGTGGCCTTGGGCAAGTTACTTAACCCCATAGCCTTACAAAAAAAACCCAAATATATATATATATATAGTTAAATAACAAAAAGATAAATAAGAAATAATTGATTAGATTAAAAATATCAAGTAAGCTAATCTAACACAGAAAACTCAATGAGAAAAGCAAGGGATATAAATTTTACTTCAAGCAAATTTGGGCCAATACAAAAACTGATTACCTGCTAGGTTACAAGAAAGATATAGAAAAACAGAAGAGATCTTTTATTCTGTGTTTATGGGTCAGATTAAAGCCAAAAACAAATAATGATAATGGGTAAAGTAGGTGGCACAGTGAATAGAGTGCCAGGCCTGTAGTCAAGAATACTTATCTTCTTGAGTTCAAATCTGGCCTTAGATTCTTCCTTGTTATTTAATATTGGGAAAATCACTTAACCCTGTTTGCTTTAGTTTGCTCATCTATAAAATGAGCTGGGAAAGGAAGTGGCAAACCACTCCAGTATCTCTGCCAAGAAAACCTCAAATAAAGTCATGATGAGTCAGACATGATTGAAAAAATATTGGGCATCAACAAAATAATGATAAAAATAACTTAATAATGAACTTAAACTATATAATACTGAAATAATAATAGTAGTAAATGATAACTTTTGGAGAGATGACAGTTACACTGTATCACAGTTTTTTTTAGAGTTCATATGGAAGATTATGCTAAATTCTAATGCCACAAGGGTGGCTAGGTGGCACAGTGGATAGAGAACCAGCCCTGGAGTCAGGAGTACCTGAGTTCAAATGTGGCCTCTGACACAATAATTACCTAGCTGTGTGTCCTTGGGCAAGCCACTTAACCCCATTTGCCTTGCAAAAACCTAAAAATAAATAAGTAAATAAGTAAATGAATAAATAAACAAATAAATAAGTAAATAAACAAATTCTAATGCCATGGAAGGACACTGATAAGCTGCAAAGCCTCCAGAAGAGAATCTACTCATCATGCTTGCTCTTCCTGGATGACTCACATGGCCTCCCATAAATTTAGTATAAGTAATTATATGATGAATGACCTAGCTATTCTCAACAATGCAATGATCCAAGACAATCCCATCTTTTATGATGAAGCAATCTATCTTCAGATAAAGCCTCCAGATAAAGAACTTACAGTGATTAAATATAGATTAAAGCATGTTATTTTCACTTTTATTTTTTCTCTTCTTTGCAGTTTCTAGTATAAAATGGTTAATATGGAAAGGTTTTAGATAATTGTACATGCTTTTTTTTTTTTTTGCAAGGCAAATGGGGTTAAGTGGCTTGCCCAAGGTCTGAGCCTGGATTTGAACTCAGGTACTCCTGACTCCAGGGCTGGTGCTCTATCCACTGTGCCACCTAGCTGCCCCAATAATTGTACTGTTTAATCTTTATCTGATTACTTAGTAATCTAAGGGAGGAGGAGGAGGGAAGAAATAGAATTGGAACTCAAAACTTTAAATAAAAATGTTAAAAAAAAAAGTTTAGCCTAAGTATCCACCTAACCTGTGTGTTGGGGAGGGGAGAGTTTCTCACTTCCTTTTGCCAATGTGAAAATACCAAAGGGCTGTCCATGGTAATACCTTGCTTTTTGCATACTTATTTTCCCTCCAATCTTTTTTTTTCTGCATTCTTATTTTTTGAGACTAAAGTTCATTGATGATATCCTTTATTCCCAAGAATGGCTAAATTAATTCATCGCATATGGTTAAACTGTCTCAACAGAATTACAATGACACCTAAATTAATTTAGTTCCGTACCAATCAAACTAACAAAAGTATACTTTATAGAACTAGATAAAATAGTAAAAATTACTTAGAAGAACAAATGGCCTATACTGTCAAAATAATAAAAAAGAGGAAAGAAGGAATAATAACTCTTTTAGATCTTAGTGTCTGCTCTAAAGCAAGGATCATCAAAATTATTTAGTATAATTTTTTAAAATGGAGAATACGCCATAAGAAGTCAGAGATAACTGAAGTCATGTACAACCAACCCTAGGATTACAGTGTATGATAAACCCAAGAAGACAACTTTATAAGATCATTAATTCAGAATGGAAGGTAATTCTGAGGTCATCTGGTCTATAAATATAATTTCTAGGCCACTCTGGGGTTCTACAACTTTAGGCCCTATCACACCCCAAGGAGAATACTGAAATTAAGGTCATTCAAAAAGCCTTTACAATTTTCCCACTTCCAATCCACCTTCTGCTCAGTTCTGGGCTCCATCAAAATATCGATAGATTACTTCGCAGAAAAAAAGGCCAGATTGACGAGATTGCGGATGGAGTGGGCAGGGCTGAGCTTCCAGAAGAACCGGGAGAGAGGCGCGGAGGGCCGGGCGGGCACCCACTGCGCACGCGCGGGCCGCCGGGGGCTGGGCGCGCTGCCTGTCGGGAGACCCCCGCCTGGCGCAGGTGGCCCGCGCGCCTTCCGTAAAGCGAGGCTCGCCACAGCCGCGTGCGCGAGGGCCGTGTCTTGGCAAGGGCTCTTTGCCAGCTTTACCCCCGGCGCCTGTTGACTCTGGAACGTTCCCCGGGTATCGCGGCCGAGAGCTGGCACTGGGGGCGGGGGGAGGGGAGGCAGAGATAAAGGCGAATGGGCCGGCAGCGCCAACCCCGCTTCCGGAGTTGCCACCTGCCCCCAAGCTCGTGGGCAGCCGCCGCCGCCCCCCCCCCACACAGACGGGCGGCGCGGACGCGAGGGTGGCACGCAGCCGCGAGCCGGGGCGATGACGTCACCGCTCCCCGGGCGCCAAACTCCAAGCTGGCGCTTCTGGGCCTCCCCCCTCCCGCCATCTCCGTGGCGGGCAAGGGCGGGGCCGGCGTTCTAGGCGGAGGAACCAGGCCTCTCTCAGAGGGGGAGGCGCCTAAGCCGGCGTCTCCCGCGGTCGCTGGACTACGATTCCCAGAAGCCACCGGGACCTCGCGACGTCCATTTCCTTCGACTACGTTTTCCCGAAATCCGGGCGGCGCCATTCTCGGGGGAGCTGGAACCAGCCAACAGTCTTTGCTGGACAGCGAGCCCAAGGCTCCGTCTCTCAGTGAAGCGTTGGAGTAGTAGTAGTAGTAGTAGTAGTTGTAGTAGTTGTAGTAGTACCATTTATTGTAGACCTACGCCCTCTGGGGGAGAACCGGGCCGAGTCCGGACTCTGTGGAGTCACGTGCCGCCCGAGCCCGTTTCTATAGCAACCGCTTGACAGTGGCCCCCCGGGAAATGTAGTCCGGAAGTGTAGGTGAGCCCAGGGGTTGGGTCACGGAGGAGGGGTGGGAGTGGGGTCGTCCCGGAGGGAGGAATACCCCAGCCCTTTAGGGATTGAAGGAAATCCCCAGATCCGAGGGTCAATTCAGAATCCTATGAATTTGCCAGTTGTGTTTTTTTCCTCCGAATGGTGAGGATGCCTGTGGAATAAATCATAACATTTATATAGCGCCAACTGTATGCTATTTTACAACTATCGTCTTTTTTGATCTTCACCACAATCTTGGGCTGTAGGTGCTATTATGATGCCCGTTTTATCCTTAAGGAAACTGAGGCAAACGGGTTCAGTAAAATACTGTTACGCAGCTAGTGTCTGAAGCTGGATTTGAACTCAGATCCAGAGCTCTGTCAACTACAACACATTCTGATTAGGCAAACAGATTCGCAGGTTCAGAGCGTCTTGAAAGGCCTTGTACTGTATCAAATAAGTAATCTGGGTCCTTCTGGTTCCATCGGTCATTCTGAGTCCCTTTGGTGAGTGAGCTTTACTGTTTGGGCCTCAGTTTATCAAGTGCTATCCCCCTTCTTAAAGTACTGCTATTTTTTTTATTTTTTTTTTTGGTTTTTGCAAGGCTTGCCTTGCCCAAGGCCACACAGCTAGGTTATTAAGTGTCTGAGACCGGATTTGAACCCAGGTCCTCCTGACTCCAGGGCCGGTGCTCTATCCACTGCGCCACCTAGCCGCCCTGAAAAGTACTGCTAGTTTAATAATGAATAGTGTCAGGATATTCTGGCTCTGTTATCTGTATAACCCAAGGGAAAAAAATCCAAAATTGCTTAGGAATTATTTGGTTAACATTTTTCTGCATTACCTTTATTGTTCCTTCCTATCACACTTTACAATGAGTTATCCTTTTAATTGACATTCATTAGTCTTTTTTTTTTATTTTAGGTTTTTGCAAGGCAAACGGGGTTAAGTGGCTTGCCCAAGGCCACACAGCTAGGTAATTATTAAGTGTCTGAGACCGGATTTGAACCCAGGTACTCCTGACTCCAAGGCTGGTGTTTTATCCACTACGTCACCTAGCCACCCCCAACATTCATTAGTCTTAAGTTCTTTTTTAATTGTATTTTATTTTTATTTTATTATTTTATTTATATATTATTTATTATTTTATTATTGCTGATTACAGGCAAAGGTAGCTTTCAGCATTCCTCCATTTGCAAGTTTATGAGTTCCACATTTTTATAACATCCCCCCACCATGGTACAGAACAATCTGGTAAAAATTGTACTTATTCAGTCTTGTTAACATATTTCCATATTAATCATGTTGTGAAAAAAGGAATTAGAATTAAAGGGAATGAATATGTTTAAGTTCTTAAATAGCATTTATATTAAATAGCATATATAACAAATAGCATGTTGACAATGGTTTTTTATCTTAGGAGTATACTTGAAGAATAGCCCAGGAAGAATTTCTTTTTTTCACCCTTCTGAAGTGTCCATTAAAACAAAACAACACAAAACAAAATAAAACACTTATACAAACTCAAATGGCTCTAGAATCTGTAGAGGTTGTGGCCCTACTTCCTCAGAATCCAACCTGGAAAGAGAATCTCCAAGTACTAAAAGTAGAGGAAGAGGATCATCCATTGGGGAAGATAGACAACCAGAAGAGAAACAGCCCCTCCTCCGAGATGTTCCACCTGCAGTTCAGGCAGTTTGGCTACAGGGACACCCCTGGACCCCGACAGGCTCTGAACAGACTGCGGGAACTTTGTCATGGGTGGCTAAGACCTGAGAGACACACAAAGGAGCAGATTCTAGAGCTGCTGGTTCTGGAACAGTTCCTGACCATTTTGCCAGAGGACCTGCAGACCTGGGTGAGAGATCAGCACCCAGAGAGCGGAGAAGAGGCAGTAACAATGCTGGAAGATCTGGAGAGAGAGCTTGGTGAACCTGGACTGCAGGTGGGAAAGAGGCAGGTGTGAAGGTGTGACCTACTGGGTCTCTTCTGTTAGACTGTCAGCTCCTGCAGAGCAGGGACTATTTTTTTGCCTTTCTTTGTATCCCCAGTATTTAGCACACACAGAAAATGTTTACTAAAAACTCAGATGGACAGAGTTGACATTGTAGATGTGGATAAGCTCAGCAAAGGAGAGAAAATAACAAAAGCTGAGCCTTTGGGGGGACTCATATCTCAAGCAAGGGCTGTCCAAATAAGGTCTTCTGCTTACTTTTGTAACGTCAAGATGAATATGGATTATAAGTTTATGAATAGAGTGTTTTTGTATTTAAAAGTGTAAAAAACTATTGTTATCTCCAAATGCAGACTATCATAGTCTGCCTAGCTCTGATCCAAAAGATAGTAGAATAGTGAAAAGAAGAATAGAAGTCAAAGGAGAGGGTGGAAGAGGATTGTTGAGCAGGAAACTATCTTAGGAGAAGTGTCTTAGGAAGCCAAGAGATGATTTTTGTCCTTTGTTCTTAAAGAAGATCACACATCAGGGAGGTGGTGCCATAACAAGTAAAAGAATTGGATTTGAGTGAGGGGGGCTGTGCTAAGTCACCAGCTTTACTTTCTCCTCCAGAGCCATCTGGGTTCAGTGACCAGATATGAATCAGGATGACTGGAGATGGTCCTGGATGTGAGGCAGTCAGGGATAAGTGATTTGCCCAAGGTCACATAGTTACTCAGTGTCAAGTGTCTGAGACTGGACTTGAACTCCTGTCCTCCAGACTCCAAGGCTAGTGCTTTATTTAAGTACCCTAGGAAGCCAAATGGGAAGGGAAGAAAGGAGGAGGGAGCAATGAACAGCTGACCAGTGTCAACTGCTGCAGAGACATCAAGCCTGACTAATTAGAAGGTGGTCACTAGAATGATGAGGAACAAAGCCTGAATAATATGAAAGTTTGGGGGAATAAGGAAGAAGAAGTAATGAACATATTTCATTCTTTTCAGAAATTTGACACCGAAAAGGAGGAAAAAAGATGGTGTGGTTATTTGAAAGACAGGTAGTAGTTGGAAAAAATAATATTTTAAAAAAAGAGAGGGGTAGCAATATGAGTAGAAAGTTTTTTTTTTTTCAGATAAGGGAGGCTGGTCATGGTTTGTAGGTGGGAGGAAAGAGCTTGCTGAAAGAAAGTAAAACAAGAATAATAGCTGGTATTTCTGGATAGCTTGAACTTTTGCAAAGTGCTCTCTAGTCACCATCACCTCGTTCAATGCCAACAACTTATGAATGGGGACTTTTCCTGGATCAGAGAGCTAGCCGAGATCCCAGGTCCTGTTAATTCCATTATAGAAAGTTCATCTTGGCAAAGAGGAAGACCAGTTAGAAAAAAAGATGAGTGATATATAGAGAGGGGGTTTGAGGACAGGATTAAGGGGGAAATTGAGGAGGCTTAGGTCAATTAATCTCAGTCTTCTCAGAATAAATAGGAAGTGAGGTCACCTGTGATTGGGGAAGGGGGTAGAAGTGAAGCAGGGGACTGGCAAAAGTAGACAAAAATGTGGGGAATGTGATAGGGGATAAATTGTAATGAAGGATCTAGGCTGATGTTGGCATTGTTATTTTGGCCCTAGTTACCTCCTGGGCACAGTTTGTGACTTTCTTCTAACCTGACGTTATTTAGGGATGGGGATGGTCAGTATGGAAAGGGAGCAAAGGATTCTGGGATGATGCCTAATGTCCTTGAAATAGCTGAGCCATGGAGCTCAAGAACAGTAGTGAAGGTTGAGGGGATTGAATGTATATCATTGTGATTGTGGGGAAAGATGGAGAATGTTTGTGATCAGAGAAAGGAATTTAAGAGTTCAAGACTTTGGAGATGGAGCAGTGCCAAACATTGCTGAGGCTAAGGGCATGATTTATCTAACCTGGTGGATGAATAAAATAGAATAGAATAAATGTGTTTGGAGTTGAGGTTGAGGATTCATGAGGTCAGAATATTAGAAATAAAAGATCCTAGGGGCAGCTAGGTGGCGCAGTGGATAGAGCACCGGCCCTGGAGTCAGGAGTACCTGAGTTCAAATCCGGCCTCACTTAATAATTACCTAGCTGTGTGACCTTGGGCAAGCCACTTAACCCCATTTGCCTTGCAAAAAAAAAAGATCCTAGTTTCCTTTTTCACTTTGTCCAAGTAACTTTAATCTACATATTTCAGATCTTATTATTCTATGGTCCTTACAGTGAAATGCAAGAATATGCAAATATTTGAAAAATTAAATGACACATGAGCAGTGAATAACAGATTAAGAAATGAAATTATATGACACATGACTATTTCTCAAATAGGTAGTAATCTGGACTCCAGGAGGCTTCTGAAATTATTACAAAGGATTTGCAAATCCATATTCATATCATCACTTTGATCTTTAGTCATAGCAAAAAAGCACTCTATAAGGGTGAAAGGGGCCATAATTTTTTTCTATTTAAAAGGGGTTCTCCTACTTTGGAACTCTCAGACCATACATTTTCAAATTCAGAGCACTATGAAATGTCAGTTGGATTAGTCTTGAGACTATTTCATGGAAGATGATTAAGATCTTGAACTTACAGGAGAAATTTAAATATATTTATATAAATACTAGTACATATATCTATGTCTACACATATAACTCCCCCCCCCAACATTGCAGGCAGAAGGATTAATATGATCAAAGGGAGGAAGATACATACCTACATAAAGTATTTTGAGGATCCTTGACTAGTTTGTGGTGGAGTATTCTTATAATTTGGTTATTGATTAGGCTAGAAAGAAAACAGGGTCTTCCATGACATGCTAAGGAGTTTGGACTTGATCAGTTGCATTGGGGAGCCAAGGAAGGTTTTTTGAGAACTAAAATGCACTTCTGGTGAGGTTGACTTAGAGTCTAGAAGTAGGAAGACCATTTCAGGAAGCAACTTTTGTTGTCCATCGTGGAGCATTTCAAATGTTTTCTGTATTTTGCTATTGGTACTACTTGATAATGATGCCAAGGCAGACATAAGACAGTTCCTCTCCTAGGTGTTTAGAGGAATGACCAGAACTGGAGTGAGGTTGGGGGTAAGGGAAATTAGAAAGGAAAAAAAAAATAGGAAGGGAAAAAATCCCCAGGATTTGGTGAAAGACTAAATATAAGAAGTTAGGGGAAAAAAAATCAAGGATTACTGATTAGTTTAATTGCCACTTTACCTGAAAGTAAATGAGGGAGAGTATGGAGAAAGAGTAGTGAGCAAAAGCTGGATCCTGGGATAAACCTATTTATGAGCAAATATAAGAAGAATCTAAAGGAGTGAACATAAAGGTAGGAGAAAAAAAATAGTGTGGCATTATGGAAACCAAAGGAGGAAAGGGTTTTAGAAAATAATGGGGCAAAAGGTAAAAGAAGATGCAGATTGAAAATAAATAAGGAGTGGTAGGGAGGTTGTTAGAGGGTGAAATGTGCTGAATTTTGAGTCAGAAGACCTGGGCTTGCTTATTAGAGCAAGTCATGTTTTTAGAGCAAGACCACTCTGGGCTTCAGGTTCCTCATCTTATAAAATAAAAGGGTTGGATCAAATAAATTTTAAGATTCCTTTCATCTTTTATCTTCTATTGAAACCACAAGGGAGGTAATCAAATTTTCCCAGCTTTTGATCAGTCAGAATATTCTATATTCTAAGTCTTCTCTAGTAGACTATACTTAAAGTTTATGTTTAAGAACAATTACTCTGAGACAACATGGATTTTCACAGTTTCCAAAAGTTAAAGTAACATTATAGATTTGGTAGGGTAAATCAGTGGTTTTATTGTGTAATTTTTGGTTAATTGTGGTAATTTTACAACTTATTTTTAACTGGTAAAATGGATAACTATAAATAGGAGTTACTTCACAATTGTTTGAAGTTTTCTTGTACATACATCTTGCCAAATACTAAATCATTCATTGTTCAAATAGCCATATAATAAAATTAACTCAGACTTCAGAAGAATTCTTGTTTTATCAACAACAAAATTTCTGAACTTGTTAATTTTTTCATGTGCCCAGTCAGTCTTTCTTCTGCAAGGAGCAAACTATTTAGTAATAAAGAAGAATCTTTAGGATTATTTTGTGATTAATCTTAATATAGCCAATTTGAATCCTTTGTCCTGTAATTCCTGAAGGGAATATACTTTCTTTCTATATTATATACTTTAACTTGATTCTTTCACAAAGCCAAACATATCTCCTTATCTTCAGGTTGAATCCAGTACACCGACAGAGATAGGGGCCTGGGAGAAGATGGCACCCTTGAGAGCAGCCCAGGAGGTCCAGAATGTCCATCTTCAGCCTATGAATTTCCAAATCAAGTGTGAATCTCCAGAGCCTCAGTTCCTACCAGAAAAAGGTGAGGAGCAAGGGGAGGGAAGGAGTGAAGAGAAGATGATGAAGAGAATAGGATTTTCAGACTGGAATAGAATAGAATAGCATCTGGCCCCCCTTCTTGTCTATGGTGATTAAGAGGTAATGTGGTGTGCAAGATTTGATATCAGAGGACATTGGTTTGAGCTAGCTTTGCCAGTTTCAAGCAATGTGATTTTGGACAAGTCACCCAACTTATCTGGGCCTCAGTTTTTCTTATCTGTAATGTGAAGGATTTGATTAGATGGCCTTTTAGGTCCCCTCCCATTTAAAATCTGATTCCATGAAGTAGTATAGAGATTTTTATTTTAAAGACCAATCATTTCAAATATATCATATTATATTATATTATATTATATTATATTATATTATATTATATTATATTATATTATATTATATTATATCATATCATATCATATATCATTATATTATATTATATATCATATTAATATATGTTTATATATATTTCAGAATTGTCACCATCTTTAGCTTTTCAAGGATAAGAGAAAATTAATGTTCTTGGTTCAATTATCCACAGCAAATTTTGCTTTATAGCTTTTATTGACAACATTACAAAACTATTACAGCACATTTGTTTTGTACTTCGCTGACATCAAGATAAGTTACAAGTGTTTATTAAACTCCTAGGTTATGCTAAGTACTTCATATAGATTTAGGAGGCTTAAAAAGAATACCTTGGTGTAGGTAAGGGCCCAGTTAAGGTTATATATAATACATTTGAAGCAGCTAGATTACTTAGTGAAAAGAGCACTGGGCCTGGAATCAGGAAGACCTCAGTCACTTACTACCTCTATGACCTTGGGCAAGTCACTTAACCTCTACCTTAATCCACTGGAGAAGGAAATGGCAAACTACTCCAGATTTGCCTCCTGGTGGTAGGGACTGTAATCTGCCTGGTTTACTCACAAGTTTTGCATTTGTATATGGATAGACTTTAGAGGCCATGGCATTTTTTTTCTTCTCTTTTAAATTTTTGTTTCATATGATATCCTGTATTTCTACTCCTTCCTGTTAGTTAACCTCTGTGGTCTCTAATAATTAATATGCAGTTTTCTTTCTCTTCCTTCTTTTTTCCCTTAAAACCCTTTTATTTGGATTTATAAGAAATCCGACATTGATATGCTTAGTGATCTTTATTAAGTTTATATACTCCATCTCTGCTCATCTAGTGACAGTTGTTAAACTCCATGAGTTTAATACGGATTGCAGAACTGAAAGGTTTTTAATGGATGTGTTCTTAAGGTGCAGGACTGAGATGTCTCTTTACTTACTCTTACTACTGATGTTCCATATTGTCAACCCCACTGGCGTGGCAAATAAGTATTCTTGGATCTTGGCACTGTGGTAAGGCCTGGGGAGAGAAATACAGCAAAAAGAAAAAGACTCCCTGCACTCAAGGAGCTTGCATTCTGTGGAGAGAGTGGAGGAGGGAAGACAACACAGAAAAATAGGGAGGAAGGGTAAGTGACTCCCTAGTGATCCCTGGTGTCCAGGTCTGGAAAACCATTACAGGAGCTCACCAATGAGAGAAGGCCACATGGTAGAGGGATGTTCCAGGGTGAGAAGACCCTGGGAGCTGAAAGAAATTCTGGGGATAGATGGCATCTGAGGCATAGTAGCAGAGTCCAGAAAGTCAAAAGCAGAACCAGGAGAGTAGGGAGGGTTGGCTGTCCTGGGCCTCTCCCTATGATGAAGGTTCTAAGAGGAACTCACAAATGGAAGAAGGGAGCTTGTGGTAGACAGATATTCCAGAGTGAGAATGCTGCTAGGCTGTGAGTGAATGGAAATACCAGTATGATCCTGAGGGAAGATCCAGATTGTATTAGTGGCAAAGTTTGGGAATTCAACATATGAAAGTAGTTCAGATCACTGTATTGGAAACTATTCCATTATTCTTACCACCTACCTGTTCAGGCGCTTGCCTTACATCATCCCCTCATATTTCTGACCCTCAAAGAAAGCTCATTTTCTCCATACTCTAGTTTTTGTAGTCCTAGTTTATAATATTATTTCTGCTTGGCTCAGCCTATTTTTCTTCCTCTTTTAAAATGTTTTCTTGATCATCTTTTGTTTTTTCTTCTTCTCACAATTCCCAATTTCTTCACTCTATACCCTCCCTTGTAAATGATAATACATTGGCCTTGCCTCCTGACAATATACACCTCATTTCACCTCTATAATTTGCCAACCCTCCCTTCTGTCCTCTGAAATCAGGTCATTTAACTACTCAGAGATCTGAACATTTTTTTTTTCTTTCCTTAATAATAATGTAAATTGTTCTCTGGAGTTCACTTCATTGTTATTCATACGAGGCTTCTTGAGCTTTCTGATTGCTTCATATTAATAATTTCTGGTGGCACAATAATATCCCATTATTTTCATATATCACAGTTTGTTCAATCAAGTAAGTGATGGACACTCACTTCCTTCAAGTTCTTTTGTTATAACAAAAAGTGCTCTGATAAATATTTTGTATATGAGATCATTCCCACTGTCTTGGCTTCCTACCTTCTATGATTTGTGTCTTCCTTTCCTATTGTGGATCGGACCATTTTTGTGCTGCATTGTCCTTTTTGCCAGATACCTCTTGCCTACTTGTCCTACTTGGCACTATATTTTCACCCTTGTTTTCTGTTACCATTTCCTCTAGATTGGGATGCTATTTGTGAAAGCTCACTGAAACATGTATAGACTGTCCGTAATCTTCTTGCATAGCTTATAACTTAATTTTGAATATTCTGTTCTTAATGGATTTAAATTGTGAATTTAGTCCCAACTCCATAATCCATTACCTGTATGATGTTGGTCAAGTCACTGAATATCTTTTGACCTCAGTTTCCCCATATGAAAAGAAGAAGTTGGAATAAATTACTTCTAAAGACCATTCTTACTCTAAATCCATGATCTCATTACTTCTCTTATCCTCACTTTACTAATATGTAAAAAATAAGGATAATAACACTTCCTCCTTTTCAAAGGATGGTTGAAATCACCTCAACAGGTGATGTATGTAAAGGATGGGTTCCTTTCTCCCAGCACACATGACATTTGCATTTTCTGTTGATCATTTCAGATTTCGATCCTAGTATCAAGTGCTTCCTTCAAAAGCAGGAATTTTCTGAAGAAGTAGATTCAAAAGAGAGAATATCTAGAGGATTCCCAATGAATGTTTCCAAAGGAACCAAGATTGGAGAAGCCTATGAATATGACAGCATTTCAGATATGCAACAGGAAAACAAAATGGGAAAAGTAGATGGATCCCTTTCCCAGGACAGAAATTTTATGGTATTGACCATCCCTTCTGAAAAAATTCCCTTAGGAGAGAATGGCCATAAATATGGATGTCTGAGTAGTTGCCATTTGAGTTCAGATCTGGTTCTACAGAGAGTAGAGAAACCCTCTATATCTACTACAAATGACCAAAACTCCAGGCAGAATTCATTATCTAATGTGCATCAAAAAGATCAAACTGTCAGGAAACCTTATGAATGTAATAAATGTGAAAAAACTTTTAAGCAGAATTCAGATCTTAGAAAACATCAGAGAATTCATCTGGGAGTGAAACCTCACAAATGTACTCAGTGTGAGAAAGCATTCAGACAAGCCTCCGATCTTAGGAAACATCAAAGAATTCATACAGGAGAAAAACCCTATTTATGTGGTGAATGTGGGAAAGCCTTCAGGGGGAGCTCAGACCTGATTCAGCATCAAAGAATTCATACTGGAAGTAAACCCTATGAATGTAGCGAATGTGGGGAAGCATTTACTAGGAGCTCACACCTTGTTCAACATCGAAGAATTCATACTGGAGAAAAACCCTATCACTGTAGAGAATGTGGGAAAGCATTCAGTCAGAACTCTTCTCTTATTCAACACCAGAGAATTCACACTGGAGAGAAGCCCTATGAGTGTAATGAATGTGGGAGAGCCTTTATTCAAAGCTCAGCTCTTAGTCAACACCAGAGAATTCACACTGGAGAAAAGCCTTATGAATGTAAAGAATGTGGGAAAGCCTTCAGGCACAGGTCAGGCCTTATGACACATCAGAGAGTACACACCAGAATTTAATCTTAGGCAGATTTTGAATATGAGGAATCCTCCAAGAACTTTGCTGAATGTTACTAAATCTTAGAAACTGCATCCTGGGACCAAAATCCTGTAAAGTAATTGTGAGTTCCTCAAGGGCAGAGCCTATGTTGATCTTAATTGGGTATGGCTGTCACCTGAGTTCCAGGTGCCTATGAAACTTTTTTTTTTTTTTTTTTAGGTTTTTGCAAGGCAAATGGGGTTAAGTGGCTTGCCCAAGGCCACACAGCTAGGTAATTATTAAGTGTCTGAGACTGGATTTGAACCCAGGTACTCCTGACTCCAGGGCTGGTGCTTTATCCACTATGCCACCTAGCTGCCCCTGTAAAACCTTTCTTAAGGTTTATTTTGTTTCTTGTTATTTGGTATTTAAATATTTACTGTTACTTCTGTCAATAATTAAATTATAAAGGGGAGGATATATGATTTTTTGCCATTTCAGATGGGGCAGAATTCAAGTCCCAGAAACTAAGGATTGCATTTCAGGGAATCAGAACAGATTTGGGTGATCCTCCTCAGGATGTATAATATTGGCAGCTGAGTTTTCTGAAATGAATTGGAAATATTTTTTTTATTTTTAGTTTTTTTTTTGAAATAGTTTTTAAAGAAGTGTGAGTAGACAGTTATTGGCCTAGAGATGGCAACTATTTATGGTTCACAGTGATTTTGATCTCCATCTGAGAAGAGACTGGATCTTGAGGCAGGTATTCAATATAATAAGTAGTCTTGATATCACTTATTGATTACTACCACCAAATCCCTTCTTCTCTTAGCCAGAAATTATCTTGAATGATGATCAAACTCAGGCCTTGAGATCTCTGTCCTGAGAAGCCCCCCTCCCCCCAACTCTTTCTATCTGGCCCATTGAAATGTCTCACTTTCTTACTATATTCTTCCAGGAGAGACAGTCGTTCCTGTTTTCTCTCAATTTAGTACTGAAAAACCATGATTTAGAATAGGAGTTAATGACTCAAATCCTAGATTGAGTACTTAGTCTATGGGCATTCTAGGCCCTTCTGGCCCCAGAGAAGGCAGAAAAGATGTTGTTCAGCTTATTTGTCCCTAAAAATTCCACTTTTCCATGGTGCTGTGGGTTTGGCTTGAGTGACTTTATTTTTCTCCTGATTTGTGACTACAAAGACTTTTCCACCCAGGGTTGGAAAAAGGTTTTACTTTGTACCTTATCAGGCAGTGCCCTGAAAGCTATTGCTACTAAGGAGTGGGTGGTGTGGGCATATATTTGTTAGCCAGTCAGAATTTTTTTCCTTTGTGATCTTTCCACAGCCTACCATAAAAGCTTACTTATACCCTCACTCTGAACAAAATTTAAAGAACTTATCTATTTTTTAAATTTGAGTTGTCTCCCAACATTAGCATATCTTATGGCTCTTCCATCCATTCTACATTATGACACCAGTTAAAAGGATGTAACCTGGGAATTTGGAAGAAGGTGCTTGTGCTTTGGTAACTGTACCAGCAAATCTCAACTTGGACAAACTATATAGCTCAAGGATAGGCCACAAACATGGATGCAATGGCAACATGAATGCAATGAATCAATCAGTCCTGAACTCAGGTGTGGAGAATGGACATGGGGCAAGCCTCCCACTAACCTAGGAAAATGGCATTATAGCCATTTTGTGATGGAATAGTTAACAGTCTCTGGATGTAGAGAGATTTTTTTTTTGGACCAATTAAATCATATTAATATCTGGCAAGGATATGAAAATGTCAAGCAATGGGTCAAAATAAAAAGACTAAATCCCTAAAAGGGTTATGGCCCCAATCCTCAGTCATTATAGAATTAGAAAGATGCACCATGGTATTTTGATAGTGGGGTAGAGGCTTGCTGGCAGCTGGAATATATAATAAAAACTGCGACATGTATCGCTGAATGGGAGGGAAGAGAAGGCAATTTAATCCTAAAATCTATTAATCTAGCTCTTGGGCATAAATATTATGATACATATTTTATTTTTTTATTTTGTTGTAAATTTTTTATTCATTTAAAATATAAAATGAGAAAAGAAAAAAGAGAGAGCATTTCTATGCATATAGCAGACCATAGGAGAAGATTAATACAAAAACAATTAATTTCCATTTCAAGAAAACCTATAAAATAAATACTACATATTATCTTTCTTTGCTTCCTTCTAGTTTTTCTTTTGTTCTCTGCTATGTTTGTTTTACTTTATGATTCTCCCCTCCCTTCCCACCCGACAAAGAAGGCTGCAATTCAATATGTGTATATATATATATATATATATATATATATATATATATATATATATATACATATATATATGTACATGTGTATATATAACATATGTGGATATCTATAAACATATATATATATATATATACATACACATATACGTTAGACCATGCTATGTTTATATCCACTTAACTTTCTCCTGGAGGTGGATAGCATCTTCTTTAATAGGCTCAAGTGTTTCCATGGTTTTCTCAATTAACTGCTCATCATTTCCTATATTATAACAGTATTCCAACACAATCACATCCTATTTGAGAGATTGTTCAAAGTTTTTTCCCCAATGTTCTACATTCCTTCTATTCTTAGCTACCTTGATTTTATTTATTTTTACAACTTTTTAAAAAAATTTATTTATTTAAGGCAATGGGGTTAAGTGACTTGCTCAAAGTCACACAGCTAGGTAATTATTTTTTTTTACAGTTTTTTTAAATTAAAGATATTATTCGAGTTTTACAATTTTCCCCCAATCTTGCTTCCCTCCCCCACCCCCACCCCACAGATAGCACTCTGTCAGTCTTTACTTTGTTTCCATGTTGTACCTTGATCCAAATTGGGTGTGATGAGAGAGAAATCATATCCTTAAAGAGAACAGAATTCTCAGAGGTAACCCGATCAGAGAATAAGATATCTGTTTTTTTTTCCAAATTAAAGGGAATAGTCCTTGTACTTTGTTCAAACTCCACAGCTACTTATCTGGATACAGATGGCACTCTCCTTTGCAGACAGCCCAAAATTGTTTCCAATTGTTGCACTGATGGAATGAGCGAGTCCTTCAAGGTTGAACATCACTCCCATGTTGCTGTTGGGGTGTACAGTGTTTTTCTGGTTCTGCTCATCTCACTCAGCATCAGTTCATACAAATCTTTCAAGGCTTCCCTGAAATCCCGTTCCTCCTGGTTTCTAATAGAACAGTAGTGTTCCATGACAT
The DNA here is from genome assembly GCF_037893015.1 of Macrotis lagotis. Classification (NCBI taxonomy): domain Eukaryota; kingdom Metazoa; phylum Chordata; class Mammalia; order Peramelemorphia; family Peramelidae; genus Macrotis; species Macrotis lagotis. The sequence goes on along the minus strand of NC_133665.1, from coordinate 57,774,670 downwards.
ACATATACCACAGTTTGCTAAGCCATTCCCCAATTGAAGGACATTTACTGGATTTCCAATTCTTTGCCACCACAAACAGGGCTGCTATAAATATTTTTGTACAAGTAATGTTTTTACCCCTTTTCCTCATCTCTTCAGGGTATAGACCCAGTAGTGGTATTGCTGGGTCAAAGGGTATGCACATTTTTGTTGCCCTTTGGGCATAGTTCCAAATAGCTCTCCAGAAGGGTTGGGTGAGTTCATAGCTCCACCAACAGTGTAATAGTGTCCCAGATTTCCCACATCCCTTCCAACAATGATCATTATCCTTCCTGGTCATACTGGCCAATCTGAGAGGTGTGAGGTGGTACCTCAGAGAAGCTTTAATTTGCATTTCTCTAATAATTAATGAGTTAGAGCATTTTTTCATATGGCTATGGATTGCTTTGATCTCCTCATCTGTAAATTGCCTTTGCATATCCTTTGACCATTTGTCAATTGGGGAATGGCTTTTTGTTTTAAAAATATGACTCAGTTCTCTGTATATTTTAGAAATGAGTCCTTTGTCAGAATCATTAATTGTAAAGATTGCTTCCCAATTTACTACTTTTCTTTTGATCTTGATTACATTGGTTTTATCTGTGCAAAAGCTTTTTAATTTAATGTAATCAAAATCATCTAATTGGTTTTTAGTGATGTTCTCCAACTCTTCCTTAGTCATAAACTGTTCACCTTTCCATAGATCTGACATGTAGACTAGTCCTTGATCTTCTAATTTGCTTATAGTATTGTTTTTTATATCTATGTCCTGTAACCATTTGGATCTTATCTTGGTAAACTAGGTAATTATTAAGTGTCTGAGGCTGGATTTGAACTCAGGTACTCCTGACTCCAGGAGTGCTCTATCCACTACGCCGCCAAGCCACCCCAGGGCCAGTGTTACCTTGGTTTTATCTTACAAGAACATTTTCATTTAAAATAATCAAAACTATACATTTTACTATTCAACAATTCTCATGCTGTATCATATAGTTTAAGGTTCGATACTGCTGAATCTCCTTCCTTTACATCTTTTTTCCCCCCTGGTTTCTTTGAAATTGCTAACCTTATGTTATTTCAAATGAATTTCATTATTACTTTTTTCTAACTCAGATAAACTTTTTAGTAATCTAATTGGGATTAGCAGTGAATATGTAGATTAGGTAAAATTGTCATTTTAAAAAATATTGACTTTACCTAAATAGAAATATTACTCCATTATGATACACATTTTAGATACTGGATAAACCTATACTAGCTAGCCTCCCCTGCAAAGGCATGTGATTTTTCTGTGAAGAGACTACATTAGATATAAAATAAAGGTAGGATTTGAGATTGAAAGAGGCAAAGGGACCTCACAGAATTATTGAGCCTGGCACCTTAGAAATTAATCTTAGCTGTATTTGGTTGAGAATCTTTACTGTAATATCCATGACAAAGTCTCTGAGGACCTCAAGACTGAGGCAATTTTTCTTTTGTACATCCCTAATTTTAGGAAGTTTTTACTTACATCAAATGTAAATCTGTCTGCAGATTCTGCCCCTGAGGCCAAGCTGATTGAATCTAATCTTTCTTCTATGTGACAGGCCTTCAAATACTTGAAGATAAATTATCATGTTCCTTCAACAGACCCTCGAGGGCATCTTTAGTTTTCTGTCTTGGATGCCTTCTTCTGGACATGCCACATCTTGTTTAGTATGCAGAGCCTATTGTGTCTCCTTGCAGCAGTAGAGATAGTGCGTTTAGGCAGGCAAGACTTAATGTTGAATAAAGTTATGCTGGCACCTAGAATTGAACATAATACTCCAGATGTGGTCCATCTAGACCTGCATGCATTCACTCTCTCGACTGACTCTGACCTTATCAATGAAGATTTCTGATTGCTGTCACAGTGCTAACTTTTTATTTTATGTTTTTTTATTTTTTAGGGTTTTTGCAAGGTAAATGGGGTTAAGTGGCTTGCCCAAGGCCACACAGCTAGGTAATTATTAAGTGTCTGAGACCAGATTTGAACCCAGGTACTCCTGACTCCAAGGCCGGTGGTTTATCCACTACGCCACCTAGCCGCCCCCTACAGTGCTGACTCTTATTGGATTTGTGGTTCACTGGAACCTCCAGCTGTGTGTGTGTGTGTGTGTGTGTGTGTGTGTGTGTGTGTGTGTGTGTGTGTGTATGTGTACTGATGCTTTCTCTGCATCTTATTTGACCATTATGTTATCTTGAATGAGGCTTTTTTGTAAACTAACTCTAGTCACTCAACAGGCTAGCTTTTCCTTTACCATCTACAAAACTTGACATATACTTTTATGTCTTGTTACAAAATATTGACAGTAATGTTGAAGAATTTAAGGCCAAAGATAGCTGAGAAAGTCCATTTTGGATATTCCCTTCCAAGTTAATGATCCATTAATGACTATGCTTTGGGCCAGTCACATCCACCTGGCTGTATATAGCTCATATATCTTCATCTTGTCTCCAAAGTTAATTTGAGAATCACTGTTAAATGCTCTGCTCAAATCCAATGATTCCAGAAAACTTCATCTATATTGTTCCCCTAGTTACCTTCAAAAGAGGCAGTGAACTTAACGCTGGCATGATTCCATTCTTTTTTCTTCATAAAGCTATTCTGACTTAGTAATCTTTGCTTCTCATTCTCTCTCTCTCTGACTTTTGCAAGGCAATGGGGTTAAGTGGCTTGCCCAAGGACACATAGCTAGATAATTATTAAGTGTCTGAGGTTGGATTTGAACTCCAGTCCTCCTGACTCCAGGGCTGGTGCTCTATCCACTGCGCCACCTAGCTGCCTTCTGCTTCGCATTCTTAATGGTAATGGTTGTAAACTATTAAGTATTTTAGAATATTATTAGGAAAAAGTCAAGCTCCCAATGTGATTTTTGCAATCTCTAGTCTCATCTTTTTTTGAAAATCAGATATATTTGCCCCTTTTAGCAACTTGAGTCCTGCTTAAAGGCATACTGCCTCTGAGTGTTTGAGTTTATATAAGGTCTACAGACAAAGTGCCTGCTGGGGCAGCTGTCACATTGCTGGTAGGGTGATAGAGTCAGGGGACATGAGCCAATAGCAAAAGTTGGGTTTCTAAAAATTAACCAGGAAGATCAATTCTGAGTGAGAAAAGTGGAATAACAATTGTGCTGCATTAGCAAGTTTGTAGAAGAGTTTCAGCAGCAATTCTAACTCAAACTTTGAGCAGTTAAGGTTTAATTTCACTAACATTGGGTAATAGGTTTCAGGCTTTTGAGAATAATGCTTTAGAGTCTGTTACCCATTTAGTTGTACTCTTTCCAAAACATTGAACTTGCTGATTTTTAAAAAATTAATCATTTCATTTCATTTTCACTTTTTTGCTTCACTTTTTTACCTTCTTAGAAACTCACCCTCTTTAACTTGACTATCCTCTTTGATGTTCTCTCCAGCAGTCTCTTACCTCTTAAAGTACGTGACCTTGATTCTCATGTGACTGCTCTTCCTCATTAGGGATCATGGTTTCCTGCCTTCACTATAAGCCTTTTTTTCCCTCAACTTTTGCTAATCAGCCTGGCTTTTTAAAAAATTCACAATCTAGTTGCTTCTCCAAATGACCTAACTTGTGAACTTTTTGTAGTAGGTTGTGGATTTTTTGTGGTAAACTGTGCAACCTGTGATTTAAATTCTAAGCCTTTCTTACCTCTGTGAGTCAGAGATTGGTGAATTCTTCACTCAAATGAACCACAGCTGTATCTCCCCACCCCAGTTACTCTGGCAATATTTTTGGTCCCTGCATGGGCAACAGCTGTCCCTCTCTCTGTTGAGGTTTAGAAAAAAACACACACATTGTGCATATAGTTCTGAAAAACAAATTTCTACATATGTCTAAAAAACAAAAAAAAATAGAGAAGAAAGAGAAAAATATGCTTTACTTTGTTACTATGAGCTCATCAGTTTTCTCTTTGGAGGTAGAATGTTTTGTCATGGACCCTTTGGAATTGTGGTTTAGTCACTGTGTTTATCAGTGTTACTTCCTTAAAATCTCATTATTAATGTAGTTTTCCATTTAGCATTCAGAAATTTCATCCCCCTGGATGTGAAGTACAGGAGTGGAGGAGACTATGAATCAGATTTACTCTTTATTACTGTTGTTTGTCTTTCATTTTCAAAAAGAACCATGACATTGGGAAGGTGATGTCATGACTTGCAAGTGAATTGGCTTTAAGGGAGGTAGGGTTATGCAAAATCATCAGCCTCACTCTCTTCTCCGGAGTCTTTTGGGTCCCGTGGTAAGATAGAGATCAGGACAACTAAAGATGACCTCAGCCCCAGAGGAGGACCTTGACCTTTTTAAACTAAGGGTTTTTTTGTTTTTATCAGATCTCAATTTGAGGGATGACATTGGTTATTAAGTCTAGATAAGAAATGAAACAAAGATTGGTCTCTTTTAACTAGTTTAAAAAACAATCAATCTGGGAGGGGAGGACCCTAAGGATTTCTGGCCAAAACAGAAACAATTGCTATTTACACACTCTCAGAACTAAACAAGGACCAAATGAGGCTTGGTCTGGGATTACTCTTAACCAGTCTATGAGAAAAAGAGTGCTTTGGTTTTTAAAAAGAAATCTAACCTGTAAACCCCAAGCTATTTTGAGAGATTTTCCTGATCAAAATTTATTTTTCCTTCAGACAGAGAGGGAAGAAGAGGGAGGGAGAAAAGGAGTAAAGGAGAAATGGAAGAAGGAAGGAAGGAAAGAAGGAAGGGAGGGAAGGAAGGAAGGGAGGAAAGGAAGGAAGGGAGGAAGAAGAGTTGTGTTGCTTAAATAGAACTGGCTGGTCCTTAGTGGGGCAGCTATTAATACTCACAGTTGTTGTTCATACATAGGACTAGGACATAAAGATGATGTCATGACTTGGAAGTAAATTAGATTTAAGTGAAGTAGGATTGTGCAAAGTCACCAGCCTCACTCTTTATGGGTTTGTGACATGATATAGATAAGGACTAGAAATTGTCCTCACCATCTGTTAAAAAGGAATAACAAAGTATGAATTTTTAAATTACAGTACTACTATGAGTTGACTGATTTTTCAAAAATATTTGAATAGATTTGAAAGTAGAATTCAATAATAAATTGTTTTCAGGAACCTAAGAGATCAGTAAGCATTTCTGTATCATACACCTTGCTAGGTGTGTGTACTGGAGCTTGCTCATACTTCCTCAGGAGAGTAGACTGTTAAATTTTTAATGTGATCAGAGATTTATTGATTGTCTAGACTTATGAAAGTGATGGAAACAAAAACTCACCCCCCCAAACACAAAAAATTGAAGACAGTGTTACTAAGATTAAATTTAATTGTATGTCGTATACTCCTCCCCTGATCCCTCAAGCTGATTGTTAAACATTTACCAGAAATCCCTTGGATTCAGGTTCAATGAATGAGTTTACATTCTAATGAATAAGGCAAGTAGATATGTAAATATGTTGGCATAAATATAAAACAAATAAGTATCAATATATACAAAGTAATTAAATACAACACAGTTTGGGAGAAAGGGGTCTTCCCTAGGGATCAGGAAAATTTTCATGCAGAATATTATGCTTCAAATCTATCTTAAAGGAAGAAAGGAACTTTATATAAGGATGAAGTGAGGAAGCATAAAAGATAAGATGCAAAGACATGGAGTCAGGAGATTTTGTTGAAGACCAGTTTTGTTGACTTTCAGTGTGATATCCAGTGAGAGGGGAGAGCTTTACAAACTAAACAGAGGAATTTGTATTTTACTCTAGAGGCAAGAAGCCTTGCAGTTGACTTGATTAATTTCATAGTCAAATTTCTATTTAAGAAAAATGCCTTTGTTGGCAGTTCATGGGATGGACTGGAATAGTGAGAGACTTGAGGCAGGGAGACCAATGAGAAGGTTGTTGTAACAATCTGTGTGATCCATGATAAGGCTCTGAACTCACATGATAAATTAATTAATTGGCATCTAATTAACTAAACATCTATTCAACAAAGTGAAGGAGTCAGATATGAAAGATGTTATGTAGGTTGAAACTGTAAGATCTGGGAACCTATTGGATATTTGGTTTAAGGGAGAATGAAAAGTTCAGGATCATGCTTAAATTGGGATTCTGGGACACTAAAAGGATGATGGTGACTTCCACAGAAATAGAAAAGTTTGAAAAGTTTTTGTAGAAAGACAATGAGTTCTGCTATAGACATGTTGATTTTAAGAAATGTCTGCAATATCCAGTATGATATGTCCTGTAGGCAAATAAATAGTTATGGTGGGGATTGAAGCTGAGGGGGCTTTGCATCTATTGTTATTTGTTTACAGATGATAGTGAAACCAAAGGGAACTGATGAGGTTCCCAAGAGATAACCACAAAGAAGAAATTGAGTCAGAATAGGCAAAATCCTTGGGCAACATGACAATTAGGGGGTGAGACTGAGGAGTGGTCAGTTAGTTAGGAAGAGAACCATTCAAGATTAGAGTCCTGAAAACCCAGAGAGTAGGAAGCATCCAGACGGAAAGAGTGGTTCATTGTGTAAAATAAACCATCCAGGTCAAGCATGATGAGGATTGAGAAAAACAATTAACAATTAAGAGATGATGAGTGATTGGAAAGAGCAGTTTGAGACATGAGGTTTACAAGCCAGACTAGAAAGGGATGAAGAGAAGACAGGAAATGGAGAACAAATTGTAGACAGTTTTTAAAAGGTAAGAGATGGAAGATGATAATGCAGAAAGATCTGCATAAATTAAACTGAAAATACTGGTCTGAAACTAATCATGTTACTGCTAATTCATGAAATGTGGGAGTGGCAGAGATGACAGACAAAATTGAATTCAAATCAGGATAAATTTAAAGTCAATGATCAAGGACAATATAATATGTTCAAGAGTTCTGTTAAAAATGAGAGCACAGAAATTTTAAATATATATCCCTAGCAATTTTGTAGTAAGATTTATAAAGGGGAAAAAACTCACAGTTTTGCACAAAGGGATAAGAAATCTCAAGTTCTGCATTAAAAACATGATAATCCACCAAAAGATAAATAATAAATTACTAAATTGAATATTAAACAAGTGTATCAAACTAACTAGATCTAGTGGAGAGATGTAGAGCACTCGATGGGAAAAGCAAAACCATATATTTTACTTCAATCACATATGAGATATGTAGAAAAACGATTACCTGCAGGGTCAAATAAAGATACAGAGAAATATAGAGAAGCAGAAATCTCATATTCTGCATTTATGGATTAGAGTGAAATAAAGTCAGTAGAAAATAAATATGCCATGAATAATGTCTAGGTCACTGTGAAAATCAAAAAGTTATTAACGTCTAGGGAGGTGATCATTCCATTGTATACTGCTTTTCTCAGTGCTCACTGGAGGATTATATTTAGTTCCAGCACTATGATTTAAGGACATTATTAAGTTAGAAAGAATCCAGAGGAGAACATAGTCCATCCATGCCTGCCTTTTCTGTGTGACTCATTTCCATGTGCTCTCATAAATTTATCATTGATTTTTTCTTTTTTTTCACTTCTAATGAAAGATTTTGCTTATTTGGAGTTTTACAAATTTACCCCCATACTTGCTTCCCTCCCCCCACCTTCCACAGAAGGCAGTCTGTTAGTCTTTACATTGTTTCCATGGTATGCATTGATCTAAGTTGAATGTGATGAGAGAGAAATCATATTATATCCTTAAGGAAGAAAAATAAAGTATAAGAGATAGCAAAATTATATAATAAGATATTGTTTTTTTTTTCCCTAAATTGAAGGTAATAGTCTTTGGTCTTTGTTCAAACTCTACAATTCTCTTTCTCTGGATGAAGATGGTATTCTCCATTGCAGATAGCCCAAATTTGTCCCTGATTGTTGCACTGATGGAATGAGCAATTCCATCAAGGATGATCACCCCCATGTTGCTGTTAGGGTGTACAATGTTTTTCTGGTTCTGCTCATCTCGCTCAGTTCATGGAAATCCTTCCATGCTTCCCTGAATTCCCACCCCTCCAAGTTTTTTTTATTCTTTTTTTTTGTTATTATGACTTTATTTATACATTATTAAAATATTCTTATTTAAGAGTAAACATAATACTCCTCCCCAACAAAATTATAGACCCTCATGAGAAATAAAGTAAAAGAAAGAGAAAACAATGTGTTTCAGTCTGTGTTCTGATACCATCAGCTCTGCCTTGGGTGTATCACATTTTTTATCATAAGTCCATCATAGAAGTTACTTCCATATTTTTCCACAGTTGCTGTTGCTCATTGTAATTCCCTCCATCCATTCCTCCCCACTACCATATATTATATTTTCTTTCTCCTTTTTCTGTCCCTCTTCTAAAATGTGCTGTAGGGTAGCTGAGTGGTATATCAGACAGAGCACCAGCCTTGGGGCTGAGGCCCCAAGCCCACATACCACCCCAGAGACCCAGCAACCACCTGGCCCTGTGTTCCCGGACAGGCCACCCAATCCCAGCACCTTGCAAAAAGTAAAAAAGAAAATGTGTTATATCTGACTATTCTCGCCTATGATCTACCCTCTCCTCTATCACCCACACCCCCGCTTCCTCCTGTCCCCCTTCTCTCCTTTTTATTCTAGATGTCTATACCCTATTGAGTGTATATGCTGTTTCTTCTCTGAGCCATTTCCCCCTTGCCTTCCCCCCTTCCATATCATTTCAAAAAAAATATATTTTCCATGAAATATCTTAGCCTATTCCACCTCTCCTTTCTCTTACTCCCCATACATTTCCCTTTTAGCCATCGACTCCATTTTTCCATTATAGTATATCGCCAAATTCAGCTCTCTCATGTGCTTCATGTATAAAAGTTCCTTCTACCTGCTCTATTAAATGAGAAGGTTTATATGAATATTATCAGTACCATTTTTCTATGCAGGAATACATGTAGTTCATCATCATTAAGTCCCTTATAATTTACTCTTCTTCTCTACTCTCTATGCTTCACCTGAATCCTGTACTTGAAGGTCAAACATTCTATTCAGCTCTGGTAAATTTCAACATTTGAAATTCCCCTGTTTCATTGAAAGTCCATCTTTTCCCGTGGAAGAGGATGTTCAGTTTTGTTGGGTAATCGATTTTTGGTTGCATTCCAAACTCTTTTGCCTTCTGGCATATTGTATTCCAAGCCCTATGAGCCCTTAATGTGGTTGCTGCTAAGTCCTGTGTGATCCTGACTGCAGTGCCACAATATTTGAATTGCGTCCTTCTGGCTGCTTGTAATATTTTCTCTTTGACTTGGGAGCTATGGACCTTGGTTATAATATTCCTGGGGGTTGGGTTTTTTTTGGATCTCTTTCCAGTGGAGATCAGTGGATTCTCTCCATTTCTATTTTGCCCTCTGCTTCTAGGATATCAGGGCAATTTTCCTGTAGGAATTCTTTAAATATGAGGTCAAAGCTCTTTTCCTGATCATAACTTTCAGGAATCCCAATAATTTAAAAATTAATTTTCCTGACTCTGTTTTCCTGATCAGTTGTTTTTTCAATGAGATGTTTCACATTTTCTTCTAATTTTTCATTCTTTTGGTGTTGAATTATTGTGTCTTGATTTCTTGTAAAGTCATCAGCTTCCTTTAACTCCATTAAGAATTTGTTTTCCTCAGAGAGCTTTCTTATCTCCTTTTCCATCTGGCCAATTCTGCTTTTTAAAGCATTCTTCTCCTCAGTAACTTTTCTGAACTGTTTTATCCATTTGACTTATACTGGTTTTTAACATATTATTTTTCTTCAGCATTTTTAAGCTGTTGACTTCTTTTCATGCTTTTCCTGCATCTCTCTCATCTTTTCCCAATTTTTCTTCTATCTCCCCCCTTTTTTTTGCAAGGCAAATGGGGTTAAGTGGTTTGCCCAAGGCCACATGGCTAGGTAATTATTAAATGTCTGAGACCAGATTTGAAACCAGGTACTGACTCCAGGGCCGGTGCTTTATCCACTACGCCACCTAGCCGCCCCTACCTATCTCCCTTTCTTGATTTTCAAAATCTTTTTAGAGCTCTGTCACAGCCTGAGCCCAACTTCTATTTTTCTTGGGAGTCTTTAGATGCAGAAGCTTGTACTTCCTCATCTTCAGACTGAGTATTTTGATCCTCCTTGGGATTACCGACAAAGTATTTGTCAATGGTCAGATTCCTTTTTTTTTCCTGTTTACTCATTTCCCCAGCCTGTGCCTAGTTTGGGGGTGCTTCCTGAGCTTTTGAGTTTTATTGGGACACCCCCACAAGGACCTCAGTGTTTGAGGCTCTGACTGCTCTCCTAGTCCGTGCATGATCACAAGCGGGCCCCTCTACTATGGTGCTGAGGGAGGGAGGTCTCTGTTCTATGGGGAGCCTAGACTGAGATCAGGATCTAAATGTGGTCAGATCCCCAGAGTCCTGTTCTAGGGACAGAGGACAGGCCTTGGAAGGCTCCCTCCACTCCCTTACCTTTGGTGGGTTGAGCACTCCTTTTTTCTTTTTAATAATTTGTTTATGTTTTTTGTTTTGAACATTGTGAGTTGAGAACAAACCTTTCCTAAACAAAATTTAGGAAGTTTATTAAGTCATCTAGCATAGTGGAGAGCTGAAATAAGTGATTTGCTTCCCCTGAATCTCTAAAAATTGCATATCGCATAGTATTATTTAGGATAGCATCAAAAGCATCTGAAAATATGTGCAATATACCACTCTTAATAGGGTATTTATGTGGTTCAGTGAATAGAGTGCTGAACTTGGAATCAGAAAGACTAGTCTTCAAGAATTTAAACCAGTACTCAGATTCAAATCTTGATCCTTTTTGCTTCAGTTTCCTTTGCCTGTAAAATAAACTAAAGAAAAAAATGACAAAACACTCCAGTATCTTTACCAAGAAAACCCCTAAATCTCTCACAGTCAGATAAGACTGAAATGACTCAACGAACAACCACCACACTTATGTATCTCTGACTTCTGCAGATGGGTAGATTGGGGGTAACTCCTCCAATCTCTTCCTTGAAACCACACTAGTTATTTACAATTTTGCAGCATTCACTTTGATTGTGTGTGTGTGTGTGTGTGTGTGTGTGTGTGTGTGTGTGTATGTGTGTGTGTTTATTCTACTTACATTGTTGCCATAATTTTGTATACTATTTTCTTGGCTCTGTTTACTTAATTTTTTGTATTACATTTATGTAGATATTCCCATGCTTCTCTGTATTCATCACACAAATAACTTGTTTTTTTAATCAATATTTTTATTTACATATTAGTCATTTTGTGTAAGAGGAATTAAGATTAAGAGAAAAAAGAAAATCTTTAGAAAGGAAAAATATAAAATTTTAAAAAGTGTACATAGTATAAAACAGATCATTTCTTAATGCATTTATGTGCCACAATTTGTTTAGCTACTCCTGAATTGGCAACTACTTTGTCTCAAATTCCTTGTTATTACAAAAAAATGATATATTTTGGTGTATATATGAGGACTTTCATATTATCAGTGGCATCCTGGGATACATAAACTCAGTAATAGAATTTCTGGGTCAAATGATCTGGCCATTTTGATCACTTTGCTTCCCAAAATGATATTTTACTGATATATAGGTCTTTTAAAATGTACCATTGTGCCTATTTTCTCCATATCTTTTGCATTATTGATTATCCCCATCTTTTGTTAGCTTTGCCAATTTTCAAAATATAAGGTAAAATCTCAAGAGTCATTTTAATTTTCCTTTCTCTTATTGCCAGTGATTTGGAGCATTCTTTCATGTCATTGCCAATATTTTGTAGTTCTTTTGAGAACTATTTGTTCATATCCTTTGACTATTGGGAAATGGCTTTTGATTTTAAATGTGTGTACATATGTATGTATATACATATAAATACAAACCTTTGTCAGAGAAATTTGATATAAAGATTTCTGTCCCAGATTTTATTGTTTCCTTTATTATCCTAAGTGCATTAATTTTGTTTGTGCATAAACTTTTAAATGTAAATAAAGTTATCTAATTTATCTTTTGTAATTGCCTTCATCCTTTATTTGGTTAGGAATACATTTCCTACCCATAACTGTGAGAGGTTAAGCAAGATCAGCTTTGCTTTTCTAAATTTTTTTTAAGAGTAAGATCTTTAAATATCAAGTAATAGTATATTATTGATATGGTGTAATGTGTTGATCTGACCCAATTGCTGTCATATTTTTTTTTGCAATGCAGTGGGGTTAAGTGACTTATCCAAGGTCATACCTAGGTAATTATTAAGTGTATGAGGTTGGATTTGAATTCAGGGCCTCCTGACTCCATACCTGGTGCTCTATCCACTGTGCCACCTAGCTGGGGTTGCTTATACTTTTTATCTTTTTAGTTTTTTGTGGGGGATTATTTATTTTATATTACAATAATCTTGTTGTGAGAGTAAATATAAACCTCCCTCTCCCCCAAAAAAGATGAGAAACCTCAAGAATAGAGAAAAAAACATACTTCACTCTGTGTTGATTCCAGTGGCTCTGCCTTCTTTATCATAAGTCCACCAAAGAAGTTGCTTCAATATTTTTCCCACAGTTGCTATTACTAGCTGTATTTCCCTCTACTCTATTACTTCTCACTCTCATTTATTCTATTCTCTCTCCTTTCACCCTGTCCCTGTCCAAAGGTGTGTTGTACCTGAGTACCCTTTCCCATGATCTTTCCTCTCTTCTATCACCTTTTCCTCCCTTCCACCCCCCCCCCATTACCCTTTATCCCATCCCTTTCCTCTCATTTTTTTCTAGGTTAGGATAGATTTCTATTCCCTTTTAAGTGTGTATGTTATTTCCTCTCTAAGCCATTTCTGATGAGAATGAAGGCTCATTTATTCCCCCCTCACCTTCCCCAGTTTCACTCCACTGTAAAAGCTTTTTCTTGACTCTTATGTGAAATATCTTAGCTTCTTTCTTTCCTTTCTCTTCCTCCCAGTACTTTCCTTTATCACCCATTGATTCCATCTTTTTACTATATTACACCATTATATTCCGCTCCTTCCTGTGTTCCTTTTAACTGCTCTTATAAATGAGAAAGTTCATATGAATTATCAGTATCTTCTTCCTATGCAAGAATACAAACAGTTCAACATCATTAAATTCCTCATAGTTAGTCCTTCCCATCTGCCCTCTCTGTGGTTCACCTGAGTCCTGTACTTGGAGATCAAACTTTCTTTTCAACTTTGGTTGCTTCAATAGGAAAGTTTGAAAGTTCCCTGTTTCATTGAAAGTCCATTTTTCCCCTGAAAGAGGATGTTCAGTTTTGCTGGATAGTTGATTCTTGGTTGTAAACCAAGATCTTTTGCCTTCTGGAATATCATATTCCAAGCCCTACGAGCCCTTAATGTAGATGCTGCTAAATTCTGTGCAATCCTGACTATAGAGCCATGGTAATTGAATTGTTTCTGGCAGCTTTTAGTATTTTCTCTTTGACTTGGGAGTTTTGGAATTTTGCTATAATATTCCTTGAAGTTTTTCTTTTGGGATCTTTTTCAGGAGGTTATTGGTGAATTCCCTCAATTTCTATTTTACCCTCTGCTTCTGGGATCTCAGGGCAATTTTGCTGCATTATTTCTTCAACAATAAAGTCTAGTTTCTTTTCCTGGTCATGACTTTCAGGTAGCCCAATAATTTTTAAATTATCTCTTCTGGATCTGTATTCAAGGTTAGTTGTTTTTCCAATGAGATAGTTCACATTTTCTTCTAAGTTCTGGATTTTTGGGGAAGAGTTTTATTTCTTCCTGATTTCTTGCAAAGTCATTTCCTTTAGTTTCCTTTAGTTCCATTCTGCATTTGAAGTAGTTTTCTTCAGAGAGCTTTTTTATCTCCATTTCCAGCTAGCCAATGCTGCTTTTTAAGGCATTCTTCTTCTCATTTGCCTTTTGGCTTGCTCTATTCCATTAGGCCTAAACTAGTTTTTAACATATTATTTCTTCAGTAATTTTTGGTATTTCTTTCACCAAGCTGCTGATTTGGTTTCCATGATTTATCTGCATCACTCTCATTTCTCCTCCCAATTTTTCCTCTACCTCCCTTAATTGCTTTTCAAAGTCCATAGCCTGATCCCATTTTCTATTTCTCTTTGAGGTTTTGGATACAGCAGCTTTGATATTGTCATCTTCTGAATCTTCCATGGACCAAAGTAATTTTCTATGATCAGATTCTTCTTTTTGTTTCGTTTGCTCATTTCCTCAGCCTATGACTGATTTACAGCACTTCCAAGGCTTTGGGTTTTTTTTTTTTTGGACAATCCACAGAGACCTTAATTCCTCCAAGGTCTTATGAGATGCTTTACTTGCTCTTTTGCCTGTGTTCAGGCCCTCCCCTCTGCCCTGGAGTTGTGAGGAGGATCACTGATTGATTCTGGTGGTATTGTTGGGTACCAGACTGCAACCTGGATTTGAGTGTGGGCAAACAGTTGAGTCCTGCCTCAAGTTGAGCAGAGAGACTCCTGCAGTCTCCCCAGCCCCCTTACCATCTGTGGGCTGTGCTCTGGAGGTGCAGGCTGGCTTCCCGGATTCCTGCTGCAGTTTCTCACTGCAAGGCTGCTTTGAAGTTGGTGGTCACTCCAAACTTACTATGTTGCGGCAGAGTTCTGTTACCATACTCTCAAGCTGTTCCTGGTGATCTCTAGGCCAGAAGGTCTGGAAACTGCCCCTTGGACCCAGGAGGCCCCAGGGATCTAGGCACTTGGCCTTGCTGTACTGCAGCTGTGCTGGCAGTTACTTATTCCAATCCCTGTCCTGGTGAAACAGACTTTTCCCATAGAACTTCTAAGTTGTCTTAGACTGGGGAAATTGTATTGCTCAGTCTTTCTGTGGGTTCTGGCTCTCTAAATTTTCTCTAGAGTCATAATTTGGTGGGGAATGAGTTTCTGGGAATCCCTGCCTTCATGCAGCCATCTTGGCTTCTAGGTTGCCTATACTTTAAAAAGAAATTATTTTTTAACTAAGTACTGCATTTTCTTAAAGACTGTTTTTCCATCTATTAATGCTGTGGTTTTATTTTTGTTTTTAATATGATTGTGTTTTCTTTAAATCCCTACTAAATCATAATGATTTCTTGGATAAATTGCTAGTCTGAGAGTATTTAAGTTTTTTAAAAAATCTATACTAATGATATTCATCTATAATTCTGCATTTTATTTTTCTATAGTTTAGATATTTGTCTCATATATTTATCTTATGAAAGATTCTGTAGAATGCTTTTTTCTATTTTTTGGAGGATATTTTATACAATATCGATCTCAAACGTTAAAAGTTGGATAGAATTCTCATGTGAATCCATAAGTACTAGGGTTTTCCCCCCTTTGGGAGTTACTGTAAATTCATTTTTATTTTCTGATACTTGACTTTGTTAGTTTGAATATCTTATATATTTTGAAGGTATTCCTCTCTTTCTTTTGGGTTCTCAGTTTTGTTAACACAGACCTCTTTGATAAGTTCTAATGTTTTAAGTTTCCGCTGATTCTGCTGTGATTTAATTTTCTTAATTTTTTATTGATTTGATTTCCTTCCCTCTTTTTAATCATATTGACTTATCAATTTTATCAGTCTTTTCAGAAAACCAGCTTTATTTCTAGGCCTTTTTTGTTTCCTTTGTATTCCCCCTCTAATTTTAAGTATTTCTTCTTTTGTGTTTGAGACTTACTTGTTGACTTTCTAATGTTAAACCCATTCCAACCCTCTTTTTCTCTTTGTTCATGCCGGGGTTGTTGTGTACACGAGATGCTATTTTTTTTTTAGGTATTTGCTAGGCAATGGGGTTAAGTGGCTTGCCCAAGGCCACACAACTAGATAATTATTAAGTGTTTGAGGCCACATTTGAACCCTGGTCCTCCTGACTCCAGGGCCGGTGCTCTATCCACTGCGCCACCCAGCTGCCCCGAGATGCTCTTTCCTAACAAGGGCTGTCTTTGCAAACTTTAAAAGCCTAGAGTGCCCCAAGTAACGGGGGGAGAGCTGTCTGGCACGCGGGGGGCTGCAGGCCCGGAACGGCGAACCCCACGGAGCTGAAGAAGCCCGCGTGGGGCAGCCGCCTGCCCCCAAAGCCGGGAGATGGCCCAGGGGGCCCGGACCTCCCTGGGCCGGGAGGGTCACCTGGGGGGGGGGGGGGCGCTGAGCAGCCCCCATGACGTCCCGGGGCCTGGACCAGCCCGATTTCCCGGAGTTTCTGGACCATGTTCCCGGTGGGCAAGGAGGCGGGAGCGGGTGGAGGAAGGGAAGCACGCGGATCTCCAGGACGACAATTCCTTCCTCAGGGAGAAGGGCTTGCGCAGCATCTCCAGCTCCGGCTCGCAGGACGTCCTGGGAGCCGCCTCCAGTGGTGCCTGGACTACGATTCCCAGAAGTCTCCGGGGCCTCGGGACGTCTCCATTTCTCCCGACTACGTTTCCCAGAAATCCTGGCGGTGTGGCTCTTGCGGGGAGCTGGGGCCGGCGTCCTTTTTTCTACCAGACTGCGGGCCTCGGAGCTCGGTGACTCGGCGAAGCGTTTGAGGAGCCGCGGCCCCGGCTGCAGCGCGCCCGTACCTTGAAGCCCTTACGCCCCTCTTGTGCAGGGCCCGCTCGGCGCCGCCCCCCGAGCCGTTTCTATGGCAACCGCTTGCCAATCTCTCCCCCAGAGGGGCGGAAACCCGGCCTGGAGGTCCCGGGAAATGTAGGCTGGACGGGGAGGTGCCGAGAGGGTCGCCGCGCTTCAGGGAGGGTCGGGGTTGGGACTGCATCACTTTAGCGGAGCGGAGAGGGCCCTGAACCTGACAGTGGTGGTCCCCGGATGGCGTCGGGGGCGTGGCCGGCCGGCCCTCTGCGCACGCGTAGTGGCCCTCCTGGGGCTCCCTGCGGCGTGACCTCAGTGAGTGGGGGTGACCGCCAGGGGGCGCCCCGCACCTTCATGCCATGCCTATGCCCCGGAGAGGCAGACAACTTGTTTAACTCTCGTCCGAGCTCGGACCCCGGCCCCACTTCCGCCACTCGGGGGCCGCCGCGGTTTCTGGGACGCGGGGGCTTCCTCGGACAGCGCAGCCCCTCGGCGCTCCTGTGGAGCCCCGGGCCGGCCCGGACGGCCCTGGGACCGGGCCGAGGCCCCGGAGAGCCGCCGCGCGTGGCTGCGGCCCGAGAGGCGCACGAAGGAGCAGGCCCCGGAGCTGCTGCTGCTGCCGGAGCTGGCGGCGGCGGGGTGCCCGCTCCGCCCGGCGTGCCCGCTCCGCCCGGCGCCCGCTCCGCCGGCGCCCGCGCGCCGGACCGCCCCCGAGTCCCGCGGATGTGCCCGGGGGCACGAGGCAGCCGCTGGGCTCCTAGTGGACCGAGGGCCGTAGGGAAGACGGGCAGACGTCCTTCTGAGAGTTCCTACAGGCGCTTGCTTCCGGCTGAAGCCAAGCAGAGTTGCTGAAGGAGATGGCGCTGTGGTCGGACACTGGACAGGATGCCTGGTAGACTTTGGTGAGTAGTGGAGATGAAGAAGCGGCAGGGATGTCTGTGCAGCTTCTAAGGATGATGCCAACACCTCCATGTCTGAGAGGTTGTGCATCTCGTAAACAGGATTGGGGGTAAATGTGAAGAACCTCTTTTTTAGTGTGGGACAGGCTGATATTGTGCCCCAAGTAATTTAGCAAATAATTGGAGACCAAGAGAAAGGTTAGAAAGGTAGCAGTGGGAATCCTCAGAGGTGGGGGAGAGAGAGAGAGAGGTTAAGGATAGGGATTTAGAGGATAGCAAGAGGAACAGTGGCACCAGCCCTGCAGTCAGGAGGACCTGAGTTCAAATCCAGCCTCAGACACTTAATAATGACCTAGCTGTGTGGCCTTGGGCAAGCCACTTAACCCCGTTTGCCTTGCAAAAACCTTTAAAAGAAGAAGAAGAAGAAGAAGAAGAAGAAGAAGAAGAAGAGAATTCAAAGGAGAGGGAGGAGGATTGTTGAGCAGGAAATTTCTAAAAAGTAGTCTAGGAAGCCAAGGAGGAGGGAGGGATGTGAATCAATTTTTGCCAAGAGATCAAGGCTGACAGATTAGAAGATGGTCTCTAGAATGATGAGTAGAGAAGCCAGAAGAGTAGGCAAGAGGAGGGAATGAGAAGGAAGAAGAAGTAATGAATGTAGTTAATTTGTTGTAGAAATTTGGTACTGAGGAGAGAAGGAAAGAAGATGGAGTAGTCACTTGAAAGAGAGCCATGTCAAGAGAAAGCATGATTTGTAGGTGAGGAAGGAGCTTGATGAAAGAAAGTAGAATTGAATAATAATAGCTAATATTTCTGGATTGCTTGAAGTTTTACAGATTGCCGTCTATTCACCTGTCACCTCTTTTAGTGCCAACAGCCCTGTGATCAGGGACTTTCTCAGGGTCAGAGAGCTAGATGTGTCTGAGGCAGGATTCCCTCTCAGATCTTGTTAATTCCATTGTACAAAGTTTGTCTTGGCAAAGAGAAAGGCCAGCTGTATCTTTGGACTGGGAGGGATGACCTCAGTCTTCTCAGGATAAGTAGGAAGTTATTTGTGATTGGGGATAGGTAGGAAGTGAAGTTGGGGACCACAAGAGTAGATAAAATGTGGGAAATGTGATAAGGGAGTAAATTGTAATGAAGGACTCAGGCTGATGTTGGCGTGGATGTTATGGACCTATTTACCCCCTGGGCAGTTTGTGACTTTTTTTTTTCTATTTTTTTGTTTATAAAAGAAAGGTTTTATTTATTTTGAATTTTCCAATTTTTCCCCTAATCTCAATTCCCTCCCCCCACCCCCCACAGAAGGCAGTCTGTAAGTCTTTATATTGCATCCATGGTATACATTGATCTAAGTTGAATGTGATGAGAAAGAAATCATAAATTTAAGGAAGAACGATAAAGTATAAGAGACAGCAAATTTTAGAAGAGAGGTATAGATTGTTTTGAGTGTTCATACAAGAGGCTTGATTTTGACTAGTGGTGGTGGAGGTACTTGAAGCTCTTAAATTGTTTTGTTCAAATTCCACAATTCTTTCTCTGGATACAGGTGGTATTCTCTATCAAAGATCTCCCCAAATTGTGCTTCATTATTGCACTGATGAAATGAGCAAGTCCATTAAGGTTGATCATCACCCCCATGTTGCTGTTAAGAGTGTACAATGTTCTAGTTCTGCTCATCTCTCTCAGCATCAGTTCATGCAAATCCTTCCAGGTTTCCGTAAATTCCCACCTCTCCTGGTTTCTTTTTTTCTTCCTATTTTAATAAGTTTATTAAAGGGCAATAATTTTGGTCTATTGTCATGACAGGTTCAAATATATAAAACTTAATGTCTCAGGACATGAGTTCCTATTACAGTAGTGCAAATACTTACTACTAATCATTTACTGATCAGTGCCAGATTGATGAGTTAAACATAGTCTTTTCCATAAACTTACTGAGTCTATAAACTGAGAAGTATATACAATATCATTAACTTACGTTGCTGTTTCTCTCTGATATTAATATTTTGCAAACATAATTTCTGTAAAAGCTTCATAGCAAACATAAACTGCAGAGATATAGGTAGTCACAGTAAAATTAAATCCAATTTAAATGGGAGTAATTCTTCAACAAGAAAAACTTAAATAACGAATATCTTACAGTAATCAAAAATGTTTTGTGAGATTGAATCACATTGTATTTCATAAAATGTTTTATGAAAACTTCTTCATAAAACAACAATTTCAGGTAGGCAATAGTAAGGAAGATGACAATCATGCAGGCCAAGGCAACATGGTTCTGCCACAAACCCCAGTCAGAGAGGTCAATGCCTTGGTTCCTCAAAAAGTCTTCTCCAGACCATATTGCATATTCACAGGTACTGTTGGGAGTTGTTGTGTTGATATTGGGACAAAAGTTTTGGCCCATAAATTCATTATGTTGTAGAGCTGTATAACCATATCGGGGAATGCTGAAATATTGTAGCCATGAAAGCCAGGGCTCAACAGTTTGGAGATTGACCAACAACCCTGCAAATATCATCATGAAAACAAATGAGATGGTCATTAAGATATTGGCCACAGACACCACACTCTGACCTGCAGCGATAGCCAGAGCCATAGAACTGGCAGTGTAGGCGACCATCATCAAGGTGAACATCATGATGAAGAAGGCCCCTGCTGTTGGTTTCAGTCCTAACATAAAATAAGTTATGCAAGTGAATATGATGTTGGGCAATACTCTCATGGGTAGCAAATCAGATAACACTTTCACAAAAAAATATGAAGACACTCTATAATATCCACTGACATACTCATGTATAAATAGCTTTTTTTCCACAACCAAAAGCTCCACTGCAGAGACGCTGCTGAAACACTGGTTGTTGGTCAGGAAAAATAGCACCCCGGCTCTGTTCTGAATTCCAGTAGGATCATTTTTTAGCCCATAGAAAATGGCACCGACAACCAATCCAAGGAAAGTTGTGATGATTACCTTGCAAGATACACCTTACAAGGTATGGCACTTCACTCCTAGGTGTGAAGCCCTCTCCTGGTTTCTAATAGAACAAGTGTTCTATCACATACATATACCACTGTTTGTGACTTCCTATTAGCCTGATGTTATTCAGGGATGGGAATGGGTCAATATGGAAAGTGAGTAAAATATTCTAGGGTGATGCCTAATGTCCTTGAAATAGCTGAGCCATGGAACTCAAGAACAGCAATGAAACTGTGGGGACTGAATAAATCATTGTGACTGAGAGGAGAGGGTTTGTTATGAATGGAAAGGTGGAGAGTTAGTTTGTGACCAGAGAAGGGAATTCAAGAGGTCAAAACTTTGGAGATGGAGCATAATAAGACACATAATAGAAGAAACTATAATTTCTATCAATATAATTTGTTCCTAAATAAATGATTTATACTAGTGGTTCCCAGCCTATGGACTCTGGACTCTTAGTAGCCTCCAGAATGGATGTATGAAGTTCATATTAATACAATTTGATCTTTGGCTCTAGAAAAATGTGCACTGTGAATGCAGCTGTCTAGGGGTACATTTTTTCATTTTTTTAAATTGGTTAGTTTGGTGTGTGTGTGTGTGTGTGTGTGTGTGTTTGGTTTTTTGTGGTATGACAGAGAGAGAGAGAGAGAGACAGGGAGACTGTGAGTGTGTGGATACACTCATACTTATCTATAAGCAGATGTACCATTGCAAACAGAGTGAGTAAGGTGAGCACAATTAGGGAACCAGACAAGCATTAAGTAATTACAGCATATTGAGTGAAATGAGCAGAACCAGAAGAGCATTGTACAGCAACATGGGGGTGATGATCAAACTTGATGGACTTGCTCATTCCATCAGTGCAATAATCAGACAATTTTAGGGCATCTGTGACAGAGAATGCCATCTGTATCCTGAGAAAGAACTGTGGAGTTTAAACAAAGACTAAAGACTATTACCTTCAATTTAAAAAAAAGTTGTCTTGTGTACCACATAATTTTGCTATCTCTAATATTTTATTTTTGCCTCAAGGAGATGAGTTTTCTCTCAACACATTCAATTTTGATTGATGTATATATAGCAGGGAAACAATGTAAAGATTATCCAACTGACTTCTGTGGGGAGGAAGGGGGAGGAAAGGGTGGGTGGGGAAAATGTGTAAAATTCAAAACCTTACCAAAAAATGATAGGTAGAAACTATATTGGAAAACAAATTTTATATATATATATATATATATATATATATATATATATATATATAAAATTGGAAAAACAAAATATATAATTAAAAAATAATTACATACAACATAGTTGATTACTTTGGATGGAGAATTCCTATAAAATAATTGTTTGAGACTCACATGATAGCTTAAGGAGTTTGAACTTTTTTAGAGCTATAAAGGACCCAGTGAAGGTTTCTTCTTTTAAGCAAGAAAGTGTCATTAGGAAAAGCAGTTTTAGTAAGATTATTCAGGTAATTTTAATTTTTTTTTTTTTTTTTTTAGTTATAATGGACTCTTTTTTACCCCATTTGGTGTTTTCTTGGGAAAGATACTGGTGTGGTTTGCCATATACTTCTCCAGCTCATTTTATAGATGAGGCAACTGAGGCAAACAGTTAGTGACTTGTCCAGGATCACACAACTGGTAAATATTTGAAGACAGATTTGAACTCAGGAAGAGGAGTCTTTATGATTCCAAATTATTGATTTAATTAGTTAAAGGAAACTGGAAGCAGGAGTACCATTTTATGAAGCAATTTCTGAAGTCATTAGTGAGCATTTCTTAAGCCTCTTCTATGTGTAAGGCATTGTAGTAGATGATGTGTATAGAAAGACAAAAAAAAATTCAACAGGATTTGGTAAGTGCTTGGATATAGGAGTTAAGGAGAAAATCAAGCATGACCCTGAGGTTTTTTAACCTGGTTGATGACATAATTGCCAAATCTTCTTGAAAGTGAATGAGATAAGGGGCGGCTAGGTGGTGAAGTAGAGCACCGGCCCTGGAATCAGGAGTACCTGGGTTCAAATTTGGCCTCAGACACTTAATAATTACCTAGCTGTGTGGCCTTGGGCAAGCCACTTAACCCCATTGCCTTGCAAAAACCTAAAAAAAAAATGAATGAGATTAAGAAAAGTGAATGAGATCTCTTAGGGAGAGTTTAGAGAAGGGAACAAGAATTTATTAACTTCTAATATATATTAGATACTGTGCTAAGAGATTTACAGATATTATCGCACTTGATCTCATTTTATCCTCACTACAATCCTTGGGGCGGAGGCTATTTTCATTTCATTTTACAATTGAGGAAAGTGAGGCAGAGAGAAGTTAAATGACTTGCTCAGTGTCACACAGCCAGTAAAGGTCTAAAGCTGTATTTGGACTCAGGTCTTTCAGGTTCCAGGCTCAGCTTTCCATTCCCTGTGCCACCTGGCTGAGGAGGGTACAGGGAAAAGAACTGAATATTGTAATATACCCATTTTTGACTTTGGGAATGGGGAAGGAGAGAGATGGGAGAAGAATTATGGTGTTGTTATAGGAAATCAAGAAAATACAGTATTTTTAAAAAGTTCCAAATTCTACTTTGATTTCCAGTTCTTGGCCACTGCAAAAAGAGATGATACATACATACATACATACATACATACATACATACATATATATATGTATATATATGTTTGAAGTATAGAGTTTTAGAAAGGAGAAGGGGGTCAACAGTATCAAATGTGGTTAAAGATCAAAGAAGATGAAGACTGAAAATAAGCATGGAATGGGAGGGAGGATGGTAGAGAGCAAAGTGTGTTAAATTTGGAGTCAGAGGAGCTGGGCTTAAATCCTATCTCTTCTGATTATTAAAACAAGTCTCTTAAACTCTCTGGTCCTCAGTTTTCTCTTGCTGTAAAATGAAAGGTTTGCACTAGATAACTTTTAAGGTTCCTCTTATTGCCTTCTATTATAACAGCAAAGGAGGTATTCAGGTTTCTTCAGCCAGTTATATACTTTAAACCTTTTTTTTTTTTTAACATTTTACAATTGGGATTTATGCTTAAGAATAATTGTTTTGTGTTAGCAGGTTTTTTTTTACAGTTTCTAAAAGTTAAGGCAATATTATGGAGCTGATAAGATTTCTTAGTGGTAAAAGATATGCTCATAATTTATTTTTATTGATAAAAATGGAAAATATAGAAATAACTTCAAGATTTTTTATATATTCATTGTGTTGAACTCTAAATCATTCATCATTCAGATAATCACTTGAAATTTGAGATTTCCTGGGTAACAACAACTTCCTATGTTCCAGGTCAGCCATTTTCTTGAAAATCAGCAGACTATTTATTATTGATAAAAGTGCCTCTGGGGTTGTTTTTATGGTTTTTGTTAATCTTAATATAGCCAATCTAAATCTGACAAATAACACTGATTCTTACTCCCTGAAGGAATGCATTTTCTTATTGTATTTTATATTTTAGCTTATCTGGAGACTCTGTCATAAAACCAAACATATCTTTCTCCTTATCTTCAGGTTGTATCCAGTACACAAAGAGAGACAGAGGCCTGGGAGAAGATGGCACCCTTCAGGGAAGCCCAGGAAGCCCTAAATGTTCAGTTTTACCCTATGAATGCCCAGATCAAGTGTGGGTCTCCAGAGCCCCAGTTCCTACCTGAAAGAGGTGAGGAACAAGATTATCAGAAGAAGGGGAAGAGGGGAGAGAAGAGGTAGTGATGGGAGGTGGGGTTCTTTTTAAAATGGGTTAGAGCTCAGTCTGGCTCCCATTGTTTTCTGTGATTAAGAGGTAGTGTAATGTATAGGATTTGGGCTATAGGATCTGGCTTTTCCAGTTCCAAGCCATGTAATTTTGGATATTGTCTGGGACTCAGTTTTTCTTATTTATACTATGAAGGGTTTGATTAGATGGCCTTTCATGTCTCTCCCATTTAAAATCTGATTCCATGAAGAAGTTTTCCTTTAAAGATTTGTCATTTCAGGTACTACATGATCTTTTAAATTAGAAGATCAGAATTGTCAGCATCTTTAACACTAGTGTCTTTTCAAGGATAAGAAAAATTCCATTCCTGATTCAATTATCCAAAACAAATCTTGATTAGTAGGTTTTATTGATAATATTACAAAATGGAGCAGCTACGTGACTCAGTGAATAGAGCACTGACCCTGGAGTCAGGAGTACCTGAATTCAAATACAACCTCAGACACTTAATAATTACCAAGCTGTGTGACCTTGGGCAAATCACTTAACCCCATTGCCTTGCAAAAACCTAAAAAAAAAAAAGATAATTTTTTTATTAAAGATTTTATTTATTTTGAGTTTTACAATTTTTTCCCTAATCTTACTTCCCTCCCCCCACCCCTCACAGAAAGCAGTTTGTCAGTCTTTACATTGTTTCCATGGTATACATTGATCCCAGGTTGAGTGTGATGAGAGAGAAATCACGTCCTTAAGGAAGAAACATAAAGTATAAGAGATAGCAAGATAAGACAATAAGATATCATTTTTTTTTCTAAATTTAAAATAATAGTCCTTGGTCTTCGTTCAAACTCCACAGTTGTTTCTCTGGATACAGATGGTAATCTTCATTGCAGAGAGCCCCAAATTGTCCCTGACTGTTGCACTGATGGAATGAGCAAGTCCATCAAGGTTGATCATCACCCCCATGTTGCTGTTAGGGTGTACAGTGTTTTTCTGGTTCTACTCATCTCACTCAGCATCAGTTCATGCAAATCCCTCCCTGAATTCCCATCCCTTCTGGTTTCTAATAGAACAATAGTGTTCTATGACATACATATGCCATGGTTTGCTAAGCCATTCCCCAATTGAAGGACATTTACTTATTTTCCAATTCTTTGCCACCACAAACAGGGCTGCTATGAATATTTTTGTACAAGTGATGTTTTTACCCTTTTTTATCATCATCTCTTCAGGGTATAGACCCAGTAGTGGTATTGCTGGATCAAAGGGTATGCATATTTTTGTTGGCCTTTGGGTGTAGCTCCAAAAAACAAGATATTAAAAAACTATTATACCGCTTTTGCTTTGCTAACAATTAAGATAAATCAACAAGCATTTATTAAGCCACTAATGCATGCTACATATTGTTGTAGGTTCTGGTTATACAAAGAAAGGGGAAAAAAAACCAAGTCTTCACTCTCTAGGACCTCACAGTCTATGGAGCCAAGAATATGCAAGTAACTGAATACAAATAAGATGTATACAGCTTAAATTGGAGATAATCAGCAGACAAAAAGCACTAGCATAATGGATCAGAGAAAGCTTCTTGTAGCAGCAGGGACTTGAAAGAAGGTATGGGAGTCAGGTGGCACAGCTGAGGAGGCCTGGAAGACAGCCTTGAAAGATGCAATAAAGGAGGCCAGTGTCACTGGATCACCACTATGTGCAGGGAGGTCAAGTTCAAGAAGACTGGAAAGGGAGGAAGCCAGGTTATGAACTTTGTTTTAAAAGCCCAACGTAGGATTTTATATTTAATTCTGCAACTGATCAGGAGCCACTAGACTGACTAGGAGAATGGAGCAAGTATTTATTATGCCCCTGTCTGTAACCAGGCACTTTGGTCACAGTGATTCCCTTTCATAACTTTGTGAAGTAGTCAGTGTTATTGTTATCACCTCATTTTATTTTGAAGAAACTGAGGCAGACAGAGTTTGGAAATTGACCTGAGCTTTAGGGGGATCATTCTTACAGTTGAATGAGGGGAACGTGCCCTAAAGTGATGGAGGTTTCCATCTGGATGGCAGTATCTTCAAAGGAGAGAAAGGTTTTAAAGGCATAAGTGACAGATGTTAGGATGTGGGAGGGGCTGAGAAAGAATGAGGAGTTGAGGAAGACACCTGGATATTGATCCTGTGTGACTGAGAGTAATAGGGGAATTAGAAAGAGTGGGGGAGGGGTTTGGGGGGAAATAATGAGTTCAGTTTTAGATAAATGTGACATCTATGCAATGTTTGAGATGTCTAATAGGCATTTGGAAATCTGAGACTGGAGGTCAGAAGAGAGGTTAAGGCAGAATTAATAGATTTGAGAATCATCTGCATAAAGATGATAATTGAATACATGGAAGCTAATGAATTTATCAAGTGAAATGGTATAGGAAGAAGAGAAGAGGATGCAGGAAAGAACCTTGGGGGACACTTAGGTTAGCAGGCATGACCTGGATGAATATCTAGCAAAAGAGATTGAGTAGCAGTTGATCCAGTAGGTGGGGGATGAATGAGAAGAGAACAGGGTCAGGAAAACCTGAACAGGAGAGGATTGAGGAAAAGAGCATGTGTGACAGACAGGGTAATAGATTGCAGAGAAGTAAATTCCTACATTAGATGTAGCCATTTAAAAGTCATCAGTAACTTTGGAGAGCAGTTTCAGTTGAATGATGAAGTCAGAAGCCAGACTGCAGCGTTATGAGAACTAAAAAAAAAGGAAGTAGAATTTGGGTCTTCTCAAGTTTAGTTTAGCTAGGAAAGGGATGAAAGATAGTGGGGATAAATGAATCAAATGAGGGTTTTCTGAGGATGGGGGAAGACATTGACTTGTTTCTTGGCAGCAGTAGTTGGAGGGGGGAGTTGGATGATAAAGAGTAGGGATAATAGATGGGACATTTGTTCATGGAATAGGCATTTGCTTTGGCAAGGAAAAAGGCCGCCTCTCCATGAGAGCCTGAGGCAGAGTACCCTGGGAGAGGCATTGCCCTGATAGGCAATGAGGAGGAAGGAATGAGAAGGAGCTCTCAGCAAATAACCTGAATTGTTTCAGTAAAACATGAAATGAGCCTCAGCTACAATGGTGAAGGGCCATTAGAAGAGAAAGATTGATGAAAAGATTTGGGAAAGGGTGGTGCTAAATGGGATAGTGAATTGATTAGGGAAATATAAAAGGATTGTCTTGCTGCAGTAAGGACCTAGTTGAAATTATGTAGCATAAATTTATAATGGACTCAGTCAACACAGTTTCAGCTTTCTCTAGAGATGGAGGGGATGTCGTTCAAGGCTGAAGCTTGGCAGGGTCTTGTGATAGGACAAGGGGACAGAGGGTCTTTAGAGGAAAGGGCAAGGTATACATCAGGATGGAAAGAGAGGAGAAGGGGAGTCAGTGCAGAGGTGATGGCCTGGGAGAGATTTGAGGGTGGAGATTGGAGGTTACAGTGAGGATGAAGAACAAAGTGCAAAATTTCAAGACATAAAAAATTTCAAGAGATAAAGGTGTAGAATGACAGCTGATTATGATCATCAGAGTTAATGAACATAGAAGTGGAACACTTGTGAATGATTGTGAGATTACGAGTTTGGGGACCCAGACCTGGAACTAGCTGGTGAGAAACAAAGATGTGAGATCATGCCTGTCCCCATTATAGTGTCAAGGTGTGGATCTAGGGGTGTTCTGGTGTAGGACTAGCACTGTTCTTGGCCTGATTCACAGCTTCTCCATGAGTGATAGATATATGCCATACCAGGCTCACTTCTCATTGTTTTCTGATGCTGATCTGGGCTGGACACTATGACCTTTTTCTTGAATTTTCTCATCAGGATTTGATCTGATGTGTTTTCTAGGTCTGCTTAGAGGAGTTTTCAAGGAGTTCTTCATTGCATTTTTTCCTGCAACCTAACGCCCCTTCAAACAGGGAAGTCTGGAAAAAGGTTTTTTAGAATAGAGAAATATTATTTCTTACTATTTTCAGTTTTACAAAGAGGAGAGTTTTTTTTTTTTAATTTAATATATACTTTTACACTCTGCTTCATGTTTCCCTTTTTTGGTTTCTGGATTTCTTCACCCAAGTGAATCCTGTTACTATGTATGATGTACCCTTACCTCCATCTCCCACTTTGGCCCACTCTTTTTCCTCTTGTTCTCAGATAAGGTATAACTTTTCAGAGCCTGTTGTAGGTCTTAGTCTCATCCTTCCAAGTTTCATTGGTATCTGGGACATCAACTTTGCCTCCTGGTGGTAGAGGCTATCATCTGCCTGGTTTGACCATAAGTTTTGCCCAGACATTGGAGACCATGGGTTTTTTCTTTTTTTTTGGTTAGGGAGTTTGACTTTATTAGTCAAAGGCTCTTGGGTGGGCGGATTCACTTCTTCACCATCACAGGCTTCTGGCTCTGCAGGATGGCACTGGCCCGTTGAAGAGCAGCCATGTGGAGATCTTTCCGGTATTTATTCTTGCGGATGATATGTCAGACACTGTTGAGGGTAGCTCAAGCATTTTTGTTGATTGTGGTCCTCACGTAGGAAGTGGCAGGCTTCCTCTGACCTGCCCTGTGCTTCAGCATCACCATGATGCCCTTGCTGTTGGCAACTGGCTCGATGCCCACTGTCTTTCGGTGGATCAGCCTGTTATAGTGAAACAAGTTCTGGGCTTTGAGGTTATTGGACTTGGTGCTGTAGGTCTGCTTGTTGCACTTGATGAAGAAGCTGGAGCAATTCCAAAGGATCATCCACTGCAGGTGGGCTGACATGGCAGCAGTGTGTGTGGGGGGGCTTTTCTTGTGGCGGCTCCTGGAGATGGAAAGGGAGGCCATGGGGATTTTTCCTTCTCTTTTGGATTTTTTTCTATGATATTCTGGGTATTTCTACTACCTACATTGTGATTAGTCTTTGTGGGCTCTGTTTTGGTGGTAATAAGCAGTTTTCTTGCTCTTCCTTTCTTTTCCACTTAAATCCCATCCCTGCTCATCTAGTTAAACCCTATAATATAACATGGTGTGCAAAACTGAAGGGTTTCTATGGATGTGTTCTTAAGGTACAGGACTGGGATATACCCCTTTACTTTCTCATGTTGCCCATCCCCACTGGCATAACAAACAAGCATTCATGAAGGCCTTACTATGTGCAGGCACTATGCTAAGGCCTGGGGAGAAAATTATAAGTGAAAAGAAAGACATTCCCTATTCCAGGAGCTTATATTCTATGGACTGGGTAAGAGACAACACAAAAGAGTAGGGAGGAGGGGCAAGTGATTCCCTCCCCCCCCCCCCCCCCCTTCACAACTGGGGCATGGTGTCCAGGTCTGGAAAGCCATTGGAGTTGCTTATCAATGAGAGAAGGCCAACATGGTGGAGGGATGTTCAAGGATAAAAGGGACTGCAGGAATGGATAGAAGTTACAGGAGGAGATCTCATGCACTGAGACAAGATGGAAAGTGAGAACAGTAGCAAAGCCTGGAAAGTCTGAATATGAAAAAATGGCCTAAATCACCGAGATAGAAACTTTTCTTTGACTCTTACACCTACCTGTTCAGACCTTTGCCTTATATCCTACTTTTCCCATCCTTACTAAAAGTTCATTTTCCTCAAACTTCAATCCCCCCCCAAGCCTAATTTAGCATATTATATTTTTGCTTAGTGTTTCATCTGTTTTCTGCCTTTGAAAATGTTTTTATTCATGCTTTTTTAAAATGTTTACTTTACATTTACTTTACATCTAATTTCTTCACTATTAACCCTCCATAGAAACCTCCTTTATGACTCAGAAAGAGCAAAACAAATAAATACATTGGCCTTGCCTGACAATATATGCCTCATTTCATCTCTATAATTTGCCAGTTCTCCCCGCTGTCCTCTGAAGTCAGGTCACTCCACTGCTCAGAGATCAGAAATCCCCAAATAGTGTTTTCCTTTACATAATAATGATCATGCAAATTGTTCTCTGGAGTTTGCTTCATTGTTTTTGAATTGTTATTCATACAAGACTTCTCAAGCTTTTCTGAGTGCTTCATACTGATAATTTCTTATTACACAATAATATCCCATTGTTTTCTTATATTGCAGTTTGTTCATTCAAGTAGGTAATAGGCACCCACTTCCTTCAAGTTCTTTTGTTATAACAAAAAGTACTGTAGTAAATATTTTGTATATGAGACCATTCCCTTTGTCTTGGTTCCCTACCTTCTCTGATTTGTCTCTTCTTTCTTATTGTTTTTGGCTGGACCATTTGGTTGTGTTCTATTGTCCTTTCTGCTAGATACCTCTTGCACCTGTGTTTTCACTCTTGCTTTCTGTTACAATTTTCCTCTAGATTGGAATGCTGTTTGTGAAAGCTCACGGAAGCTTTCATGTCTGCATATCTCCTTGCACAGCCTATTTAATTTAATTTTGATTATTCTGTTCATAAGAGGCAATGTGGCATTATTAAAATGATGATGGATTTAGAATCTGGATTTTAGTCCAGCTCCATAACCTGTGTGTTACAGTGGTCAAATCGGAATCTCTTTTGGCTTCAGTTTTCTTATCTGTAAAAGAGGATGGAATAATTTGTTTCTAAAGACCCTTCCCATTCTAAATCTATAATCATATTGCATCTCTTATTCTCAGTTTTTTAATGTATAAAAATAAAGATATAACACTAACTGCTTATTCAAAGTTGTAATAAGGTTCAAAGTTATGATAATCACAACAGGTAATTTATATAAAGGACTCTGGAGATATGAACCTTTATCAATATTCCCTTTAAGAAAGTAAGGAGGGCGGAGCCAAGATTGTGGCAGGAGAAGAGCCTCTCCTAGGTGCTCTCTCCAAAATACTTCAAAAATCTTAAAATTATGACTCTAGCTAAATTTTTGAGAGACAGAATCCACGGAAAGATCTAGTGTAACAACTCTTCAACTCAAGGTAACCTGGAAAATAGTGGGAAAACTCTGTTCCATGGGGTTAGAGGGGTGGCCCTGCCAGTCTTCTGGAATTAGTTCCAGGGTGCCTGGGAGCCATGGCTCCCAGCAGCAGAAGCAGTTTCCTGACCTGCACCACAGGGAGCACAAAGCACATCTTCGAAGATCGGCAGGGAGATCTCTGCCAGAGTGAGCATGAAGTCTACGCCCTCAGCCGGTCATGGCACTCAGCATGCCCAGATCCAGGAAATGGAAGCAGGCTCATGGAGTCAGCAAGCAGAAGCCTCTAGGCACCTGCACCCTGAATGCCCAGCCCACTGAAGGTAAGGGAGTGGAGGAAGACTTATGAGGCCTGTCCTCTGTCTCTGGAACAGGACTCTGGGGCTCTGACCACATTCAGATCTTGATCACAGTCTAGGCCCCCCATAGAATAGGGACCCCCCACTCCAAGCCCCATGGCAGAGGGGTATGCTTGTAGTCATTCCCAGACTGGGAGAGCAGTCAGAGCTCACACACTGAGGTCCTTGTGGGGGTGTCCCAATAAAACTCAAAAGCTCAGGAAGCACCCCCAAACCAGGTACAGGCTGGGGAAATGAGTAAACAGGAAAAAAAAGGAACTTGACCATTGACAAATACTTTGTGATCCCAAGGAGGATCAAAATACTCAATCTGAAGATGAGGAAGTACAAGCTTCTGCATCTAAAGACTCCCAAGAAAAATAGAAGTTGGGCTCAGGCTGTGACAGTTCAAAAAAGATTTTGAAAATCAAGTAAGGGAGATAGAAGAAAAATTGGGAAAAGAAATGAGAGAGATGCAGGAAAAACATGAAAATGAAGTCAGCCGCTTATTCAAGGAGATCCAAAAAAAAAATGCTGAAGGAAATAACATGTTAAAAACCAGCATAGGTCAAATGGATAAAACAGTTCAAAAAGTTATTGAGGAGAAGAATGCTTTAAAAAGTAGAACTGGACAGATGGAAAAGGAGATAAGAAAGTTCTCTGAGGAAAACAAATTCTTCAGATGTAGAATGGAGCTAAAGGAAGGTGACGACTTTACGAGAAATCAAGACACAATACTTCAACACCAAAAGAATGAAAAATTAGAAGAAAGTGTGAAACATCTCATTGAAAAAACTGATCTGGAAAACAGATTCAGGAAAGATAATCTAAAAATTATTGAGATACCTGAAAGTTATGATCAGGAAAAGAGCCTTGACCTCATTTTTAAAGAATTCCTACAGGAAAATTGCCCTGACATCCTAGAAGCAGAGGGAAAAATAGAAGTTGAGAAACTCCACTGATCTCCACTGGAAAGAGATCCAAAATAAACAACCCCCCAGGAATATTATAACCAAGTTCCAGAACTCCCAAGTCAAAGAGAAAAATATTACAAGTGGCCAGGACACAATTCAGATATTGTGGTCCTGCAGTCAGGATCACACAGGACTTAGCAGCAACTACATTAAGGGCTCGTAGGGCTTGGAATATAATATTCCAAGAGCTTGGGATGCAACCAAAAATCAATTACCCAGCAAAACTGAACATCCTCTTCTGGGGGAAAGATGGATTTTCAGTGAAATGGGAATTTCAGATGTTCCTGTTGAAATGACCAGAGATGAACACCACACAGCTGAACTTCAAGTACATGACTCCGGTGAAGCATAGAGAGTGGAGGAGAAGGGTAAAATATGAGGGACTTGATGATTAACTGCATATATTCCTTCAAAGAAAAATGGTACTGATAATACTTATATGAAACTTCTCATTTAATAGAGCAGGTAGATAGAGTTGTTATAGATGAAGCACAGGAGACAGCTGAATCTGAAGATATATTATAAAAGGGAGTTAATGGCTAAAAGGGAAATGTACTGGGAGTAAGAGAAAGGAGAGGTGGAATAGGCTAAGATATTTCATATGAAAGATTTTTTTTTTTTTTGCAATGAGCTTTTGCAATGATATGGAAGGGGGGAAGGTGAGGGGGAATGAGGGAACCTTCACTCTCATCAGAAATGGCTCAGAGAGGAAACAGCATATACACTCAATGGGGTATAGACATCTAGAGTAAAAAGGAGAGAAGGGGGACAGGGGGAAGGGGGGGATGTGGGTGATAGAGGAGAGGGTAGATCATAGGAGAGAATGGTCAGATATAACACATTTTCTTTTTTACTTTTGGCAAGGTGCTGGGATTGGGTGGCCTGTCCGGGAAAGGTGGTTGCTGGGTCTCTGGGGTGGTATGTGGGCTTGGGGCCTCTTGGTCCTAAGGTCGGTGCTCTGTCTGCTGTAACACTCAGCTACCCTACAGCAAATTTTTCTTTTTTGTTTTTGTTTTTAGGTTTTTGCAAGGTAAATGGGGTTAAGTGGTTTGCCCAAGGCCACACAGCTAGCTGCCCCCCTACAGCACATTTTAGAAGAGGGACAGAGTGAAAGGTGAGAGAAAAAATAATATATGGTAGTGGGGAGGAATGGATGGAGAGAATTACAATCAGCAACAGCAACTGTGGAAAAATTTGGAAGTAACTTCTGTGATAGACTTATGATAAAGAATGTTATCTACCCGAGAAAGATTTGATGATATCAGAACACAGACTGAAACACATTTTTCTCTTACTTTATTTCTCATGAGGTTCTATATTTTTGTGGGGGAGGGGGTATTATGTTTACTCTTAAACAAGAGCAATGTATAAAGTCATATTAACAAAAAAAAAAAAGAAAAGAAAAGAAACCAGGTAGGATGGAAATTCAGGGAAGCATTGGAGGGATTTACTTGAACTGATGCTGAGCAGGATGAGTGGAGCCAGGAGAAAGTTGTGCACTCTAGCAGCAACATGGGGGTGGTCATCATCCTTGATGGAATTTCTCATTCCATCAGTGCAGCAATCGGGGAGCATTTTGGGTTATCTGTGGTGGAGAATGCCATCTGTATCCAGAGAAGAATTGTAGGGTTTGAATAAAGACAAAAGACTATTATCTTCAATTTAGGGAAAAAAACCTGTTATTACGTAACTTTGCTCTTACACTTTATTTTTCTTCCTTAAGGAAATGATTTCTCTCTCATCACATTCAATTTAGATCAATGCATACCATGAAACAATATAAAGACTAACAGATGGCCCTCTGTGGGGGTGGGGGGAGGGAAGCAAAAATAGGACTAAATTTGTAAAACTCAAATAAAATCTTTCAAAAAAAAAGTTCCTTTCTTCCAGCACACATGACCTTTGTATTTTCTATTCTTCATTTCAGATTTAGAGACTAGTACCAAATGGTCCCTCACAAAGCTGGAATTTTCTGAAGAAGTAGATTCAAAGGAGAGTATATTTGCAAGACTCCCAATGGATGCTTCCAAGGAATCCAAGATTGAAGAAGCCTATGAATGTGAAAGCACTCTAGACAAGCAACAAAGAAACAAAATGGAGAAAGTAGATGGATCCCTTTCCCAGGATGAAAATTTTTTGGTAGTAACCATCCCTTCTGAAAAAAATTCCCTTAGGAGAAAAGGGCCATAAATATGGGTGTTTGTGCAGTTGCCATTTGAACTCAAACCTGGTTATGCAACATAAAGTTCCAACAGGAGAGAAACCTCATATATCTAATACAAATGACCAAAACTCTAGCCAGAATTCATCATCTACTGTACATCAAATAGATCAGACTGTCAGGAAAACTTATGAATGTAATGAATGTGAAAAAAACCTTCAAACAAAACTCAGAACTTAGCAAACATCAGGGAATTCATATAGGAGTAAAACCTCACAAATGTACTCAGTGGGAAAGCATTCAGCAGGTGTTCATATCTTAGGAAACATCAAAAAATTCATACTGGAGTGAAACCCTATTCATGCAGTGAATGTGGGAAAGCCTTCAGGGTAAGCTCAGATCTTATTCAGCATCAAAGAATTCACACTGGAGATAAACCCTATCATTGTAGGGAATGTGGGAAAGCCTTCAATCAGAGTTCTTCCCTTATTCAGCATCAACGAATTCATACTGGAGAGAAACCTTATGAATGCAATGAATGTGGGAGACCCTTCAATCAACCATCAGCTCTTACTCAACATCAGAGAATTCATACTGGAGAGAAGCCCTATGACTGTAAAGAATGTGGGAAACCCTTCAGGCATTGGTTTGGCCTTATGACACATTGAAGGGTACACACCAAACTTTGACCCTATATGCACATTCTGTATGTGACTGAATTTCAGACAACTTTGTAACTGTTATTAAAGCTCAGAAAATGTATCCTGGGATGAAATCTCTGTAATGTAATTGTGAGCTGTTCAGGGGCAGAGCCTGTGCTTGTCTTATTTTTGTATGGCTGTCACCTGAGTATCACGTGCCTATGAGACCTTCATTAAAGTTTATTTTCTGATGACTAATCTATACAAAGAAGGAGAGTGAAGGTGAACATTGTTTACTGCTTTTATTTTATAGGAAACTCAAGGAATTTGAAATAATTGGGAATGTAGTATCCTAAGATGAAGCTATTCAATCCAAGAAACTATGAATTAGAGCAAATTTGCTCCATCCCTTTATTCGCTCTTTAGGAATCTCTGTGTTGTTATTTGTCATTAATAGGAAGGTATCATGAATATTATCAGTGAACTGTCCTTCTGTTTCTGATTATTCCTACCTTCTTCCATTTCCACTGGCATCTCTCTGAAGAATAGAAATTTGTGAAGAGAAAGATTTAAAAATTTTTTCCCTAAAGGGAAAAAATGCAGCTAGTTTCCAGTTTTCTGAAGCTAATGTGATAGTGATGAAAGAGTTAATAAGAATGTCAGTTTTATTGACATATACTCGGGCAAGATAACTCCTAATTTTTCCTCATTTATTGCGAAGCTACCTTTTTCTTTTTTTTTTGATACTAATAATTTTATTTTATTTTTAAATCAAATGACCAAATAACTTATCTGTTCTCTCTTCCCCCTTTTTTCCAGCTGATTATTTTAATTATCAGTTAATTGAGGTTTTTGCTTTCTGTTTTAAAATTTTTCTTGGAGAGCTCATAGGGAAGGCGATCGGCCCCTCAGCTTGCTAGCTTTTCCTCTGGGTGGTGGTTAGGAGCTGTGGGGACCAGTGTGCCTGAGATTTTGCCCTCCGGAGGGGGTGTCCCAGGACGGTGCATCCCTCCGCTACCCCTCAGAGCTCGAGGAAGCTGCTGGCAGCTGGGCCACTGCAGTGCCTTCTTTCCTCTGGCCTGGGGAGCGATTTTTAAATCTCCAAGGGCGTGGGTCAGCCTCCCTTAGGACTTCATGTCTGTATATTTCCCCATCCACTGCCCTGATTATCTGAGATCAGCTGACATGACTGAGGTGATGATGAGCACCCCATCTATGGATGAGATTGGGCTGAATAACCGGAAGGATGGCATCTCCTATCAGATCTTCCCTGATCCTTCAGACTTTGATCGCTACTGCAAACTGAAGGATCGCCTTCCTTCCATTGTGGTGGAGCCCACAGAGGGAGAAGTGGAAAGTGGGGAACTAAGATGGCCCCCAGAGGAATTCTTGGTCCAAGAAGATAAGGAAGAAACCAGTAAAGAAACAGAATGAGAAGAAGGAGCAATAAATCTATTGAGGGCATCCAAAGGGGGCAAAAAAAATACATTGGAACTGTATTTTTTTTTTCCCCATCATGGTGGAAAATGAGTGAGCCACAGTAGTTCTGAAAATGTCCAATGACAGCTTCAACTTTGCACCTGCAAGATCACTGGGTTGGTTTTCTTTTTTTCTTTTTTCTTTTTTTTTGATATGTATATTTTTTTTTTTTTCTGAAAGAAATGTGTCCAGCAGCTGAGTCCTCAATGCAAAGATCAGCAAGACCTTCTGCGAAAGGAAGTCACTTAACTGGGGTTGGGGAAGTGTCTGCTGCTTTGAGATCACTATCTGAACTCTGTGTAGTCTAGAGGAGTTATGATATTCCAGGGGGGAGTGTGGTAAAAAAGCAGAGCAAGTAAGGAACATTCTAAGGCAAGAAAGCAAATGACAGAAATGAGAAAATAGAAGTTTTAAGAAAATACTCATTAAAGACCTACAGTCAGAAAGCATTCAGATGGGACTAATGCTGGCTCAAAAGTACATCCGTAGATAGAGTCATCATCTCCCGTTTTTTTCTCTTTTCTCCCTATTGTTCTTGTTCATAGTGTGTCTGAGTGAGTTAATAAGGGAGGAGGGGAAACAGACCACAGAACTCTCTGATAGCAAGGGCAAAAAGAGCTGTGGGGCAATCATGTGGCCAAGTCCCTTCATCACCTCCCTTCTCTCCTTTTTTCCTCCCTGCTATTCCTGATCTCCACCTTCCTCTAACAGAGGACCTTCCCCAGTGCTTATGGGTTTTTTGGTTTGTTAGTTTTATGTGTAGGGAAGGCAAGACTTTCTGAGTTCATTTTCCAAAGTATCCATCCTTTTTTGTTTTTGGTGCCCTGGCATCTCATGTCCCTTTGTGGGGAATGGGGAGGATAAGAGAGCTCTAGGATAGGTTCCTTGCCTTCCTCAAGATGAAAAGCATTTTTTCCTTTTGTCATTCTCAAAATCTAAGCAAGAAGTTTAGGAATGCCTAGATTCTCTTTCTTTAATTAACCTTTCCTTCCAAAGCTCCTGTACCAGTCTCTGAGTTGAATGAATCTTCTGCCTCCTCCCATCTGTTTGATTCTAGCCAGTCTGACTAGCTAGGTCACTATTGGCCTTCAGCCTACTTTTCAGCTTGAATATTCTTCCTCCTTTTTATGGAAAGTGGAGGAATGAGGGGAAGAGAAATCTTAATCCCTTGTTATTGTTTTTAGGTGGGAGCTGAATCTTTCTTCTGATCCTGAGGGCCAGTGTAGCCTAGGACTTGGAGGGAGGGGTTGGGAGGATGAAGGAGGAGAAGGAGAAGGAAGAGGAGGAGGAGTGAGTGGGGTGACATGTGGTAGGTCGAATGCCAGCAGTACTGTGACCAAGTTGGAAATTAGAGGTTGTCATGAGATACCTTGCAGCTTTCCAAGTTCTAGAGAGGTAGATATTGTATGTGTGAGTGTGGTGGAGAGGGGAGGAGGCTTATCCTGGATTGCTCTGTTCTGAAGAGGCTCCAGAAAGGAAAGGATATATTCAGACCTGGGTTCTCTCTTCAACCCCCCTTAATTCTGCCACTCCCACCTCCTTCCTCTCACCCTCCTGGCTCTTTATCTGGAAGGGATGAACGGGAGCTCATTTATGAATTAACTATGGTGAGACTCCACTTTAGAGTTCAGGATTTGAAGAAAAAAATTATAGAAACATTTCCACCTTGTTGCCAGATCCTCTGTGGCTTCCACAAAGGTTGAAAGAGGCAGCAGTTGATAAGGAATCAGACTTTGAAGCTTTCCTTGGGTATAAAAACAGTTGGCTTCCCTATTTTTAATCAGTCCCATTTTAGCCCCTAATCTTGGGTGTAATATAGTTGTATTTAATACCTCATGGGTAGTATGGTGCCAGGGAAGGCTAGGGAAGGGTGTTGCTTTTATATATATCAGCAGTACCAGGTTGAGGGGTGTCTCTTCCCCTCTTCTTCCCTCCCATCTCATCTGCTTGTATTATAAACATTGATGGCAATAACTTTTAGCTCCATACAGTGGCAGCAGGCCAGCAGGTGGGAGGGAGAAGATGACCCATTCCCTGCAGTTTCTCTCTCTCTCTCTCTCTTGTTGTGGTTTGGTGGCAAAGAGCCAGTCATCTCTGTTGTGTATCTCCCGCTGTAGTTTTGATCATCTTTCAACTCCTATAAGGGGAGAGTTGGGACTTACCTAATGATCCCTTGTCTTTTCAAAACCCTCAATAGGGTGGGTATCCAGTCCCCTCCCTCATCTGCTACCTGTTATCATCTGTCCCAGTCTCGCTGTGTGATGAAACGTGCTTTTGTACACTGCATAACAAACCTGCTTTGTGTGTGTATATGTATGTTTATGGCTGGTGGTTACATCTTTCTGGTCCTGAGACCACTATCTACCGTCATTTGGAATTCTGAGCAGGCAAGGGGCCGACAGCCAGCATAGACCAGGATCTTTAGAAGGGTCAGCCTCACTGGGTTGATCCCATCTACCCTTGGAAGGAACTATGCTCTTTTTTCTGGCCTCTATGTTGTTGTGAGGTTTTGTTTGTTGTTGTTGTTGTTGTTGTTGTTGTTGTTTCCCCCTCCCTTTTAGAAGTAATTTGTGTGTATTTCTAACTGAATGTATTAAAAAAAAACTTCAGTAAAACATGCCTGTTGTTTGATGAACTTTCTGTAACTTCTGTCTGTTCTTTTATGAGGCTCAGGGAGAAACTAGTATTTTTTTTTCCAAAACTACTTTTTGTCACTGTGACAGTTGTAAATAAAGTTTGAAAATGCTTTCCAAAAAAAAAATTATTTTCTTTATTTTGTGTGTTGTCTTTTCTTTTCTTTTTAGATTTTTGTAAGGCAAATGGGGTTAAGTGACTTGCCCAAGACCACACAGCTAGGTAATTATTAAGCGTCTGAGACCGGATTTGAACCCAGGTACTCCTGACTCCAAGTCTGGTGCTTTATCCACTACACCACCTAGCCACCCCAAATTTTCTTTATTTTTAAAAGATTTCTACCTAGGTTTATAACCGAGGTGGAGGGTGCTTAAATTTGTTGGTTTTCTAATTTTTTTATGTGCATACCCTATTTGTTGATTTGCTTTTCTCTTTTATTGATGAGAATATTTAAGGTATAACATTTCCCCTAAGTCCTACTTTGGTACATTCCTCAAATTTTAGTAAGATATTTCTTTATTGTTATCTTATTGAAATCATAGTTTCTATGATTTGTTCTTTGACTCACCTATTCTTTAGGTTTGAATTCAATTTTTTTTAGGTTTGTTTTTTTTTTTTTTTTGCAAGGCAAATGGGGTTAAGTGGCTTGCCCAAGGCCACACAGCTAGGTAATTTAAGTGTCTGAGATCTGATTTGAACCCAAGTACTCCTGACTCCAAGGCCAGTGCTTTATCCACTTCGCCACCTAGCCGCCCCCGAGTTATTGAATTTCTAATTGATTTTTAATCTATACTTCAAAGCCCATTCATTGAAAATAATTTTTATTGCATTGTCATAAAGGATGAATTTAATATTTATGATTTTCTGCGTTTATGTATGTGGTTGTTATGTTCTTAATGAATAGTCAGTTTTTGTGAAAGTACCATAAAGTTGAGAAATAGGTATATTACTTTCTTTTTCAATTCAGTATTCAATAACTTTTCTAAAATGATATCCAGATCTTTCATTTCTTTTTAACTTTTTTTTTGTCAGTTATCTAGATCTGAAATGGTAGAAATTGAAGTCATGGTCCACTAGTATAGTTTAATTTCTTTTTCTTTATCATTAATTTTCCTTTAAGAATTTAGATGCTATGCCATTTGTTTTATATGTGATTAGTATTGATTAAATTTGTTGTCTGTGATACCTTTCAGTATAATGTAGCTTTCCTGTTTATTTCTTTTAATTAAATGTTTTTGTTTTGCTTTATCTGAGATCATGAATACTACCCCTGCCATTTTTACTTCAAGTGAAGAAAAATAAATTGATCTAGCTTCACATTTTAACTCTTTGTATATCTTACAGTTTCAAGTGTGTTTCTTGTAAGCATTTTATTGGATTCTGGTTTGTAATCATTCTGCTTGTCCCTTTTATAGGTGAGTTTATTCCATTCACACTTATGATTATCAATTGTGTATTTCCCTTTAGCCTATTTTCTTATACTTTATTTCTTTTTTGCCTCCCTTTTAAAACATTTTTCTTCTTCTGACTATTCCCTTTTTTAATCTGCTCTCCCTCTTATTGCTGCCTTTCCCTTTACCATTCTGAGCCCCCGCCCCCCTTTCTGTGTTGGATGGAATAGATTTCTGTCCTCAATTGTGTGTATATGTATATCTGCATATGTATGCATATATATATATATTTTTTTTCACCAGTTTAGATAAGACTGAGATTTAGGTGTTGCCTTCTCCCTTGCTCCAACATCCCCTTCTTGTTGAATAGACTTCAGTTTGTGTACCTTATTTATGTGAGATAATCTCCCCTTTTTTTTTCCTCCTGTCTTTTCCTCCCCCTCAGATAGATTTCTTTCCATCTACCTTTTCATTATTTTAATAGCATTAAAATATGACAGAATCAGGCCAGCTAGGTGGCCCAGTGGATAGAGCATTGAACTTAGAATCAGGAGGTTTGAATCTGATTTCAGATACTTGATAAGTTCTAGTTGTGTGACCTTGGTCAAGTCACTTAACCCCATTGCCTTGTAAAAACAACAACAAAAAATGACAGAATCATTCCTAGACCCTCCATTTAATTAGACTTTTTCTGTAACCCCTGATAAAGATAGAATTCTGTGTGGATACATGTATCATTTCCCCATGGAAAAATGCAAATATTTTATCCAATAGGAAGAGAAAGAAATTACATTTAAAAATAATACCAAAACATGAATTACTTGGGAGTCTGTCAAGACACAAATAGTAATGATATTAATACATTTATAAATCTGCAAAGAATAGAAGTTCAAATAATTATATAAATATTGATTGCTGATGAGAAACTTGAGCTATTATAATAAAAATGATAATACTATGCAAATTAACTTATTCAGTGCTATACCAAAGTAGCAAAAGTTTGCTTTATAGAGCTAGGAAAAAAGCCCTGAAATTCATCTGGTCTGTGGAACAGATTAGGTAAACAATATACCTATTGTGCAAATGACCACAGTAACTTAGTGTTTGATAAATCCAAAGATCCCAGTTGGTACCAGAATTCACTGCCAAAATTTGTGCAACTTGGAGAGCAATGTGGCATTGACCAATATTGTACACCATATACTAAGATAATATCCAAGTGAGTTTATGATTTAGACAAAAAGGGTGATATACATATTCGAGGAATAGGGAAGAATGAGATCTATGGATATCGGAAGAGTTCATGACTAAATAAAGGTTCCCAGAAGATAAAAGGCAGTTTTTATTACTTAAAATTCAAGATTGTTTTTAATAAGCAAAATCAAATGCAGTTAAAATTAGAAAAGAAGCAGAGAATTACTTTAAAAATGTTGTAGTAAGTTGCTATTTCTAAAATATATAGGGGACTGATTGAAATTAATGAGAAAAAGAGTAACTTCCTAAATGATAAATGGTCAAAGGATATGAAGTTTTTAAAAAAATTTTTCCAAGTACATGCAAAGATGGTTTTCAACGTTAATTTTTCTGTAAGATTTTGAGTTCCACAATATTCTCCTTTCTCTATCCTGCTCAGTCCTCTTGTCATTGAGTAATATAATTTAAGTTAGACATATTTCAATATGTCATGTTGTGAAAGAAGAATCAGAACATAAGGGGGAAAAGGATGCAAGAGGGGGAAAAAACCACGAAGCATAAAATAAATTGAAAGACTGAAAATAGTATGCTTTGGTCTGTATGCAGACTCCATAGTTCCTTCTCTGGATTTAGATGGTATCTTCTATCATAAATCCTTTAGAATTCTCTTTGATCATTGTACTGATGAGAAGAGTTAAGTCAATCATACTTGATTACACAGTGTTCACTCGGCATCAGTTCATATTAAGTCTTTTCAGGTTTTTCTGAAGTCTGTTCATGATTTCTTACAGAACAAACATACTCCATCATATGCATCAAGACAGTTTTTAAAGAGAGAAATCTAAGCTATGAGAAAACAGGCACACTAATGTCCTGCTGATGGAACTGTGAACTGGTTCAGCCATTCTAGAGCAATTTGGGATTCTGCCTCAATAGCTATTAAATTGTCCTTTACCCTAGATCCAGTGATGGTGGTCTATTCTAAAGAAATCAAAGAAGAAAAAGACTCATATGTAAACAATATAGCAGATGTTTTTGTAGTTGCAAAGAATTGCAAATTAAGGGGTGCCCATCAATTGAGGAATGGTTGAGTAACTTCTGATACATGAATGTGATGGAATATATATATACTATAGAAAATGATGAAGGAATATTTCAGAGAAATTTAAGAAAACTTGTATTAAATGAAGCAAAAATGAACAGAACTAGGATAATTATACAATTATAACAATATTGTAAAGATGACAACTTTGAAGGTTTTAGGAACTTTGATCCATACAATGATCAACCACGATTCTAGAAAACTCCTGATAAAACGTGGGAGGATAGATTCAAAAATAAAGATTAAAACCTACATTTGTTTATTTTTGGACATGGCTAAGATCAGAAATTTGTTTTTCTTGATTATGCAGGTTTGCCACAGATTTTGTTTTTCTTGATTTCTTAGTGGAGGGAAGAGCTGAAAATATAATTTAAAAGATTCAGAAAAAAAAGAACTAGATATGCTCCTAACTTTTTTTTATTATTTGGCATGGAAGATGTTATTTTTGTAAATAATTATTTTCTAAAAGGGAATGGTACATGGTTTTTTCCACTTCAAGGAAAGTAGAATTCTAGGAATTATGGGAAGATGGCAGAATAAGGGAGGAAATTACCTGTTTCTCTCAAATCTCTTGCCCCAACACCTTTCAATAACTTAAAATAATATCTCAAAATGAATTTTACAATGGAAGAAATAATTGTTTCCCAGTTGATAGTCAAAGGATATGAACAGGCAATTTTCAAACAAAGAAATTTTCAAAGAAATGAAAGCTATATATAATCATGAAAAATGTTCCAAAGTATTACTGATTAAAGAAATGCAAATTAAAATGGCTATAAGGTACCACCTCATATCTATCAGATTGGCTAAGATGACAAAAAAGGAAAATGACCAATTTTGGAGAGATTGTGGGAGGATTGGGACTTTAATACACTGTTGGTGGAGTTGTGAACTAATCCAACCATTCTAGAGAACAAGATTGCACAATGCCTAAAGAGCAATAAAATGATCATATCCTTTGACCCAGCAATGCTAATACTAGGCTTATATCCAGAAAAAAGTTGTAAAAATGGGAAAGTCCCACATGTTCCAAAATCTTCATAGTAGTTCTTTTTGTGGCAAAGAATTGGAAATTAAGGGGATGCCCATTAATGGGAATGACAAAACAAATTATGATATATGAATGTTATAGAGTACTATTCTATAAGAAACCATGAATAGTCAGACTCTAGAGAAGCATGGAAAGAATTACAAGAATTTATACTGAGTGAAGGGAGCAGAACCAGGAGAACATTGTACCCATTAACACAACATTGTAAGTTGCTCAACTTTGATGGATGCAGCTCCTCCCAGCACTTCAAAAAGCTAGGACAACTTGGGAGAACTATTATGGACAATGCCATCCACATCCAGATGAAAAAACAAAACAAAACAAAACAAAAAAACAAACAAATTATAGAATTTGAATGAATGCTATGTTTACTTTTTAAAATTTTCTCTTATCTTTTTCCTTCCTATCCTAAGGTTTTCTTTCTTTTCCTTTAGTCCTAATTCCAAATGTGGAAAAGGATTAATATGTAAATATGTTAAACACAAAAGTCATGTACAATGTTCACTA
Organism: Macrotis lagotis; assembly: GCF_037893015.1. Classification (NCBI taxonomy): domain Eukaryota; kingdom Metazoa; phylum Chordata; class Mammalia; order Peramelemorphia; family Peramelidae; genus Macrotis; species Macrotis lagotis. The sequence goes on along the minus strand of NC_133665.1, from coordinate 57,730,139 downwards.
GAGGGAAGAAGGGTGGGAAGGGAAGGTGACAGAAAATTATTTAATAAATATGCATGTGGATGAATGTTGAAAAACTTTCATAACATGCAATTGGAAAAATAAAATAAAGTATCAATTAAAAAATAATTGTTGTTGATGCCTGTTTATTTTCCTCAAAGAGGACCAAAATGACACCATGATTTTGGGGGTCAAGGTACAGTGTTTCCAGCTAATCATACATTTGTGGTTGGGCACAAAGAGTTCATTTGAACATTTGCATTGGCAAAGTCTCTAGAATTATACATGTCATATTTTTTTTTGAGCTACTGTGATTTTGCTTTGGTTATAGAACACAGCATCTTCTTTGATGCCAGTATGCCATGTGGGGGTAGTTCTGAGGTAGTATCTCTGGTATCCCACAATGGATACTAAAGTCCTAAAGAAAGATCTTGAATTGCTTCTAATGTCCTCTGTGTGAATTCTCTGTAAAATAGTCTTCAAGTAAAAATATGTTTGAGCATTCAGAATATATGACCAGCTCATTGGAGTTGCCCTCTGCAGTTCAAGAGGGGGCCTCAGTAGTTCCTCTGAGGGTGGTGGCAGAAGGGCAGGGGTCCTGCTGGGTGTGGTCACTCACAGGAAAACAAAGTCCCTGGTTTTGGTTTGAGGATGGAAGGACAAAAATGACACCAGGGTCTGGTGGTGCTTTTCCAGGACCATGGGGAATGAAAGCTTTTGTGGTGGCATCAGTGTGGGAACCCTGGTTGAGGCTCAGAGATGGGGAGGAGGACTTGAGGTTATTCATAAACCAAGGTGAAAGCTGGTCTTGGTTCATTGCACACTGGAAGAAGTAAAAAGTCAAAGACCCTCAGAAAGAGCTCTGAAATCAAGAACACAAACAACCTGAAGCTTGAGGCATCCCTCCTCACACCCCAAGAGCATAGCTCCACTCAACAGAATTCAGAGCCTAGAAAAAATGGACTGTTAAAAAATAAACCACAGAGGAAGAACTTGACCATTGATAATTACTTTGGTCATAGAGAAGATTAGGTTCAAGCTCAGAAGACAATGAAATCAAATAAGCTGCTTGTAAAACTTCAAAGAAAAATGCAAAATTGTTACAAGGTCAAAAAGAGTTCTTGGAAGAGCTTAAAAAGGACTTTAAAAATCAAATATGAAGTAGATGAATATCAGAAAAAATAAGTAATGCAAGAAAATTATGAAAAGAAAGTCAACTAATGGATGAATAAGCTGTGGTATATGATTGTATTGGAATTCTACTGTGTTCTAGGAAATGATGGGCAGTTTGATTTTAGAAAAACAGAAAGGCTTGCATGAAATAATGCAGAGTGAAATGATCAAAACCAAGAGAATGTTGTATATAGCAACAGCAATATTGTTCAAGGAGAAACTGTGAATGACTAAGTTATTTTGAATAATATGAACATTCATATCATCTTCTAAGGACTTATGAAGGAAAATGTTATCTACCTCCCAAGAAGGAATTGATACATGGAAGTATGTACTGTATGGTTCCACAGATACATCTATCAAATATTGACCTCTTATGTGAAGCTGGGACATAGGGAGGAAGAAAACTTGGAATTCAAAATGTAAAAACAAAACAAAACTATAAAGATTAAAATATCAAAAAAATTAAGTGGAATTGATATCCTAGAAAAATGAGGGCTTCAGGGAATCAAATTTGTATGGTCATTGCCCTCTATCTCAAGATATAAGCAGGTATATTTTCTGAAATGAATTGGGGACACCAACTTTAAAAGAAGATTCAAACTGAACAGAAAATTCAATCCCTGATCTTGAGAACTGTGGAATAACAATTAGAGAGGTTTCACAATGATTTTGTTTTCTATCTGGGAAGGAGCCTGAACCATGAGTCAGGCACAAAGGCTTTTCAGCATAATAGTTCCAGGCTAAGTTGATTCCTCTGCTGCTTCTTCCCTTAGTCACAGGTTATGATGAATGCTGACCAAACTCAGACCTTGAGGTCCCTGTCCTGAGAACTACACCCCTCAGACTACCTTACCCAATGGGACATGTCACTTCAGGGAGAGGATGCTGAGGGATTAGCATCAGGTTAGCACAGAAAAACTAGAATTTGGAAGAGAATTAGTTGTCTCAGTTCCTGGAATGAGTACTTGATCTATAGACCCTCTGGGCCCTTCTGGCCCCTAAGAAGGCAGAGAGGATACTGTGCAGCTTCTCTGCCCCTCAAAGTTCCCTGTGAAGTTTTCCATGATGCTGTGAGTTTGGCCTAAGTGACTTTATTTTTCTCCTGGTGGTAGCTATATAGACTTTTTCAATTATAGTGGTGGGAAGGGAGTCTACTTTGCATTTCTCTTTGGACCATAAAAGCCATTGTGATTGAATGGTGGGTATACAGGTAGGCTACGGGCATATGTGTATTGGGAACACATTTGTCAATGCTGGCTACTTGGTATTTTTGTTCCTCTCTGTCCTCTGCTATGAGCAGAGTGGAGAACCTTGTTTGGAGCCTCAAAAAAAGAACTTTTTCTGAACTTGAATTGACTCCCAACATCAGAATCTGGTATTGCTTTTCAGGATATTCTGCTAGATGATGTGTTAGGGTGTGTAGTGCTAGGGTTGAAAGGAGGGTGCTCAACCTTACCAGTGGGGCTTATCTTGGAAATGCTACACACTTCAAGGATGAGCCAGTGGCATGGTTGCGATGGCATCTGATCTGACTCTGCTTCCTTAAAGTCCTAACTAGAATTTCACCTCCTACAGGAGGTCTGCCCAAACCCATCTTAATTCTAGATCTTTCTTCTTAATTTCATGTCCTATTTGTCCTGTAGATAATTGGCTCTGCATGTTTGTTGAAAGTTTCAGTCTTATACCTCTTGTTGTATTCCCCAGTATTTTATATCATGTGTGGCCCATAGTAGACAATTAATGTTTGTTTATTGATTGATGGGTCAAAATGGTTTATTATGATATAAAAAAAACTCAGCAAAGGAGGATTTGAGCAGATGGATAGAATTCAGTCAGGTGTTGGAATCTCATGTGGTTTTCCTCATTCTCGCCATCTTGAGCTATACTAGGGCAACATGCTGTCCGGTGGTCCGGACACGTAGGAGGTTTGGGCTCAAAGGCACAGCTCTCTGGGGTTTATGTAGGATTTTCGGACAAAGTGCCTGCTTTGGCAGTTGTCACATTGCTGGTGGGGTGAAAGTGTCAGGGAACATGGATCAGCAGCTAAAATAGGTTTTCTAAAAATTAACTCAGAAGGCCAACTCAGATGAGGAAGGTGGAATTCTAGCTGTGCTGTATCAGCAAGCTTGTTGGAGAGTTTCTGCAGCCAGTTCTAACTAGAACTGTGTGTAGTTAAACTTTAACTTTATTCTGCATTGTGTAACTTGTGTCATGCCTGGGAGAGTAGGGTCGTAGGATCTTCTGGCTTTTCTTCCAAAAAATATGAAGAAAGAAATTGCATAATAAAATTTCTCCATTATTTTGTAAGGAACAATCTGTACATCACTAGAAAACCCAATAAGAACCAATCCTGGATTCATCTCACAAATGCATTATTCTTTAATTATAAAGATATAGCAATAATATGATTTTATAAACAAATAATTAGAAAAAACTGTCACCTATCAAGGAACAAACAGACTTTGCAACTGCATTTCAATAGCTAACAAAAAAAATCATGTATTCATTTGTCTTTTTCCACAATTCCCTTAAAAGAATAGCGGTGTGTTCATGGGACCTAAGAGTTATCAAAATAAGTTTCCATAAACAATTAATTTGTATATTGTGATTTATCTCACTTTTAAAGAGTTGAGACAGGGATTCTTTCATTTTTTTCTTTGTATCCTTAGTGCAATGTAATAAATAACAAACTAAATGCTTATTGAATTGAATTATCTCAGGAAACTGTTCATATTTTCACTCATCCCCCCCCCCTTTTAGTCAATCTGAATTTTTATAATTTAATAAATAAAGCACATTTATTTTTGAATCACTGATTCAGCTGAGGAAAGCCACTAGGTTCAAATAATAGATAATAATGCTATTAATGCTGGATTGAACACATGCTTCTTGAGTATATTAAAATAACCCATAGAAATCAAAAACAAAGAGCCAATAAGCAACTTCATCCAGCTCACATTAGTCTAAGGAAGATCTCAGAAGTAGGGGTCTCAGTGAAAAGCATATTACTGGTGTGTCCTCTCCCTGCTTCTGTAATGGAGAGGAGACAAAAAGTTGGTTACTTCTTGTGAATTAGAAGGTATTTGATAGGTTATTATCAAATCTCTCCAAATTAACATTTGGGCTGAAGGCATTCAAAAACCAAAGACAGTCAGCTGGAGAATGACATAGGGCAATGTTATGGCTCATCGAAGAGGAAAAACACTGATAGCTGTCTCTTCCAATATTAGATACTTTAACATCTCATCAATAGAGTAGTTGGCCTGGATGCCACCTCTTCAAAGACTCAGTCCCTAGGCACCAACAAATTCTGTTAGACTACACAATGTAGTCTATAGTAGAAACTTTTATTTTTACGATCCCCAATATAGATCTTAATACCTCCAGCTGTTTCTCTGGGCACATCAAGTTAACAACATTTATGAAGTACCAGGCCCTATACATGCACGGGGGGATATAAACAAAGACCAAAACATTCCAAAAACTTCTGAGAGGGTTAGGAAATGAACAGGAAAGGAGGCCAGTGTCAACTTGATCACTGGTGTCTTCTCTGGTCAAAATCTGCAGCCTTTACCAGATAGTGATCCTGTCTCTTGCAAAAACAATCATTTGGGGCCTCAAATCCCTTTCCATGGACCACACACCTCTTGCACGCACTTCTGTCAGGATTTCTATTACTGTGGAAGTCTTATTGAGATGATACTTCTGATGTTTAAATATGCATATATGTGTCTGTGTGTGTATGTCTGCAGCTGCCCTGATTTCTGGCTTCATTCAATGCTACTTGCTTGAAGCACAGACAAAAAAGCAATGATAATTATCTTGCAGGCACTGTTGGCCTGGAACTACAAGAACTGCTTGTGTTTATTTGCTCATTGATTCATCCATAGTCCTAACTCCTTAAAATCTTCATTATGATGCTGCTGCTGCCTCAAGATTTTATCTGCACTGACTCCTACTACTCTGGTACCTGGGGTTACAGGTATATACATTCATACTGTCCCTCACCATCCCTTAGGAAGTGAATGGGTCTTGACTAGGGATTGTTTGGCACTGGCTCCTGGTCCAGTGATGCTTACTTTTAAAAAGTTTTCTTAGGCTACTAGGCAATAAACCCTATTTTGTTTTTGTTTTTCAAATAGCAGACTGCCCCAAGTGATGGATAAACCAAAAGAATTAACCACACTGAATATCACTGATGGTTTCTTGAATCCCAACAAGATGATATTTTCTGCCTTCACTTAATGCATTCCAGAGCCTTAATACTGTTCTAATCTGTGACATTGACAGTGGTTTTACTTTGGCTTGCTCTTCCCAGGATTCTGACCACTTCCTTACCTATATGTGGCATGACCATCCTCAAATATCTAGAGGGCAGGGTGTAGGATTGCCCCTTTCTTGTAAGTCTGGGGCTTAGACTAATGGCTCAGATGTAGTATGTAATAAATGTTCATTGATTAATTAGACCTATAAATTTGCAACTATCCTTCATTACCAGTCAATGGAGCTATCTTAGTTGGTAGATAAAGATAAATTTCTGATGAGGAAAACAAAAAGAGAAAGAATAAGAAGGTAAGGTCATTCTAGAATATTTTATTTCAGAGTCTTGTATTAAAGGCATTTAAACTCACCTGCTATAAGGAGTTCTGTTCCTTTTGGCAAAGCCCCAGAGTTTTCATGCTACTTATATTGTTGGGGTTTGTAGTGGAGAATTGAGAGACCAGGTGTAAGGGGAGGGACAAATGGAAATAGCTCATTATTTGAAGGAATTTTGAGAGTCCCAGCCTTAGCCTAGCTCCCAAAGGTGCATTAACCAGCACTAGTTATGTACCAGATTGCTCTTACTCTTTCCAGTCAAGTGGACTTTTTCCTTCTTGCCTTTTTTCTTTCCAGAAATGCTTCTTTGGGCACTGCAGTGTTTTTCTGCAACAAATACTCTGCACATGTTTTAATTCCTCAGATACTGCTTCCTGAGAAACACCTCCAATACCTGATTCCTTTTGCAGGGTCTGTGAGGTCTGGGACCTCTCACCCAAACTCCAGGAATCCCACAAGGTGTTGACACAGGACCAGGTAATCAATGACTACTTGGCAAATATTTGGCTTTTAGGAAATACTTGGTGATAGTGATTCCTTCTCCCAACTTATTTCTTTTAGCCTTGCAATCTGAATTTTTAGTATTCTGCTGAGTTCCTTGCTTTCTGATTTTCATTACATCTCAGGCTTGGGTTCCTTGACTGAGTCAGTAGGATTTGGGGGATCTTAGGGGTATGAAATTGCATGATAGATTCTTGGTGGTGAGGAAGGATATTTTTGAAAGAGATGACTTCCTGGGGATTCTATTGTTTTTTTGAATTTTACAATTCCCCCCCCCCCCATCTCACTTCCCCCCCCCCCCCCACAGAAGGCAGTCTGATACTCTTTACACTATTTCCATGCTATACATTGATCAAAATTGAATATGTTGAGAGAGAAATAACATCCTTGAGGAAAAAATTAACTACTCTTATAAGAGATAGCAAAATTACATAATAAGATACCCATTTTTAAAAAAATTAAAGGTAATAGTCTTTGTTTAAACTCCACAATTTTTTTCTTTGGATACAGATGGTATTCTCCATCACAGATACCCTAAAATTGTCCCTGATTGTTGCACTGATGAAATGAGGAAGTTCATTAAGATTGATCATCCACCCCATGTTGCTATTAGGGTGTACAATGTTCTTCTGGTTCTGTTCATCTCACTCAGCATCAGTTCATGCAAATTCTTCCTGGCTTCTCTGAATTCCCATCCCTCCTGGTTTCTAATAGAACAATAGTATTCCATAACACGCATATACCATAATTTGTTCAGACATTGCCCAATTGATGGACATTCACTCAATTTCCAATTCTTTGCCCACCCCAAACAGGGCTGCTATGAATATTTTTGTACAGGTGATGTGATGTTTTTGTCCTGGGGATTCTAAAATATTGGTTTTGAAAAGTAATTTGAAATAATTGTAATCCTTTCATTTTTATAACTGGGGAAACTTCTAATAAGGATAATGACTTGCCAAAGATAATCCAGTTAAATTGTGCTATGACTGGGACTGGACTAGGTGTTCTGTAAAAGAATTTAGTGTTCTTTCTACAGTTAAGTTTGACAATTTTAGGGAGTGAAACTTGACAGTAGTACAGTACAAATTTACAACAGGGAAAAGGAAAAGAACTGGGAGAATGAAAAGCTTGCAGATTAATATTTTCCTTTTCCCTCCTCCTAGTAAAAGTGATTTTACAAGGAAACTATAGTCTAGGATAGGCTTCCCCCTCTAGGCATTTTCTGCCACTTACTTTGTGGAGACTGCCACATCTATTCCTCTTTTGCATGGTACTTTACTTTCACAACAATACTGTTCATTGTAGGTATCAAAGAGGATACTACCTCATGGAAAGGCTTCTCCCCAACCATGTTCCTGATTATGTCATGTAGCTCATCCCTGATGTGGAGCCTCTCTTGACTTTTTCCTACATTTGTTTGGAAATTTCTTCCCTATATCTCTAACTCCTCCAGGAGCTAAGTGCCCCCATCAGATCAGAATCCTTATTCCCCAGACCTCATATCCCTTCATTTACCATCTCTCTTCACTCAGTGAGGGGGTGGCAGGTGAATCAGAGCTGAGCATCACCTCTAATTGAGAATGGTTGAGCACCAGGTATATGCACTCAACCCTTTCCAATCAGAGATGGGGCTCAGTTTCACCTCACTTGCCACCCCTTTTACTGCACGGCCCTGTAAGATCTCCTTCCTTCCCCCTTTTCAATCTTTCCTCCTTCCTCCTCATTCACTAACCTGTAGGAGCTTTTCTTTCTGAGGCTACAAAGGTCCCCTTCCCTTCATTTTGCATCACTTACTCCTCTCTATTGTCTTGTTCCATTCCCCCATTTCATGTACCTTCCCATGTTTTAATATAGACCCACAAAAAAGGGGGTGGGATGTCTCTAGTTTTTGTCCCCAACTTCTTCACTGCTGCCTCTATCAGATGTCCACTTTCACCCATTTCCTTGTCTATGTTTAGGAAGAAGTCTCTAACTGGTCTTTCTGCCATCAGACTGTTGCCATAATGTCCTTGCCTGCTGCATTTATTCACTCTGTTGTCCGTGGTGTTTGAGAGGTGAGTCATCTCTTCAGTTCTGATTTTCTTTCTAAAAATGTTTCAAACTCTTTTTTACTACTAAATCTGTCTTTTCTGATATGGTGAAGCTCAGATTTGCGGGATAGGTTCCCCAGGACTGGATCCAGAGCTTCATTGCTCTTCTGAACACATTCCATTCCCATTTTTTTAAACTGGGTACAGAATAGTCTTGTATTATTGGCATGACCTTTCCTTTACACTTGAAGGCCTTTCTCCCATTGGCTCCCAGAACTTGTTTCTGAATTGGACTGTTCAATTTTACAATATGCGTTTTGGAATTAGGCAGCCTTAGTTTTTTTCTGAAAGCAGTCCATGAATACTTTCATTTTTTACATTTAGAAATTCCAGAAATTTCTTCTATAAATTCCATCATTATGTTGTTAATGTTTTTTTGTACTGTTATGTTCTTTTTGAAGGCTTCTAATCCTTGGGGTGTCTCTGTATATCCTGTCTTAGAGCTCAGTATATTTTTCTTGTGTAGTGGGTATATTTTCTTTTGATATTTTTTTTTTTGCATCTGTTCTACTAGGCTGTTCTTCACTTCTGTGTATTTGCATTCTCTATCTCTTGTTCTATTGTCTCTTTCTCTTCCCCTTCCCCCCATCCCACTTTCCCCTATCACTTACTTTTTTTTTTTTTTTTTTTAGATTTTTGCAAGGTGAATGGGGTTAAATGGCTTGCCCAAGGCCACACAGCTAGGTCTGAGACCAGATTTGAACCCAGGTACTCCTGACTTCAAGGCTGGTGCTTTATCCACTACGCCACCTAGCCGCCCCTATCACTTACTTTTTGACTGTGGTTTCCTTTGGGGCTGGATCTCAAAGCATCTCAGCCTTCTCCCACTGAGCAATCATGGTTCAACAACTTGCTCCTACTGACTTTTAGGTGGTCAGAACTGTCACCAGATGGATGATGTATTCTTTCTTTCAAACTTGGTGGAATGCTGCTCTCCCCGCCCCCCCCCCCCCCACCTGTCCTGGTAATATGTCTCATTTTCTCTACGTTCAGTTCTCTTGTCTGGCACAGGTAGTTCAGGCCTTTACCATGCTGGTGCTTCCAGGTTGCTGCCCTGGCAGGCTTTAGCTCATGCAGGGCCATGGTCAAATTGATTGACAAGGTCCCAATTGACTTCTGCAGCCAGGAGCCAGAGTTTTTAAGGCACTGGAAAGAGAAAGTTATGAGGGTTTTACTCACATCCTGTAAATTTGGTTAAAAATGACAAAAATGGCAATAGTCAACATTGGAGGAACTGTAGGAAGATAGCATACTAATACATTGGTGGTGGAGTTGGGAAATGATTCAACCATCTTGGAAAGCCATTCAGAACGAGGTCAACAAAATAACTAAAATATCCTAGTATCAGAGACACTATTACTAGGATTATATCCCCAAGGAAGTCACTTTTTGTGGTAGCTAAAAATTGGAAGCAAAGTAGATACCCATGAGTTTAGGAATGACTATGAACAAACTGTGGTACATAATGAAATGGAATACTACTGTGCTGTAAGAAATGATATATTTTTTTTTTCAGTTGGTCAACAAATATTTATTAAGTACCTACTAGGTAAAAGGTCCTAAGCAATAGGAAATATAAAATTAAAGACAGTCCCTGCCCAGGAGGAGGTCATAATATAACGGGTGGGGGAGACAACATGCAAATAACCATGTACAAATATGCTACAGACAAGATTAATTGAAAACAGATCCATCTTTCTTCCAAGAGGGCCCCCCACCAACTATTTGTTTTTCAAGGCTTGAAAAGCATGGCTCTCTTTAACAAACCAAATGGATCTGTCACAAATCTGTTACACTTAGTGGATTCTATCTGAAGACTCCATTATTTCACTTGGTATCCAACTGTTCAAAAAAAATGAACTTCTGGGGTGGCTAGGTGGCATAGTGGATAAAGCACTGGCCCTGGAGTCAGGAGCACCTGGGTTCAAATCCGGTCTCAGACACCCAATAATTCCTAGTTGTGTGGCCCTGGGCAAGCCACCCAACCCCATTTGCCCTGCAACTCCCCAAAAAAAACAACTAAAAAAATGAACTTCAGTTCTATTACTGGTAGCACCTCAATTTACCAATAAATCCCTGGAAGCAATTAAGTAAGCAATAGGGATGAGTTTTTGGTTTATAAGGTGTTATCTGGATGTCACTAAAATTACTTGTTCAGTTTTTTAAATGGGCAAAGACACTGGAGTGGTTTGTCATTACCTTCTCCAGTCCATTTCACAGATGAAGAATCTGAGGCAAATAGGGTTAAATGATGTGTCCAGGGTTAAACAACTAATAAGTGTCTGAGGCCCCATTTGAACCCAGGAAGAGGGGGCAGCTGGGTGGCACAGTGGATAGAGCACCAGCCCTGGAGTCAGGAGTACCTGAGTTCAAATCCACCCTCAGACACTTAATATTTTTACCTAGCTGTGTGGCCTTGGGCAAGCCACCCAACCCCATTGCCTTGCAAAAACCTAAAAAAAAAAAATGCAGCAAAAAAACAAACAACTCAGGAAGAGAGGTCTTCTTGCCTCCAGGTCAGATACTCTGACACAATGGAGTAGATCATATCAACCCCAAGTGGATGGTCCTACAGAAATGCTTTATCACAGGTTGGTCAACCCTAAAAAAAAAATAGGCTATTTTTCAGATTTCAATGACTTTGAAAAAAATTAAGGCAAAACAAAGACAGACAAAATAAAGCAAATAGATAGGCAGACACTTTAATGGGGGTGGTTTTTTGTTTACAAATGAAATTTTTAGGAGAATCAGGCAATGCTGCCGGCATTAGATGCAATCCTGGGCCACAAGTCAGCACACTCCTTGGCAACAGGTCCTGTGATGGCTGAACCTTTCATCTCTCCTTTTTTGTTTACTATGACCCCTGCATTGTCCTCAAAATATAAGAACACACCATCTTTTCTCCGATATGACTTTCGTTGCCGTATTACCACTGCTGGATGGACCTTCTTCTGGAGTTCTGGTTTTCCCTTTTTGACTGTGGCCATTACCATGTCACCCACACCAGCTGCAGGTAGCCTGTTCAATCTTCCCTTAATCCCCTTCACAGAGATGATGTACAGGTTCTTGGCACCTGTATTATCAGCACAATTGATGCCAGCTCCAACTGGGAGACCCAAGGAAATTCGGAACTTGCTCCAGAAGACCCACCACGTCCTTGCTTAAACATCTTGGCTCCCAGAAAGTGCGAAAGAGAGAAAGAAATGATATATGTTGAGCAACCAGACTTTAGAGAAACATGGAAAGATTTGCATGAACTGATGCTGAATGAAGAGCGTGGAACCAAGAGAACATAGTACACATTAACAACATTGAGAGATAATCGATTATGATACATGCAGCTCCTCTTGGTTGTTCAGAGATCTAGGACAATCCTGGGAACCCTATTATGGAAAATTCCATTCATATCCAGAAAAAACTATGTAGAACAAAGCATACAATTTTCACTTTTTAAATTTTCTTTTGTTTTTCCTTTTATGATCCTCCCCCTGTTCTAATTCCTCTTTCACAACATGAGTAAGATGTAGATATGTTAAAAAGGATCATACATGTGCAACTTTTACCAGATTGTTTGCTCCCATGGGGAGTAGGGAGGAAAGGGAGGCTGATAGAAAAATGTGGAATAAATAAACTTGCCATTGGATGAATGTTGAAAACTACCTTTACATGAAATTGGAAAAAAAATATAGAAATGATGGAGAAGCATAGAAAGTTTATAAGAGTTGATGCAGAGTGAATCAGGAGAACCAAGAAAACAACATACATAATAACTACAAGGTCAACAGAAATTTATTCTAATTATATACCCCCAAATCAAAAGTATAAGCAACAAAATTAATATAAAGTGGAACTCAAATGAAAAGACAGAAGAAGATAGCTGCAATCTATCCTCTGGGATATGTGTATGTATGTTCCACAGATGTTACACATTGCACATATTTTTGGACTTTCTCAATGTATCAATTAGTTATACTGCTTTTTTTTACTTTCTAAAAAATGCCAACAACATGCTATTTAAGATAAAGGATTTTTTTTGGGGAAGGGAAGGGGGGAGAGATACTTGGGATACAATGGTGATGTTAGAAATAGAAAGTATCAATAAAAAGTTTTTTAAAAACCTTGTTTTTTTCTTCTACCTCTTTATGGTCTGAAATTTCAATCCCTGTGGATGTGATAAAATTGGGGAGTGGAAGAAACTCCACTACATTTTCTTTTTATTGCTTTGTTCACCCTGTACATTTGCTATTTTGTTGATTTAATTTTTTGTCTTCTTTTTTTAATTGGCTAAAAGGGGAATCAATTTTTATTAATCTTTTCAAAGAATTTTTGTTTTTACTTATCATTTCTGATTGGTTCCTAGTTAATCTATTTTTCTTCTAATTTCTAACATTTCCTTTTTTGTGCTTATTCTAAGTATGTTTATTTGTAGGCTTTCTAATTTAAAAATGCACATTTAGTTCATAAATTCTTTTTAAAAAATTTTGTTAATTGTAAGGATGAAATATTCTCCCTAAGGACTTGTATCATCATTATTGTGTTTTTTCACAAAATTGTTAATATTAAAATTTTTTTCTTTGAGCTCATTTTTTAACATTTCATTGTTGTTTCCTTGTGTCTGTGTCTCACTTCCTTTTGACATCATGAAGAAATCAGTGTAACACGAAGATCATCAAAATGGTAATCCCTTCCTTTTGCTACATGACCAGTCTGCCTAATTTTTCAATAATACATTTCATTGATGATATCCTTTACTGTCAAGAGTTACTAAAATAATAGGAAGATTATTTGTTGCTCATGTTTGAGCTGTGTCAATGATTAAAATTTATTTTTACAAATATAAATTAATTTACAAATTTAGACCTATATAATCCAAACTATCAAGGAGATACAGAAATTCTTAGAGCTAAAGAAATTTATTTGGAGCAGTAAAAGGTCTATCATCTCAAAGGAAACAGCAGAAAAAGGGGAAAGAATGAAGGAATGGAAGCACTTCCAGAACTCCAGTTTTACTATAGAACAATAATCATCAAAACTATTTGGTACAGGTTAAAAAATGGATAAGAAGACCATCGGAACAAACAAGATAAAGGAAAAGTTTCTAATTGAACTTGATTGTAACTGGCTCACAGTGCCCTGATAGGCCCCAAGAACACAAATCTATGAGATCATTCATTTGGAGCTCTGAGGTCATCAAAGTCACAACCTCACCCTTACTGGTGGTGACAAGTCGCTTTTTATTCCTGGGCAACTCTAGGATTGTAAAATTTGAAGCTTCACTACGTTAATAATCATTAAAGAAGTCCAGCCATTGTCCCCCCTTCCCAATCTAAGCTGCTCTTCCTCTTAATTCCGGGCTCCATTAAAAATAGCAATAGGTTACTGCTGCCCAGAGGAATCACGAGATTCATATGGAAAGGAATGAATAAATAAGGAGAAATAAAGGGCGGGTGAGGGAAGGGGGCCCTGCCTGGCAGCTGGGTGATGTCCGAGCAGCCTGCCCGCAGAGCCGGCCTCAGCCACCCACCGGCACCGGCCCGTCATCCTGGTCAGCCAGCCCGGGTTTTGCCATCCATCAGGCGTGGGCAATAGTGCCCGCGGGCCAGGACTGGGGCGTGGGGTGCTAATCTCGCTCTCTGCACCCTTTGACACCCCGGCTATGCCATTTCTGGAGGTCGCCACGTGAGCCGGAGTGGTGGTCCCCAAAGCATCCGGACACCCGGCGGGCGGCAGGACGGCCTCCCGGGTGGGCCGGGGCCGAGGGGCCAGCCGTCAGCCGCCGCCGCCTCTCCTCCTCCTCCTCCTCCTCGCAGCCCTTCCCCCGCCATGACGTCACCACCCAGTTTCCCGGCGCCAAACTCCATCCTGGGATTTCTAGGCTTCATCCCCGCCGCCATCTTCCCTGTGGGCAAAGGAGGTAAGGAGGCTGAGGGCCAGGTTGGGAAAGGACAAGCCAGGGAGGGGCCCGGACGCGTAGGCTTGAGGAGCCATTCTCCGTTACACACTCCACAGTCCCGCCGGCGGGAGGGTTCGACGAGCCGGAGCGCGTCGTGGCAAATGGCTTTTTGGACTACGATTCCCAGAGGCCTCCGGGGCCGAGGGAAGGGCCATTGTTCCGGACTACATTTCCCAGTGTTCAAGGCGGCGACGTTCTCGAGAGAGCGAAGGCAAGGCTTCCTTTCTCTGCGGGACGCTGAGCCTCGAGCTCCCTCGCCCATCCAAGCCCGAGGGCGGCCGCGCCTCCTCGGCGCCGCTGCAGGCCGCACCCGGGGCCCCACAGCGGGGTGGGCGCTTGTCTCTCTTTCGGAGTCACGTGCTCCGCCACCCGGTCTCTATAGCAACCGCTTGACAGCGGTCCGTCGGCCTCCATCACCCCGGAAAGGGCGGAAACCCGGCCCGGAGGTTCCGGGAAATGTAATCTGGAAGTCGAGGTGCGAACGGGGTCGGCCGGAGGGCGGAGGGGCGGGGTTGGGCGCCGAAGCGGAGCCCCTGCGCCCCTCGGGAACAGGCCGAGGCCCGTGCCTGGCGCTGCGGAGCCCGGGGGGCCCGAGGCCGGGCTGCTGGGGAGACCCAGCCAGGTGTGGCTGCGGGGGGAGAGAGAGCGGGCGTTCCTGGGGGGCGGGGAAGGCGCCGTCTGGGCCAATGCGCATGCTCCGGAGCAGGCCTCGCCCTCCCGCCGCTAGGGGGCGCGCAAACGCCAAATGTCCCAAATTGTTTAGGCATTCCTTGATGAACTAGTTTTTCTTGGCGTCACATTCCACATTCAAGGAATGCTCCCTTTGTGGGACCCTCCTTAACTCGCCTGAGGCCTCTGCCCATTTAATAACAGTATGAATGAGGAATAACGCCGTTGTTGATTTTGGTTTCTTTTGCCCCAAAGGTGTCCTTGAAGAGCCACCCAAGGGGAGCATCCCCGAGCCCCAAGCCTCTTGTTTTGTTTTTCTTCTCGGCTCGAGCAAGCTCCGATGGCGGTGGAGTCTAGAGAGGCGGCAGCCCTGGATCCCCAGAATCCCACGGTGAAAGAGAGACTTCAGGGAGCAAACATGGAAGACGAGGAGGATTACCTCTGGGGGGGGAAAGGCGAGCAGAAGAGGAGCAGCCCCTCCACCCGGGAGATGTTCCGCCTGCGCTTCAGGCAGTTCGGCTACTATGACACCCCCGGACCCCGAGAGGCCCTGAGCAAACTCTGGGAACTTTGCCATCAGTGGCTGAGGCCGGAGATACACACCAAGGAGCAGATCCTAGAGCTGCTGGTCCTAGAACAGTTCCTGACCATTCTGCCGGAGGACCTGCGCACCTGGGTGAGGGATCAGCACCCAGAGAGCGGAGAAGAGGTGGTCATTGTGTTGGAAGATCTGGAGAGAGAGCTTCTTGAACCAGGACAACAGGTGCGAAGGGGCAAGTGTGATTTATTATGAGAAAAGAGGCTTTTTTGATCTCTTTGAGAGCAGGCTTTAGTTATTATTATTATTATTATTATTTTTTTTTTGTTCTGCCTTTGTATTCCCATCACAATACCTTGCACATGATGGACCCTTAATAAATATTGGTTGACTTGATTTGTTGACTAAGGGAATAAGCTACAGGCTTTACTGTGATTGACTAGGACCCTTAGCCCACACATCGGTCTCTCCTTTACCTCTTACCTGCTCAACTACTCTTGAAGATATGCAAGAATTCCCTGCTAATTGAAAGGGGCTATAGAGAACATGTTTGTAGAATCATTCAACAAATATTTTTTTGAGTGCCTCCTATAGTTAAATCAGTGTTAATCAATGTGAAGGCTATAAGAAGACATAATCCTTGCTTCCTCTGATTTCATTTAAAAATTGACAAAACTATATTAGCTACAGTTCAAGAAACACAAAATAAATAGTAAATTTTAAACAAGAAAATAAACAGTTCATTAAACACAAAACATAGTAAATATTAAACAAGAAAGTAAACAATAAAGTGCCTTTGTATTGTAAATCTCCTTGAATATTAACAATATAGTTGCAGTAATTAGGTAGTAACTCTAATAAACACATAGGAGGCAGCCAGGTGGCACAGTGGATCCCTGGATTTGGAGTCAGGAAGGTTTTGTTGTTGTTGTTGATTCCTTTCAGTTTTATCGGACTCTTAGGGACCCTGAGTTATGTTTTTGGAAGGAGATGGTCCTTGAACTGCGAACAGGAAAAAAGATAGGAAGAATTTCAAGAGAGAGGTACAGGGAAGTTAGTGGATTTTAGGTGTGAGCACTGACAATAGTAGGCTTCTAACATAAGACTAGGTGGTAGGGACCTATGGAAGCTTTTTTTATGTAAGATAATAAAATGCATTGTTAAGATTCATTGGACAGTGATTGGAGTAGGCTCTTTGGAGACTGGTCAAGAGTCACTAGTGTAGAGGTAGAGAGAGCCCTGCACCATCAAAATGTAAATGAAAGGAGGGGATGGTTATGAACAAGATTTCAGAGATAGGATCTACAGGATCTGTGTCTCTTCCTTCTTCTTTGTTGACCACATCCAAAGATCATGGCCATGATTTTCAGCTGCATGTCAGGGAAAATATTGGTTTCTTAGTAGAAATGGAAGGGATTGGGGGTGAGAAGAATTTATTTGTTTAGTTGGAGACTGTTAAGCTTGAGATGCCCCAGGTCATTCATTGGAAACATCTAGGAAGTAATTTCAATCCAGGGGAGAGGTTAAAGACACCAGTATAGTAATCCTTGGAGAACCAATTCAAATATGTAGGGAATAGATGACTAGTTCTGGATGAAAGATTCCTATAGGGAAACAGTTTGAGATGAGACTAGAAGGGGAACAGGATCTAATAAAATAGGCTAAGGAATTTGAACTTTTTCAGTATTATTAAAGGAGACAGTGAAGTGTGGATTATTTTAGTTTTTGAGCAAGAGCTTGTAGTTTTTACTAAGTTTATTCTGTGGTTTATTGACTGATTTTGTTAAGACTAGAGGTGAAACCGTTATCTTATTATGTAATTTTACTATCTCTTATATTTTATTTTTTTTTCTCTTAAGGATATGACTTCTTTTTCATTACATTTAACTTAGATTAATGTATACCCAGGAAACAATGTAAAGACTAACAGACTGCCTTCTGTAAGGGGGGGAGGGAAGGGAGATTAGGGGGAAAATTGTAAAATTCAAAATAAAGAAATAAATAAAGAAATAAAGAAGACTAGAGATAGGGAGACTTTTTCTTCTTTGTGTGAAGAACTATGCAAAGCTATATGTATAGAAAGACAAAATCAACTGGACTTGTTGAGTGAATAGATGAGATGTTAGGAAGAAATAAAGGATGACTGAGTGTTTTGACCTGCCAAATTAAGAGATGAGTGAAGGGCAAAGAACTGAATAAACTTACTTATAAGCATATAGAACCACTGAAGAACATAGGAATGGTCAGAAAGATAGGAGAACAAGGATAGTGTGGTGTTATGGAAACCAAGGAGAAGGGGCTCAAATGTGATACTGAAAAGGTAGACTGAAAATAAGCATGGAGTGGGAGGGAGACTGATAAGAGTGTAATATGTGTTGAGAATTTGGATTGGGAGGACCATGGCTTGAGTCATGTGTTTTCTTCTTACTAGAGCAAGCCTTTTAGCTACTCTGTCCTCAGTTTTTTAACCCTGTAGAACGAAAGGGTTAGACTAGTTAACTTTTAAGATTTCTTTCAACTCTTAATCTGTTATCTTCTATCACAATAACAAAGGAGGTAATCAAATTTTCCAACTTTTTCAGCTAACATATACTGTACTTAAAATCCCCCCTTACATTCTATACTTAGGTTTTGTGCTTAATAACTGTCCTTTTGTGAATAATCTATATCTTATTGTTTTCTCTCTCATGGAGGAGGTTGGGGAGGGAACATGAATAGAATTTGGAACTTAAAGCTTTAAAACAAAAGTTAAAAATGTTTTTAACATGTAATTGGAGAAAAATGAAATATATTAAAAAAAGAAAAATTGTTTCGCTATAACATGTTTCTCATAATTTCTAAAATTTAAAGTAACATGGATGTGGTAGATCTACAAATGATTAAAAGGAAGCCCACAATTTTTTTTAATTGGTTAAAAGATAACTATTAAGAGGAGTTTGAAATTTTCTTGAACTTAATAAATAAATACCAAATTGTTCAGGGTTCAGATAGCCACATCATAACATTAAGATAAATTTCATGAGAATTCCTGTCTATCCGTAACAGAATTTTCCTATGGAGTTAATTTTTCATGTGCCAAGTCAGCCATTTTCCTGGAAGGCAGCAGACTATTCATTATTAATAAAAAATGCCTCCTGGATTATTTTATGGTTAATCTTAATATAGCCAATTTGAATTTGACAAAAAAGATTTTGGTTCTTCTTCCCTCTTCTGTATCCCTGAAAGAATGTACTTTTTTTTCCGTATTTTATGTTTTAGCTTGTAAGGTGACTCTTTCACAAAGCCAAACATATCTGTCTCCTTATTTTCAGGTTGCATCCAGTACACAGAGAGAAGCAGGAGCTTGGGAGAAGATGGCACCCTTGAGGGCATCCCAGGAGACCCTGAATGTCCAGCAACAGCCTGTGAATGCTCAGATCAAGTGTGGGTCTCCAGAACCCCAGTTCCTATCAGAAAGAGGTGAGGAGTAAGGAGTGGAGGAAGGGAGAAAAGAGGTGGTGAGGGGAAGAGGGGAATTATATTTAAAATGGGTTAGAGCTCAGTCTGGCTTCTCAGCTTATTGTTTTTAGTGATTGAGAGTTAGTGTGATATACAGGATTTGGTGTCAAAAGATGAAATGCTAGCTTTGCCAATTCTTATCAGTAACGTGGGGGGTTTGGTTAGATGGCTTTTCAGGTCCCTTCTTATTTAAAATCTTTGATTTCTTGAAAGGATTTTAATTTTAAAGATCAGCCATCTCAGGATCTATATAAGTTTAAATGAGAAGGAAGCTATCAAAGACGAGGAAACAGGTCACAAGCTGCTGAAGAATAACGGATGGACTGAAATCACTTGTTCACATAGTGAGGCTTGCCTTGACAAGGAAAAAGATCTGCTTCTTGTGAGAGATGGGATGAAGGAAGTGATAGTAGGGAATGAAGCTGCATGCTATGAGGTGAGATAAAAAGGAGAACTAACTCTTTGAGGAGGCTGATTTCTTCAGTGAAATATTAGACTGGGCTCTCAGCATAGAGGATGGTAGTATTAGTGGTGGGTGGGGGCCAGGGAATAGTGAATTGATTGAGGGGAGTTGTAAAAGAATTATCTTGTTACATTGAGGACCCAGTTGAGATTATATAGCATAAATTCTTTTTGCTATGTTCTTTCATGGGAAGCAATATGTACTTTTCAAATTAACATTTTATTTGTTTTCCAATTATATACAATAGTAGTTTCTACCTATCATTTTCTGTAAGGATTTGAATTTTACAATTTTTCCTCCACCCTCCTTTCCCTCCCCCATCCCCCCCACAGAAGGCAGTCCGATAATCTTTATGTTTTTTCCATGTTATATACATTAATCAAAATTAAATGTGTTAGGAGAGAAATCATATCCTTGAGTAGAAAATAAAATATTAGAGATGGAAAAATTATATAGTACATAAGACACTTTTAAAAGAAAAATTGAAGGTACTAGACTTTGGTTTTCGTTTAAACTCCACAGTTCTTTCTCTGGGTACAGATGGTATTCTCCATCGAAGGTGCTCTAAAATTGTCCCTGATTATTGCATTGATGGAATGAGCAAGTACAATAAAGTTGATCATCACCCCCATGTTGCTGTTAGGGTATACAATGTTCTTCTAGTTCTTAGAGCATAAATTCTTTTAAAAAATTGTATTTTTTTAAGATTTTTAAATTTTTTTCCTATTACATGTTATGAAAGTTTTTCAACATCCATCCACTTTTATATTTATAAAAGACATATTTTTCTACCACCTTTCCTTCTTACTCTCCCCTCAATGGCAAACAGTCTCATAAAAGTTGTACATATAAATTTGTGATTAACATGTTTGCATTTTAGTTTGTTTACAAACTATTTTGTTTATGAGGAATTAGGATTAAGGGAAAAGACAGAAAACCATGGGATAGGAAGGAAAAGTGAAATTTTTAAAAAAGTAAACATAGTATCCATTCAAGATTCTATGGGGGGTTTTTTGTTTGTTTTTTGTATTCCTCTAGATGAGGATGACATTGTCTATAACAGGTCTCCCAGGGTTGTCTTAGATCTCTGAACTGCATCCCAACTCACAGTGTTGTTGTTAATGTTCTTTTGGTTCTGCTTCCTTTGCTCAGCATCAGTTCATATAATTGTTTACATGCTTTTTCTAAAGTCCTACCATTTGTGATTTCTTATAGAGCAATATAACATATATATATATATATATATATATATACCACAAACTTGTTCAGCCATTCCCCAATTGATAGACATCCCCTCAATTTCCAATTCTTTACCACTGCAAATAGAGCTGCTATAAATATTTTTGAACATATGGGAATTTTTTTTTTACTTTATTTTTGTAAAGGACAGAGCTGTCCAACCATACTTTTAAAAGTTTTTATTGAAACAATAGACAATATATTTTGATTTGCCCTTTTAGTGAGAGCTCTGCAGAAGCTTGGCTTTATTTATTAAAGCATTTAATAAACCCACAGGGGGCCACATAAAGTTGTACTGTGGTCTACATTTTGGACAGCCTGGTATAAGGCATAACATTATTATTATTATTATTTTATTTTATTTTTTTTACAAAGCGATGGAATTAAGTGACTTGCCCAAAGTCATACAGTTAGGTAATTATTAAGTGTCTGAGGCTGGATTTGAATTCAGGTCCTCTTGACTCTAGGACTCACTGTATCCATTGTGCCACCTAGCTGCCCAATAACATAAATTTTTAATAGACCTAGTCAACACAATTTCAGTTTTCTCTAATATTATTCAGGAGCACTTGTATAATAAAAGTGAAGGCAAAGGATAATGGGAACAATTTAGGGCTGAACTAGATTAAATAATAGGACAAGGAGACAAAGGGACTTGAAGATGATGTAGAGCTGATGTGGTATTTGCCAAGATAGGTAGGGGAGGAGAATGGTGTTCATCCTTTATTTTCAAAGAGGACCAATGACTTATGGGTGATGTCTTGACTTTTGAGTGAATTGGATTTAAGTGAGACAGAATTGCATAAAGCCATCAGTCTCACTCTCTCTTCCTGAGTCATTGAAGTCCAGTGACTAAATAAAAGTCATGATGACTGGTGAAGGCCCAGATTGCAGTGGAAATCCTTGGCATCTTCAGTGTCTGCTCAAACTCTAAATGTTCCTTAGCTCAGTTACCTTCATGGCTATTGGAACAAATTGTTTTCATGCACCCATTCCATTGGGGGAAGTCTTCATATGCTTGACATCCCCGTACTCACTGATGGATTAGAGGCTAGTTACTTCAACTGGTTTAGTCCCTCTGCCTAGATAGTTTACCAGGGTGTGACCACTGCATATGCTACAGCTTTTTGGAGCTACAGTTGAGAGTTGAGTGAAAGTGGATACCAAAGGTGGATCAACAGCTATTTGCACCTGAGGTACTAGTGAAGGGGTCTTCACACCTGAGGAGCTAATGTTCTGTGAAGTATTAGCTAGTGACAACTTCCCAACAGCTAATGCTAATTAAAGTATTTATCTTCTAGCTTTACTTCTAGATTTATTGACCTTCAGTTAAAGGTGGGAGGAATTAATCTCCAGGAGGCTATTATGATCATTGGACTGAGGAATTCTCTCAACACATCCAATAAATACAATCAGCATTACTGATCTTGAAGACTCAAGGAGAGGCTCCTTCTGTAGTTCCTACAAAGAAGTCCATGTCTCCCCCATTTTTAAAAAACCCTCACTTGATTCTTCCATCCCTGGTAATTACCTCCTATATTTCTTCTGACTTTGAAGCTAAATTCTTCAAAAAGGCATTTTAACAATAAGTTAGTTCACTTTCATGTCATTCTTTTTAACCAGTTACTATTAGACTTTCACCCTTATTATTCCTTTGAAACTGCTCAAAGTTACTAATGTTGCCAATTACAGTGTCCTTTTCTGTGTCTTTATTCTCATTTGACCTCTCTGTAGTCCATGACATTTTTTTTATTAAAGATATTATTTTGAGTTTTACAATTTTCAATCCAATCTTACTTCCCTCCCCACCTCCACCCCCCCCCCCCCACGGAAAGCAATCTGTCAGTCTTTACTTTGTTTCCAT
Organism: Macrotis lagotis; assembly: GCF_037893015.1. Lineage (NCBI taxonomy): Eukaryota > Metazoa > Chordata > Mammalia > Peramelemorphia > Peramelidae > Macrotis > Macrotis lagotis. The sequence continues at coordinate 57,707,552 of NC_133665.1, read as the reverse complement.
GTTGTACATTGATCCAAATTGAGTGTGATGAGAGAGAAATCATATCCTTAAGGAAGAGACAAGAGATCTTAAGAGGTAACAAGATCAGACAATAAAATATCTGCTTTTTTTCTAAATTAAAGGGAATAGTCTTTGAACTTTGTTCAAACTCCACGGCTCTTTATCTGGATACAGATGTTACTCTCCTTTGCAGAGAAGCCAAAATTATTCCCGATTGTTGCACTGATGGAATGAGCGAGTCCTTCGAGGTTGAACATCACTCCCGTGTTGCTGTTAGGGTATACAGTGTTTGTCTGGTTCTGCTCATCTCACTCAAATCCCTCCAGGCTTCCCTGAAATCCCATCCCTCCTGGTTTCTAATAGAACAGTAGTGTTCCATGACATACATATACCACAGTTTGCTAAGCCATTCCCCAATTGAAGGACATTTACTTGATTTCCAATCCTTTGCTACCACAAACAGGGCTGCTATAAATATTTTTGTACAAGTGATATTTTTACCCTTTTTCATCATCTCTTCAGGGTGTAGATCCAGTAGTGGTATTGCTGGGTCAAAAGGTATGCACATTTTTGTTGCCCTTTAGGCCTAGTTCCAAATAGCTCTCCAGAAAGGTTGGATGAGTTCTCAGCTCCACCAACAGTGTAATAGTGTCCCAGATTTCCCACAACCCCTCCAACAATGATCATTGTCCTTTCTGATCATATTGGCCAATGTGAGAGGTGTGAGGTGATACCTCAGAGAAGCTTTAATTTGCCTTTCTCTGATAAGTAATGATTTAGAGCAATTTTTCATAATGACTATGGATTGCTTTGATCTCCTCATCTGTAAATTGCCTTTGCAGTCCATGACATTGTTGAATACTCTCTGTTCCTTCATACTTTTCTCTCTAGATTTTTGAGACACCTACTTTTTTTTCCTACTTTTCTGACTTCCTTCTTAGTCTTCATTGCTGGATTCTCTTTCAGGTTAATATCTCTAAACCATAGGTTCTGTCCTGGGCTTTTTTCTCTTCTTCCTCTATGCTACCTCCCTTGATGATCTGATCAACTTTCATGGATTAAATTATCATCTCTCTGGTGAAGATTTTCAGATCTACCTATCCTTTCCCAAACTTTCTTCTGACCTCCAGTCACTCCTCTCCATCTGTCTTTTAGACATCTCAGACTGTATGTATAGGGGACATCTTAAGCTCATTATGTCCAAAATGGAACTCATTCTCTTTCTCTCTAAACTTTCCCCTACTTTACCTTCCTTAATACTTGTAGACAGCAACAGTATCTTCTGAGTCACTTAGGCTCACATTGTAGGGTTTATTCTCTACTTTTCACTATCTTTCTCCCGTCATCCACTTTCTTGTCAATGCCTTTGTTTCATGTTTGCAACATCTTTCAAATATGACTCCTTCTCTTCTCTACCACTGCCACTACTCTAGTGCAGACCTTCATTACCTCATGCCTGGACTATTGAAATAACCTACTAGTAGGTTTATACCTTACTCCTTCCTGTGGACTCTCTGATATAGTGACACAGCCTCCTGACTCTTTCCGGAACGAGAAAGAAAGAAACAATTCAAGTGACGTTGACATGTTGAACCTAAAATGTTAAAAGCAAAAATTTATGTTTCCTTAAATCTTGTTTTGATTACATACAATAATTAAAATGATCGTGTAATTAGTAATTCTAATGTTTATAGTCTTCACTTTTGAATAAAAATTCTCTGCATTTTAAAAATCATAATTGAGAGGGGCAGAGCCAAGAGGGCGACAAGAAGGGATTGAGTCTTAGGAGCTCTCTGATAAAAACTCATAAACTAAGGACTCTAACTAAACTTTTGAGAGACAGAACCCACAAAGGGACCCAGTGAGGCAGTTCTCCTACTCAAGGTAACCTGGAAAAGAGCAGAAAGGCTCTGCTCCCCGAGGTTGGAGGGGCGGCCCGCCAGAGCCAAAGAACTTCAGCCTCCCGGAGGCAGCCCCAGGGCGCTGGGAGCCGCAGCTCACAGCAGCTGGGGTCTCCTGAGCTGCACCCCGGGGAGCACCAGCACCGGGCACAAAGTGGGGGAACAGCGGGGGACCTCTGCCAGAGTGAGCATGTGAAGCCCAGCTCCCAGGGCACACAGCAAGCAGCTTGATCTTTCCGCAGCCTAGACCGGGAAACAGAAGCAGGGGGAGCCGGTAAGCAGGAACCCTCAGGGCATGATCCCATTGAATTGAAGGAGGGGAGTGAAGAGAGAGAGAGAGACTGCCTAGCTCTGTCCTCTGCCCTTGGAACAGGACTCTGGGGCTCTGACCACATTCAGATCCTGATCCCAGTCTAGGCCCCGCCATAGGACAACAGGGCCCCCCACCTCAGCCCCATGGCAGAGGGGGGCGCTTATGGTCATTCACAGACCAGGAGAGAGGACAGAACCTCACACACTGAGACCCTTGTGGGAGTGTCCCAAAAGCTCAGGAAGCGCCCCAAAAATTAGGCTTAGGCTGGGAAAATGAACAAGCAAAGAAACAAGAGGAAGACCATTGAGAAATATTTTGCAAATGAGCCCAAGAAGGATCAAAATACTCAGTCTGAAGATGAGGAAGCACAAGCTCCTGCATCTGAAGACTCCAAGAAAAACAGAAATTGGGCTCAGTCTATGATAGAGCTCAAAAAAGACTTTGAAAATCAAATGAGGGAGTTGGAAGAAAAACTGGGAAAAGAAAGGAGAGAGATGCAGGAAAAACATGAAAATGAAGTCAGCAGCTTAGTCAAGGAAATCCAAAAAAATGCTGAAGAAAATAGCATGCTAAAAACCAGCTTAGGTCAAATGGATAAAACAGTTCAAAAAGTTATTGAGGAGAAGAATGCTTTAAAAAGCAAAATTGGCCAGAGGGAAAAAGAGATAAGAAAACTCTCTGAGGAGAACAAATCCTTCAGACAAAGAATAGAATTCAGGGAGATTGATGAATTTACTAGAAATCAGGAATCAATACTTCAAAACCAAACAAATGAAAAATTAGAAGAAAATGTGAAATATCTCATTGAAAAAACAACTGATATGGAAAACAGACTTAGGAAAGATAATTTGAAAATTATTGGAATACCTGAAAGTCATGATCAGGAAAAGAGCCTTGACATCATTTTCAAAGAATTACTACAGGAAAATTGCCCTGATATTCTAGAAGCAGAGGGCAAAATAGAAATGGAGAGAATCCACCGATCCCCCCGAGAAAGAGATCCCAAAAAACCAACCCCCAGGAATATTATAGCCAAGTTCCAGAACTCCCAAGTCAAAGAGAAAATATTACAAGCAGCCAGAAGGACACAGTTCAAATATCGTGGAACTGCAGTCAGGATCACACAGGACTTAGCAGCAACTACATTGGAAGCTCGTAGGGCTTGGAATACAATATACCGGAAGGCAAAAGAGCTTAGAATGCAGCCAAGAATGAACTACCCAGCAAGGCTGAATGTCCTCTTGCAGGGAAAAAGAGGGACTTTCAATGAACCAGGGGAATTTCAAAGGTTCCTTTTGGAATGGCCAGAGCTGAACAGAAGGTTTGATCTTCAGATACAGGACTCAGGTGAAGCATGGAGATTGGAGGAGAGGGGGGAAATATGAGGGACTTAATGAGGATGAACTGCATGTATAGAATAATGATACTGATAATATTCATATGAACCATCTCAGTTAATAGAGCAGGTAGAGGGAGCTTTTATAGTTGAAGCACAGGAGAAAGCTGAATTTGAAGATAAAATATGGTGTAAAAATGGAGTCAATAGGAAAAAAAGGGAAATGGAATGGGAGAAAGAAAAAGGAGAGGGGGAATAGTCCAAGATATTTCACATAATAAGATTTTTTTTTATTACAATGAGCTATTGCAGTGATTTGGAAGGGGGGAGGCAAGGGGGAATAAGGGAACCTTTGCTCTTATCAGAGATGGCTAGGAGAGGAAACAGCATATATACTCAATGGGGTATAGACAACTGGAGTAAGAACAGGGGGAAGGGGTGGGGATATGAATAAAGGAGGAGAGGATGGACCATGGGGGGACAGTGGTCAGATATAACACATTTTCTTTTTTACTTCTTGCAAGGGGCTGGGATTGGAAGGCCTGCCCAGGACCATAGGGCCAGGTGGATTCTGGGCCTAAGGGGTGGTATGGGGGCTCAGGGCTTCTTGGCCCCAGGACCAGGGATCTGTCTGCTGCGCCACTCAGCGACTCTACAGCAGAGTCAGAGTGAAAGGAGAGAGAAAATATAGTACATGGTAGTGGAGAAATAAGAAAGGAGGGAGTTGAGATCAGCAATGGCAACGTTGGAAAAATATGGAAGTAACTTTTGTGATGGACTTATCATAAAGAATGTGATCCACCCACGACAGAGTTGATAGTGTTAGAACAGACTAAACCACATTTTTTGTTATTATTATTTGGGGGAGGGTGCAGGGCAAGTGGGCCTGGGTGGCCTGCCTGGGGCCACATAGCAGGGTGATCTTTGGGTGTCTGGGTCCGGATTCGGACCCAGGTGCTCCTGGCTCAAGGGCCAATGCTCTGTCTGCCACCCAGCCACCCCTACTATTATTACTATTTTATTTTATTTTGGGTCTTTTTTTTTCTTCTTTTTGGTTTTTGCAGGGCAGTGGGGTTGGGGTGGCTTGCATGTCACATGGCTGGGTGATTATTGGGTTTACGAGGCTGGATATGGACTTGGGTGCTCATGGCTCCAGGGCTGGTGCTTCATCCATTGCGCCACCTGGCCATACCTACAATTATTACTATTGTTTTTTTAATTTTAATTTTTTTTCTCTCCCCTTTACTTTTTCACCCAAGCAAGTCTATCTGTATTCATGGGGGGAGGGGTATTTTGTTTACTTGTAAACAAGTATATTTTATTAATGTAAAAAAACATTTGTACAAAATGAGAATAAAAAAATAAATTAAAAAAATAAAAATTATAATTGAGTAGAAGCTCACTAGATTATATAATTACAGGATTTTAACCTTTTTTGTGTGATGGACTTTGACTGTGAGCTCTTTCTCTGAATGATGCTCCATAAATACTTAGGATGACAAAGGAAACCAATTACACTGGAACAATTATAATACACCCTTTTTTTTTTAAAGTTCATGGGCCCAGGTTAAGAACCCTTGAAGTAGTCCTGTTCTCCCATTTTACAAATGAGGAATCTGAGATCCGAGGAAGTTAACTGACTTTCCCAAGGTCACCACATAGGTTGTAACACAAATCGTCTTTGAACCTTGGTTCTTTAGGGGTGGCTAGGTGGCGCAGTGGATAGAGCACTGGCCCTGGAGTCAGGAGTACCTGAGTTCAAATGCGGCCTCAGACACTTAATAATTACCTAGCTGTGTGGCCTTGGGCAAGCCACCTAACCCCATCTGCCTTGCAAAAACCTAAAAAAAAACCCCAAAAAACCTTGGTCCTTTGATGCTATAGCTAAGACTTGTTTCACTGCCCCACAATCTCTCCTAGTGACAATTTCCATCTCAGTTAATGATGCCTATAAGAAGCTTGGTTGTTCTCATTATAAAGCTATAACCAATGTCTCACTCTAGACCTGCTAGCAGGATTAATTAATTAATTAAGCAAAGTAAACAAAAGTCAGCTAACAGTCTAGTAGGGCTTGCTTTCAAAGCGTAAGTCTATTAACAGAAACCTACTCCTCATTTCTTCTAGTATTCTTCCTCTTTACAAGTTCTTGCTTGCCTCGATCTTCTTTTTTTTACTATTTCTGGTTCATTCCTCCTGAGAATGGTTAGATGACTTTCTCATGGAGGAAGGGTCTATAGGGTGCCTACTGCTCACAAGAATTCGCTCAGTCAGAAGTAACTTCATCCTCAAAATACTGAATTAGTGCAACTCAAGGGGATTTGAAAGATCCTTTCCTCCATGAGAAAATGGATTTGAGTTTAGCAAGGCAAATTTCTATTCTCCTCTCTACCTTTAGCAAATCTGTTGGAGGAGGACACCATCCTTTCACTTGGAAGGGCCTACCTCCATTGAGGGAGATACTATCAGAACAAATCATTCTTTCCATAGAGCAATATATGTGTTAAGCAGAGATCATAAGCAACTTTCCACCAAATTTTTGCCTGTGATGGTACAGAAAGGAAAAGCTAACATCCTTGAATTTAATATAAGTCTAGAGACCAGAATGAGAGAGATCATAGTCTTAAAAAATCTAGTCTGTCCAGGTCAGGCTACATCTGAATGGAATATTTTGTTTATTTCTGGGTGCCATATTTTAAGAAGGATATTTACAAGCTGGAGCAAGCCTAAAAAAAATGAATAGACTCACAGTCATGCCACAGAAGAAATCAGTCAAAGCAACCTGGAGTGTTTAATCTAGAAAAGAAGAGACTTAAGAGACCATGGCCACTGTCTTCAAATATTTAAAGGCTTCTTATAGGGAAGAGGGATTAGTTTAAATTTTATCAAAGCCCTAGAATATTATGTAACTATAGGCAATGAGTGGAAGTTACAGAAAGGCAAAATTTTTAGGCTAATTATAGGGAAGAAATTCCTAATGATGACTATTGTCTAGCCTTGGGACTCAGAAGAAAGTAAAATAGTTGTTAAAGGAGTACTTTAAGTAGAGATTGGACAAATGTTTATTGGACTTAAATCAGTTTAACAAGTTCAAGCATATTTATATAAGGCCCTGTACTTGAAATAAAACATAGTAACCCCAGCCCTCAAGAAGCTTACATTCTACTGAAAGAATCCAATTTATACCCAGGAATAAAAATAAAAGAAAATTTCAGGAGAGAAGCAGCATTTAGTATTGGGGATATCAGGAAGGATTTAAGTGTTGGAGGTGGACTTGAGGGAAGTTAGGGGGTTCTAGTATATGAAAGGGAAGAGTCGTTTGAGATCTGAAGGACAGCTTGGGCAAAGCCATAGAGAAGGGAGATAGAATGCAGGGATTGCATTATTTCAGAAAGAAATTGTATTAGATGACCATTAGTCTGGTCTTTCCCACATCTTACAGTTTATGTTCTCTGACTTGGAGGGCTATAAACCAAGTGCTGTGGGAGTTCAGAGGAGGCAGAGGTGATCTTCAGGATATTGAATCATGTGAGGCTTCATGAAAGAGTGAGCATTTGAGTTAGAATTTGAATAGTAGGTAAGATGCTAACAAAGATGGGGACTCAAGGAAGCTAAATGGATTTTAGGTGATTGTGATAGGGTGGTCCTTGCTTTAGCCAGTTCAGAACCAAAGCTATCACCTACTTGCTATAGGAGAAGAGTAGCCAGTGCATGTGTGACATTCTGGACATTTCTTCTTACTACATTGTATTAACCACTGAGTTTCTCATAGTGGTAAATAATAAAACAATTTTTTCTCTTATGTACTAAAACCAATGTTGAATAGATTTGCAGTAAGTCAGGCATATACCCTTGACTCCCTTCCCCTCCCCCCTTTTGCCTTAATGTTTTTTTCCAATTATAGATGCATTTAAAAAAATAGATTTCCAAATTCTCTCCCTTCCTCCCTTGCCTCCCCTCTTATTGAGAAGACAAGCAATTAGTTATTCATGTGTAGTCATACAGAACATTTCCATATCAGTCATGTTGTGAAAGAAATATAAGACAAAAAACATGAAGAAAAAAAGTAAAAAAATCTGCATTCAAACTTGTTTTTTTCTCTGGAGGTGGTATTTTTTCGTAGCATTTTTTCATCATAAGTCCTTTGAAATAGTTTGGGCTCATTGTATTGTTGAAAATAGCTAAATCATTCATGGTTGATCATCATATAAAATTACTGTAATTGCAGTACTCTTCTGCTCACTTCACTATGCATCAGTTCGTGTAAATCGTTTCAGCTTTTTCTGGAAGCATACAATTTGTCATTTCATATAGCATAATTGTTTTTCATCCCAAACATATTACACAGTTTGTTCAGTCATTTCCCAATTGATGGACATCCTTTCGATTTTCAATTCTTTGTTTTAGAACTGCTATAATTATTTTTGTACATAAAAGTTCTTTTCCTTTGTATCTCTTTGGGGTGTAAATATACTAATGGGTGAAAGAATATGTACAGTTTGTAGCCCTTTGGGTATAGTTTCAAATTATTCTTCAGAATAGTTGCATTGGTTCATAATTCTACCAACAGTGTATTAGTTTTCTAACATCCTTCAACATTTGTCATTTTCCTTTTTTATTAAATCAATCTGATAGGTATGAAGTGATATCTCATAGATGTTTTAATTTGCATTTCTGTACTCAGTAGGTAATTCAGAACATTTTTCAAATGACTAAATAGCTTTGATTTGTTTTCTGAAAACCTGTTCATATCTCTCCCTTGGGAATGCTTTGTATTCTTATAAGTTTGACTCAGTTCTCTATATAGTTGAGAAATGAAGCCTTTATCAGAGAAACTGCTGTAATACTCTGCCTCCTTACTACCCCCTCCCCCAGATTTTCTGCTTTTGTAAAAATCTTGATTGCTTTGAGTTATTTTTTTTGTAAATCCTTTTTAATTTTATGTAATCAGAACTTTCTGTTTTATTCCATAATGCTCTCTATATCTTGTTTGGTCATAAATTCTTCCCTTATCCATAGATCTGACAACCTGATCCATGCTCTCCTACTTTGCTTATGCTATCACCCTTTCAGTCAAAGTCATGTAATTCATTCTGCTATCTGCTTCCATTTTATGGGTGAGTTTATCGTATTAACATTCATAGTTATCATTACAGGGTATTTCCTTCTGTTCAGCTTTTTAAAAAATTATTCTATTTCTCTCCCCAAGAAAAATAAAGTAAATGAAAATATACTTTGATGTGTATTCTGACTTCATGAGTTCTTTTTCTGGGGATAGATAGCATTTTTATCAGAAATCCTTTGGAGTTGTCTTGGATCTTTGCATTACTGAGAACAGCTTTTCACGGTTAATTGTATTGCAAAATTACTATTATTATATACAACTTTCTCTGGGTTTTACTCATTTCATTTTGTAGCATTTCATGTAAATCTTTCCAGATTTTTCTGAGAGCATCTTTGCTTATCTTTTCTTTTAGCATAGTAATCTTCCATCACAATCATGTCTTACAGCTTATTCAGTCATTCCCCAATTGATAGATCTTTGGACATAGTTCCAAGTTGCTCTTTATACTGGGTGAATTGGTTCACAACTCCATCATTAGTGTCTTAATTTTCCCAGATTACCTCTAACAGTTATCATTTTTTTCCTGCCCTATTAGCCAGTCTCATAGGTGTGAGATAATTCTTTATTTTAATTTACATTTCTTCAATCAATTATGATGGAGAGTATTTATTATATGGCTTTAGATAACTTTGATTTGCTTCATCAGAAAACATTTCTTGATCATTTATCAGTTGGGAGATGGCTCTTATTTTTATAATTTTGATTTATTTATTTGTGAAATGAGGCCTTTATCAGAGAAACTTCAAACTTTTTTTCACAGTTATGATTGATAGCTGTATTTCTTTCTATCATTTCCCCATTCTACTCGTACCCTGTACTTCCTCAAAAGTATTTTAGCTGCTAACTATTGCCTCCCTCAATCTGCCCTTCTATCAACTCCCCTTCCCTCCCATCTATAAAAGATGATTAGAATAGATAGCCTCTGAGAACAAATCCCACTCTAACTATATGATCTTGTAATTTCTCTTATTCTCAATTTCCTATTATGTAAAAATAAAGATAATTGTAATTCCTGCTTATTTGAAGAGTTGTATTAAAGTTGTAATAACTGCAATAGATAATATGCATTACGGGCTGAGGAGATGTCAGTATTCCTTTAAGGAGGTTTCTATTTCTCAGCACATATGACATTTTTTTTTTTCTCTTGATCATTTCAGATTTTGAGACTAGTACCAAGTGGGGCTTTCCAAAGCAAGAACTTCCTGATGAAGTAGATTCAAAGGAAAGGATATCTACAAGATTCCCAGTGAATATTTCTAAGGGAACCAAGATTAGAGAAGTCTATGAATGTGAAGGCACTTTGGAGGAGCAAGAAAGCAAAATGGAGAAAATGGATGGATCCCTTTCCCATGATGGAATTATGTTAGTGACTATCCCTTCTGAAAAAACTCCCTTAGGAGAGAATGGTGATGATTATGATGAAAGTCTGAGTTCAGACTTGGTTATACAATACAGAGGAGAGAAACCCCATATAGCCAATACAAATGACCAGAACTCTAGCCAGAATTCATCTTCTACCATACATCAAAGAGAACAGACTGTCAAGAAACCGTTTGAATGCAGTGAATGTGAGAAAACCTTCAAGCAGAACTCAGAACTTCGAAAACATCAGAAATGTCACATGGGAGTGAAGCCCCACAAATGTACTCAGTGTGGGAAAGCATTTGGCCGGGGTTCTGATCTTAGGAAGCATCAAAGAATTCATACGGGAGAGAAGCCCTATTCATGCAGTGAATGTGGAAAAGCCTTCAGGGGGAGCTCAGATCTGATTCAGCATCAAAGAATTCATACTGGAGATAAACCCTATCACTGTAGGGAATGTGGGAAAGCCTTCAATCAGACCTCTTCCCTCATTCAGCATCAGAGAATTCATACTGGAGAGAAGCCCTATGAGTGTAATGAATGTGGGAGAGCCTTCAATCAAAGCTCAGCCCTTACTCAACATCAGAGAATTCATACTGGAGAGAAGCCCTATTCATGTAAAGAATGTGGGAAACCCTTCAGGCATTGGTCTGGCCTTATGACACATCGAAGAGTACACACCAAACTTTGACCCTATGCACATTCTGAATATGATAGATTTTAAGACAACTTGTAACTTTTGTTAAGTCTTAGAGAAATATCCTGGGATCATAGTCCCCATAAAGTAATTATGAGCTCCTCAATGGCAGGATCTATATTTGTCTTATTGTGTTTGGTTCTTGCCTGAGTGCCCATGTGCCTATGAGAAATAAGGTTTATTTTGTGATAGATTAAGTTAAGTAATGAGTGGAGGAAGCTTTAATTATTTACCTCCTCCCTTTTTAGGAAACTCAAGGAATGTGAAATAAATGGGAATATAATATCTTGAGCTGGAGTTTAGTCACTCCAAGAAACTATGGATTGGACACAGGAAATTTGCTTTGTCCCTCTAACCACTGTCAAGGAATTTCTGTATTTGTTGTCTTTTGTCATTGACATCAGAGTGATGTGGATATTGTCAGTGACTCTTCCCCTACTTCTTCCCCTACCTCCAGTGGCATTTATCTCTGAGGAACAGAACTACATGAGGAGAGAGATGCCAGTATTTTTTTCCCATGGGAATAACTGCAGATAGTCTTATGTCTTTGAAGAGGTCTGACAGTGAAGAGTGGTTATTAGTATGCCAAGAAAGAAAGTAAATAGACACTCTCATATAGTTTCTTATATTTGGCATGTAAGGTATTTGCTATTATTTTTGTAAATAGTTATCTTTTAAGAGGGGAGGGTATATGATTTTTGCTATTTCACAAGTGAAACATATCCCAAGAAAAGGAGGGGGATTGTACCTAAAGGAATTAGGACAGGTTTGGGTGCTCAGCCCCCCTCAGGCTGTATAGTATGGGCAAGTAGGTCCTCCAAGCTGCATTGGGAACAGCTCATTTCTAAAAGGGTCCAAACAAAACTGTTGGACTAGGGAACTGTAGAGTGACAGCTGTAGGATTTCACAAAGATTTTTTCTCCTATTCAAAAAGAAAGGAGTTTGAACCATGTTGAAAGGATCTTCAGTTTAATAAATGGTTCTAATTGTCGGTTATTTGTCCCTCCCTTAGCCATAAGTTATCTTGAAGTTTGACCAAACTCAGGTCTTGAGATCCTTGTCCTGAGGAGCACCCTCTGCTGTTGTTGGGGCATCTCACTTTCTTACTACTTTTTTTAGGGAGAGGGTGATTGAAATATTTTGTTTCTCTCAGGTCAGTGCTGAAAAGCCATGATTTGGAAGAGGAGTCACTGACTCAATTCCTGGAGTGGGTACTTAGTAGAATCACTGGGCTCTTCTGACTAGTGAAATGATAGGAGATGCTGTTTAGCTTCTGGAAGTCCCATTTTTCCATGTTGCTGTGGGTTTGGCTTGAGTTACTTCATTTTTCTCCTCTAGACTTGTCCAACTACAGTTTTAGAAAAGGATTTTACTTTATACCACTTTTTTGATCAGTCAGTGCCCTGAAAACTATTGTTACTGAGGAAGGGAGTGTGGGTACACTATGTGCATAGGTATATTGTATGCACATGTGTATTTTTGCTGACCATTCAGTATTTTTGTTCTTTCCATTGCCTACCAAAAAAGTTTATTTACCCTTATTCCTTAGGGTAGAAATGGAAACCTGATAGTCTTCTGGCATCAGAATCCTTTTGCCATTGATCAGTCCTGCCTGCTACATGTGGGTAAAGTTAAGAAGATGTGGCCCTTGGAATTGGATGGTGGGTGATTTGGTAACTAGTGGAGACCTTCCTCAACCTATGAATTTGCACACACAACCTAGCTCAGTGATGAATGGTTATCATGTTTTATTTTATTTTTTTGGATATCATGTTTGTATTTGCAACTGATAAGTCCTAGATTTGGATTTGGGAGTGAACATTGTAGGGAAATGATCTTATTGTGACTGTGATGGAATGATCAGCAGTTTCTGAATTTAGAAATAATTCTTTTTAGACCAGCTAATCCACGTGATTAGTAACTGTTCAGGATGTGAAAATATCGAGTATAGGACCAAAGGGGAAAAAAAAAAGATTAAAACCCTAAAAGGGTTATGGCCAAATTCTGAGTTGTTATGGAATTAGATGGAGCTACCTTGATGTATTTTGCTGGGGAGGGGATTTGGTGACAATTGGAGTCTACAGTGAGAACTGAGGTATGGGATTTAGGGTTGGAGGGTAGACTGACCTGTCTTTTACTCTTGGATGTAAAATGTCATGAAACATCTTTTAGATACTGGTTAACCAAGTCTTCTTCCAAAGCATGTGATTTTCTCTGAAGAGAACAGGTGAGAAATGAGAGCTTGAGAGCTGTAGGGAATCTGTTTATCTCAGAGAAGTCATGGAATCATTGAAATTAGTGCCACTCCTATTTATCCCTAAGAAAAGGAAGTTTTTACTGACATCAAATGAAAATTTGTCTGCAGAGTCTGCCTTTTGCTTTTGGTTCTGCCTCTGAGGCCAAGCTGATTAAGTCTAATTTTTCTTCCATAGGACAGATCTTTAGACTTGAAGACTATTATCATGTTCCTTCATCTTTTTTTTTTTTTTTTAGTTTTTGCAAGGCAATGGAGTTAAGTGACTTGCCCAAGGCCACACAGCTAGGTAACTATTAAGTGTCTGAGGCCAGATTTGAACTCAGGTACTCCTGACTCCAGGGCTGGTGCTCTATCCACTGTGCCACTTAGCCGCCCCATGTTCCTTTATCTTGATGGGTATCTTCTCTAGTCTTCCTTCAGTCTTGGGTGCCCTCTTCTGGGCATGCCACATTTTGTCTGTCCTTAAAAACTGTGTCTCCTCACTTATTTAGAGGAGATTAGGCTGACAAAACTTCCTCCATTTTCTTTGAAAAAGCTATACTGCCATATATTTACTCCAAATGTGGTCCACTCAAAGTTGAGGGTAGTAGAATCTTTACTCTCTCAAGTGATGCTGATCCTGTCAGTGAAGTTTAGTGTGTAGTATTGGTTTTTTTGACTGTTGTCACAGTGCTGACTCTTATTGAACTTGTGGTCTGCTGGAAACTCCAGATTTTTTTTGTGTGTGTAAATTGATAGTTCCCTGTCCTGTGCTTGAGAAATTGATGATTTTGAACAAAGTGTAGAACTTTACTTTGATTCATATGAAGTTTCATTTTTTTTGACTCAAATCATTATGTTATTTTGTCAAAGGTCTTTTTGTAAACTAAATCTATCAATTAGCTGTTCCTTTGAACTTTGCAACCATCTACAAATTTGACATACTTTTTTTTTTTTGCTTTTTTACAAGTTATTGACAAAATGTTGAAGAATTTAGGATCAAGGACAGATGACTGGGTCAGTCCACTGGAGATCCCATTGGTGACTACTTTTTTGGGTCTGAGCAGATCCACTTAACTGTATTATTACCAAGTCCTTACCTCTTGATCTTGTCCCCAAAGATAATGTGAAAACCTTTGCTAGATGATTTGTTCTAATCTAGCAATTCTAACAAACTGCACCTACATTATTTCCCCGTTCTACCAGTTTAATTACTACCTTCATCAGATTCCATTCTTTTTTTTTTAGGTTTTTTTTTTGCAAGGCAAATGGGGTTAAGTGGCTTGCCCAAGGCCACACAGCTAGGTAAATTTTTAAGTGTCTGAGACCAGATTTGAACCCAAGTACTCCTGACTCCAAGGCCAGTGCTTTATCCACTACGCCACCTAGCTGCTCCTCCATTCTTTATTCTTGTTAAAACTGTGCTGGCTTTTAGTAACTTCTCATTATCGGTGCTTGTGAATTGTCTCTTTAATAGTGTTTTAGGATATTGTTATGAAAAAAAATCAAGCTCTCCTGCTTTTTAGGACTCTGATCTCATCTATTTTTTGAAAATTGGCAACATTTGCTCTTATGATACTCATTTACAATTTTAAAAATAGGTTTCAGGACTAGAGGAAGATGGAGCTTAAGGTAATTCAAAAATCATTGTTTTCATGGAAATTTAGGGTAGGGTTATGGCAAATAAAGTGGGATGGATCAAAATGGTTTGTGATCCAGTGAAGTTTGGTATAGAATGATGTGGTTAGAGAGCTTTCAGTCAGGGCTAGAGTTCCATGGGAGCTGGTTCCCTCACCCCTTCCATCTTAAGTCACACTAGGTTAGCATATTGGGTGATAGCCTAGGCAAAGTAGGGGGATTTAGGTTCTACTCAAAAGCATGGCACCCTGTGTTAGGGACCTGGATTTACATGGGATTTTTAGACAAACTTTCTGTTTGCTCTGGCAGTTATCACATTGCTGATGGGGTGATAAGGGTCAGGGAACATGGACCAGAATCTTAACGTAGGATTTCTAAAAATGAACTCGGAAGGCCAACTCAGGCCTGAGGAAGATGGAATTCTAGCTGTGTTATAGCAACAAATTTGTGGGAGAACTTCTGCAGCCAGTTCTAACTAGAACCGTGTGCAGTTAAGGTTTAACCTTACCCAGCATTATGTAACAATTGACATGCCTGGGATAGTAGGAGTTTGCTGGTCATTCAGTTTTACTCTCCAAAAAAATATGAGGAAAAGAAAGAGCATTAGAAAATTTCTCAGATTTATTGGATATAGGACAGACTGCATATCACCAGAATCCCACTGGATGCTAACAAGAATCAATCCCAGATTTAACTCACACAGACATTTTGTTAAGTATAGAACTACAGGAATAACATGACTTCACAAGCAAATTAGAAGAAAAAATTAATCTTCAAGAAACACCAGTTTGTGTCGCATAAAGTTTTTTCACCTAAGATGAGAAAAGACAGTTTCAATATGATACATAAAAAATTAAGGGAAATTGGACTTCATCCCAAGACTCTTCTGCTAAATTTCATATACTATTTAATACTTTCCTCTAAAAATGGACATTTGGATCCCTATAGCTATTATCAGAATTTCTACAGGAGAAAGCCCTGTTTATGCACACCAACTAGAAACAACTTCAGCAGGTAAATCCATTAAAACCCCCCCAAAACTTTACAGTTATGAATGACTAATTGATAACAATGTAAATTGTACTGGGTTTAACAGATGTGTTAATGAACTATAATTGTCTCAAAGTGTGGGGAGATTACTTTGGGAGGGAACATCAAAATAAACATTATCCTTATGAAACATTAATTGTGTGTCTCTGTATTCATCATATTTGTTTCCTACAGAACTGTTGTTTTTTGTCCTTCATTTTTGTGGAGGATCTTGACATAACAGTACCATAATTTGTTTAGCCATTCCATAATAGGTAGACATATTTTGTTTCCAGTTCTTTGACAGTCAGAAAGTTGTTGTCATTAGATGTACTTTAAGTAACTTAATTGCCAGACACTACAAATATACTTGTTCTCAATGACCCTCATAGCGCAAGACAACATGCAACATTTTATGTACAAACAAGATAGATCAGGATAAATTGGAAGTGATCAACTCAGGGAAGTCACTAGCATTAAGGGGGATTGGGAAAGGCTTCTTTTAGAAAGCGGGAGTTTAGCGATAGCTAACCTTAGAACTTAAAGGTAGCTAAACAAGCCAAGAGGTATAGATGACAAAGGAGAACATTCCAGACATGGGAGACAGCTGCTATAAATATTTTTGGGTATCTGAATTGTTTCTTTTTACTAATAACTTCTTGGGGGTCATAAAAAACAACAGTGAAATCTCAGAGTCAGAGGATATGGACAGTTTAGTCACTTTAATCGCATATTTTCAAATTGATTTCCAGAATGGTTGTAACTTATTCATAGTTTCACCAATGGTGCATTAGTGTGTCTATCATTCCACAGTTCTTCCCTCATTGATTATTCCAATCTTTTGTTGTTATCTTTGCCAGTTTGTTGAGTGTGATATGAAATCTCAGGGTCATTTTGATGGTTCATAGTTTGCTATTCTTGTTCTGAGAATTATTTGTTCTTATTCTTGGTTCACTTTTTTTAGTAGTTTTCAAAACTTTTTGTCCTCTGATCCCTTGCCATGTAAAAATTGAGGACCTCTAAAAGAAATTTTTGTTTGTGTGACTATATATAATTGATATATATTTATATAAATTGATATTATATTTAACTATTAGGAATTTAGATATTTTAGTGTTATTATGAAATAGTTTTGACTTCATAGACCATTTGAAAGAATCTTAGACTCCCAAAGGTCTCTGTTTCATCTTCTGAGGAATTTCTGTTGATTGTCTATATATTTTACATATATAGATCCTTACTGGAGAAATTCATTACAGTTATCACTCCTTCATTAAACTTGCTTATGCAGAACTTTTTTTTTAATTGATAAAGATATGAATCCTTTAAAAACCTGCCTACTTCCAGTCTTGAGATCCCTCTTCTCTTATCACAGTTTTCCAAAGATTGTTAAACAAGTCCTTTCTGTACCCTGGGGTGTAGCTTAAACAGGCTGTGTTTGTCTTTTAGAATTTAGAAATCTTGGGTGGCTAGGTGGTGCAGTGATAATAATTAAGTGTCTGAGGTCAAATTTGAACTCAGGTTCTCCTGACTCCAGGGCTAGTGCTCCATTCACTGCACACCTAGCTGTGTGGCCTTGGGCAAGCCACTAAACCCTTGCAAAAATCTAAAAAAAAAAAATTAGAAATCTCCCAAATGATGAGCTGCCAAATCTCTCAGAAAAGCAGTATAAATACCTTTTAATCCCATCTCCTCACACCTTCCTCCTTTTTTTTTTGTCCCTGCAAAATCTTGGACTCACAGGTTTTATTTGGGGACTTTAGTGTTAATAGCCAGAAGTTTGGAAACTGAATCCTCAGCTTCACCTTCCCTTTGCTTTGCAAATCGGAAATAAAGCAAAAGCAAAACAACCTTCTACCTTCTCCCAAGGTCCCAGTTTCCCATTCTGGGGTCTTTGTCCCAGAGTGGTCACAGGAAGGGGGTTCCACCTTCAGTCCTTGCTGGAAGCTGGATTTTATTTAGATCCCTGCTAAATTTGCAAGTTTGCTGCTGCCTTCCTGACCCTCCCTGCCATGGGGCTTCGGGAGCCAGGGGTTGGATAGAAGCTGTTCATCATAGAGGTGAACAGAGGCCTACGCTTCACCAATTTAAACACTTAAAGGATGTATGCAGGATTCATGCCAGCCCAGGAATCATGTCTGGGAGATCTGTGCACCAGCTCTTCTTATGGGGATCTTTCAGGGATCATAAAATTCCTTCATTTCTCACAGAAGGCTCTCTCTATATATACTGATTCTTTCCACTCTTCACTTCTGTTGTTTTATCCATCCTTCAGGGCTTAATCTGAATTCCTCCCTTCTTGGCCCCTCCCTTCTCAGTCTCTTTCAACCTATACTTCATATATACATATATGTATATATCCTCGTAGAGGTCTGGTGAAACCTGCTATTCCTTTTCAGAATAATGTTTTAAAATCTATATGTATATGTGAGAGTTGTATATATTTAGTCTTAGGGCAACTATGGTACAATCTTGGAGTCAGGAGGACAGTTGGAATCCAGCCATGGACACTTGATATTTACTAGCTATATGATCTTGGGCAAGTCACTTAACTCTGATGCCTGGAATCCAGGCCATCTCCAGTCTGGTCACCGGACCCAGATGACTCTGCAGGAGAAAGTGAGGCTGGTGACTTAGCACAGCACCCCTTCACTCAAATCCAATTCCTGTGCTTGTCTCAGCATCACTTCTCTGGTGTCATGTGTTCTTCGAGGACAAAGGACAAACGTTATAATCTTAAATGCTCTCTAATTGTTTTTATAGTTAATTGGGTTTCAAACTAATCAGTAACCTCTTCAAATTTCATAAAAGTCACATTAGACTCTTTCTCCCACTATACATACACATACATACACACATACATGCTATCCAACACAGAACAAATGATAAATGTATAATAAAGTCAATCCCAAATCAAGAAATTATTCTAATACTGTAATAGAATGGGAAAACATGTGAAGTGTATGGTAAAATGCCAATTGAAATACCATGAATGTGCTCACAAGTCCGTGTGTAGAAAACTATAATAAAAGCAAAACCAAAAACATTTTTTTAACCTCTAATATGAGTTCATAAGGGAAGTTACCCCCAAAGGAAAAAGAGAATAAGGAATAGTACCTGCCCTGATTGGCTAGGTTGTAAATGGTTGGTCCTCTATCTCAAACTCCTCAGGTAATCACTTACCCTCACCTTTGAAATAATTTTAACTGGGGCAGAAGACTAGGGGCTTTGTCACAGAGCTCTGGATTTAGAATTGAAATATTCTGACATCAGAACCTTATCACACAACTGTGATCCTCCCACAACAATATTATATTTCAACCTCCACTTGCCCTGGGGAATTGCTTTTGATACACAGTGAAATGTGTACCGAGAGGAGATTCCTATTTAAAGCCTTGCCTTGGGATGAGTCTCCTACCACAAGACCCTAGGTCGAAATTTGTTTGGGAAATACATAGGATCTTGCACTAACATCAGCTCAGAATTTTGTCGACTTTGGTATCAAGTTTGGCATCTACTTTGTGTTGGAATTCTGGTTCCTCCTGCTGGGGAGCAGGGAGATGGGAAGACGCTACACAGCTTAATTCCAAAAAAAAAGTCATTCTATGATAACCAATGTCTAGGACTTCCATGTTTGGGTTCTTACCTTGATCTCTATTGCCATATAACTCTAAATGCATATATGCATATATATGTGTGTTTATACAAGTGATGATGGTGATGGTGGTGGTGATGATATTAGTGATGGTGCTGGTGGTGGTGAGGGTGATGATGGAAGTGGTGGTGATGATAAGATACCATTTATGTAAAACTTTGATATTGGCAAAGCACTTTTACTAATTTCTCATTTCATCCTTAAAACAACTCTG
This sequence comes from Macrotis lagotis, assembly GCF_037893015.1. Classification (NCBI taxonomy): domain Eukaryota; kingdom Metazoa; phylum Chordata; class Mammalia; order Peramelemorphia; family Peramelidae; genus Macrotis; species Macrotis lagotis. The sequence continues at coordinate 57,688,049 of NC_133665.1, read as the reverse complement.
GGTGGTAAGGGCTTGTAGAATTTCTGTTTTACAGAGGAAGAGACTGAAGCACAGAGAGGAAAAATTACTTGTTTTGTCCTTCATTTTCGAAGAAGATTACAACATCAAGGAGGTGATGCCATGACAAGAATGTGAATTGGATCTGAGTGAGAGGGTGATTGTGCTAAGTCACCAGTCTCACTTTCTTCTCCAGAGCCCTCTGGGTCTAGTGGTGAGATATGAATCAGGACGACTGCAGATGGCCCTGGATTCCAGGCAATCAGAGTTAAGTGACTTGCCCAAGGTCACACAGTTAATAAAAGTCAAGTACTTGAGGCTGAACTTGACCTCCCATCCTCCTGACTCCAAGGCCAGTGCTCTATCCACTGACCACCTAGCTGCCCCTGATTTGCCCCTAGTTGAATAGTTAGTAGGTTAGATTTGAATTTAGGTCATTCTGATTACAAGTCTAATGCTTTATCCATGGTAGCATCTAGAAGTAAGACATTCTATTTACAAGCAAAGTTATTTAGGTGTGAGGAAGTGAATAGATTTGCTAAATGTTACCTCATTTTCTCTGTGACATTACCCTAGTCCTTGAGTTTTAGTATCCCTTTCTGTAAAATAAAGGATGTTAAACTAGATAATCTCCAAGATCTTTGAATTTGACTTCTGTTTTTTTGTTCTTATCCCTAAAAACAGAAATCATTAACAATATCATGTGAGAATAACAACCTCCTAATCTGTTAGATTTTGGCATTTAATAGTGATTGGATAGACTAGTTGCTGATTAATAAAAGTCCTAAGGGGAAAAGACTTTCATTATATGACTATTTTGTAGAACACAGTCCTCAAGATTATACAGAGTTAAGGGGTATCAGTGTTTAGGCAGTCATTTTTATCCTTGGGCAAAGATAAAAACTTTGTCTGTTTTAATCCAGTTTAATCTCAAATACCACTTGGTTTTAAAACTGATCTGAATACTTCAAACCAGTTTAATCCAGTTGAAACAAATTCAAACCAGTATAAACCAGTTAAAACAAGTCAAATCAGTATAAATCAGTTAAAATGGATTCAAACAGTCAAAAGCAGTTTTATCAGTATTGACCTATTCAAGTCAATCAAAACCAGTATAGTAAGAACCAGTTTTACCCAGTTGGTTGAAACCAGCAAAAAATCAGAACCAGTGAAGATTACTTTTAAGAGAGGATTCTAGGGAGATGGTGGAACAAGGCAGAAAATTACTTAACTGACTCATATTCTACAAATAATTTTTTTTTTAGGTTTTTGCAAGGCAATGGGGTTAAGTGACTTGCCCAAAGTCACACAGCTAGGTAATTATTAAGTGTCTGAGGCCGGATTTGAACCCAGGTACTCCTGACTCCAGGGCCGGTGCTTTATCCACTATGCCACCTAGCCACCCCCACAAATAATTTAAAATAATGTCTCAAAGTGAACTTGGCAGTGGTAGAAATAATTAAAAGTTGTAAATCAGTTAAGACAACTTGGAAGGAGGTGAAGTGGCCTGGCCTGTTTGAAATGCCCTCTACTGGTGCTGGACGTGGGATCCAGGTACACTGACTGTACCTGGTGGGGGTGGGGGGTGGGCTCCTAAGAAGCTCTGGCTGTGGTGGGGTAAAGGGGGAGAGAGGGAGACAGGGAAGAACTTAAAATGTAACCCCCTAAATGAAATTAGTTTAAATCAGTGTCAAAAGTTATGATTTTTATATTGATTAGTATGACATATATAATGAAGCTAATAATACTAGAGATTCTTTTTACCTGCAGGCTCTGGGCCTGGGAAAACAGTGAACAGAAGTCATCCATTAAGCATGACAGGTCTTGCTCTAAATTGTGCTTGCCTGTGTTCAGTGAAGTGCATAAATATAATTTATACTGTATTGTAACCCCAAAATTATACAATCAGTCTAGCTATTCCCACATGACTCCTACTTGGAAGGTCACTTGTGACTTCCACAGTTGACCTACTGAAAGGTCACTTGTGATGTAATTGTTGTGTTGTTCGCATGTTGGGCTTGTCCTGGGAAGATCATGGAAGCCCCAAATCTGATTGTTCTATGATCTACCTGCCCGTTTATAGTCCTGAATAAACTCCACAACAGCAAATTGGAGCTCTGAGGAATGGAGAAATCCCATGATTTTTCAAATTGGTTCCTTATAAAACAAAAAAAGTAATGAATAAGCCACTATTTGATTTCCTGGTAATCTGTCTCTGGCCTCCTTTGTCATGATCGGGTTAGAGATGGGCAGGATTAACGATTAAATCATTAAAAAACAGTTCAAACCAGTTGAATCCAGTTCGATAATAATCAAGTTCAAAAAAGTTTACTCTTGTTCAAGTTAGTTTAATCTAGTTCACGCCAGTTGATTAAAATTCAAACCAGTCAAAACCTGTTAAATGACTTCTATTGGATTAAACATTAAAAAACTGGTTTAAACTGGATTCAGCTGGTTTGAACTGCATTCAACTGCTTTTTTAAAAAAAAATTTTATTTATTTAAGGCAATGGGATTAAATGACTTGCCCAAGGTCTCACAGCTAGGTAATTATTAAGTGTCTGCGGCTGGATTTGAACTCAGGTACTCCTGACTCCAGGATCAATGTTCTATCCACTGTACCACCTAGCTGATCCTCATTCAATTGCTTTTGATTGAACTGGATTAAACTGATGTATATTGTTTTAATCTGAAGTAAACAAGTTTAACTGATTTTTAATTGGATTAAATTTGGGATGGATTAATTTTATTTTAACTAGTCTAAAAAAATTTTAACTGGATTAAAATGACTTTGAATTTGATTAAACTTGTTTGTACTGAATTAAACTTGGTTTGAACTGGATTAAACTTGATTAAACTGGTTTGAACTGTTTTGAACTGGATTAAAAATAAAAATTAAAAATAATTAAAAATAATGTGAACTGGAACCACATGGTTTGAAGTCTATTGAAATGGATTAAAATGATTTGACCTGCATTGAACTGATTTAAACTGAATTAAAGTGATTGAACTGGTCAGAACAAATTATGGTACAGAAATATAATTGAAAAATTATTGCATCATACAGTGTGATGAAAGGGGGTGTTAAGACTCTCATTACCTTATGAAACATGATATAAAGTCATTGTTAGGGGCAGTTAGGTGGTGTAATAGATAGAGCACAGGCCCTGGAGTCAGGAGGACCTGAGTTCAAATTCGGCCCTCAGACACTTACTAATTACCTAGCTGTGTGACCTTAACCCCATTGCCTTGCAAAAACAAAAAATCCTCCCCCCCCAAATAAAATTATTGTTATTCCTAAATTGAAGATGAAAAATTAGGCTAATGACTTTTCCAAGATCATACAATTAATAATTGTTAGAACCACTTTTCTTTCAAGGGCAGCAAAATTTACAGAATTATAGAACTATAGGAAACTGCTTAAAATAAATTAATGTTTTCTTTTTGCTGGGATTATATTGCAGAATTGGAGGATACATGAAAGAGGAGCAAGGAGGAAGAAAGTAGAATGTAATGTACCTGAATCAAACCAAAGATTAACAATAAATGGGAAATAATTTTTTTAATCTCTCAGTAAAGAGAAAGGATGAGAGATGGTAAAAGAAAGGATTGAAATGAAGATGAAAGGGGAAAAATTCATTGGTGAATGCGGTATGACTGAAGGCTACACCATTACAAAATATTTTTAAATAGGGAATGAAGACCTTATAGTAAGTTTGGTACTTAGAGAGACCACCACATTTTATGCCACCAATGGACTACATCTTCCTCAGTAGAAGGGAAACTACTGATGGTGACTGACATCCAAAAGAGTTTGAGGGCATGAATTCATGGAGGAGATTTCATAATAAATGGGAAAATTTATCATAAGGAGGATAAAGTGTCATAATAACTTGCATAATCGGGCATAGAGGAAAATTTCTACCTTGGGGCAACACTTCAGTCATCTCTAATTTTTGTAGGATTTGATACTTCTAAGAGTGAGATACAACAGGAAAAAAAAAGTGTATGTGGAAAGGGTGAATATTCACAAGGCAAAACCATAATAGAAACTTAAGAAGAAGCAGAGTCAATATGGCTGGGTAGCAGGAAACAATTCAGCAACCCCTATTCCCCACCCCCCCCAACAAACAAAATTCCAAAAAGACCAAGAAAGTGTACCAGATTGAATCTTGATGGGGAAAAACTACAAAAAGTCTCAGGGAGTTGTTTCGATACTTCCCTGGGAGAATACTTTTCTTGTCCATGACCTCTCTCGCCCATGAACATATCTCATTCTTCTCCTCTTTTCCCCCATTTGCACATTTGAACTAGACTGTTCTAATGATTATTTGCCAATCCTATATGCTGACTTTGCATGACCCAAGGTCAGATTGAACAACTGCTTACCTAGGTCTTCTGATATAATGGCCTCTTCAAGGGCATAGACCTTCCTGGTCTAGGATCACTCCTGAGATAGAGATGGAATGGAGTTGAGCAGAGAACAGACTTTGTAGGGAGTCTTGACCATAATTCTCTTCAGAAAGGGTCACAGATATCTTTTTTTATTTTATTTTTTACAAAAATTTAATATTTTATTTGTTTTCCAATTATATACAGTAACAGTATCTACCTATCATTTTTTGTAAGGTTTTGAATTTTAGAATTCTTCCCCCTCCCCTCCCCCCCAGAAGACCATCTGACAGTCTTCACATTGTTTCCATGCTACACATTGATCAAAATTGAATGTGTTATGAGTAAACATAAACCCCCCTCCCCCCCAAGAAGATGAGAAACCTTAAGAACAGAGAGGGAAAAAAAGCTGTACTTCAGTCTGTGTTCAGATTTCAATGGCTCTGTCTCCAGGGTAAGTTGCTTTCTTTATCATAAGTCCACCAGAGAAGTTGCTTCAATATTTTTTCCACAGTTGCTATTACTAACTGTACCTCCACTCTTATTTCTCCCCACTCTCATTTATTCTATTCTCTCTCTTTCCTTTCATCCTGGCCTGTCCAAAAGTGTGTTGTATCTAAGTACCCTCTCCCTCAATCTTCCCTCTCTTCTATCACCTATTCCCCCCTCCCCCCACCATTCTGCCTTATCCCAGCCCTTTCTTCTTATTTTTCTCTAGGGTAAGATGGATTTCCTCACCCTATTAAGTGTGTATGTTTTTTTCCTCTCTGAGCCATTTCTGATGAGAATGAAGGCTCACTCACCCCCCACCCCTTGCCTTCCCCCTTTCCACTTCATTGAAAAAGTTTTTTCTTGACTCTTATGTGAAATTTCTTAGCTGCTTCTTCATCTCCTTTCCCTTCCTCCCAGTGCTTTCCTTCATCACCCATTGACTCCATCTTTTTACTATATTATATTATTCTCTCCTTCCTATGTTCTGTCTATATATGCTCCTTCTAACAGCTCTTATAAATGAGGAAGTTCATATGAGTTATCAATATCTTCTTTGCATGCAGTAATACAAACAATTCAATATCATTAAGTTCCTCATAGTTAGTCCTTATCTTCCATCCCCTCTATGGTTCACCTAAGTCCTGTACATGGTGATCAAACTTTCTGTTCAGCTCTGGTTGTTTCAATAGGAAAGTTTGAAAGTCTCCTGTTTCATTGAAAGACCATCTTTTCCCCCTGAAAGAGGATGTTCAGTTTTGCTGGGTAGTTGATTCTCAAGTTGATTCTCAGGTAAACCAAGACCTTTTGCCTTCCGGAATATCATATTCCAATCCCTATGAACCCTTAATGTAGATGTTGCCAGATCCTGTATAATCCTGACTATGCTGCTCACATAGTTGAATTATTTGTTTCTTGCAGCTTTTAGAATTTTCTCTTTGATTTGGGAGTTTTGAAATTTTGCTATAATATTCCTGGAAGTTGTTTTTTTGGGGGATCTCTTTCAGGAGGTTATTGGTGAATTCTCTCAATTTCTATTTTACCCTCTGCTTCTAGGATCTCAGGGCAATTTTGCTGTATTATTTCTTGAAAAATGAAGTCTAGGCTCTTCTCCTGATAATGGCTTTCAGATAGCCCAATAATTTTTTTCATTTGTAGAATTTTATTTTTTTTTGAAATTTTTTTAAAATTTTATTTTTTCCCTCAGTGGACCTTTCCTCTAAGGAAGCCTAAGCCTAAAACTTCCTCTGGAAACTAGTTTTGTTCTAATTCCTTCTATGAAATTGTAATTTCATTTACTGCCATAGCAGTTTTGTATTTTTTTTGTCTATTAAAGATTTTATTTATTTTGAGTTTTACAATTTTTCCCATAATCTTACTTCCCTCCCCCCATCCTCCACAGAAAGCAATTTGTCAGTCTTTACATTGTTTCCATGTTGTACATTGATCCAAAATGAGTGTGATGAGAGAGAAATCATATCCTTAAGGAAGAAAAATAAAGTATAAGAGATAACAAGATCAGACAATAAGATATCAGTTTTTTTTCTAAATTAAAGGAAATAGTCCTTGGACTTTGTTCAAAAAACATGGTTCTTTGTGTGGATACAGATGGTATTCTACATTGCAGGCAGCTTCAAATTGTCCCTGATTGTTGCACTGATGAAATGAGTGAGTCCATCAAGGTTGATCATCATCCCCATGTTGCTGTTAGTGTGTTTTTTCTGGTTTTGCTCATCTCACTCAGCATCAGTTCATGCAAATCCTTCCATGCTTCCCTGAATTCCCATCCCTCCTGGTTTCCAACAGAACAATAGTGTTCCATGACATAAATATATACCACATTTTGCTAAGCCATTCCCCAATTGAAGGACATTTACTTGATTTCTAATTCTTTACCACCACAAACAGGGCTGCTATGAATATTTTTGTACAAGTGATGTTTTTACCCTTTTTCATCATCTCATCAGGGTATAGACCCAGTAGTGGTATTGCTGGATCAAAGGGTATGCACATTTTTGATGCCCTTTGGATATAGTTCCAAATTTCTCTCCAGAAAGGTTGGATAAGTTCACAGCTCCACCAACAATGTAATAGTGTCCCAGATTTCCCACAACCCTTACAACAATGATCATTATCCTTTCTGGTCATATTGGCCAATCTGAGAGGTGTGAGGTGGTATCTCAGAGTTTTAATTTGCCTTTCTCTAATAAGTAATGATTTAGAGCAAGTTTTCATGACTATAGATTTCTTTGATCTCCTCTTCTATAAATTGCCTTTGTATATCCTTTGACCATTTGTCAATTGGGGAATGGCTTTTTTTTTTTTTTAAATACGATTCAGTTCTCTGTATATTTTAGAAATGAGTCCTTTGTCAGAAAAATTAGTTGTAAAGCTTGTTTCCTAGTTTACTACATTTCTTTTGATCTTGGTTACAGTAGTTTTATCTGTGCAAAAGTTTTTTTATTTAATGTAATTGAAATCATCTAGTTTGTTTTTAGTGATGTTCTTTATCTCTTCCTTAGTCATAAACTGCTTCCCTTTCCATAGATCTGACAGGTAAATTAGTCCTTGATCTTATAATTTGCTTATAGTATTTTTTTTTATGTCTAAACCCTGTATCCATTTGGATCTTAGCTTGGTCTAGGGTGTGAGGTGTTGGTCTAATCTAATTTTCTTCCATACTAACTTCCCATTTTCCCAAGCAGTTTTTATCAAAGAGAGAGTTTTTATTCCAATAGCTGGACTCTTTGAGTTTATCAAACAGCAGATTACTATAATCATTTCCTGCTATTGCACCTAGTCTATTCCACTGGTTCACTACTCTTATTTCTTAGCCAATACCAGACAGTTTTGATGACTAATGCTTTATAATATAATTTTAGATTAGGTAGGGCTTAGGCCCCTTCTTTTGTACTTTTTTTTTTATTAAATCCCTGGAAATTCTTGACTTTTTATTTCCCCATATGAAGTTTTTTTAGGTTTTTTTTGAAGGCAATGGGGTTAAGTGGCTTGCCCAAGGCCACACAGCTAGGTAATTATTAAGTGTCTGAGACCAGATTTGACCCCAGGTACTCCTGACTCCAAGGCCGGTGCTTTATCTACTGCACCACCCTCTCCATATGAATTTACTTACAACTTTTTCTAACTCATTAAAGTAATTTTTTGGAATTTTGATTGGTAGAGCACTAAAAAGGTAGTTTAGTTCTGGTAGAATTGTCATTTTTATTATATTAATGCTCAACCTATCCATGAGCAATTGATGTTTGCCTAGTTATTTAAATCTGATTTAATTTGTGTGAGAAATGTTTTATAATTGTTTTCAAAAAGTTTCTGAGTTTTCTTTTAGACCAATAATTTTTAAATTATTTCTTCTGGATCTGTTTTTGAGGTTGGTTGTTTTTCCAATGAAATATTTCACATTTTCTTCCAATTTTTGGCTTTTTTTGGAAAAGTTTTATTTCTTCCTGATTTCTTGCAAAATCATCAGCTTCCTTTAGTTCCATTTTGCATTTGACAGTTATTTTCTTCATAGAACGGTTTTTATGAAGAGGCCTAAACTGTTTTTTTAAATTTTTTAAATTTAAAAAATTTTTTTTAAGCTGGTTTTTAACATTATTTTCTTCGGTATTTTTTGTTTATCTTTCACCAAGCTTTTGACTGGTTTTCATGATTTTTCTGCATTGCTCTCATTTCTCCTCCCAATTTTTCCTCCACCTCCCTTAGTTGCTTTTCAAAGTCTTTTTTGAGCTCATCCATAGTCTGAGCCCATTTTCTATTTCTCCTGGAGGTTTTGGATATGGAAGCTTAGATTTAGTCATCATCTAAGTATGTGTTTTGATTTTCCATGGGACTAAAGTAATTCTTTATGGTCAGATTTTTTTTTTCTGTTGTTTACTCATTTGCTCAGCCAAGATTAATTTACAGCACTTCCAAGGCTTTGGGTTTTTTTTGGTGGGGACACCCCACTGGGACCTTTATTCCTCCAAGGCTTTATGCTCTCTTGTTTGTGCTTTGATATGTAGATGGCCCCTCTACTTCCCTCTTCCCTGGAGCTATAAGGAGGGATCCAGCTTGGCTGCTTAGTATGGAAGCCCAAACTGCACCTGGATCTGAGTGTAGGCTAGCAGCAGAGTCATACCCCATGGGAGAACAGAAAAATCTCTGCAGACTTCCCTTACTGTCTCTGGGAGGGCAGGCTGTTTGCTCTAGATTCTCACTGCTGATTCTGTGGCCAGTGCTCCTCACTCCACATTCATTCTGGTGTAGCAGAGTTCTCTCACTGCCCCTTCAAGCCTTTGTGGGTGATCTCTTGGTTGTGCTATGCTGTGCTACGGCTGCGGCTTTTTTCCTAACCCCTAGTCCTGGTGAAACACACCTTTCTCACAGAACTTCTAAGTTATCTTGGACTGGGAAAATGTATCACTCAGTCTTTCTGTGGGGTCTGCCCTTCTAAATTTTGGCTAGTCGTAATTTGTTGGCTTTTGGAGTTTGGAGGGGGGGAAGGAGTTCTCAGGAAATGCTGCCTTCATGCCACCATCTTGGCTGTGCCCTGTCCCCCCTCCCCCTCAGGTTGTCTTCAGTATGGACAACCTCTTTATTCCTCTTAGTCATGAAGTCAGATGGTTGATGTTTCCAAGAGACTTTAGCTTTGGAGAGAGCAACATACTATAGCTAGTTACCAATAGAAAGAAAAGGGTCCTTTGTTTGTGGAGTTCATCCCTATTCAGGCATATCAGATCAGAGATGATATGTACCCAGAGATATCCAGATTGTATCATCTCTCCCATCTCCGTTTCTCTAGTGAATTTACAGCCTCCCTTCTATATACAGCAAGTTCATGTTGCTTTTGCTAATTCTGATGTGTCTGAGCATAATTATCATCAAAACTCTAGATTATCAGCCACTATGTATTCCTTTTGGAAGGGCATGCTCTGTCCTAAGTTCCCCCAGGGGACTTGTTAAGTATGCTATTTCCTGTTCCCTTGGTCCTCTGCTCCTGATACCCTAGCATCAGGTTTCTGTGTCACATTCTGGCTCCATCCTGGGGCCTATTAAGCATGCCCTATCAGTAATGAGAACTTTTTGAGTTCTAAGGAGACTTTTACCCTCTTCCAATTAAATTCCAGACCTCTGAATTTAGCTTTGCTTCAGTCTTGTGGCTCTTTCTGTCATATCTAAGTTTTTAATGTCTTTCCCATCATAACCCTGATTCTTCCTTCTATCCCTCTCTGTGTTTGAGTCTTCTTGACCCCTGTTCATGACTACTAGGTCAAAATTGGAGTGTTGAATGGATTACTGGATGTGTCTCATTTACCTGGGGTTTAATACTTCACTTTTTCTCCTCACTGGCTACTTCAGATCCTTAAATTTCTGGAAGAAGAGGAATTTTTAAAAAAAATTGATATTTTATTTTATTTTTCAAATTACATGCTATGATGGCTTTTCAACATTCATTCATTTACAAATTTATTAAGTTACACATTCTTCTACCACCCTCCCTTCCCTCCCCCTTCCCCTTGGTGGCAAAAGGCCTGGTAAAAGTTGTACATGTATTTGTATTTAATATATTTACATATTAATCATTTTGTATAAGAGGAATTGGGACTAAGGGGAAAGAAAGAAAACCATGTTGTTGGAAGGAAAAACACAAGAGAATTAAAAAAAATGAACAACAAATAAATTCAGATTCCATGTTTTTCTTTCCCCTCTGGATGTGGATGGCATTGTTCATAACAGGTTAATATGTACAATGTTCTCTTGGTTCTACTCCCTTTGCTCAGCATCAGTTCCTGTAATTCTTTCCATGTAAAAAGAGGGATTTGAGATGAACCAGTCAGGAAAATTATACTGGAGACTTCATTGGTATGGGCAAGACACCATGAAGATCTCAGACCTAAGCAGAGGGTTAAGATGTGTGTGTGTGTGTGTGTGTGTGTGTGTGTGTGTGTGTGTGTGTGTGTGTAAGGGTTGACTGGAGGGCAGATTGCAGAAATGAACAGAATTCTTTCAGTCATTTATGCTGTCTACATGTCATTAAACTATGTGTGGAGAATGACTTATTTATTATCTCCACTAGCTCTTCCCCACTTCTTCCTTGTCATGAGGCAGAGTCTGTTCCTCTTTTATATGTATTGTTACACTTAGTACCTAATATAGTGCTTGGCCCATAGTAGGCATGAAATAAGTTTTTGTTGATTGGTCAGTTGACTAATTGATCTTTTAACCTCAGAAGGAAGAATTATGAATGATAGATGAACATTTTAAAGAAGAAAATTTTCATTTGTTGTTGTTTTGGACCTAAGTGGCACTGTGAAGAGACCTCCAGATGTGACTCCAAATCCAGTCTCAGATACTTAGGAACTGTGTGATCCTGTGCAAATCCCTTATTCCTATTTACCTCAGTTTCCCCTTCTGTAAAATGAATTGGAGCAGAAAAAGGCAAACCAGTCCAGTATCTTTGCCAAGAAAATCTCAGTTGGGGTCATAAAGTATGCTAAATGATTGAACAAGAATAATTAAGTTTTGAAGATGTAAGGGACATATATATATATATATATATATATATATATATATACACATATATATGTATATATTATATATATTTTTTCTGGTCATATTGGCCAGTCTGAGAGGTGTGAGGTGGTACCTCAGAGATGCTTTAATTTGCATTTCTCTAAAAAGTAATGATTGGGAGCAATTTTTCATACGACTATGGATTGCTTTTATTTCCTCATCTGTAAATTGCCTTTGCATATCCTTTGACCATTTGTTAATTGGGGAATGATTTTTTTTTTTGAAAATTTGACTCACTTCTCTGTATATTTTAGAAATGAGGCCTTTAGTTGTTTGTTTTTAGTGATGTTCTCCATCTCTTCCTTGATCATAAACTGCTTCCCTTTCCATAGATCTGACAGGTAAACTACTTCTTGATCTTCTAGTTTGCTTATAATATTTTTTTTTATGTCTAAATCTGGTATCCATTTGGATCTTATCTTGGCATAGGGTGTGAGGTGTTGGTTTAATCCAAGTTTCTGCCATACTAACTTCCAATTTTCCCAACAGTTTTTATGGAAGAGAGAGTTTTTATCCCAATAGCTGAACTCTTTGGGTTTATCAAACAACAGATTACTATAATTATTTCCTGATATTGTATCTAGTCTATTCCGCTGGTTCACCATTCTATTTCTTAGCCAATACCAGGCAGTTTTGATGACTGATGCTTTATGATATAATTTTAGATTGATAAGGCTAAGTCACCTTCTTTTGTATTTTTTTTTAATTTTAGAAAGGTTTTATTTATTTTGAGTTTTACAATTCCCCCCCCAATCTTGCTTCCCTCCTCCAACCCCCACAGAAGGCAGTTTGCTAGTCTTTGCATCATTCCCATAGTATGCACTGATCTAAGTTGAATGTGATGAGAGATAAATCATATCCTTAAGGAAGAAACATATAGTATGAGATATAGCAGAGTAATAAGACATTTTTTAAAAATTAAAAGTAATAGTCCAGGAGTCTTTGTTCAAACTCCACAGTTATTTCTCAGGATATAGATGGCATTCTTTGTCACGGATACCCCAAAATTGTGCCTGATTGTTGCCCTGTTGGTTTGAGCAAGTCTATTAAGGTTGATCATCACTCACATGTTGCTTTTAGGGTGTACAATGTTCTTCTGGTTCTGCTCATCTTGCTCTGTACTTTTTTTTTTCATCGAATCCCTGGAAATTCTTGACTTCTTATTTCTCCATATGAATTTACTTACAATTTCTTCTATCTCATTAAAGTAATTTTTTGGAATTTTGATTGGTAGGGAACTAAACAAGCAGTTTAATTTTGGTAGAATTATCATTTTTTATTATATTAGCTCCACCTATCCATGAACAGTTGATGTTTGCCCAGTTATTTAAATCTGATTTTATTTGTGTGAGAAGTGTTTTGTAATTTGAAGATGTAAGGGACATATATATGTATATATATGTATGTATATACATATATATACATATATATGTATATATGTAAATTTTTGAGTCTGCCTTGGCAGGTAGACTTCCAGGCATTTTATATTGTCTGAGGTTACTTTGAATGGGATTTCTCTTTCTAGCTCTTTTTGCTGTATCTTACTAGTCATTTATATACATAGAAATGTTGAGAATTTATGAGAGTTTATTTTATATCCTGTGACTTTGCTGAAGTTGCTAATTATTTCTAATAGATTTTTAGATGATTTTTTGGGATTCTCTAGGTATACCTATATACCATCATGCCATCTGCAAAGAGTTTGAATTTTGTCTCTTCCTTCCCAATTCTAATTCTTTCAATTTCTTTTTCCTTTCTTATTGCTGAAGCTAATATTTCTAATACAATATTGAATAGTAGTGGTGATAATGGGCATCCTTGTTTCACCCCTATCTTATTGGGAATACCTCTAGCCTATCCCCATTGCATATGATGCTTGTTGATGGTTTCAGATAGATACTACTTGTTATTCTAAGGAACAATCCATTTATTCCTATACTCTCTAATGTTTTTAGTAGGAATGGGTGCTGCATTTTGTCAAAAGCTTTTTAATAACTTTCTTTTTTAAAAATTTATTTTATTTATTTATTTTTCCAAATGCATGTGATGAATAACTTTCTAGCAATTTAAACTGTTCATCTAAAACTAGACTGTGTTGCTTCAAGAGATATGTTCCTCCTCACTGGAAGACTCATAATCTGAATAATCATTTTTTGAGAATGTTGAATAATGTGTGTGTGTGTGTGTGTGTGTGTGTGTGTGTGTGTATAATGAACCCCCTTAGAGGTCTGGTAAAGCCTACTATTCTGTTTTCAGAATAGTGTTTTTAATTAATTGAAGGAATTACTCAATTTCAGTTGTAAAAGTAAATATAAACATGTATTCCCCCCCCCCCCCAATCTGAATTCATAGGCTTCCTGAAATCAGGTGAAGAATCCCTGTATTCTTATTCAGGTAATGTTTTTACTAGACGACCTTTGAGATGTTTTCCAAATCTGAGATTCTTTGAGTTGGTGAATCTGGTAATAAATGATAGCAGGCCCCCAATGTTATAAACCTAATCACCTCCTCATTTTATGGGAAAGGATACTGAGTCAGTGTACAATGGGGGAAAAAAATCCATGTAGGTTCTGGATGTTCTGGGTTCAAATCCCATCTCTGAAATTTATAACCTGGGGCAAGGCCTCAGTTTTCTCATTTTTAAAATGCAGGAGTAGTAAATGTCTTTAAGGTCCCTTGTAGCTTTAGCTGTATGATTCTGTGATCCTATGAGATCATGAAAAGTTCCTGAGGGAAGGACTCCTTAGTAATAGGTTAATATTGACACTGAACCTCAGGAAGCTTGGGATATTTGGAAAGTATAGGGTTTACATAGGGTTAGCAGGGGCCTGAGTTCTATAATACTTTCAGAAGTATGTATAACTGGGTTTCCCAGTAGGTTTAGGGTTTGGGACTAGAGACAGGAACCTGATGTTATTTGTTCTCTGATGGGATGAGTGTTGGGTACTGGAGAAGAGGAGACCAGGGAATGCTCACTGTTTCACTGAACTGGGGACATCTGGGATCTTTTCCTTACTGCTTGTTGGATTCAGAATTGGCAGTGGTCTATCCAGTTTGATTCTTAGAAATAGTTCAAGATTGCAACTTTTCCTTGGATTTCCTCAAGTTCAGGGAGGCACAGCACCTCCTTTCCTGAATCCTCAATGATAGGGATGTGTGCTAAGGGTATAATAAAAGAGGAAGAAGACTTTTTTGGTTGTCTATTAATTCTAGTTCACTTTTAGGTCTTGGAAGGTTTTTGTCAAAAATCCCTCAATTCCTGTTATTGGTTAAGTTTAATATATCTTTATTCAGCGCCTAATATGTGCAAAGCATTTTGTAGATTTTTGTGTGCTAAATTGTGTTAAGTATTGTTACTGGCAGATTTTAGAAGAATTTCCTGGGAACCTCTACAAGTGATTTGGAACCAGGGAAGCAGAGCCCTCTGTAGCGGTCCTGAGGATGAAGTCTATTTCAAAATGTATAAGAGAAGATGTCCAGGAACCAAATGATTACATGAGACATCTGGGACTCAAAATGTGCTGATTAAATGGACATTAAGAGTGGGTTGCAAAAGAAAGAGTGGGTTGCTAGGGAGACTTAATGTAAATTTAAAAATTTTTTTAAAATTTTATTTTGAATTTTTTACAATTTTTCCCCTAATCTTGAGAAGGCAGTCTGATAGTCTTTACATTGTTTTCATGGTATACATTGACATAAGTTGAATGTGATGAGAGAGAAATCATATCCCTAAGGAAGAAAAATAAAGTATTGTGCCTGATTGTTACACTAATGGAATGAGCAAGTCCATCAAGGTTGGTCATCACCCCCATGTTCCTCTGGTTCTGCTCATCTCGCTCAGCATCAGTACATGCAAATCTTTCTGGGCTTCCCTGAATTTCCATCCCTCCTGGCTTCTAATAGAATAATAGTGCTCCATGACATACATACACCACATTTTGTTACTACATTCCCCAATTGAAGGACATTTACATTAATTTCCAATTCTTTGCCACCACAGAGCTGCTATGAATAGTTTTTACAAGTTATTTTTTTTATACATTACTAAAATACTCTTGTTTAAGAGCAAACATAATACCCCCTCCCAAATATAGACTCTCATGAGAAATAAAGTAAAGGAAAGAGAAAAAAATTTGTTTCAGTCTGTGTTCTGATACCATCAGCTGTCTTGGGTGGATCACATTCTTTATGATAAGTCCATCATAAAAGTTACTTCCATATTTTTCCACTGTTGCTGTGGCTGATTGTAATTCTCTCCATCCACTCCTCCCCACTACCATATATTATATTTTCTCACTCCTTTCTCTCTGCCCCTCTTCTAAAATGTGCTGTAAGGTAGCTGAGTGGTGCAGTGGACTGATCACTGGCCCTGGGACCAAGAGGCCCTGAGCCCACATAACCAACCCTGAGACCCACCAACCACTGGGCCCCATGGTCCTGGACAGGCCACTCAATCCTAGCCCCTTGTGAGAAGTAAAAAAAGAAAATGTGTTAATATCTGACTGTTCTCTTCTATGATCTACCCTCTCCTCTATCACCTACATTCCCCCCTTCCCCCTTTCCTCCCTCTTTCCTTTTTATTCTAGATGGCTATACCCTATTGAGTGTGTATGCTGTTTCCTCTCTGAGCCATTTCTGATGAGAATGAAGATTCTCTCATTCCCTCTTGCCTGCCCCCTCTCATATCATTGCAAAAGCTCATTGTAAAAAGAAGAAAAAGTATCTTTTATATGAAATATCTTAGCCTTTTCCACCTCTCCTTTCTCTTACTCCCAGTGCATTTCCCTTTTATCCATTAACTCCTTTTTACAATATAATATATCTTCAGATTCAGCTGCTTCATCTATAAAAGCTCCTTTTACCTGCTCTATTAAATAAGTTTCATATGAGTGTTATCAGTATTATTTTTCTTTGCAGGAATACATGCAGTTAATCAAGTCCTTCATATTTTACTCTTCTCCTCTGGTCTCGATGCTTCACCTGAGTCCTCTATTTGGAGGTCAAACTTTCTGTTCAGCTTGTTTCAACAGGAACTTTGAAATTCCCCTGGTTCATTGAAAGTCCATCTTTTCCCCTGGAAGAGGATATTCAGTTTTGCTGGGTAGTAGATTCTTGGTTGCATTCCAAGCTCTTTTGCTTTCCAGAATATTATATTCCAAACCCTATGAACCCTTAATGTAGTTGCTGCTAAGTCCTGTGTGATTCTGACTGCAGATCCATGATATTTGGATTGTGTCCTTCTGGCTGCTTGTAATATTTTCTCTTTGACTTGGGAGTTCTGGAACTTGGCTATAATATTCCTGGGGGTTGTTTTTTTGGATCTCTTTCCAGGGGAGATCGGTAGAGTCTCTCAATTTTTATTTTGCCCTCTGCTTCTAGGATATCAGGGCAATTTTCCTGTAGGAATTCTTTAAAAATGAGGTCAAGGCTCTTTTCCTGATCATGACTTACAGGTATTCTAATAATTTTTAAATTATCTTTCTTGAATCTGTTTTCCAGATCAGATTTAAAAAATTTTTTTTAATATTTATTCTCTTTTTGTACAAATAATTTTTTTATACATTAATAAAATATTCCTGTTTAAGAGTAAACAGAATACCCTCTCCTCCCCAAAATATAGACTCACTTGAGCGATAAAGTAAAGGGGAGAGAAAAAAATTAAAATAAGAAAAATAATAGTAATAATTGTAGGTATGTCCAGGTGGCACAATGGACGGAGCCCCAGGCTTGGAGCCAGGAGCACCCGAGCCCATATCCGGCCCCATGCACCCAACAATCACCCAGCCTTGTGACATGCAAGCCACCCCAACCCCACTGCCCTGCAAAAACCGAAAAAAGAAAAAAAAGACCCAAAATAAGATAAAATAGTAATAATAGTAGGGGTGGCAGGGTGGTGGACAGAGCACCTGGGTCCAAATCCTTGAGCCAGGAGCACCTGGGTCCAAATCCGGCCTCAGACACCCAAAGATCACCCTGCTATGCGGCTCTAGGCAGGCCACACAGCCCCATTTGCCCTGAACCCCCCCCCCCCAAATAATAATAATAAAAAAATGTGCTTCAGTCTTTGTTCCAACACCAACAACTCTGTCATGGGTGGATCACATTCTTTATGGTAAGTCCATTGCAAAAGTTACTTCCATATTTTTCCACTGTTGCCATTGGTGATCGCAACTCCCTTCTTTCGTATTTCTCCACTACCATGTACTATATTTTCTCTATCCTTTCACTCTGACTCTGCTGTAGGGTATCTGAGTGGCGCAGCAGACAGATCCCTGGTCCTGAGGCCAAGAGGTCCCGAGCTCCCCTACCACCCCTTAGGCCCAGAATCCACCTGACCCTATGGTCCAGGACAGGCCATCCAATCCTAGCCCCTTGCAAGAAGTAAAAAGGAAAATGTGTTATATCTGACTACTCTCCCCCCATGGTCCATCCTCTCCTCCATCACTCACATCCCCCCCTTCCCCCTGCCCCCCCTCTAGCCTTCTTACTCCAGATGCCTATACCCCATTGAGTATATATGCTGTTTCCTCTCCTAACCACCTCTGATGAGAGCAAAGATTCCCTCATTCCCCCCTTGCCTTCCCCCCTTCCATATCATTGCAATAGCTCATTGTAATAAAGAAAAATCTTATTATGTGAGATATCTTGGCCTATTCCCCCTCTCCTTTTTCTTTCTCCCATTACATTTCCCTTTTTTTTTCTATTGACTCCATTTTTACACCATATTTTATCTTCAAATTCAGCTTTCTCCTGTGCTTCAACTATAAAAGCTCCCTCTACCTGCTCTATTAACTGAGAAGGTTCATATGAGTATTATCAGTGTCATTTTTCTATGCAGGAATACATGCAGTTCATCATCATTAAGTCCCTCATATTTTCCCCTTCTCCTCCAATCTCCATGCTTCACCTGAGTCCTGTATCTGAAGATCAAACCTTCTGTTCAGCTCTGGCCATTCTAACAGGAACATTTGAAATTCCCCTGGTTCATTGAAAGTCCATCTTTTTCCCTGGAAGAGGACATTCAGTTTTGCTGGGTAGTTGATTCTCGGTTGCATTCTAAGCTCTTTTGCCTTCCAGTATATTATATTCCAAGCCCTACGGGCTTCCAATGTAGTTGCTGCTAAGTCCTGTGTGATTCTGACTGCAGCTCCACGATATTTGAACTGTGTCCTTCTGGCTGCTTGTAATATTTTCTCTTTGACTTGGGAGTTCTGGAACTTGGCTATAATATTCCTAGGGGATGGTTTTTTGGGATCTCTTTCTCTGGGGGATCTGTGGATTCTCTCCATTTCTATTTTGCCCTCTGCTTCTAGAATATCAGGGCAATTTTCCTGTAGTAATTCTTTGAAAATGATGTCAAGGCTCTTTTCCTGATCATGACTTTCAGGTATTCCAATAATTTTCAAATTATCTTTCCTAAGTCTTTTTTTCCATAACAGTTGTTTTTTCAATGAAATGTTTCACATTTTCTTCTAATTTTTCATTTTTTTTGGTTTTGAAGTAATGAATCCTGGTTTCTCGTAAATTCATCAA
Source organism: Macrotis lagotis (assembly GCF_037893015.1). NCBI lineage: Eukaryota > Metazoa > Chordata > Mammalia > Peramelemorphia > Peramelidae > Macrotis > Macrotis lagotis. The sequence goes on along the minus strand of NC_133665.1, from coordinate 57,669,066 downwards.
TCTTCCTGAGTTCCATTCTTTGTCTGAAGGATTTGTTCTCCTCAGAGTTTTCTTATCTCTTTTTCCATCTGACCAATTTTGCTTTTTAAAGCATTCTTCTCCTCAATAACTTTTTGAACTGTTTTATCCATTTGACCTAAGCTGGTTTTTAGCATGCTATTTTCTTCAGCATTTTTTTGGATTTCCTTGACTAAGCTGCTGACTTCATTTTCATGTTTTTCCTGCATCTCTCTCCTTTCTTTTTCCAGTTTTTCTTCCAACTCCCTCATTTGATTTTCAAAGTCTTTTTTGAGCTCTGTCATAGCCTTAGCCCAATTTCTGTTTTTCTTGGAGTCTTTAGATGGAAGAGCTTGTGCTTCCTCATCTTCAGACTGAGTATTTTGATCCTTCTTGGGCTTATATGCAAAATATTTCTCAATGGTGTTCCTCTTGTTTCTCTGCTTGCTCATTTTCCCAGCCTGGGCCTGGTTTTGGGGTGCTTCCTGAGCTTTTGGGACACTCCCAGAGGGTCTCTGTGTGTGAGGTTCTGCCCTCCCTCCTGGTCTGTGAATGACTCGGGGCTGAGGTGGAGGGGACCTGCTCTTCTATGGGGGGGCCTAGACTGTGATCAGGATCTGAATGTGTTCAGAGCCCCAGAGTCCTGTTCCAGGGACAGAGGACAGAGCTTGGCAGTCTCTCTCTTCACTCCCCCTCCCTAGGTTCAATGGGCTCATGCCCTGGGGGCTCCTGCTTACCAGCTCTGCCTGCTTCTGTGTTTGGATCTGGGCTGCTGAAAGACCAAGTTGCTGGCTGTGTACCCTGAGGGCTGGGCTCCACATGCTCACTCTGGCAGAGGTCCCCCTGTTGTTCCCCCAATTTGTGCCTGGTGCTCCCCGGGGTGTAGCCCCAGAGACTCCCCTGCTGCTGTGAGCCTCAGCTCCCAGAGCCCTGTGGCTCCCTCCAGGAGAATGAAGTTCTGCCCCTCCAATCCCAGGGAGCAGAGCCTTTCTGCTCTTTTCCAGGTTACCTTGAGTAGGAGAACTGCCTCACTGGGTCCCTCTGTGGGTTCTATCTCTTGAAAGTTTAGTTAGAGTCCTTAGTATCAAAGTTTTATGAGAAATCTTCTGTTTGTCACCATCTTGGCTCCATCCCTCAGATCAGATTTTTTTCAATGAAATGTTTCACATTTTTTTCTAATTTTTCATTCTTTTGGTGTTGATGTATTGTATCTTGACTTCTCATAAAGTCATCGGCTTCCTTTAGCTCCATTCTACATCTGAAGAATTTGTTTTCCTCAGAGACCTTTCTTATCTCCTTTTCCATCTCTCCAGTTCTGCTTTTTAAAGCATTCTTCTCTTCAATAACTTTTTTTTTTAGGTTTTTGCAAGGCAATGGGGTTAAGTGGCTTGCCCGAGGTCACATAGCTAGGTAATTATTAAGTGTCTGAGACCGGATTTGAACCCAGGTACTCCTGACTCCAGGTCCAGTGCTTTATCCACTACACCACCTAGCTGCCCTACCTCAATAACTTTTTGAACTGTTTTATCCATTTGACCTATGCTGGTTTTTAACATGTTATTTTTTTCATCATTTTTTTTTAGGTTTTTTTGCAAGGCAAATGGGGTTGTGGCTTGCCCAAGGCCACATAGCTAGGTAATTATTAAGTGTCTGAGAACGGATTTAAACCCAGATACTACTGACTCCAAGGCCGGTGCTTTATCCACTATGCCACCTAGCCACCCCACTTCTTCATCATTTTTAAGCTGCTGACTTTGTTTTCATGTTTTTCCTAAATCTCTCTCATTTCTTTTCCCCATTTTCTTCTATCCCCTTACTCAACTCCCCAAATCTTTTTTGAGATCTGTTATATCCTGAGTCCAACTTCTGTTTTTCATGGAGTCTTTAGATGCAGAAGCTTATACTTCCTCATCTTCAGATTGAGGAGGATTCTTGTTATCACAGACAATGTTTTTCTCAATGGTGTTCCTCTTTTTTCTCTGTTTACTCATTTCTCCAACCTGTGCCTGGTTTTGGGGTATTTCCTGAGCTTTGAGTATTATTGGCACACCTGCTTTGGGTTTTTTTTTTTTTTTTGGTACACCCCACTGGGACTTTTATTCCTCCAAGGACATATGCTCTCTTGCCTGTACTTTGATATGTAGATGACCACAGGCACTCCCCTCTGCCCTGGAGCTATGAGGAGGAGCTCTGCTATCTTAGTATGGAAGGCCAAACTGCAACCTGGATCTGAGTGTGGGCAAACAGCAGAGTCCTGCCCCAGGGAGAGCAGAGAGTTTTCTGCAGTCTCCCCTGACCCCCTTACCATCTGTGGGCTGTACTCTGGAGGTACAGGCTGGTTTCCATTTGTTTCAGATCTTACTTCTGACACTTATTAACTACTTAAACTTGGAAATATCTTTTAATCTTTATTAGCCTAATTCCTTCAGCTGCAAAATGGGACAAGAATAGTAATTTTGTTATGGTTCTTATCCTTTGTTACAGAAAAAGACAAAAATGATACCGCTGTGTTAGAAAGAAGCACAGTGTGTCTAACTATGGCTGATCAGACCAATATGAGTTCAAGGTTCTACCACAGTTGGGGCAAAGTCCATGTGAACACCTGGGATGGTTATACTAAATTTATATAGCTCATGTTTCCTCTGAGCTGCTAAAATTCTGCCTTGCTCATAGACAAACAACACTCTCTTTTAGAGTTATTGTGAAGGTCAGTTGATATAATATATGAAAATCACTTTACAAATCTAAAAGTCTAGTATTTTCTATTATCCAAATGAATGTGAGTCCAGGCATCCTGCTTCCTTGCAGAGTTGTGAAGATAATTGTGATAATATTTGTAAAAAAGTTTTGATATAGAGCTTGATACTTCCTTTCTTCTTTTTATGCTACCTTCATTTCTGAGTATACCCCCTCATCCCTACCCAGGGATCCAGCCATTGTAACATATCAAAGGTTATGATTTTTATATTGAATAGTATGACATGTTATAATGAATGAAGTTAATAATAATAGCTTAGTTTCTAGAAATCCATTTCAGGGTCCTGAGAAAACGGTGAAAACAAAATAACAGAAGTCATCTATCAATCATGACAGGTCTTGCCTTGAACTTTGCTTGCTTGTATTAAGTGATATGTAACAGTAAAACTTGTACAGTACTGAAACCACAAAACTATGCAATCAACCCAACTGTTCTCACAAGGACTCTGACCTGGATGGTCAGAAGTAAGGTGATTATTGTATTGTATTGTATCATTCTGCAAGATGGGCTTATCTCAAGTCCAAATCTGATTGTTTTATGATCTACATGCACACTTATGATTATATATAAAGTATTTGGCTCCAACATAGACCTACAAGAAATGGGGTAATTTAGGATTTACAAACAGGTTCCTTGTAAAGAAGATAATTAATAAACCACTATCTGATTTACTGGAACTCTGCCTCTGGACTGCTTTGTCACAACCAGGTTAGAGATGGTTCAGATTAAAACTTGATTAACACAGAACATAAAGACTCTTAGGGAGAGCCCAGAATGGTAGGTACGTAGGAGATATAAATAGAGGAAGGATTCCAGTTTAAGACATATTGTTTCTTAGGGTTAAGATATTAATTTCAGACACTGAATAATGAGGCAGAGATGATTTAATTACAGGGTCCCATTGCTGATGGAAAAACCTGAGCAAAGTTCAGTGTTCTTGTTCAGAGGAAAGTCTCAGGTATGCCCTCTGCCTTCCATCTGTGGCACTACTGCTCAGTTTTGGCCACATCAGCCACTGGGAACTGATGGTCAAAGGAGTACCCTCAAAACTGCAAGATAGAAGATAGTTCTGATTTCTGTGAAGATGTGTTCATTCATAAGGAAACATTCTCTGCTTGTAAAACATTTGTTTTATCTGGAGTCTATGAGTCTCTTGCTTTTAAAGGTGCACTTTGCATTGGCAGAAAAGATTTACATTACTAAAACCTTTACTGAAAGACATCACTTGTTGGGAGGGGGAAAAAAATCTCTATTGATACCCACTAAACTTTATTCAGTATAAAGAATAGTCAGGATCTAGGAAGTCAAAGAAGTGTCCTCAAAAACTGCAAAATGGTCCAGAAATGGTCATTCTTCTTTAGATATTTATTTATTTTTCCAACTATATGCAATGGATTTTTACCAGTCATTTTTTTTTTAGTTTTTACAAGGCAAATGGGGTTAAGTGACTTTGCCCAAGGCCATACAGCTAGGTAATTATTAAGTGTCTGAGACTGGATTTGAACCCAGGTACTCCTGACTCCAGGGCTGGTGCTTTATCCACTACACCACCTAGCTGCCCCTTGATGTGTTCATTCTTAAGGAAACATTCTCTGCTTGTATAGATATTGCTTAGTTTGGAGGAACTGAAGGGTATTGATCTACACTGACAGTAAGGCAAGTTAAGGTCCTATATATCTTATACTGTAAGTGAATTGGCAGCCTTTTTTAAACAAAATTGGAAAATTTTCAAGAAAAGCCCTCTCTGATCTACTGATTTGAAGCAGTATCTTCAATGCTGTGTAATATTCTTTCATAAAAGGACTTTTGTTGCAATCTTCACAGTTCTGTCTGAATTTAGAAGTTCAGCTTGGAGGCAGGGGAAGGGCTACAACCTGAGGATAAGAGTTCTGAGTACAGTAAAAGATTACGGTCTAGGGGAATTGTGGATCAGTATGTTTGGGAACTATGAACAATTCTTGTTGGTCATTGTTACCTGGATTTTATAACAGGTTGAGGTTTTGAGCATGGGAGGGAAGAGGCATATTTTCTATGATAGATTGAAGTTTGGAAGCCTTGGGGTATGAGGAGCTTGGGTTGGTATTTACTTCTTGGTACTTAGACTCTTTGAATAGTTCTACTTGGTGGCTTGGTTTACTATCTGGGGCCATGAACAGATTTAGGGAAGCAGTCAAAGCTTACATAAATATTCCCTGATTAGGAATCTGAGGGAGGAGGTAGAAGGGAAATGAGAAGCAGGGAGAAAGAAATTTAAAAAAAATTAAAATATTTTAAATTGTTTTTCTAATTATATGCAACAACAGTTTTCACCAATCATTTTTGGCAAGGTTTTGAGTTTTACATTTCTTCCTCCCTTCCTTCCCTCTCCCCTTCCCCTGATAGAAAGAAATCTAATATAGGTTACATGTGTTATTATGCTAAGCACAGATCCATATTAATCATGTTGTGAAAGAAGAATCAGATCCAAATAGAAGAAAAAATAATAGAGAGAATAGATAAGACAACTTTTAAAAATTGAAGCTAGTTAGCTTTGGGGTCTGCATTTAAACTCCACAGTTCCTTCTATGGATATTATGGTATTTTCCATAACAAGTCTTTAGAATTGTCTTTGATTATTGTACTGCTGAAATGAATCAGTCCATCATGGTTGTTCATCACCCATTGTTGTTGTGAGTGTGTATAAGGTTCTTCTGGTTCTGCTCATTTCACCCAGCATCAATTCATGCAGGTCTTTCTTGGCTTTTCTGGAATCCTGTCCCTCATGATTTCTTGTAGAACAATAGGGTTCTATCACAATCATATGCCACATTTTTTTCAGTCATTCCCCAACTGATGGACATCCTCCCAATTTCCAATTCTTTGTCAAAATGAAAAGAGTTGCTATGCATATTTTTATATATGTGGGTTTTTTACTGTTTTTATGATCTCTTTGGGATACAGACCTAGTAGTGTTATTACTGGATCAAAGTATGTGCACAATTTTATTGCCTTTGGGCATAATTCCAAATTGCTCTCCAAAAAAGGTTGAATCAGCTCACAACTCCACCAACAATGCATTAGTGTCCCAGTTTTCCCACATCCCCTTCAACATTCATCATTTTCCTTTTTAGTCATATTGGCCAATCTGAGAGGTATGAGTTGTTTTAATTTGCATTTCTCCAATCAATAATGATATAGATCAATTTTCCATGCGACTATAGATAGCTTTAAATTTCTTTATCTGAGAATTGCCTTCCTTTGATCATTTATGGAATGACTTGTTTTCCCATAAATTTGACTCAGTTCTCTCTCTATATATATTTTAGAAAATGAGTCCTTTGTCAGAAGGACTTGTAAAAATTGTTTCCCAACCTACTGCATTCTTTTTAATCTTGGTTCCATTGGTTTTGTTTGTACAAAAACTTTTCAATTTAATGTAATCAAAATAATATGTTTTTTTTTTTTTGCTTCTGTAATGTTCTCTTTCTTTTCTTTGGTCATAAACTGCTCTCTGAGAAAGAGACTTTGAGGTTTGCTCTAGTCAGTTCATTTTCTCAGTCTTTTGGGGATTTGGGTTAGTGAAATATTTATGTTTCTGGGAATCACTTTAATTAAAGTCAACAGATAACAGCATCTTCCAAAAGTCTTAGCACAGTTTTTATGCTTTAATAACTGTTAAAGCTTATTATTATTTTAAGTAAGCAAAGTTTAAAACTGCTCTAGGGCTTTTGGGACATAACATTTTTATTTGGTACCTACTATATACTTTGATGGAGATATTAGAAGGAGGAGGAATAGTGAATAGAATATTGAACTTAGAGAAACCAGAAGACCTGGGTTCAAATCCTGTTTTAGGTACATTCTACCTTTGTGATCCTAAGCAATTTATTTATCTTCTCTTGCCTTAATCTTTTGTCTGTAAAGTTGTAGAATTTTTGTTCATGACCTCTAAGGCCCCTTATTGCTCTGTGATCTATGAATGGAGTACAGAAATGAATCATTGTTATTCCTACACTCAGGGAGCCTCCAGTCTAGCATGAGGTGAAGAGCATAATCAGCTATGGACTTTTTTTTTTTTGTGTTTGTTTGCTTTTAGGTTTTTGCAAGGCAAATGGGGTTAAGTGGCTTGCCCAAGGCCACACAGCTAGGTAATTATTAAGTGTCTGAGATCGGATTTGAACCCAGGTACTCCTGACTCCAAGGCCCGTGCTTTGTCCACTGTACCACCTAGCCGCCCCAAAAGTTCAAGACCCACTTCTTTTTTTTTTTTTTGTAAGGCAAGGAGGATAAGTGGCTTGCTCAAGGCCACACAGCTAGGTAAATGTTAAGTGTCTGATGTCGGATTTGAACTCAGGTACTCCTGACTCCAGGGCCAGTGCTCTATCCACTGTGCCATGTTGCCGCCCCAGCTATGGACTTGTTAAAGCTAAAAGAAACTCCAGAGATCATCTGGCTCTTATTTGTACATATGGGGTAACCAAGGCTGGTGCAACTAAGTTGTCCAGAAGACACTATTAGTTCAAAGCAAGGGTCTTTCATGAAATAATATAGAAGGGAAGTAGCAGTGGAAAACTTCCTCCACTAACTAACTTATACTCTCCCAAAAATGCATACATTATGATTGGGAAAAGGCATAGATATAGGGAACACATTTAGCCAGTGTATGCATTTAGATGGGCAATCATGCATATATGTGAAGAGCAGTGCATGTCTTGCAAGTTACAGGGCCACTGATTTTCATGGGGCTTCTCCTGTTGGGTCTGTTCTCTGTTAGGTATTCTCCTTCTGCTGGAAGGCAGTTCACAAATCTCTCTCATCAATGTCCTCAAAATTGGAATCTCTCCTTAGGTAGAACACTAGGCTTATTAGCACTCAGTCTTGACAACTGGAAGTAGACATTAGAGACGCTTTAATTTCTAACTGTCCTTAAGACTACTAAGTTAAGATTTGTGGTGGAAATCTGTAAAAATTGCTTTTCTGATTGCTATCTTGACAATCTCTGTGTCTGCTTATATGTCTTTATGCCTGTTTATTCATCAGTCTCTATTTTCTCTCCCTGTTTTGTATGTCTGAGTCCCTTGAGAGCAGGGATTATGTTTTTTGTTTTCTTTGTATCCAGCACAGTGGCTAGCATATAGTAGGTGATTAACAAATTCTAGTTAACTGACAGACTACCCATCATATTGCCCACCCAAATATATAACTGTTTGACTGTTTAGTCCACCTGTCTCTGTGGCTGCCTGACATCTCACATGTCCATCTGTTTATATGCCAATCTATCTGCTTACCCCTCTGCCTTTCAGTTATGTTTTCTTATTTATATGACCAGATGCTATCTGGCTGGCATGTTACCCACTTATTTGTCCCATATGTCTGGTTTCCTGGGTAACTTTCTAACTCCTTTATCTGATAGTTTATAAATTGATTAAAAGAGAAAGACATGGGACCAAGATATTTTGACCCTAATGGAAACTGGAATTCCCAGAAAACTTGCAAGATTCAGTGAGACCTAAGGACTGGAGTTGAATTCCTTACAAAACTCTAGTTACCCAGTATAAGAGAGGTGATAATCACACAGCCTCCTGTGAAGAGTATCGTGTTCTATTCTGGCTGCCACACTGACAAGAAGGAACATTTCTAAAGAAGGAAGACTAAGAAAGTGAATGGGCTCAACATTTGATAAACTGAAGAGACTTAGCCTGGAATGTAACAGAGTTATCAGGACCACATAGGATTTGAAGGGTAAAAAGTGATTAAACTTTTACGTCATACCATAAAGAAGAACAAGGTCAAATGTAGCATGGGGGAAAAGTATGGAAAATTACAGGGAGGCAGATTTCTGGTCAATAAAAGAAAGATATTACTAACAATAAGAGCCATTTCACAATGGAAGGAGTGCCACCTCTATTTTGGGAAACTCCTTTTGTAAGTAGAAGAAGCATTTACAATAAAAGTTTATTTTCTTTCAAAGTTTTCTTTGAAGTATAACCACATAATCTCATAACTTGCATATTAAGTATTCATTATTATTATTATTTTAACTTTAAAAAAGGTTCTGCTCCCTCCCCGCCCCCCCCCCACTCTAGGATAATAGTTGCTTCTTCCAAGGTCATTTTCAGAATAATTATTAGTTCCTAAACTGAACAGCCTGCCTTTAGGAGAGAGCAGTTGTTCCTAAGGTTGCTGAATGTGTGTCATCCTTAGGCTAATTTTGAGAAAGTGCTCAATTTTATCTTAATCCTCTACCTAAGATAAGAACCACCTGGTCTTGTGGTCAGTGAACTTATTTAATTTATGCCAAATCTGAGTTGCTTTAAAGATAAACCATGGACTCATAAAAAATTGCCATCAACTGAGGTCAGTGTACTCTGGCCAATTAATACTACCAATATTCAAGACCCACTATGAATATAATCTTTCACTAATAAATTGTGGATAAGTGTGGCTTTTTCTCTGTGGAAGCAAGAGTGTTGCTATCAAAAAATCTTCCTGTATTGTATAGATTGTATAGACAATAATAAAGATTGTATAGATGATGATGATATATAGTGTGGTGGCTGGTGGAGGACTCGACAGCCCAGAGGATTGTACCCCTCAACCTAGAAGCAAGTACCTGAAAAATCCTAGCTGCTTCCATGTTCCCTGCATTTGCTTATCATCTTTAATTCCACTAACTAAAATACACACTTCAATAAAACATGTTGGAACAGATGTGGGTTGAAGTTTGACTTTTGCTTTAATTTTCCATTATTGTAGAAGTAGAGTTTATCATGTAACTATTCATTAGAGTCAGTTAGTATTGAATAGGTAGGAGAGAATGATCACCTCCTCAACCTTTGGAATTAGCTCCAAGTCTAGGACATTGAAGTAATGAGTTCTACAGCACAGGAGGTATTCAAGACTGGATGATCACTTATTAATGATGCCATAGGGAGAAATAACTTATCAGATATGATTTGAATTAGAAGACTTTTCAATTCCCTTCCAGCTCTGAAATTCAAAGATTCCAAAATCTTAGAAAATACTAAAGTAGCAGTAGAAAATGCTAAAATATGCTACCAGAGGCCCCCGAGAAGTTATGGAATTCTGGAAGATATCGACTATCTATTTTTATTTTTCCTTCTAATAAAACTTCAACTAACACCTCCTCCAGGAAGCCTTCCTTCATTACTACCAGGGGTAATGATACTTCATGACTTATCATTTTGTTTATAACACTCCCGATTTAAGTCTGGCAGTTTATTGTAATTATGGATAGTGATACCTTTTTCTTCTTTCTACACTGTAAAGTCCATGAGGGTAGGATCTTTGTCCAATTTTTCTTCGTAATTTCTAGCACCTAAAAAAAGGGCCTTGTACACAGGAAATGTTTAATTAATGTTTGTTGAACTAAATTGAATTGAACTTGCTTCTGATACTAACCCCAATGGGTTTGTGAGTCCAAAGGGAGGGGTTGGTAGCAACTAAATGGGCCTTTTTTCCAAAGAGAGAGACTTAGTGCTTAATACCTGTTAGATGAATTTAAAGCCCTTTGATCCCAACCTTCCTCTTCCCTCCTTCCCAAGTTAACTGGAATTCCAGGTTGAACCTGGACTGTGTCCTAACCTCCTGTTTCCTTCCTTTTCTGCAATTATGTCCTCTCCTTCAGACTAGTCTCCTAACAATCCCATGTACTCAATAGGTTATTTCCCCAAGTGGAATATCAAATCATATTTTCTGCTTTCACTGGTTCTTTCCCAAATTTCAGGGACCAGGTAAAGTCTCAGCCCTTTGTGGGATTAAACTACATCAACTAGCAACAGGAAAGGGATTGGTTTATGATGAAAATCTGAGCAATAGTTGTTTCCTTAACATGCCAGAAAGTAGATGTTCCAAGTGAAGCTCTATGTGATTCGGGGATACTTCCAAGAAGCTGCTTCACCACTCAAGCATCCGGGATGCCTTCCTGGACTGACCTTTTGTGTGAGTTTGTATAATTACCATTGGGTCAGAGCCCATGGCTTTGATACAGAAGAGATGTGTTAAGTCCTTATGCTTTTCAGTGGATAAGGTTCAGTGGGGGAAGATGAGAACTAGCTTTGTTCTGGAGTCATAGATTTGGAACCAGAAGGGATCTTAAAGCCTATCACTTTCAGCTTTTTATTTTATAGATGAGGAAACTGAGGCACAGAGATGTTAAATGGCTTGCCCAGGTTCATTGCTTGTTATTCAGTCATTTTAATCAAGTATGACTCTTCACGGCTCCATTTGGGGTTTTCTTGGCAAAGATACTGGTGTAGTTTGTCACTTCCTTCTCCAGCTCATTTTACAGATAAGGCAACTGAAGTAAACAGAATTAAGTGATTTGCTCAGGGTCGCACAGCTAGCAAGTATCTAAGGCCATTTTTGAACTCAGGAAGATGAGTCGTCTTGACTTCAGGTTTGCCACTGTCTGAGGAGGGATTTGAATCTAGATTCTTCCAATTCCACTATCTATTATGCTGCCTCTCTCAGACTCCAGTCTGACAACATGATTCTGAAGGTTCTCCCTGTATCTACTAGCAAGGAAGAATGTCCTGTGAAGAAGTTAATTCTTTCTTAGTAGCAAAACACACACACACACACACACACACACACACACACACACACACACACACACGATTAGGGAAGGACATGTTAAAAGAATATATGCAACCTACTTCTTCCCCTTTCATGCCTGTTCATTTTTGCCTTGCTCTTTCTATCTTGACCCTCTATCTCCCAGGCTGTGGGCCCTAGGATTCAGGAGGGAGCCCAAGGGGAAGTAGTTCCAGAGTTTCCATTTAAATGAGTTTTACAGGCACTTATTAAGGAAATAGCTGGCTATTAGGTGGCTAACTAAGCTGACCCAGAAGAAAGTTTCTTTGCAGACAGTTTAATCACTTTATAAAAGCCAGAGGGACCCCAGCTTCTATAATTATTCCATCAACAATCCATTTTTCCTTTTTTCTACTTCATCTTGTTCCCAGTTCAGCCTTCAACCAGGGACCACCTATGGACTGGCAATTCTTTACCTATCAGTTCTCCAATCTTTTCCCTAATAGCAGGAAATGATTCTGCCAGTATGCTGGATCTTTTTTCTTTTTTCTGAAAGCCCTTCTTCCCCAGTTCATTTTCCCTTAATAAAGTCTGGGAAGGGCATGAATCTGGCTGTGATGGAGGCAAATACATGGAACTGGACATATGAGAGCGAATAGGAGAATTAAGGAAAACAGGAGGGGTCAAGGCAGATACTAGCATGGGGAGAAAAACTTCTTTTAATGTGAACACAGAAGATGAATGACTGGAAAACTGTGTCTTTATTCTGAAGTCACCAGGGTTCAGGGGGAAGCCACCCTGCATCTCAGCTCAAAGGTACATACTGACGGATCCAGGATACATAGGAAGAAACCCTGGAGTAGACACCTGGAAGTAAGGGTGTAGCACAGTTTCTGGTGAAGCTCACTACACCCACCTGGATCCATTTTCCGTCTCGAAGTTGACAGACAAGAGGGCCCCCAGAATCACCCTAGGAGCAGGAAGAAGATAGGAACAGCTATCATCCAAACCCCTTTGTAATAAGAACAGGGCAGAAATAATGGTATAGAAGAAAACATGTCTCAGAGAGAGAAATGGACTTCATGATGCCACCTTGAAGAGATGATATTTTCTTAGGGTAGTAAGAATTGTTTTTGGGTCTGACTGAATAAAAGAGTTAGGACTGGTTTAGCATGGACATAGACAATTATAAACTTGTGAGGATCACAGTGAATAGTTCTCCCAAGGAAGAGATGTGAGTAAACCAATAGAACCTTGAAAAATGTATGAGACTTAGAAAGCACACTGGTGGATAGGACCAGTAAGGCAGTAACTTTCCCTGAGAGCTGAACCAGGAATTGGATGCAGGCATAGTTAGGATGGGCACTTTTTCATTCAAGGTGAAGTGTTTCTTTGTGTGCAAGGGAGTGGGCTAAATGGGAGTTACATGGGAGAGATTCTTTCCCAGAAAGCTAATTCTATCAATTTTGGACAGATAGGAAAACTCTTAGAATGAGATCCATGTGTCTTATAGTTCATCAATTCTATGTTTAGGGCTCCCAGGATCCAAGGGAATAAAAAAGGACTCAAGAACCTCATACTTCACACTTTCTTATTTTCTCATCTTCCCACACAATCATTTGAGTAGCTGTGGTCTGAGAAACCAGTTTAGAAATATTATCCCAGTCTCTCCATTCTTTCATCTGCAAGTAGTCTTAGGGTGGGCAAAAGATTATTATTATCAATTACTGCCTTCTTGTACCACAGTCCAGTCATCTTGCTTCCCTAACAATGGATTAGTTTGTATTTATCTTATTTCTGTTAAATATTAATTAAAATAAAAAAAAAGACCTTACTCTCTACCATCAGATAAGCTAAGGAGACCAGAACTGGTAGTAACAGTAGGGAGAGAAGATTGTAGCTCACTCCCAAAGCTCCAAGGGTTAATGGGGAGAGGTTAAATTAGGCAGAAAAGAAAAACTCTGCAGTTTAGTTGGATCTCCTTTATGGTCTGGGATTTTGGTTTTTGTTAATCCCACAGTAAATTAGAAGCAGAATCTGGTTTAGTACTCATGTCTCATGATTTCTAAACAAATTCACCCACCAATGCTCACAAGGATGGGATATATACATAGGTTTTCTTACCTTCAAAATGGTATAGATGTTCTATCTACTTTATGGACTGTTTTGAAGAAAGGACTATAAATCAGGGTTAGGGAACCTCTAAGTCATATTGGTCTGGCATTGCCAAGGCAACCACAAGTGGATTTTGAAATTCAGTAAAGCTAGGGACATTTTAGGAGCAGATTAATTAAATGTTTGATCAAATATAGACCCTGAAAGATGTCATAAATATCCAAATGGTCCTTGGCAGAAAAGAGGTTCTCTACCTTTGCTGTAAATGTTAAAGTGTCATATGAAGGGAGTTATTACAAACTGGTTTGAATGAGATTAAGCAGATATTAATTAGTCATCTTTAATTATAGGGTTGGAGGTTTTGTGGTGAAGTGACTAGACTTCTGGGCTAGGAATAATAAAATCTTTATGTGAATCTAGCCAGTACCACTAAGTTATTATTGTATGACCTTGGATGAATCCTTTCCCTCTTTCTTGTCTTCAGTCATATTGCACAGCCTATCAGAAAAATTAGGGACTGGACTAGGTGACTTTTCAATTCCCTTAAGATACTGTGATCCTATAGGTTATTATGGGGGCCTCTAGAGATGGTCCCTGCATCCCCTGGGACACAACTCAGGAAGTTGGAAACTCATACTAGACCAGTACCCCTGGGTCCATTATAAATAGTTTGAGATGAGAGTTGAACTTTATAGTAAGAGGAGTTTGGAGTGACTCACATCACAAAAATTCTTTCGGGTATGGCCAGCACACAGCATCTCATTATTAATGGGCTCTGGATCGTAGAGGATTTGGCACGTGTATAGGTCCACAATTCGCACATCTGTCTCTTGCAGTGCATAGGACTGAGGCAGGGGCACTGTGGGCAAGGGCAGGAGATGTGAAGGTGGGTTCACAATGCAAAGGACTTCTGCAACCACCACAAGGTTAGTTGGCATGATGGAGCTCATGCTGGAGGAGGGCACAGCATCAACTCATGAGCAGTGACAGCTGCCTTCTTCTTCCTCATATTTTATTTCTCTCCCAGGTCATAATTTCAGAGTGCTTGAATTTCTAGGGAACTGATTAACTCAGACTAGAGTAATGAAGATTACTGCTGTTATACCAAATACTTCCAGGGGGGATTATACTTAAACAGAAGAACTTAGAAAGGATGATGCTCAACCTAAAGTATTGAAGCTAATGATGGAATTTGAGGTGCTATGCTAGGTCTAGAAAGAAGAGATCTTTCTTTGGGGGAACCCTTAAACCCTTTTGATTCAAAAAGGACTTTTTCTGGTGCTGTTCATCTTATGTGTGAGTGTTTGTGGGGGTAGGACAGGGGGAGTCCTATATTGTATCTAGGGTCATTCCAACCCCAGCCTCCACCTCCCTCTGTCTCACCATTTTCGCTGATATCTCCCCAGCCAGTCACCCAGCACTGGGTCTTCGGTGGGATATGAGTCCCAGGTGGGGCCAGGGTGATGGATCGGATGAATTTGGAGAAAGGTACAGGTCGTCTGAGCTTTAACAATGCAATGTCTTTTCCATGAAGGGCATCCCCATCATAATAAGGATGCAACAGTATCTGACTCACAGGAACTAAGATGGAATAGCTAGGCCTGGTATAGAGGAACCGCTCCCCCAGTTGGATCTGCAGGCTTTTAGGATTCAGGCTGTCAGGGGAGAGTAACAAAATAGGAAATAGGCAAGGAAAAAAGTGTAGGTCTCCAGTCATCATACCTGAGGTCAAGTCACAGATCTGATATTTATTTGCTGTGTGACCTTAGGCAAGTCCCCTGCCCTCTTTGAGTTTCAGTTTCTGTAACTTGCAAAACAGGGCCAAATGACACTTACGTTACCTATCTTATAGGTGCTGAGGAAAGCACTTTGAATGCCTTGAAATGTGTTTGTAAATGTGTTTATAATGATGATGTTGATGGTCTAACAAATGTATCATAAACTTATCCTCCTAAAGAAGGAGCAACCCCTTGTCAGTGGTCACTGCCCACTCAGGGAATTTTAAGGAAAAGATTCAGAGACTCTCAGGGATAAAAGGCACCTAATATATCACCACATTCCACCTATTCACTTTCCAGATGGGGATACAGATTGGTAGATCAATAACTTGCTCAAGATCCCAAAGGGGTCAATGGAAGAGCCAGGACAAGAATCCAGATATCCTGACTCCCAGGCCAGGACTCCATCTAAGTAGGACTCAGAATTACATTTGATTGCCCAAAGGAACAATGTTTCCTTGTATTTTTATGTTCTGTTGTGCCTACCAGTCCAATGTGAAGAATACTGGACTTGGAATCAGATGATTTGGATTACAATTCTACCTGCAATACTTACTGCTTGTAAGACTCTGGACAGGTCCCTTTACTTAGCTGGTTCTCAGTTCCCTTTTCTATAAACTGGAGTGTCGAATGGTATCCTCACTGTACTGGCTCCTGGTAACTCTGGTAGGAATTGTGCATGTCTCTAACAGGGAACATAATTTGTCCTTTTTTGTGTGTGAAGGCAAAAAAAGATGGAATGGAAAACTTATAGGAATATGTGATCTTTCTCAAATCTCCATTCTGGGGTCCTCAGATTCCCCTAAAGTAAAATGAGAAGGTTGGATTTGATCTTGCTTAAAGTCCTTCTCAGTATTGATATTTTATTATTCTCTAATGTCATCCCCATCTCCTATTCAGTGGTAACTTCATCTAGGGAGAAGAAATTTCTGCTATAAACCTGTAGCTCATATCCTTCCTCCTCCCAATCCTACTTTATTGTCTCAGGGGAAAGGGAGGGACTCACCTGGGTATACAGTGGGCAGCAGTCAGTACCCACTGGTGGCTGATGAGTGACCCACCACACACATGCTGGTTTTGTTCCCGGAGGCTCACCTGCCATGGCCATTGTGCACTCTCAGCGGCCCAGCCCCCCACAATGCGAGGCTCTGGGGATATGCTATTTGCTGCCAACAAAGATGAGCAGCCATAAAACCAGACCCATGTTACCATCCACACTTCTGAACTCTATCACTTTGCCTCTCCCTACCATGATTTCCTTCAAGGAGGAAGGACTATACTATAGGACTTGGAGTTGGTAACCCTGGATTCTAGCCTGACTCTACTACTAATTCACCTTTGGAAGGTCATGCCCACACTCTGTAATTCAATTTTTATTCTGTCAAATCTGTCTTGGCTACTTCACAAATGAGATAATGCATGTAAGACATAGAATGTTAAGGCCAGCATCTATTCTAGTCCCCTTTACTCAGAGCGGGAAATGAATATGTTCAAAGTCACACAGCTAGTTTGTGGCAAAATCAGGATCTGAACCCAAGTCTCCTGATTTGGAAATCCAACAAACTTAGAAAAACTAACCCTGGGAAATGAGAATGACTTGATTTTTCTATCTTCTCCCACACCTCTCTCCCCTAGCAAAGACAGATAGGTCTGTCTAAATACTTTTTTTCTTTTCTTAATCCACTCTCTCCTGGATTTGGAACACCCCATGGGACTTACTTTCCCCTTTCCACTCTCCCCCTCTCCACCAATACTTCTCATCATCTTGGGAAAAAAACAGATTTTAGGAGAAGAATAGGATAGTATTGGGGCTTGGATGAATAGGTTATTTAGGGGGTTAGAGGCTGGGTGAGATGAGATGGAAATGAGACAGAACATCTGGGTTCCAGATGTGAAACACACTCCTATGAACAGAAAAGCAGGACCTCCTGAGGTCTATGCTGTCATTCTTCTTTCCTTTCAGCACAAGGACTTAGACTTTAAGAGTTAACCTGAAAGACTGGTGTCATACTTACCCTTTCCCCCCAAGAACACTAAGTCCAAGAGCAGTAAAGACAGCATCTGGAGGGAGAGAAGGAACAGAGATGAGTGGATCCGATCTACCTGGGATCCCTTCTCTGAAGCAGTGGATTTTATCCTGTGATTTCCAAATTACCACCATTCAGATGATCCTACTAACTCTTCCTCCCTCCCTCAACCTTCCACTCAGACAAAACAGGCAAGAGAAATCCTTATTGCCCTGGGCTCCTTTTTGGTGCTACAGCACATGGAGAAGACCAGGTTGCAGAAAGGGTATCCAAGTTTTGTTGTTACCAGCAATTCTGAACAGAACCCTGTGACTCTTTTTTCCAAAGACCAACTCCCAATCCCCCTCCAACTCACACAGGTTCTTCAGACTTTCTGGGGGAGAGGCAGGGGAAGATTAAAGCAGTTGGATGGGTATATGAGGTACCATCTCTTATAGAGAGTGGGAAGCAGGCCCTATATTATAAGTTATTAGTTGGACAGGAGCCTTTGGAAAGCCATGGGGAATCTAGTTTGCTTCTTTGCCTCACTAATGACAGAACTTCCTCTTCTTCCACTCCCTTTACCTGTTTAGGGAAAAGTCCTTTCCCAATAGATATATCCATAGGTGAGTCTCTAGAACTCTCAGGTCCTTTTCTGTGCTCTCACTGATAATAGTTCAGTTTCATTTGATTCCTTTGGGACCTTGACTTCCCTCTCCTATTTAGCTCTGTTATTGTTGGAAGCAATCACCCCTCCTTTTTTCCCTTTTCTCTCCACCTACTCTTACTGGAGTGAGCAAATGAGACCATAGGAGGAAGGTCCACAGTTCCCAGGGCAACTGGAAGTTTGAGTCAAGTTGAAATGTGTTGAATTCCTAAGTTCCTTGGGAAGTGGGGAGAACATTGTGAACAGGTCTGAAGAAAGAAAGCCTTCTCTGGGGAGAACAGGAAGTTGAGGATCAAGACTCTATTAGATTGGAAGCTCCCTGAGAGCAAGAATAGTGCTTTACCTAAACTTGTTCATTGTCCATTAGGATCCAATCAGATTGGTGCCTCTGGGAGGCTATGGGAAGCTAACACACTGTCCTACCTCAGCATCAGCCACCTTTCAACTTTCCCTTGACCTTCTTCTTCTTTCCCCTGCAAACTGTGTTACTTCATATCAATCAAAAAGTTTTTTAATTGGATGCTTACTAGATGCTATGATAGGCCCTGGAAATGCAAATATATATATATATATATATATATATATATATATATATATATATATTAAATAACCCCTACTCTGAAAGTATTTCCATTTTACAGGGGAAATCACATAAATACAAGGGAAGTAGCATGGTACCCTTGAAAAAGAATTGGTTTTAATATCAGAGAACCTGGTTTGAAATCTTATCTCTGGTGCTTACTATTTGGGTGACCTTGGACAAGTTAGTTAAACTCACATCATCATCAGTTTCCTGCAAAAGGAAGTGTTGAATTAGGTTAGGGTTTCTAAGTCTGGAGCCTATGAGCTTAAATTGTTTTTGGATAGCTATTTCAATGTAATTGATTTCCTTTTTTAATCTAATGTATTTTATTTTGTGCATTTAAAGGCATTCTGAAAAGTCCATAGGCTTTGCCAGCCAAAGGGACAAAAAAATTTAAGTTGGATTAGATTGTCTCTAAATCTATGATTCTTCATAATATATCCAAAATAAGTTTTTTTACAATATCTATAAAATGAATATAAGGTCATTTTGGAGGGTGAGATACTACTAGTTGAGAGGTATCAGTAAAGATCTTTTTGCAAGAGGATGCAATTGAATTAAAATTTGATGTTAACTAGGGATTCTAAGAGGCAGAGATGAAGGAGGAAGAATTTGTGCAAAGTCACAGAGGTGGAAGATGGAGGGTGTGTGTGTGTGTGTGTGTGTGTAAGAAGCCACCTTGACTAGACTGAAGAGTGAATGGAGTAGTTTTTAAAAAATTTTATTTATTTAAGGCAATGGGGTTAAGTGACTTGCCCGAGATCACAAAGCTAGGTAATTATTAAGTGTCTGAGGCTGTATTTGAATTCAGGTCCTCCTGACTCCAGGGCCAGTGCTCTATCCACTGTACCACCTAGCTGTCCCCAAAGGAGTAATATTTTTAAAAGAATGGAAAGTTAAGCTGGAACCAGGTTGTGAAGGGCTTTAATTACCAAATAGAGAAATTTATATTTAAGTCTAGAGGTTGTAAGAAGTCATAGTCTGGGACTGATCTCTATTCTTCTCATCCTATCCATCTGAGTCTCAACAGCTCCAATGGAAAAAGAAGCAGGGTCACATTGTTTTGGGAACCAGGCACTAGATGCTTCTATTTTAAAGCAGAGCCCCAGTCTGGGAGCTAGGAGAACTGGGTTTTCCTCTCAATTCCAAGCTTCACTTTCTGTAAGACTTGAACTAAGATATGGCGCTTGTCTGAATTCAGATCAAGAGGCTGCTTTCAGTTTCCACTGTGTTTCACACATAATTGAGAAGGGAGGAGGATTAAGGAAAGTCCGGGAATGTCTGAAAAGAATCCTAACCACTTCCTTCTTATTAAGACTGGCAAGTTCTGAGGTTTGGAAGGAAGCCAGCAATTGGGAAGCCTTGCTGGTATTCTGGGAAAGGAGTAGAGAAGAGGAGAAGAGAGGAATGGAGAGGAGAGGAAGAAGTGGATAGAAGTAGAGAAGAGAAAAGAGAGGAGAGGAGAGGAGAGAAGAAGAGAGAAAAGGAGAGGATGAGAAAGAAGAGAGGAGAGGATAGGAGAAATGAAGTGAGGAGAACAGAAGAGAGAAGAGAAGTGAGAAAAGAAGAGGAGTAGAGAGGAGAGGACAAGAGAGGATAGGAGAGAAGAGAAACAGAGAGAAGAGGAGAGAGGAGAGAGAAAAGGGAGAAAAGAAAGGAAAAGAGAGAAGAGAGAAAAGGAGGAGGAGAGAGAGAAGAGAGGACAGGAAAAGAGAGTGCAGGAGAGGAGAGAAGCTGGGAGAAAAAGGAGAGAGAGGAGGTGGAATAGAGAGAGGAGAGAAAAGAGAGGATAGGAGAGAAGGAGAAGAGAGAAGAGAGGACAGGAGAGGAGAGAAGCAGAGAGAAGAGGAGAGAAGAGAGGAGAGGAGAAAAAAGAGAGGAGAGAAAGGAAAAGAGAGAAGAGAGAAAAGGAGAGCAGAGAGGAGAGGACAAGAGAGGAAGGAGAGGAGAGAAGCAGAGAGAAGAAGAGAGATAGAGGAGAAGAGAGGAGAAAAAGAGCAGAGAGAAGAAAAGAAGGGGAAGAGAAGAGAGGAGAAGAGAGAGGTTGATACAGAACCTGGATGGATTGCATCAGAGAATCTCAGTCAGAAGTTATCAGGAACTAGGAGGTCTGATTTGCCTGTACCTCCCCTATTCTGGCTTAAGAGATAAGTTATGGGTCATCTGAGCTTTTGTTTAATAGCTATTGCATTGGGTAATCCAGAAGTGAAAACATTTGAGCCAAAGCAAAATTGAAGTTAATATAAACAAGAAAGGCAATATACACTGTGCCAAGTTTGGGGTTCCCATCCTTCTTATATATTTCTCCCTCATTCCTCTGCCACTGCTACCACCCTGGTTCAGGTTGTCTTCCTTTTATTCTGGGACTATAGTATTAGTCTTCTGACTGAGCTCTCTAACTCAAATCATTCTTCACTCCAGTGCCTCTTCCACTTACCTGTCAAATTCTTCCTAAAGTCTAGGTTTGACCATGTCACCTTCCCCTTGCTACCTCTTTCCCTTTTCAATAAATTCTGAAGAAACATCAAGGACAGTCAGATGGTGGCTTTGTCTAGTGCAGCGGGGGCAGTGAGGGAGAAAAAAAAGAAACATCAATAATATCTGTCACAGGAACATAGAATAAGGGAAAAGGAATAAGGTATAAAAAGATTGGAAAGGCAGGAAAGACCCAGGTTATGAAGAGCTTTAAAAGCCAATTAGAGGATTTTATATTTGAATGTGGTAACAATAGAGCTACTAGAGTTTATTAATAGTGATATTTGGATATTCATCTCCATAGTGTGGAAATGTGCTCTAACATAGAACCTAGGGTCCAGACAAGTAATCACAAATGCCTGAACACTTTGCTGTGGGTCTCTGATAGTCCTTTTAAGACCTTCCTTCCCAAATAAGTTTAACCTTGCCCTTCATCACGAGGCAGCTGCAGGATCATTCTGGACATCTTTGCCTGTGATCAGGATTACTTCAAAGGAACCTATTCCTCTCCATACTAAGTGTTCATTCTGGTAGACTCCAACGGGCTTCTCAATAGGTAATTAGCTAAGGGAAACAGCTTGGTATAGCAAAAAGAGTCCTGGACTACATCCTTTCCAAATCTAAAGGAGCCAGAGGACTTGAGTTTGAATCCTTATTTTATCTTTGTGTCCTTGATCAATTGCTTAACCTTTCTTGGCTTCAGTGTCCTCATGAAAAATAAAGGGTCTGAACTTGTTGGATTTTGAAGACCTTTCTACATAAATATCTCTGATTCCATGAGTCCTTACAGCTCTAAGTCTATGATGCTATATCTTCCTTTTGCAGTTCCAACAAATTGTACCCAAGAATTGTCTTCTCTGTGGTATAGGTGCAGGGTTCTAGACTCAAAGTTCCCAGGATGATCTGGGAGCTTCTGTGATGCAAGTAGATAGAAGAGGTGGTCAAAGATGGCAGTGGCAGAAAGGTAGATAGACTAAAATAGTCAAAGAGGCAGTCAGATGGACAGATGCCCACCCTCTTTCCCTCAGAGTGGAGTTTATATAGATTAGTCATAAAAAATCAATGTATTTATTATTTTCAACTTCTCTTCTCCTCTCCATTCCTCCTCTTCTCTCTTCTTTCTCATTATCTCTCCTCTCTTCTTTTCTCCTTTTCTCTCTTCTATGTTCCTCCTGTCCTCTCTTTAGTCCTCTCCTGTTCTTTCTTATCCCCACCTTCCTTTTTTCTGTTCTTTTCTTCACTTTTCTCCTCTTCTCTCATCTCTCCTTTATCTTCTTCTCCTCTCCTTTTGTCTCCTCACTTCTCCTCTTTCCTCCTCTCCTCTTTTTTCTCTTCTCTGCTTTTCTCCTCTCCTCTCTTATCTTTGCTTCCTCTGCTCTAATTCCTCTCCTCTCCCAGAATGCCAGCATGGCTTCACAATTCCTGACTTCTCTCTAATTCTCAAACAAATATCACTATTTGCCAGATACTCTACTAAGGTTTGAGGATATATAGAAAAGCAAACACAGTCATTGTTCTCCAGGAGCACATAATCGAATATAGAAGACCACATGCAAACGACTATATATAAACAAGACATATACAGAATAAATTAGAGGTTGTCTCAGAGAGAAAGCACTAACATTATTGGAAGATTGGGAAAAAGTTCTTGCAGATGAGATTTTAACTGAGGCTTGAAGGGAAGTCAGGAGACAAAAATGATTGGAACTGGGGTGGTGGCATCCATTGAAAATATCTGTAGTCAGAAGAGAGATGGTATATCTTGGGCACAATGTATTTTCACATTGTAGGGGGTTGGGGATTAGGTGCTGGTAGGTTGATATTGAGGTATCTATTTGATACTCTAGAGAGGTAGCCTCTCTCCTTCTCCCCTCATTTCCTCTTAATGTGGGTCTTACAGGTCCCCTCTCCACAGGGCTCAAGGTGTCCATAAATTTGAAAGGGAAAAATTGCATCTGTATTGTCACTAACCTCCAATGTAAAATTTCCATTTCCTTTAATTATGAATGTAGGCAACAAACCACAGTAGTTTTAATCCTGTCTGTGATTTTGTCGGTACTAGAAATCATAAATATTTTCATATCACATTACAGTTGTTGGCTACTTGTAGAAATAGTGCATATATTCATCACTGCTTGAAATTATTGTAGCTATCACACCTGAAAGCTATATTGTATATTATAGCATTCTTTATGTCTGCACACTATACTTCAATATAATTCTATGTATTTTATTTTATTTTATGTTTTTAAGAAATGAGAGTCCATAAACTTCACTAATCTATTAAAGAAGCACACATTCCCCAAAAGGTTAAGTATCCCTGCTTTATATGAAAATGGGACTTTGAATACAGAGCATAGTCAGACAGAACAGAGGTCTTGTATCCCAGAAAAACTTAGTAGGGTCTAGAGCCTGGTAGGATTGGATTGAAACAACAGAGAAAGAGAAACCATTCCACAAGTTTTCAAAGACTGAAATATCAGCGTTTCTTCTTTTGTGACCATTAAAGTGAATATTTTCCTTATCTATAAATTCAAGATAATACCTGTATAACAGCATTAATTGCCCTCTTCCATGTAGATCCTACAGATTCTAGGAATTTTGTGGGTCAACATCAGAGGTGTGTTGGTTAATGTTTAATAATCAGCTCTTCAAAACAAAGCACATGTAACATATTTTTAATTTTCATTATTTACCATTTTCTCTTTCATTTTAAGTTTACATAATGAACAAAACAAACTCTGATAACATTTGTCAGTTTCTGAGGTATAAATGTTTACACTGAAAACTTAACAATTGGTTTTCTTGGTTTGAACTGGTTCTAGCACATCTCTGGACTTTGACTTCACAGAAAACCTTGGCTCAGAATGGACCTATTAATCCAAAGTGGAAGACATTTAATCAAATAAGCCACAAGTAAAAATTCCATGTTAGGCGGTACATAAAGCCTGCCACCAATAGGGAATTCAGACATGTATGAAAAAAGGAATGCAAAAGCATTAAGAACTTAGTTTGCTCTGTCCTTAGTGCCAGAATACAAATTTTCCTTTTTCTTTAAGGATCTTGATTGAAATCATGATAAACTAGGAGAGTCCTGGGAGAATGACAGATCTGCTAGAAATTTTGGGGGCAATTTCATTCCTAAGTGACCTTGGATAGATCTATTTAATTCTATAGAATTAAATTAATTAATTAATTAAAATTAAATTAAACCTAGAGATGACAGGATTAATTAAGGAGGCTATATGGTACAGTAGAAAGAGTCATAGAAAACCAAGAACACTTGGATTCAAATGTTGGATTATCACATTGAATGATCATGGATAATTCACCTTCCCTCTCTGGATCCTGATTTTCCAAGCTATAAAATGAGGACATTGGATTAGATGATCTCTAGGGTCTCTACTAAATTTGGAAATCTTATGATTTTATTACCTTATTCATCACTCATTCAAGCCTTATTAAGTACCTACTGTGGGCAGCTCACTGTGCTGAACACTAGGAAATACAAAATGCTTAAATAAGACAAGGCCCTGACCCTTATGGAGCTCATTGTATAAGAAAGGGGCTGATATCCAAATACATATATCTCTTTTATTTTTTTTTGTTGAGGAGGAAGACTGAATCATTGATTTCATCCATAGGATAGAATGCCAGTTATGCCAACTCCTAGTTGTACAGTACAGATTGGCACTTACTCTACAATTTGTAATCTTGGGGAGTTTCATGGAGCATTTTGGGAATTATCTATATATGCTTAGGATCCCACAGTAAGTCTTTGTCAAAAGTAGGTCTCAAATGTTGGTGTTATTGATTTTAAGACTGTTATTCTATAGCTCATGTGGATTATTATGTTACACAAAATTACATAGAGGAATGCAAAAACAAGGTGCTAGATGAGAGATGAGTAGGATGTATTTAGGATTTCTTATAGTATCTTTTTTTTAAAGGTTTTTTTTGCAAGGCATTGGGGTTAAGTGGCTTGTTCAAGAACACACAGCTAGGTAATTATTAAGTGTCTGAGGCAAGATTTGAACTCAGGTACTCCTGACTTTCAGGGCTGGTGCTCCATCCACTTCACCACCTAGCCACCCTGTATATAGGATTTCTTAAGCACCTTTTTTCCTTTTTATGATTTATTTATTTTATATTATTACAATAATCTTGTTGTGAAAGTAAACATAAACCCTCTTTCCCATTAAAAGATAGAGAAACTGGGGCGGCTAGGTGGCGTAGTGGATAAAGCACCGGCCCTGGAGTCAGGAGTACCTGGGTTCAAATCCGGCCTCAGACACTTAATAATTGCCTAGCTGTGTGGCCTTGGGCAAGCCACTTAACCCTGTTTACCTTGCAAAAACCTAAAAAAAAAGATAGAGAAACTTCAAGAGAAATTAAGTGAGAGGAAAAAAAGTGTACTTCAGTTTATGTTCAGATTCCAGTGGCTCTGTCTCTGACATGAGTTGCCTTCTTTATCATAAGTTCACCAGAGAAGTTGCTTTAATACCTTTTCCCACAATTGCTATTACTAGCTGTATTTCTGTCCATTCTATTCTTCCCCACTCTCATTTTTCTATCTTCTCTCTCCTTTCACCCTGGTCCTGCTCAGAAGTATATTGTATTTGATTACCCTCTCCCAGGATCTTCCCTCCCTTCTATCACTTACTCCTTCTTCCCCCATCCCCCCATCCCATTCCTTTTCTCTCATTTTTCCTCTGGTGTAAGATAGATTTCTATACCCTATTAAGTCTGTATGTTATTTCTTTTCTGAGCCATTTATTTTAGGTTTTTTTTTTCAAGGCAAATGTGGTTAAGTGGCTTGCCCAAGGCCACATAGCTAGGTAATTATTAAGTGTCTGAGGCCGGATTTGAACCCAGGTACTCCTGACTCCAGGGCCGGTGCTTTATCCACTACGCCATCTAGCCACCCCTCTGAGCCATTTCTGATGAGAATGAAGGGCTACTCATTCCCCCCTGCCTTCCCCACTTCCACTCCATTGCAAAAGCTTTTTCTTGATGCTTTTATATGAAATATCTTAGTCTGTTCTACCTCTCCTTTCCCTTCTTCCCAGTTCTTTCCTTTATCACCCATTGACTCCATATTTATACTTTATTATACCATTCTGTTCGACTCCCTCCTGTGCTTTCTCTATATATACTTCTTTTAACTGCTCTTATAAGTGAGAAGGTTCATATGAGTTATCAGTATCATCTTCCCATGTATGAATATAAGCAGTTCAGCATCATTAAATTCCTCATAATTAGTCCATTTCATCCACCCTCTCTGTGCTTCACCTGAATCCTGGACTTGAAGATCAAACTTTCTGTTCAGCTCTGGTTGTTTCAATAGGAAAGTCTGAAACTCCTGTTTTATTGAATTTCCATCTTTTCCCCTAAAGAGTATGTTCAGTTTTGCTGAGAAGTTGACTCTCAGTTGAAAATGAAACTCTTTTGCCTTCTGGAATATCATAGTATAAGCTCTACAAGCCCTTAATATAGATGCTGCTAAATTCTGTGTAATCCTGACTGTAGAGCCATGGTAGTTGAATTGTTTCTTTCTGGCAGCTTTTAGTATTTTCTTTTTGACTTGGGAGTTTGGGAATTTGGATATAATATTTCTGGGAGTTTTTCTTTTGGGGTCTCTTTCAGGAGGTGATTAGCGGATTCTATTTTACCCTCTAGGCTCTTTTTTGTGGTCATGACTTTCAGGTAGACGAATAATTTTTAAATTATCTCTTCTGGATCTGTTTTATAGGTCAGTTTTTCCAATGAGATATTTCACATTTTTCTTCTAATTTTTGTTCTTTTGGTATTGTTTTATTGCTTCTTGCTTTCTTGCAAAATCAGCAGCTTCCTTTAGCTCCATTCTACATTTGAAGGAACTGTTTTCTTCAAAGAGATTTTTTTATCTCCTTTTCCAGCTGGCCAGTTCTGCTTTTTAAGGCCTTTTTTCCTCCCCATTTGCCTTTTGGATTGCTTTTTCCAATTACCTTAAATTGATTTTTAACATGTTCTTTTCTTCATTAATTTTTTGTAATTCACCAAACTGCTGATTTGGTTTTCATGATTTACCTGCATCACTGTCATTTCTCTTCCCAATTTTCCCTCTACCTCCCTTACTTGTTTTTCAAAATGTTTTACAAGCTCATCCATAGCCTCAGGCCATTTCCTCTCTCTTGGAGGCTTTGGATACAGAAGCTTTAACTTTGTCATCTTCTGAATGTGTATTTTGATCATACATGGGACCAAAGTAATTTTTCTATTGTTTGCTCATTTCCTCAGCGTATGACTGATTTACTGCACTTCCAAGACTTTGGGGTTTTTGGGGATACCCCAATTCCTCCAAGTTCTTATGAGAGTCTCTGGCTGCTCTCTTGGCCTGTGCCCTCATCTGTGGATGACCACAGGCCCTCCCCTCTGCCCTGGAGCTGGAAGGAGGGTCCCTGCTCCTCTATGGTAGTATGGTGGGGTTCAGAGTGGACCCCAGATCTGAATATGGACAAAGCAATAGAGTCCTGCCCAAGGATAGCAGAGAGACCTCTACAGTCTCTCCCCAATACCTTACTGTCTATGGGCTGAGCACTTTGGAAATGTTGGGTGGCTCGACAGGTTCCCACTGCAGGGCTGCTCTGAGGCTGTGCTGAATGGGGCTCTGTGCTCACCCTGGTGTAGCAGATTTCTCTTACTACCCCTTCAAGCCATTCCTGGTGATCCCTGGGCCAAAAGATGTGGAAACCTCCCCTTCTAACATGTACCCAGGTGCCCCCAGGGACTCAGGTACCCTGCGGATTGTTCCTGGAAGGTTGGACTGGTTTGCTCTGGCCTGGCTGTGCTATGGCCAGTTGTGCTGCAGTTCTTTCCAACCCCTGGTCCTGGTGAAACATACCTTTCCCACAGATATGTTTTGCACTGGGAAATTGCATCACTCAGTCTTTCTGTGGTTCTGCCCCTCTAAATTTTGACTAGAATCAAAATTTGATGACTTTTAGAGATTTTTGGGGGGCAAGTTTCTGGGAATTACTGCTCTCATGCTGCCGTCTTGACTCCCTCTTAAACACCTTTGACCAAGTTCCAGTGGGTCCCAAAAGTTGGGACTTTGAAGCATGTGGGGAAATAGGAGTGTCAGAGGAGCAGGAGAGGAATGGGAAATGGAAATGCAGGAAGTTAATTGGGCAGCATCCTGACTGCTCCATTTGCTTGTTCTCTCTCATTGTGTTTTGTAGAGGCCTAAGTGTTCCTTGGACTCTCCTCTGGACTCCCACTTCTGGACCTGGGTGTTTCAATAGGGAAGAACTGAGCCTATAGAACTGGTAAGGAACTCTCAAACCTTGGAAACCCTACCAAAAGAGCCCAGGTTTCAGCCCCTTAGAATAGAGATGTTACTTGGAGGGTCCATCCTAGTCCCTGCAACCCAGGGCCCAAGTACTGTTGACTTGAGTTTTCTCCCCTTCTATCCCTCCAGATATTTTGACCCTTCCCCTTCTGGGAAACTCATTTTCTCTTATTAAAGGTAAGTTATAGCTGTATCCAACCCCTCCCTTCCCCATGGGATTCTAATGGCCCCATGGGGCATGTCTCCTGGGAGTTGGGAGTATGATTCAGCTCTTCCCTGGGAGTGGGTAGGTTACTTAGGACAGAGCTAGTTTTTAGGACACAGGACCCATAGTTTCTTCCTGTGTGAATGGGAGCTCATTATAAGTTGAGTGAGTTTCATTGTATTCCCAACACTTGGCACAGCATCTGGCACATAGTAGTTACTTAATAGATATTTCTTGATTGGCAGAAAGAATATAATGAAAAAAAGTGCTAGACTGAAGGTCAAGAAAAATTTAACTTGGGTGTCTAGGTGGTTCAGTGGATAGAGCACCAGCCCCAGAGTCAGGAGTACCTGAGTTCAAATCCGGCCTCAGACATTTAATAATTACCTAGCTGCGTGGCCTTGGGCAAGCCACTTAACCCCATTTGCCTTGCAAAAACATAACAAAAAATAAAGATTTAACTTTATGATTAACCTTGATGGATGCAGTTCCTCTCAGCAGTTGAGAGAGCTAGAACAACCCTTGGAGACCTGTTATGAACAACACCATTCACATCCAGAGGAAGGAAAAACAAAACAAAACAAAACAAAACAAAGAAAAACCTACAGAATCTGAATGAATGCTATGTTCACTTTTTAAAAATTTATCTTATGTTTT
Source organism: Macrotis lagotis (assembly GCF_037893015.1). Lineage (NCBI taxonomy): Eukaryota > Metazoa > Chordata > Mammalia > Peramelemorphia > Peramelidae > Macrotis > Macrotis lagotis. Next base: position 57,639,960 of record NC_133665.1, on the reverse strand, counting down.
TCTTTCTATCTCATAGTTTTCTTTCTTTTCCCTTAGACCTAATTCCTCATTGAGAATAAACATGTAAACATGTTAAACACAAATGTGCAATATTCATCAGACTTTTCGCCATTGAGGGGAAGAGGGGTGGGAAGGGAGGGTGGAGGAAATTATGTAAATTATAAATATGCATACGCATGTGGATAAATGTTGAAAAACTTTCATAACATGTAATTGGAAAAATAAAATAAAATAACAATTAAAAAAAGAAAGATCTAACTTTAAATCCTTTCTCTGATGTCAACTGACCCTAGGCCCTTAATCCTCTGGAGTCTCAATTTCCTCATCTGTAAAATAATATTTGTAGCACCTATCCCTATAGGACTGCTTTAAGGATCAAATGAGATAACATATGGCTAGAATACATGGAAAGGATGGGTACTCCATTTCTTCTCTGCAATGTGCTTAACATGTGTGGTATTGATCATATTATTAAATGAGAAATCAAGAGGAAAGAGGAGAGTTGGCAGGAAGAGTTAGGGAACTTCTCTGTACTATGGTAGTGGGAGGCTTTGGGAGTCCCAGGAAGTTCAAATACCTAGTTTCATGATTGAGAGATAGTGGATACAGGTGGGCATAGATGTGCATGATGGAGTGAGCATTCTTGGACTGGGTTATGTAACCCCTTTAAGGAATATTGTTCTTCCTCTTCTTCCAGATCTGGAAATGACCTTTCAAAACATATGGTCAAGCTGAGGAAACAGAAACTATATGAAGATGATAACCTGCTGCCCCTGAAAGATATCATCATTCACTCTGACTATATTGATTACAGGAAAGGTTCTGACCTTACCCTACTAAAGCTCCAATCCCTTGCACAGCTGACTGATGCTATCCAACCTATAACATCACACTTCCTGTAGCCTAACAGACCTTCACCCCAGACGTGAAATACAGGAGGGACATTGACTCTGGGGGTAAGCTCTGAGGGGCTAGGGTAGGGTGGGAAATATGGGGTTCTGGAAGTTCTCAGGGCTGGAACAGACCCAGGGCCAAGGTCAAAATTAAGATGTGACTAGGTCTTTGATGAAGATACCAAAAAAAGGTTACAGAAATGACATTTGTCTTGTTTCTTTATTAATGAAAAATATTTTGAATATTCTGGGTTCATCCCTTACATGAAACAGAGATGACAGATCTTAGACTCCTTTCTCCTACCCTCAGACTCAAGTGCCTTAATGTGCAGACCTATGAGCAGAGGCACTACTTTTTTTGGAGACAACTTCATGGTCTTGTGGAAAGAATACTGGATTTGGAATCAGAGACTTTGATCCAAATTTGTATGCTTACTGCTTGTGTGACTGTAGATCAGTCATTTACCTTAAAGAGGGGGGAAAAGAGGACCTTAAGGGGCTTCAGTTTCTCTCTTGAAAAACAAAAAGTGATCTCTGAAATATCTCTCAACTCTATTCTGTACTAAAAGATTGTCTGCCTTTAGCTATGGTCCTCTGTAGATCCTTATGTCTAGGTATTGGTCCCCTCCAGAGCACAAATTTTTGACTCCCTATAGGGTAAGACATATGCTCAAACCCATTCTGTCCTCCCTGAGTCAGTTGAAATGTTCCACCATCTCTTCCCTCTACAGTGCCTCTGTCCCCTCCCTACACTTGGAGGAAGGTACAGGTATCACTTGTGACCAGAAATACATCAGAATTTCACCACTCCCACATCCAAGAGGATCATCCTTGATAACATGATCTGTGCTAGTGAAACTGGCAAGGACTCCTGCCAAGTGGAAAGCTCTATGTGTCTTCTCTGACTTGTGGTCCCTTTTCTGATTCTAAATGGAACGTAGGAGTCCCATTCTCTTGTGCATACTCTATCTCTTGGGCCATGCTAAGACTTTCTCTTGTCTTCCAAGATGACTGTAGGGATCCCCTTGTCTGTGGTGCAAGATTGCTGACTCCAGACTGTAATAGTGAGTTGGAAAATTAGTTTTGGTGCTCCCTACAGAACTAGAGTCTACACTCATGTCACAGCCTTTGTGATTGGATCAACCAGCACATCCAGTCATCTTCTGGCCCAATTTCTCCTTCTCTTTATTCATCACATCATCACCCCAAGTCACAATTCTAACCTCTATATTTGCTATTCCTTAATCCTCCCCATCAGAGAGGATTCCTACTATATTCTCTTTCAAATACCCCCTTCTCTGGCACCCTGAGTGCCCTGGAAGTCAAAGGGTATATAGATTAAAGAGCCATGGACTAGGAGTCAGGACACCTGCCTTCTGATTTTCTGCTCTACCATTCACTCACTGATTTACTGTGGTGAATTCCCTTCTCTCTGTGAGTTTCAGTTTTCTCTTCTATAAGAAATAGTGGGGATGGAACTCTTCTGACTCACAATGTTCCATGGTTTCAAGGTTCAGTGAGCCTGCTCTGCATGGGCAGATTATTGGATTATTTCAGGGAAGATGGATCTGATCTACATGACATTGTTTGTATATTACTAAATTGTGATTTTTACTTTGTAATGAATATGTTTTCTTTGAGTTGGTTCTGGCCAAGGAAGTGGGTATTATATAGAAAGAATACAAAATGATGAGGATCTTTGGAAGAAAGTTACAGGGAAGCAAGTTTTATGTTCATATGAATAAGAAGAAAACTCTTAATAATCAGTATAGAATTGTATAGAAATGAACTGGGTCTCTTTGGTAGGTCCCCAGACTATAGATTTAGAAATAAGCAGTATCTTACCCTATAGGTAGCCTCATTTTATAGCAAAGTCTGGGGATGAGAAGAGGTGTGCCCAAGATCACATATCAACTGAGTGTCAGAGATAGGATTTTAATACAAGTTTGCTGTATTCAGGTCTAATGCATAGAATTTTTCTCTAAGATTAACTGAATAGAGGTCTTTGAGCAGAGGATGGATGACTATTTGTTCTGATCACCATAGAAGAGATTCTTGCTCCACATAGTGTTTGGATCAGATAACTTGGAGAGAATCATGGTATTTGCTATAGAATTGAGATGTCTTATTGGCAGTTGATACTTCCTTCACTCTGGTTGTCTATGGTCTTAAAAAGTGGTGGGCAAGGGACAGCTAGGTGGCATAGTGGATAAAGCACTGGCCCTGGAGTCAGGAGTACCTGGGTTCAAATTCAGTCTCAGACACTTAATAATTACCTAGCTATGTGGCCTTGGGCAAGCCACTTAACCCCATTTGCCTTGCAAAAACCTAAAAAAAAAAAAGGTGGTGGGCAGGAATGGGATGACCCAAATCTATGCCTCTCAGAACTCCCTGTGATATATCTTGGGAAATAAACCTATAGTCAAAGAGTCTTAGATGGCTATAATCAAGAAGGTTCTTACCTATATTCCCTATTATTCCATTTTACAGATAAAGAAACTCAGACTCACAGAAAGAGAACATAGTGGTAGAAGCAAGAATAGAATTCAGGTTTAGATTAATCTAGAATTTTCTTTCTCTGTTTTGACTCTTCCTGGTTTAGGTATCAACACTATATTGGTGTCATAAAAGGAATTTAGCAGAACTCCTATTTTTAAAAAATAGTTTATGTAGAATTAGAATTAATTGGTTACTTAAATGTTTGGTAGAATTTACTTGTAAATCCATCTGGATCTGGGGACTTTTTTTTTTTGATACCAGGTAGGTCCAGGTTCAAGTCCCATTTCTTTCTTTTTTTTTTTAATTAAAGATTTTATTTGAGTTTTACAATTTTCCCCCCAATCTTACTTCCCTCCCCCCAACCAGGGAAAGCAATGTCAGTTTCCATGTTGTACATTGATCCAAATTGAGTGTGATGAGAGAGAAATCATATCCTTAAGGAAGAAAAATAAAGTATAAGAGATAAGTTTAGAAAGGAAAATCATAGATTCAGTTTTGGACAAACTGGGTTAGAAGTGGATGTCTATAGAAGAAAATATCAAAATGAGTTGCACCAAAATGAGAAGTGAAATTTCAAGGTGAAGTTAGATGGAGAGATTCAGTTTTGAAAATTATAACTGAGAATATTAATGGGCAACTAGGTGGCCCAATGGATAGAGTACTGGGTTTGGAGTCAGGAAGACTCCTCTTCCTGAGTTCAGATCTGACCTTGGACACTTGCTGTGGACCCTGGACAAGTCACCTAATCCTATTTGCCTCAGTTTCTTTATCTGTAAAATGAGTTGGGAAAAAAAGAGCAAACCACTCCATGTATCCTTGCAAAGAAACCCCCAAATGGGGTCTTGAAGGGACATGACTGAACAATAAAAACCACCACCAACAACTAACAACCACCAGCACCAACAGCAACTAACAACCTATGAAAACAACAAAATAGATGAGCTCACTAAGACAGAGTGTATAGGGGAGAGAAAAGATCCTGGAAAGGCCAGTAATCTGATCAGAGGTCTGGAACCTGGACTATTTTACTAAGACCTAATACATTGTTTGTTATCTGACTGACTGATCTATGTTTACATTATTCTGAGGCAGTATTGAATCTAATCTTAATGACTCATCCACCAGGAAATTTGGATTTATCTAGGCATCTTGATATCTGTTTGGCTGTTATCCCCTGCTCCTTCTGTGGAGTTGCCTCCTGCAGAATGAACCTTCAAAAACTATGCCCTCATTCCCTGGAGAGTTTGATCAACTTAGCCCTGAAATACTACCCAGTATAGCTAAGTTCCCTTGTATATTATCTTGTTTGTACATAGTTGTTTTCATGTTTTCTTCACCACTTTAAGCTCCTGGAGAGTAGGAATTTTTTTTTATTTTTAAAAATATTTATTTTTCAACTACATGCAATGATAGTTTTCAACAATTATTTTTTTTTTTGCAAGGTTTTGAGGTTTACATTTTTTTCTCTCCCTTCTTTCCCCACTCCCCCTGGGCGGAAAGCAATCAAATATAGGCTATATATGTATAACCTAAACACAAATCCATATTAATCATGTTGCAAAAGAATCAAATCCAAATGAAAAAACTCATAGGACATAAAACACAAGACAACAATAATAGAAACTGCTTTTTTGCCTTCCTTTGTATTCCTGGGCTTAGTACAGTGTCTGGCAAACAGTGGATAGTTAATTCATTCTTATTGATTTAAATAAGTATGAACTCGGCTAACATACTATATTTAACTAGTCAGACCATGCTTCCTCTTCATTTATCCACCAGGAAACCTGATCCTACCAGGGCATCTTACTGTCTGTCTTTTTTACAACATAGGCCTCCTTCCACACATTCCACTCTTCCTGCTTCCTATCTTTTATTATCAGAACAGTAATCAAAAAATATTGCTTTTGGAAAATTTGTTGTTACTATTGTTTGTCCTTCATTTTTGAAGAAGATCATGAATCAGGGAGGTGATGCCATGACAAACACATGAATTGGATTTGAATTGGGTGCAGTGCTAAGTCACCAAGCTCACTTTCTCTTCTGAGCTATCTGGATCCAGTGGCCAAATATGAATCAGGATGACTGGAGATGGCCCTGGATGCAGTGGGAGACCTTGATTTTTTACAGTTAGGTCTTTCCCAGATCTGAGGCAACACTCATCCAGTGATTAAGGCTAGGTAAGAGAGAGATGAGACAAAGAGATCAGGAATGATCACTTTTGTTTAGTTAAAAAAAATTAATTATTGTCAGAATAGTAATCAAAGTAATATTGATTTTTGGCAAGGATATAACCAATTATCTTTTGGTTTAGAATCTCTGTAACTTACCAAAACAAAAACTCCCTTCTCTACTTACCACTTCCATGTATGTATTATTTCTCTCTTAAGAATGTAAACTTGTTGAGATCAAGAACTTTCTCATTTCTGTATCCTGTAAATGCAAAAATGAGAGCCTAGCATATGATAGGTGGTTAATAAATGGTTTATTATTCATTCACCCATTTATTCACTTGTTCATTTGTTCATTCATTCATTCACATTGCTAAATAGAATCAAGGTAAGGAGAAGATGCATTTCTGGAAAATTTTGGAGAAGTTTGTCAATTTATTCTCTGTGAACAGAGCCTCCTTTGCTTCTATGCCTCATTCCCTCTGCTCTTGAGCCACCTCTTCTCTGGGCAGAGGTCATATTGCCCCAGGGCTCCCTAGTCAAATTCTCTAAGCTCTAGGTGGAGGGATGAAGACACTGGGTCATCCATTGATATGAGGACCCATCAACCAGTTAGTTCTATCCAATTACTTAGGCCTAAGTAGGTACCCAGATGTCCAGTAAATCTCTGCCCTTGCATCAACTTGACTTGTTGATAGCAATCAGTTAGTGCTTCCTTGACAAGCTCCAAAGTTAATCAAGGGAAATAATTACCCAAGGAATGCCACCCTAAATGGGGAAGTATTTAATAATAATAGAATAGAATCTCTAAAGCAAATCCTTTTGGGTCAAAAGGTCATTCTTCATATCATACTACCTTGACATCCATATCTTCCTAACAAGAGTAAAACTGGCCCAAGTCTCGTGAAGGCAATTTGTTATTGGACAGATCAGTGAATATCAAATTTGTGCCAAATTGGGGAACATTTATTCAGTCTTCAGAGATCTGCCACTATCTGACCATGACCACATGTGTTCCACTGTCTAGATTGGGAATCAGGTATGATGGAGTCAACTATTCAGCTTTTAGTTGAATAGCCAGTGTGAGCATTGATATTTCAGAAATCAGTCAGGGCTTGGTTTATTGTTTTGTAGTTATGCAGTTATGTTGCTAATTATGCGGATTACATTTAAAAGTTTGTGTATTTATTCCCCCCCTCACCAGAGATCTTGATGGTTAAACATTTACCAGCACATCCTTGATGTTAACATTGCTTGAATTTATTATTGCAGTGCAACAATAGAAAGTCTGATGAAAGAAGTCATATTCAGATTGGAGACCTGGAGGCCAATAATTATAGTAATTGTAATTTCCATACCATTTTAAGATTTGCAAAGTGCTTGACACTCATCAGGAGATCTGTGTTCTAAATCTAGCTCCACTACAGATTTTCTATATAATGGGTGGCAAGTATCCACCCCTCTGGCTATAAAATTAAGGCATCAGACTGGATGATCCTTACCATCACTCCACCCCACTTGTTCTGACCCTGCTGATCTTGGTTAGACAAGGGGTGATCATAAAATGTTGCAAAATCCTTCCACTGATATTCACTAATAAAGTCAATGGTTTCTATTAGTTCTTTGTCTTCTTCTTCCATGAAGTCAGGTTGAGTCTGTGTTTGTACCAGCTTTGAACATTGAATTTACTCTTTTTATTCTTTGGAGTTATCTCCAGAGCATATGGTCTTGGTCTATCCTGAGATGAATTAATTTATACTCTATATAATTCAATTTTTACTCTATTCTGGAGTCTTTGAGAGCTATTGAATTCTTTTTTAAAAAAATTTATTTATTTTCTTCAATATGTACATGCATATTTCCAAGTTACAAAATTTCCCTGTACCCTTCCTTCCTACCCCCCTCCCCCCAACAGGGAACAGTTAGGTTAACATTTTACATACATATTTTGTTAAACATGTTTACAAATTAGTAATTTTTGGCATGAGAAATTAGGATGAAGGGAAAGAGATACATAAGAGATAATTTTTATAGTGTTTATCAGGTTTGGAAGGTTTTTTTTCCCTGTGTATTTTGTTTTGTTTTGTTTTTCTTCCTCTGGCTGGGGATAATATAGTCTATAACAAATCAAATGCAGTTGTCCTAGCTCTCTGGACTGCTGAGAGGAGATGCTTCCATCAAGGTTGTTCATCTCATGCTGTTGATATGTACATTGTTTTCTTGGTTCTACTCCCTTCACTCAGCATCAGATCCTGTAAGTCATTCCATATTTCCCTAGAATCCAACCCTTTATGGTTTCTTATAGAATAATAGTATTCCATACCATAACTTTTTTAGCCATATCCCAATTGATGGGCATCCCCTCAATTTCCAGTTCTTTGCCACTACAAAAAAAAAAAGAGCTACTATGAATATTTTGGAACATGTTGGGCTTTTCCCATTTTTTAAAATTTATTCTGGATATAGACCTAACATTGGAATTGCTGGTATGAATAGTTTAATTGCTCTTTGGGCATAGTTTCATATCACTCTCCAGAAAGGTTGCATCTATTCACAAATCTACCAGCAATGCATCAATGTCCCAATCCTCCCACATCCTCTCCAACATTGATCATCTTCCCTTTTTCTCATCTTGACTTATCTAATAGGTGTGAGATGATACTTCATTGTTGTTTTAATTTGTATTTCTCTAATCAATAGTGACTTTTGATATGATTATGTATAGCTTTAATTTCTTCTTTTGAAAACTGTTCATATCCCTTGACCATTTATCAACTGGGGAATGACTTGTGATCTTATAAATTTGAGGCAATTCTCTATATATTTTAGAACCAAGACTTTTATCAGAACTCCTGGTTGTGCAGATTGTTTCCCAGATTTCTGCTTTCCTTCTAATTTTGACAGCATTGATTTTATTAGTGTAAATTTTTTTTAATTAATATAGTCAAAATCATTCATTTTGCAGTTTATAATATACTCTAATTTTTTTGGTCATTAATTCATCCCTTTTCCAGTGACCAGATAGATAGAGTATTTTTTGCTCTATTAATTTATCCATGGTGTTGCTCTTTTTTTTTTAGGTTTTTGCAAGGCAAATGGGCTTAAGTGGCTTACCCAAGGCCACACAGCTAGGTAATTATTAAGTGTCTGAGACCGGATTTGAACCCAGGTACTCCTGACTCCAAAGCTGCTGCTTTATCTACTACGCCACCTAGCTGCCCCGGTGTTGCTCTTTATGTCTAAATCCTGTACCCATTTTGCCTAGTTTTTGCCATACTATTTTCCAGTTTTCCCAACAATTTTTGTCAAATAGTCAGTTCTTATCCCAGAAGCTGATGTCTTTGGGTTTATCATTGCTGTAGTCATTTACTGCAGTTTCTTTTGAACCTATCCTATTCCACTGATCCATTACTCTATTTCTTAACCAGTACCAGGCATTTTTGATGACTGCTGCTTTATATTATAGTTTTAGATCTGGTAGAGATAGGCCACCTTCCTTTACATTTTTTATCTTACCTCCTTTTCAAGTATCTTTCAAGTATACACAGTCCTCCTCAAGAGCCAAAGTATCATCCAAAGCCGTATCATTTCTTGAACTATTGGTGCCCCTCCTCCCAGGCCTATTTTCTTTCACACTTTTACCTTCTCTTCTCCCCATCCATGATACTTAATACCTTGTTAAGTAAAGCAAGGCCTATTCTCTCTCTAATTTTAGATCCATTACTCTATTTTTTTTTTAATTTTATTTTATTTAAAGCAATGGGGTTAGGTGACTTGCTCAAGGTTACACAGGTAGGCATAATTATTAAGCATCTCAGGCCAGATTTAACTCAGGTCCTCCTGATTCCAGGGCCTATGATCTATCTACTGTACCACCTAGCTGCCCCCATTACTCTATTTCTTAACCAGTACCAGGCAGTTTTGATGACTGCTGCTTTAAAATATAGTTTTAGATCTGGTAGAGCTAGGCCACCTTCCTTTACTTTTTTTTGATCATTTCCCTTGCTATTCTTGTCCTTTTGTTGCTCCAGATGAATTTTATTACTAATTTTTCTAGCTTGATAAAGTAATTATTTGGTAGTTAGATTGGTATGATATTGAATAAAAAATTTAATTTGGGTAGAATTATCATTTTTATTATAATTGCTCGATCTAACCATGAGCAATTGACATTTTTTCCAATTGTTTTGATCTGACTTTATTTGGATGAGGAGTGCTTTATAATTGTGTTCATACACTTTTTGGATTTGTTTTGGAGGTAGATTCCCAAATATTTAATGTTGTCTACAGTTATTTTAAATGAAATTTCTCTTTCTATCTCTTGCTCTTGGGCTTTGTTGTTCATATATAGAAGTGCTGATGATTTATATGGGTTTATTTTATATCCTGCTAATTTGCTGAATTTGTTAATTGTTTCAAGGAGTTTTTTTGGGGTGATTTTTCTCATCTTCTTTAGGTATAGCATCATATCATCTTCAAACAGTGAAAGTTTTGCTTCCTCATTGCTAATTCTGATTCCTTCAATTTCTTTTTTTTCTCTTATTGCTATTGCTAGCATTTCTAATACTATATTGAATAGTAATGGTGATAATGGCTATCTTTGTTTCACCCCTGATTTTATTGGAAATGCTCCAAGTTTATTTCCATTAAATATAATATTTGTTGATAGTTTTTAGATAGATATTATTTATTATTTTATTGTTTTGCTTTTTAGGTTTTTTTCAAGGCAATGGGTTTAAGTGGCTTGCTCAAGGCCACACAGCTAGGTAATTATTAAGTGTCTGAGGCCAGATTTGAACTCAGGTACTCCTGACTCCAGGACCTGTGCTCTATTCACTGTGCCACCTAGCTGCTCCACTATTTATTATTTTAAAGAAAACTTCATTTATTCCAAAACTTTCTAGTGTTTTAAAAGGAATGAATTTTATATTTTATCAAAGGCTTTTTCAGTATCTATTGAGATAATCATTTGGTTTTGCTATTGATATGTTTATGGTGAGTGTTTTCCTAATGTTGAACTATCCCTGCTTGCCTGGTATAAATCCAACTTGATTATGGTGTATTATTCTGGTAATAACTTGCTGTAGTCTCATTGCTAAAATTTTATTAAGATTTTTGCATCAGTATCCATTAGGGAAATTGGTCTATAATTTTCTTCATCTGTTTTGGTTCTTCCTGGTTTTGGTATCAGTACCATGTTGGTGTCATAAAAGGAGTTTGGAAGAACTCCTTCCTCTTCTATCTTTTTTAAATAGTTTATATACAGTAGGAAGTAATTGTTCCTTAAATATTTGGTAGAATTCACTTGTAAATCCATCTGGACCTGGAGACTATTTTTTAGGGAGTTTACTGATGGTTTCTTCAATTTCTTTTTCTGAGATGGGGTTATTTAAATAATTTATTTCCTGTTAGGGCATTTTATATTTTTGTAAATATTCATCCACTTCACTCAAGTTATCCAATTTATTGGCATATAGTTCAGCAAAGTAGCTCTGAATTATCTCTTTAATTTCCTCCTCATTGGTGGTTAGTTCACCCTTTTCATTTTTGATACTAGTAATTTGGTTATCTTCTTCCTTTTTTTTTTAAGTCAGGTTAACCAAAGGTTTGTCTATTTTATTGGCTTTTTCATAAAGTCAACTCTTAGTTTTATTTATGAGATCAATGGTTTTGTTGCTTTCAGTTTTATTAATCTCTCCCTTGATTTTCAGAATTTCTAATTTGGTATTTAATTGGGGATATTTAATTTGTTCTTTTTCTAGCTTTTTTGGTTGCATACCTAATTCATTGATCTCCTCTTTCTCTATTTTATTCGTATAGGCATTTAGAGATATATAGTTTCCCTTCAAAACTGCCTTGGCTGCATCCCATAAATTTTGGTATGATGTCTCATTATTGCCATTTTCTTGGATATAATTATTGATTATGTCTATTATTTACTGTTTGATCCACCCAGTATTCAAGATAAAGTTATTTAATTTCCAATTAGTACTTGGTTTATCTTTCTCTGACCCTTTATTACATGTAATTTTTATTGCATCATGATCTGAGAAGTGTGTATTTATTATTTCTGCCTTTCTGCTTTTGATTATAAGGTTTTTGTGCCCTAATACATAGTCAATTTTAGTGAAGGTACCATGTACTGCTGAGAAAAAAGGTAATTTCTTTTCTATCCCATTAAGTTTTCTCTAAAAGTCTATGATATCTAAGTTTTCTAAGATTTCATTCACCTTAACTTCCTTCTTGTTTATTTTGTTGTTAGATTTATCTAGTTCTGAGAGAGGGAGATTAAGGACTCCTGTTATTAAAATTTTGCTGTCTATGTTTCCTTGAAATTCACTCAGCTTTTCCTCTAGGAATTTGGATGCTATACCACTAAGTGCATACATGTTTAATAATGATATGGCTTCATTACCAATGGTGCCCTTTGAGAAGATGGACTTTTCTTCCTCATCCCTTTTAATGAGATTGGTTTTTGCTTTTACTTTTTCTGAGATTAGGATTGCTACCCTAGATTTTTTTTTACTTCAGTTGAGGCATATTTTGCTCCAATCTTTTACCTTTACCCTGTGTGTATCTTTCTGCTTCAAATGTGTTTCTTGTAAACAACATAGTATAGGATTCTGGTTTTTAATTAATTCTGCTATCCATTTCTACTTTATGGGACAGTTCATCCCATTCACATTTACAGTTAAGATTACTAATTCTGCATTTCCTTCCATGCTATTTCCCACATTTATCTTTATCTCTTTCCTTTTCTCTTATTCCTCTTCACCAAAATTTTACTACCTTTCCCCTTTGACTTTTCTTTTAAAAATTTAACTTTCAGCTTATTTTCACTTATACCTTCCCTTCCCTTATATCAGTCCCTTCTTCCCTTATCTTTCTCTTTCCCAGGCTCCTCCTTCCCTGTAGATTGTTAGTTTTAAAAACCCAAGTGGGAATGTATCTTATTCCCTCACTGGGCTAAATCTATTGAATAGAATTTACTCAGCATTAACATTCTCCCTTCTTTCCCTCTAAAATTATAAATCTTTATGCCTCTTCCCTTGGTGTTATTTATTGCTCTAATATTTTTAATCAGCTATCATCAGGCACAGTTTGGTTATTTGATTGTTTAATAAGATCCTATTGTTATCAAGATATCATCACAGGTTGTTTATCTGATTGCTTGATGAGCAACAGTGACTCAAATTGCTTCAAATTATAATTATAATCATTTTTACCATACTCCTTTTTCAAGTATCTTTCTAGTACACACAATCCTCCTCACAAGTATCACCCAAAGCCGTATTTCTTGAACTATTTGTGCCCCTCCCCTAGGCCTATTTTCCTCACCCATGTTTCTTTTCTTTTCTTTTTTTTTTTTTAAGGTTTTTGAAAAGCAAACAGGGTTAAGTGGCTTGCCCAAGGCCACACAGCTAGGCAATTATTAAGTGTCTGAGACCCAGATTTGAACTCATGTACTCCTGGCTCCAGGGCCGGTGCTCTATCCACTGCTCCACCTAGCTGCCCTGTCACCCATGTTTCTTAACACCTTGCTAAGTAAAGCAAGGTCTATTCTCTCTCCCATTTTACCCCCCCTCCTCACCCAGGGTACTTAACCCATTGTTAAGTAAAGCACCCCTTAAGCCAAATTCTGATCTAATTAACTGTAAGAATCTTAAAGATTCTAAGTACTGGGAGGCTCTGGAGGTCTCACTTGGATCTTTACAAATGACTGTAAGTTACAGAGACACTGACTCAGGTCTTCATAGTTTATGACACCTTCATTAGACAAGGTGCTAAGTACCATGTGATTAAAGTGAGTCAAAGGATAATAAGACACTTAAGTTTCAAGTTAACACCCATACTTTTTATCAGGGTTTTTTTGTCTCAAATATAGTGATATAATCTTGGACCTCTACAATGGAGAGAGAAGATCCAATTAATCCCATACTCTTTAGGTCCATTCTCTTCAATTATATTCTACCCTCTAATTATTCTTAGAGAAGCAAAATTCTAAAGAATTAGAAGTGATCTTTCCTTTTAGGATTGTATATAATTTGATAGTCTTGACCAACATTTGTTTTATTTTTTGTTTTTTGCTTTTTCCTTTCCCTTTTCATATACCTTTTTTTAATGCAACTCTTCAGTCATGTATTTGGTGATTGAATTCTCTAGTTCTGATCTTTGTGTCAGGAAATCCTCTATTTTGTTGATCCGTATTTTTCCCCTGGTAGTATATACTGAATTTTGCAGGGTAGGTATTAAATTCTGTGTTGTAATACCAGGTCCTTTGCTCTCTAAAATTTGCTATTCCAGGTCTTTTGATCCTTCAGTGTTGAGGCTGATAGATCCTGTGTGAGTCTGATTGCGTTTCCTTTATATTTGGATTGTTTCCTTTTTGCTGCTTGCAATATTCTCTTCTTTATTTGAGAGTTCTGGAATTTGGTTATTACAGCCCTTGCAGTTTTTATCCTGGGATTTTGTTCTGGAGGGGTTTTGTGGATTCTTTCAATGGTTATATTGTTATCTTGTTCTAGTATATTTGGACAGTTTTCCCTTATAATTTCCTCATGATGTTTTCCAGGTTCTTTTTGTGATCTAGGCTTTCTTGCAGTACAAAGATTCATAGATTGCCTCTACTGGATCTGTTTTCCCTAAAATTTGCTTTACATTTTCTTCAATATTTTCAGCCTTTTTATTTTGTGTGATGGAATCTTGTAGTCTTGTAGATTCATTGGTTTCTATTTGTTCAATTCTAATTTTTAGGGTATTATTTTCTTCAATTATCTTCTGTGATTACTTTTCTAGTTGGTTAGTTTTACTTTTAACAGAGTGGATTTCTTTGGTCAACTTTTTATAATTTTCCTGCATAACTTTCATTTCTTTTTGTTCCATTTTTCTTTTTTCTCTTTTCTGTTTTTTTTAGGTTTTTTTCAAGGCAAATGGGTTTAAGTGGCTTGCCCAAGGCCACACAGCTAGGCAATTATTAAATATCTGAGACTGGATTTGAACCCAGGTATTCCTGACTCCAAGGCCGGTGCTTTATCCACTATACCACCTAGCTGCTCCTTCTCTGGTTTTTAAATTCTTTTTTATGAGCTTTTGCATTTGTATCTAATTTATAAACTATTCTCATATTTCCCCTGTGAGTGATTTTTCACTGCTACCTTCTTCAGACATGGCATGTAAAGTATAGTGAGTGCTCTTTTAGCCTTTTTGTTCATCTTTGTTGTTTTAGTTCTGTTCCTGGGATTTAGGGGGTATAGATCCAAGTTTTTATTTTGCTATGGCTGGGGTCTGATCCCTTGCTTGTTGTTGGCCAAGATGTTGCCTATGCAGTCCAGGCCTTGCCTTTGCAGAGGCTTTTTCCCCTCCTTTATGTCCAGGTTCTGACGTAACAGTGCTTTGTTCCTGACCCAGTCCTGTTTTTTACTCCAATGTTTTCAGGGTTCAGACTTTGTTTGAGTCTGGAGTCCTCTCTGCTGGCTTGCTATCTAGGTGCTGGAACCTCTGCTATGATTAAATTTAGCAGTGTGGCTAAAAACCTCCTGCTGGCTTTCCCCTACTCTCTCACCTCTTGGACTGACTTTACTTACCCTTTCCCCCCAAAGAGACAAACCTTCTCTGAAGACCCTCCATGATGTCTGCAGTTGAAAACTTCTTTAAATCTTCTCTTTTTCTTGGTGGGATCTGTAGTGTGGATGACAGAGTAGAGGTTTCATTTATCTTTGGTAGGGAAAAGCTCTGAGAATATGTTAGCTTCGTGCTGCCATCTTGGCTCTGTCCTAGAAGTCTCCAGTTACTGAATTCAATGTAAGGTTTTTTTTAAATTTTGTTTTGATTATTTCTTTGTCTTTGGTAATGATGGTTCAAGAATGTCCTAACCTCCTATATAAAATCCCTGACTACTTATTTTTTTTTTTTTGAGAGAAAAATTGGCACAACATGGGGTAATTGCATCAGGTAATAAATAGTCTTTAGAAGCTCTTTCCCCTCCCACTTGGATTTTCATAGGCTCTCAGAATTTGAGTCACAATCTAGGAGGTCCACCTATCCCATGACATGTCCCTAATATGATTCCCCTCCCATCATATGACACATGATATACTGATGAATCCTGATCATCACAGAGGGTGTGTGGGTTAATATTCAATTACCTAATTGTGCATACTCAGTTGCATTAGGTCAAGATATCTAGGTCACTCTTGATTGGTTGAGGACTGGATTCTTCTAACCTTGGCTTTGTCTTTTTTGGAATGGGATTAGGAAAAATCTCCCAGTTTTGTGATTGACTGGGGCCATTCTTCCTTTGTAATGTATTTCATAGGGATCCTCCACTCTGTGAAGACCAACAAAACCCTATGTTCCTCACAATTCCCCCCTTTTCTTTTAAATAAAATCTTGGTCTTCACACTTCATCCACAGGATCTTCTTCAAATTAATTCACAATTCTCATCCTTGATAGGACTACTAACTTTTTCTATAAATATTTTTACTTCTCTATTATTAGAGACATCCACCCATCCTAATTTACTGATAGAATTTTGTACTATTCAGGTTATTAACTAGATCATACATGGGAGACACACACGGGTGTAGTCTACTACCTACACCCATTTTTCCAAAAGGGAGTTGTTATCTAGACTTAAGGGCCTACTACCTGAGCACAAGATGGGAGCTGGGGCTATAGAACCCCAATTTATATCCTGAATAGAATAAAAAGACTCCAAGATGTAGTGGAAATAATTACAAATCAAACATCTAGGTCTTTGGACTTGCTGGCTGACCAAGTCATGCTAACAAGAGAGGCAATCATTCAACATTCACTTGCATGAATTGGGTTACTCAGCAACTGTCTCCACCATGAACCAGTAACCTAATTCATCCAAGTGATACTAAATGGACTTGTCCAGGTTTGGATTGGAACATGTGCCAATTTTTTGGATATCATTGGTTATCTCCTTTACCACCTTCCCCTTATCATCTATCTTTATACAACAACTTGATAAGTTCAGTTTACCACAGACTCCTCCTTCTTCAGTCAATAGGTAGTCCAATACCAATCTATGTTGAATGATTGCCTCTCTTGTTAGCATGACATGGTCAGCCAGCAAGTCCAAAGACCTAGATGTTTGATTTGTAATTATTTCCACTACAGCTTGGAGTCTTTTTATTCTATTCAGGATATAAATTGGGGTTCTATAGCCCCAGCTCCCATCTTGTGCTCAGGTAGTAGGCCCTTAAGTCTAGATAACAACTCCCTTTCGGACAAATTGGTGTAGGTAGTAGTCCCACAAATCCAATAATATCCCTTTAGTGCTGGTTGGTCTCCCATGAATATAGTTTCCCAGGTTCCAGAAAATAGATAATACTGTTCATCCTTACTTCCAAGGGGCCCTCCTAAATAGGTCATATAATCATCATGATAATAGGTACATTTCATAAGTTGCTATACCTCCTTCCACTGGCAAGTTTTTATACCAATGACTTTAGACAGATCTTCCTCACTCTAAAATTGATCAAAATAAATCCCCGATTTTGTACCATTGGACCAGCCCCAAGAATATCTAATATATCTAGTGATGTTCCTTAAATTATTTTTTTTTTGTAAATTTTTCTGCACTTTCCTTGCAAGTCCATACTAACTCATAATCAGTTTCCCATAACAAGTCCCCCAGTTTGTGAATCTTTACAAGGGATCCAGGTACCATCATTATATCTCATATGAGTCTCAGTCACCTATCTCTTTAAGGTGTACAGTCCAGAATATATGTGCTTCTACTCTCCAGGAAAATATCCTGGTCACAGACTGGTATAAACAGTAGTCACTCTGAACTGACTCAGTCAGATGCCACTGGCATTTCTCTCCTCTGGATCAGAATCCTGTGTTATAGTGCAACTCTGACTAGAGCTTAAGGATCTAGGCCGGACCCAGGGGGCTTGGCACCCAAGGCCAATTCTCAAACTGTTGTGGACTACCACAAGTCCAACAATTAGTCATTAAAAGACTGGGAATTGACTTCTGTCAGCTAGATTCTCCTCCCAACATTATTAATACCCTGTTGTCTAAATCAGAGATAGGATTCTCCCTAGATAGGATATACAGTCTCATGTAGGATATAATTATGCCACCCAATAATCTCCCTCTTTCTCTCTCTATGGAGAACATCTTCACCCTGTCTCTCTTCCTCCTTTCTGTAAGGAGAAGGGCATAAGCAGGGGTGTCAAGTTACAGATAAACAGTGTACACATAGAGGGGTGGCTTGGTGGTGCAGTTGATAGAGCACCAGCCCTGGAGTCAGGAGGACCTGAGTTCAAATCCAGCCTCAGACACTTAATAATTACCTAGCTGTATGGCTTTGGGTAAGCCACTTAACCCCATCGCCTTGCAAAAATACCTAAAAAAAACCCCAAAAAACCCAACAATGTACACATAAGCGAGAGATGGAGATGAACAGGTCCAGTGTCTCTCCTTCTCTTTTCTCTTCTCTTCTTCCATGAAGACATCTGATGTCCTTCTGCATCTTCTGAATCTGTTCCAAAAAGTCCGCTCCACTGGCTACTTATTTATTACCACACTAACAAAAAACCTAGGCAAATCACAGTATAGAATAAGTGAAAGCATTTAATTGGAAGAGAAATGGAAACAATAAAAAAGATTAGGAAAGTTGAAAAAATATCTTGAAAGGCAATTTTTGTGGGACTTAAGGATTCAAAAGTATTCTACCCCTTGCCATAAGTTATATTGCCACTAGTTCTCCCTCGGTTTTTGCCACATGAAGATTCTTTGGTCATATGAATATTATTTTTGTCACATGAAGATCAGATCTGTGTCACTGTGGCATTTTTTTTGGGCTCTGTCATCACAGCTCCCCGTTGCTTTGGTTTGAGAGAGAGCACCTAAGAGACCATCCTCTCCTGTCTCTATCTTGGTTCCACCCCTCCCCATTGCTTTGGGAAAATGATACTGAAACCCAGAGTCTAAAAATTTCTCTGGCTAGCTAGGGTAGTCAAGGTGACACTTGCCTCTGCCTGTCTCCATCTTGCATTTATACCTCAAGACTCATCTATCTTCTCTGGACACAAAATTGGCTCCCTGCTTCTGTTCTCACAAATCCTTCCTTTTTCTTCCCCGAACTTCAAAGGCCCTCCCTCAAATATCCTCCTATACTTGTTATCATCACGGAGCTAAGAACTGCTCTGCCATTTTCTTTCTCCATTTCTTTTTTCTAAACTTTTTTTTACTATATTTTGCTTTAAATTATATTCAATTTCCTCCCTTTCTCTGATAGACATCTTTTAAAATAAAAATTAAAAACTGAGGGAGAGGGGAATACCATCAAAAAGGCATATAAGGTCTTTCTTTGATATCATGTCAAAAATCTGTCCCCATCCAAGAGAAAATCTTAAGACATTTCTGTACTTTTAAAAGAAAACAAAACAGAACTCTGGAAAGTAATTAACATTTGTGAACAACTGTACACATTCTTTATCTTCCCTACCCCACTTTTTAATCTTGCTTGTGGTACTTTACCATCTTCCTTTTAATTTGGGAACCCTCAGAATCTAACATGTATGTGTGTGTGTTGGGAGAATGAATCTCTGACTGGCCATATTGACTTACATTTCTAAAGCATGCCACTGAAGAGACTGAGGCTGGGAAAATCATTTGAGTTTGTGAACTCAGAGTTGTAGTAGCACTAAAGCTAATTGAGTGTCTTTCACTGTTTGCTAATGATTTGGTAAGCCCTCAGGATGAGGGGATCACTAGGTTGGCAGAGGAAGAGTGAAGGTGGACCAGGTTGGAAATGGAACAAGTCAAAGTTTCTATGCAGATCAACAGTAGTGTTAGACCTGTGATTACCTCCCTTCTCCATATTCTCATCCCCTAGTTTTGTCTGGGAGAGATGGAGAAAATCAGTCTCAGAAAAAAGAGAAAGAGAAATAAAGAAAAAAAAGAACTAAAGGTCTAGAATCAGAATGATAGACTGGGACTATTCCCTGTCACCAAATAAGGATCACAGTTCCCTTGCTATGTTTTACTCTTATAGGCTAAAGCCATACATAGGTTGTATGTAGTCATCTTTAACTAGAACTTCATCTAGAACAGAAAAATGTATTCACTATTTTTGCCTTTCTGCAATTGATTATTAGGTTTTTTATGCCCTAGTGCATAGTCAATTTTTGTTTCTTAACTGGGTGTATGTATGTTAACTTTAAGCCAAATATGATCAGAGTAAGATTCAGGAAGTTCTCACCTCCTTCCTTATTCCCCTTTATTGCCTCTTAATGTAATGAGATTCATTCCATTCAATCTCCTCCATCCTCCCATATCTTTACTGTCCCCCTTTTTAAGGAGGTATTGTTTTTAAATCATTCTGAGTCACAGAAAAGTCATGAGTGTCCGTCACTTCAGTCTAAGTATATTCTCTCTAATAAGAGTTACAATTCTCCAGAGTCTTTCTCCCAGGTAGGGATATATCCAGTTTCATCTTATTGGATAGCAGTCTTTTTTTCTTTACCCTTTTTTTTTTAAAAAACCTTTTCATGTGTCTCTTGGGTCTCCTGTTTGAAGTCCAAATTTTCTATTAATTGCTGGTTTTTCATTAGGAAAAGTTGGAAGTCTCCTATTTCATTAAATGTCCATCTTTTCCCCTGGAAGAGAAGGCTCAGTTTTGCCAGATAGTGAATATTGGCTGCATTCCAAGATCCCTTGCTTTTCAGAATATCACATTCCAGGCCCTTTGATCCCTTAATATCGATGCAGTCAACTGTGACTCCTTGTTATCTAAATTGTTTCTTTCTGGCTGCTTGCAGGATTTTCTCTTTTATCTGATAATTCTGGGATTTAGCCACAATATTCCTTGGCATTTTCATTTTGGGATCCCTTTCTGGAGGGGATCGATGTGGTCTTTCAGTGACTATTTTGCCCTCTGGTTCCATGATATCAGAGCAGCTTTCCATCACTAAATCCTGTAATATTAAGTCCAGGCTTTTTGTTCTCTTCAATATTTTCAGGAAGCCCAATGATTCTTAGGTTGTCTTAACTCATTCTATTCTTGAGGTCAGTGGTTTTGCTGATGAGGTATTTTACATTTTTTTTTTTAGTTTTTTATTTTATTTTATTTTTTAATTCTCATTTTGTACAAATTTTTTTACATTAATAAAATATTCTTGTTTAAGAGTAAACAAAATACCCCTCCCCCCCATGAATATAGACTTGCTTGGGCGATAAAGTAAAGGGGGGGAGAAAAAAATTAAAATAAAAAAAAATAATAGTAATAATTGTAGGTATGGCCGGGTGGCGCAATGGACGAAGCACCAGCCCTGGAACCACGAGCACCTGAGCCCACATCCAGCCCCATAGACCCAACAATCACCCAGCCATGTGACATACAAGCCACCTGATCCCCACTGCCCTGCAAAAACCAAAAAGAAGAAAAAGAAAGACCCAAAATAAAATAAAATAGTAATAATAGTAGGGTGGCTGGGTGGCAGACAGAGCATTGGCCCTTGAGCCAGGAGCACCTGGGTCCAAATCCAGCCTCAGACAACCAAAGATCACCCTGCTATGTGGCCCCAGGCAGGCCACCCAGCCCCATTTGCCCTGCACCCTCCCCCAAATAATAATAATAAAAAATGTGCTTCAGTCTTTGTTCCAACACCAACAACTCTGTCACGGGTGGATCACATTCTTTATGGTAAGTCCATCTCAAAAGTTACTTCCATATTTTTCCAACATTGCCATTGCTTATTGCAACTCCCTCCTTTCTTATTTCTCCATTACCATGTACTATATTTTCTCTCTTCTTTCACTCTGACTCTGCTGTAGGGTTGCTGAGTGGTGCAGCAGACAGATCCCTGGTCCTGAGGCCAAGAAGCCCTGAGCCCCCATACACCTTAGGCCCAGAATCCACCTGGCCCTATCGTCCTGGAAAGGCCTTCCAATCTCAGCCCCTTGCAAGAAGTAAAAAAGAAAATGTGTTATATCTGACCACTCTCCCCCCATGGTCCATCCTCTCTTCCTTTGTTCACATCCCCACCCCTTCCCCCTGCCCCCCCTCTAGCCTTCTTACTCCAGATGCCTATACCCCATTGAGTATATATGCTGTTTCCTCTCCTAACCACCTCTGATGAGAGCAAAGATTCCCTCATTCCCCCCTTGCCTTCCCCCTTCCATATCATTGCAATAGCTCATTGTAATAAAGAAAAATCTTATTATGTGAGATATCTTGGCCTATTCCCCCTCTCCTTTTTCTTTCTCCCATTACATTTCCCTTTTTTTTTCTATTGACTCCATTTTTACACCATATTTTATCTTCAAATTCAGCTTTCTCCTGTGCTTCAACTATAAAAGCTCCCTCTACTTGCTCTATTAACTGAGAAGGTTCATATGAGTATTATCAGTGTCATTTTTCTATGTAGGAATACATGCAGTTCATCATCATTAAGTCCCTCATATTTTTCCCTCTCTTCTCCAATGTCCATGCTTCACCTGAGTCCTGTATCTGAAGATCAAACCTTCTGTTCAGCTCTGGCCATTCCAAAAGGAACCTTTGAAATTCCCCTGGTTCATTGAAAGTCCATCTTTTTCCCTGGAAGAGGACATTCAGCCTTGCTGGGTAGTTCATTCTTGGCTGCATTCTAAGCTCTTTTGCCTTCCAGTATATTATATTCCAGGCCCTACAAGCTTCCAATGTAGTTGCTGCTAAGTCCTGTGTGATCCTGACTGCAGCTCCATGATATTTGAACTGTGTCCTTCTGGCTGCTTGTAATATTTTCTCTTTGACTTGGGAGTTCTGGAACTTGGCTATAATATTCCTAGGGTTTTTTTTTTTTTTTTGGATCTCTTTCTCAGGGGTATCGGTGGATTCTCTCCATTTCTATTTTGCCCTCTGCTTCTAGAATATCAGGGCAATTTTCCTGTAGTAATTCTTTGAAAATGATGCCAAGGCTCTTTTCTTGATCATGACTTTCAGGTATTCCAATAATTTTTAAATTGTCTTTTCTAAGTCTGTTTTCCATATCAGTTGTTTTTTCAATGAGATATTTCACATTTTCTTCTAATTTTTCATTTTTTTGGTTTTGAAGTATTGATTCCTGATTTCCGGTAAATTCATCAATCTCCCTGAATTCTATTCTTTGTCTAAAGGATTTGTTTTCCTCAGAGAGTTTTCTTATCTCTTTTTTCCATCTGGCCAATTTTGCTTTTTAAGGCATTCTTCTCCTCAATAACTTTTTGAACTGTTTTATCCATTTGACCTAAGCTGGTTTTTAGCGTGTTATTTTCTTCAGCATTTTTTGGATTTCCTTGACTAAGCTGCTGACTTCATTTTCATGTTTTTCCTTCATCTCTCTCCTTTCTTTTCCCAGTTGTTCTTCCAACTCCCTCATTTGATTTTCAAAGTCTTTTTTGAGCTCTGTCATAGACTGAACCGAATTTCTGTTTTTCTTGGAGTCTTTAGATGGAGTAGCTTGTGCTTCCTCATCTTCAGACTGAGTATTTTGATCCTTCTTGGGCTCATATGCAAAACATTTCTCAATGGTGTTCCTCTTGTTTCTCTGCTTGCTCATTTTCCCAGCCTGGGCCTGGTTTTGGGGTGCTTCCTTAGCTTTTGGGACACTCCCACAAGGGTCTCAGTGTGTGAGGCTCTGTCCTCCCTCCTGATCTGTGAATGACCATAAGCACCCCCCTTCTGCCATGGGACTGAGGTGGGGGTGCCCTGCCATTGTATGGGGGGGCCTAGACTGTGATCAGGATCTGAATGTGTTCAGAGCCCCAGAGTCCTGTTCCAGAGGCAAAGGACAGAGCTCTGCAGTCTCTCTCTCTCTTCACTGCCCTCCCTCAACTCAATGGGCTCATGCCCTGGAGGCTCCTGCTTAAGGGCTCCTCCTGCTTCTGTTTCTGGATCTGGGCTGCCGAAAGACCAGGCTGCTCAATGTGTGCCCTGAGGGCTGGGGTCCACATGCTTGCTCTGGCAGAGGTCCCCCACTGGTCCCCCAGTTTGCGCCCGGTTTTCCCCGGGGTGCAGCTCTGGAGACTCCCCTGCTGCTGTGAGCTGTTGCTCCCAGCACCCTGGGGCTGCCTCCAGGAGGCTGAAGTTCTTTCGCTCTGGCAGGCCACCCCTCTGGTGGGCTTCCCCTCCAACCCCAGGGAGCAGAGCCTTTCTGTTCTTTTCCAGGTTACCTTGAGTAGGAGAACTGCCTCATTGGATCCCTTTGTGGTTTCTGTCTCTCGAAAGTTTAGTTAGAGTCCTTAGTTTCAAGTTTTATCAGAGAGCGTCTAAGACTCTATCCCTTCTTGTTGCCATCTTGGCTCCCTATTTTACATTTTCTTTTGTCTTTTCAATTTTTTGGGTTTTGTTTAATAGATTCTTTTTGTCTCATGCAATCATTAGTTTCCACAGGCTCCATTCTTTTTTTTTTTTAGAGAAGAATTTTCTTTGTTTACCTTTTTCAACTCCTTTTCTAATTGGTCAATTCTATTTTTAAAAGAATTTTTCCATTTGACCAATTGAGGTTTTGAGAGAATTGTTTTCTTTTTTGCCTTTGTCCAATTGTATTTTCCAAGGATTTATTTTCTTGTTGCAAAATGTTAATTTTCTCTCCCAAATTTTTCAATTGCTTTTTAAACTCCTTTCTGATTTCTTCAAGGAAGTCTTTCTCAACAGGAGACCAAGTCATATTCTCCTCATAGCTTCTAGATCTCTCTGTGTTAGGGTCTTTACCTTCCAGGTAATTTTCTATGGACCTCCCTTTCCACTGGTCTTTCTTCATTTTCCTGAGATCTTGTAGGGGAGGGTTTGGTTCACAGAAGTTTGGTGTTGAGATCCCTAGAGGCTTTACTCACTGAGTTTAATAACTCCAAGTGGGCCGGTCAGTAGGGGGTGCTGATTGCTTTCTCTGGAGTGTCTGTGACCTTGATTTGAGGCCCTCTCCCTTGGCCTGGAGGGTGTGGGCAATGCTGCTGGATACTTTTATCCTTGTACAATATGGACTATGCCCTAGGGGCAAGGTAATTACTCTCCCTATTCAGCTGAGGGTGTTCTGCTGCCCATGCCTGAGCTTGGGGTGGGGGTGGGGTGGGCTGTTACTGTGTTCTGGGAAGAGAACTCTATTGAAGTGAAAGTGTGGAGTCTGAGGTCCACCAGACCAGAGGAGCCCAGCTGGTCAATGTCTGAAACTCTCTGCACTGGAACTCAACCCTCCAGTCCTGCTGGAGTGCCTCAGATTGTCAGTCCCAACAGCCAAAGCCTATGAGCCCCAGTTGGCTCTTAGACTGTGGCTCCCACAGTCAACACCTCTGAGGCTGATCTTAGGTTAGTCCCAGTCTCACCCTGCTGCCCCTGGACTGACTCTCTGCTCTCTGTCCCCTACTCACCCACAGTCCAAGAAGAGAGAACTTGAGGTAAATGTTCTTCTAGCTTCGTTTTCTGGGTTTTGTCAATCGAATTTCTGTTAAGAGGCTTGTTTCATATTATATGTGAGGGAAGATCAGGAGACCTTAGCACCGTGCCTGTCTTCTCTCTGCCATCTTGTTTCGGAAGTCTCTAGAATCCTTTTATTGGACAAATATATAATCCTAATATCCAAACCAGGAAGAATAAAACAAAGAAAGAAAACTATAGACCAAAATCATTAATTTGCTCTATAAGAAACCATGAGGGATAGAACTTCAGAATAACCTGGAAAGATTTGCATGAACTGATGTTGAGTGAATTGAGTGGAACCAGAAGAGCATTATACATACTAACAGTATCATTGGGTGATGATCAGCTATGATGGAGTTGTTCATTTCAACAGTAATCAAAGACAATTTAAAAAGACTTATGATAGAAAATTCATCCATATCCAGAAAATGAACTTTGAAGTTTAAATACCTACCAAAGTTTACTATCTTCAATTTTTAAAAGTTGTCGTATGTATTATTTTATTCCATTTGCATTTGATTCCTTTACAACGTGATTAATATGGCTCTATGTTTAGCATGGCTATATGCATATAACCTATATTAGATTGCTATCTGTCAGGGAAAGGGGGAAGAGAAAGATGGGAGGAAGAAAAAATGTGAAACTCAAACCTTTAAAAAATTATTGCCTTGTATGTAATTGGAAAAATAAATAAATAAAAGATCAAAATAAAAAAAGAGATCCATTATCTTTATACTACCAACTGTCCTTGATCAATCAGAAGAAATTACTCTTCCACTATCCAAGTTGTTCTTGTTCAATTAGAGAATGTATGCTATCTATATATTTTAAATATTCATGTAGGACATAATTGGGTTCAATCAACCAGTAATTTCCTGGCAACAAGATAGAAGTTGTTGCTAATCCAACATTCCTGATGTCTACCCAATTATATTGTCTTCCTTGCTTATTACATTGCTTTCCCCATCTATAGGGGGAAGATACTGCTTTCTAATTTTGAGAAGTTACTCCTTTTTGCTATGAAAATTATCTGTCTGTCCTCACTCAAGGTCTTTTGACTTGATGAAAAGCTAAAAGGCCTCTTTTGTTGATATTTACTAACCTTGCCAATAAAATTGATCAGGCTCTGAGTTTTGTGTCTCAGTTTGCATTAATTCCACATATAACAGTTTGTGTAGTGAGTCCCCCCCCCCCCCATATTTTTATACAAAGGCTTCTGGTGTTGCTGGGATATATTAGTATGAAATAAGGTTTCATCTTTGTGAGCATGATTTTATAGTGACATGCTAGTAAATGTTTAACAAGCAACTGGGAGTGGGGAATGTACATGCAATAATACTCTTTTAAGTTAAAGCAGTATCGTTAACATTTTTTCCATCACTTTCTTAAGTTCAGACAGCCAACAAAACAATAAATCCAAACCAGAATTGTGTGTTTGTCACATTTTAAGGGTAATCATTTATACCTTGGAAATCAACAATCAGCTCTCACACTAACTCCAACACACTCTTGGTAGTATCCTACTGTTCTACTGTGGTTTTTTTTTTTTTTTTTTTTTTTTAGTTTTTGCAAGACAATGGGGTTAAGTGGCTTGCCCAAGTAATTATTAAGTGTCTGAGGTCAGGTTTGAACTCAGGTACTCCTGACTCCAAGGTCAGTGCTCTATCCACTGCACCACCTAGCTGCCCCTATAAGTATCCTACTTTTGAAGTAAAGGAAAAGACCTTTTATTTTGTATTATTGTTCTATCACCTCCTCCCCCTTGATCAGATTGAGGAAGCTGTCTGTTTCCATAAAATGTTGCATAGCAATGTCTGTTTTGTTGTTCAGTCATTCATTTATGTCCAGCTCTTTGTGATCTCATGTGCTTGACTATGGGATTTTCTTGACAAAGATACTGGAGTGGTTTGCCCCTTTCTTCTTCAGTATGTCCTTATTTTACAGACGAGGAACGCGGTAAATAGGAGTAAATTAACTTGCCCAGGGTTGTACAACTAACAAGCATCTGAGGTCATATTTAAACTCAGATCTTCCCAACTCCATCTACTATACCACCTAGTTGCACCAATGTCTAGCTGTAATAATGTCTTCTTATATCCACTGTGTACACAGAGACTGTGTATATATAGAGATTATGTAGAGCATATTTTTAGGTACCTCACAAATCTTTGCAAAACAATATTAAAATAAGGGGCGGCTAGGTGGCGTAGTGGATAAAGCACCGGCCTTGGAGTCAGGAGTACCTGGGTTCAAATCTGGTCTCAGACACTTAATAATGACCTAGCTGTGTGGCCTTGGGCAAGCCACTTAACCCCATTTGCCTTGCAAAAAAACTAAAAAAACCCCCAATATTAAAATAAAAGGGTTGAAGAAATAGAGTATTTCCTGAGCTAAATACTATGGCAAGGTATAATGAAGGAAAAAGAACAATTAAGATGCCCGTGAGTTCACCAAAAAAGCAAAGTTCAAGTTTATCAGCATCCTGATGCAATCTTCTAGAGAAAAGACTCAGAGAGCCTGTTTCAAGAAAGACATGGTAGCATGTAATGGAAATGCCACATTCCATAATAATTTGAAGCAAGTACAAACATTCTAGAGTTGTTTCTGGCTGTCAACAACATGATGAGGAAAGAGACTGTTGATTTAGTTGTGTAATATTCAAAATTTGACAATTAGTCAGGACAAGCCTCTTAGTTCTGGTTATGTCTCCTTTTCTCCATGTCTGCATTTGAGGAAACATGTTTTTTACACCTCTGGATGGGGAGAGACCTTTCCCATATAGGGTCAATGCATATGACTCTTGAATACATGCCTTTAAATCTCTTCTTCTTTTTGTTTGTTTTCTACTGTCTTAGGTAAAGACATCTATGACCTTGTGAGCTTTGAAATATCAGAATGGCTAGTCACTAGAGGTCAAGAGCAAGGATCCCTCCCAGAATTTTAATTTAATAGTTCATCAGTGAGATCCTGAGGAATGACATTTGAGACCAAGCCCAGCATCAAGTCCCTGCAGAATAACTTGAGGAACCAGCCCAGCTGAGATAAGGACTCTCTAGCAATCATGTCACTTTTGAAAATGAACCTTGTAGGGCAGATACTATGTAGAAACTGGATTAAGTTTGAGCCAAATCTATACATGGGGGAAACTATGCCTCTCCCCCATTATGTTTTTCTTCTGTTCTTGCTTTCTTTTGTAAAAACTACTTGATGTTAATTAGTTGGAACCCATTGGACTGGAAAGATGTACTTGACAGGTGTTTTACAAATCTAACAAAAAAGGCTTGACTAAGAGCATTGTAGAAGAGATTCTCTCTCTCTCTCTCTCTCTCTCTCTCTCTCTCTCTCTCTCTCTCTCTCTGTATGCATGTACACATATCACCCAAGGTATATATCATATACCCCAACTCCTCAGGAGTACTGTAGAACACTGTGTAGATGTCACCAGTCCTGCTCTGGAAAGAGTGAGCTGAATTTTACAAGAAAGGACTCAGACTTAAAACCCCTTCATCATATGTGTATACAGAAAAAATTCAAGTTTAGGCATAAAGTCAAAGAGATTAGAGGTCTTAATGAAAAAAGCAAACTCAAAGGTATCCCAGATTAAATGGAATAAATTACATTCATAAATATAATATGGCTCCAGATAGATAAAACTTGGGCAGGGGTAGAGAACACACAGAATAGGTAAAAGATGGACAGAGGGGGCTGTATTTTATTGGAATATAGATCTAAAAACAAAAAAAGGATCTTAGAGATCATCAAATTAATCCCCAGCAATAGGAGTGGTATCCCATCAACTATCACTGTCATTCAACTAAATCAACTTAGGGTGGCTTCAAAATCTATGCTTACTGAAAATTCTTTTCCTGATATAGCAAAGTAAATCTCATTTTTGGTCAGCTATTGAAACATCTTTGAATGTTGCTTTTAATTCTAATATCAAACACACATTTCTAGAAACTGGCCAGAATATAAACAAAATAGATCCATAGAGGTGGAATAACTTGCTTAATGTCTCATGAGTAGTATGTCTCAGATCTGATTCCCTTGACTTCAAATTAAGCAGTCCAAGTTCAGCACTCTTTCTATAATGCATTAAATCCAGGAAGTGAAGGAGAGAAGCATGGTGATGAGGATTCAAATGGAAATCAATGAAGGGTGAAAAGTAAGTGATTTTTGTCATCAGGATGTACTACAGAATATACTTGAAAGAAAGGAAAGATATGAGAAACTGGTTGTTAATGGTGGAATAATTCAATGTCTTTGTGACAGAAGGTCTATAGTAGAATGCCTCAAGGCTATTTATTAGACTTTTTGTTATTTAATATTTTATCAGTAATTTATTTGTGGTCATGGATGGCAATGGTTATCAAAATTTCAGATGGCATAAAAGCTAGAACTCATAGGTAGGGTAAAGTTTTCATAAGTTCTATAGTTAAGAATATTGGAATGAATCCTTTCATCTCTTCATTTCCCACCCAAACAAAAGGAAAAAAAAAACATTGATCAAGGGGCAGAACTATGGTGGTGTGAAGGAAAGAATTCCTACACATTCCTACAAACTTTTCCCCAGAAAAACCCCCAAATGCCTTAAATTATGACTCTAACCAAATTCTAGAGCTGCCATACCCACAGAAAGATTTGTTTAGTTGGTAGGGTGAATGCTTTATAGTAGCTAAAAGCATTAAGTAACTACCTGGGTGTATCTGCCAAGTTCTTTACAAATATCTCATTTGATCATTATAATAATCCTGAGAGGTAGATTCTACTATTACCTCCATTTTATAGTTTAGGAGAATGAGGCAGATAGGGGTTAAGGGACTTGCACAGGATCATATAGTTAGTAAGTATTTGAGGTAAAATTTGAATTCAGAACTTCCTGATTCCAGATTTATAATTCTTTTCATGAAACCACCAAGTTACCTTCCAGACCTGGAAGTGCTACCCACACAATTCTGGGATATATTTTTGACTTGCTGCATATTTTCATGTCTGAACTCCTTTTGGAAAAAAAATAATTTATTTCATATAGACAGAAGACCTTTGAGAAATCCAAGTTATCTCTTCTTTCTGACCTTCTTTTGGAAAAAAAAAGATTTCCTGACATATAGGCACAAGATGTCTGAGAAAGCCAAGTGATCTCTCCTATTTCTTTATCCTGAACCATATTTTTCAACATTTTGGGGTTCATTTTTTCTATTTCCATTGTTATTTTACAGCAAGTTAATTTTTCTTTTAAAATATTAATATTCCTTTTGTTTTTATAGCAATAATTTTGAATACTATATTCTTCCCACCCCTATGAACCTTCTCCTTTATTATGAAGTTAAACAGCTGGCCTAGTGATTGCAACCCACAGCATATAAAATACTCTGCAATCATATTACCCTACTTTGAATGAAAGGAGGGAGGTCTTTTGTCTACTTTTGCATTGAAATTACTCAGTATTTTATAATTGTATCTATTTACTTGGTTTATAGCACATTATTGATTTCTGGATGAATTTTCTTGACCTTTAAATCCTTTTGATTTAGCCTGTTAAGTTAGACCCCTTCACACTGGGGATGAAGAAAAGACATACATATAGAGAAATCTAGGGGGACTAAAGAATATTTAAATTTGACTCCAAAGGAGTTCTACCTGCATTTAGTCAGCTCATGATTGTCACATTCCAAGGTTTCTGGGCTCTGGTTACCTTAGAGCAGTATCCAGATTCCTCTGTAGTATAAACATTGATAGACAATCTAGAATTGGTGGACAATTTGGTTAAGCCGGTTGCCTAGGTTGCAACAATATACTCATATACATGAGTTTCATTTTATGTAAGCTTCATTTTCCCCAAGTAGGTCAAACCAAGGACCTCTGGGGTATAAATATATTGCACCTTTTTGTATAAGTATGTCTAATATACTCTTATTAAACCTTGTAGGTAGATGGGATTAGTAGGAGGTTTTGTCTTTGTTTCTTGAAATTATAAACCTGATTATTAGATGTTGGACACAAATATTAGAATATACAC
Organism: Macrotis lagotis; assembly: GCF_037893015.1. Lineage (NCBI taxonomy): Eukaryota > Metazoa > Chordata > Mammalia > Peramelemorphia > Peramelidae > Macrotis > Macrotis lagotis. The sequence goes on along the minus strand of NC_133665.1, from coordinate 57,608,963 downwards.
TGCAATTAATTTTAGTTTTTAAAATTATTAAGCATTTTCTTATTTTCCCACATCCCTGCCACTGGAAGAGAAAAAAGAAATACATATATGAATATCTCTATGAAATCTAAGTCAATTTCTTCTATTCACATTGCTGATTACCTTACCCTGGTGTGTTATTTTGGAGGTGATATGCAAGGGGTACAGTTATTGATGGTTCTAGGATGGACTTTGGTTGAATGAGGACAGTTCTCAAGAAGGATGAGCTGAAATCTCAAAAACATACTGAGAAGAAGAAGAAACTGAAGTAGAAAGTAGTGGGAAGAGAAGGGATGTAAGATATACTACATCCCTTTCAGGACACTTTGGGGTCTCTGAGATTTCCCTTCTCTTCCTCCTGATTAGCAGTATTGAAGCAAGATGAGGAAGTGTTATTGCTTCTGCATTGGTTTAATTTGGAGATTCAGTGAAGCCCATGTAATAAAACCCTGAAAGACCTCCTGCCTCTCTGTGGGTAGCAACCTTTCTGGGATGAGCAGTGGTAGTTTCCACTTGCATGTATACACATACACACACACACTCACACATATATATGTGTACGTGTATATATATATATATATATATATATATTTATACGTAATATTTTCTTTTTCCCCAATTCAATGTTAAAACAATTTTTAAAAAAGGTTTAGAATTTCAAATTCTATCTATGCCTCCCCTCCTTCCTTACTGAAATTATAAGCAATCAGATATAGGTTATACATGTACAATCATGTAAAATATTTCCATAATAGTCATTTTGTACAAGAAAACTTGGAATAAAAATAAAAGAATAAAAGAAAGTGAAAAATAGCATGTTTCAGTTTGTATTCAGATAATATCAATTCTTTCTCTGGAGGTAGATAGTATGCTTTATCATTAGTCCTTTGGAATTATCTTGGATCATTGGATTTTTGAGAATAGCTAAGTCATTCACAGTTCTCTATGAATAATATTGCTGTGACTGTGTTCCACATTCTCCTGGTTCTATTCACTTCACTATGCACCATTTCATGTAAGTCTTTCCAGGTTTTTCTGAAATCATTCTGTTTGTCATTTCTTTTTCTTTTTTTAATCATTTCTTATAGCACAATCATATTCCATCACAACCATATACTACAAAACTTATTTAGCAAACCCCCCAACTGATGGATATTCCTTTGATTTCCAATTTTTATCCACCTCAAAAAGAGCTGTAATAAATATTTTTGCTTAATAGGTCCTTTTCTCTTAGCTTCTAGGACTTAAAGATGAAGTCTTCTCATAAAGGTGAAATAACTCACAAAACTTCAATTATAATTTCCAAACTTATAGATTGCTTTAAGATTTATAAAATACATTACATTAATTTTTTCACTTGATGCTTACAATAAATTTGTAAGAAGTTTTTTGTCATAACCTCCATTTTACAGATAAGGAAACTGATCCTGTTGTCCAGAGCCACACACTAAGAAAAATACCTGAGGAAGAATTTGAACTTGGGTCTATCCTTATTCTGAGTCCAGTAGAATTCAGTATCTATCACATCAACTGCCTACTAAAATGAGATAGAAAGAGCCAGAATCAGGTAATAGAGATAGGCTTAGATCAGAAATGAAATGGAGCCTGCTTCTGGCTCTATAGCTTATTTCCCATGATAAGACTGTGTTCATTTACCCTGCCATGGGCACCTGATTTTAGGCTTATGAACCTAACAGGGAAGGCATATAGCAGGAGAAACTCAAAGTGTAGCCTGACCACACCCACCAGCAAAAGGAGAGAAGGAATCCAGAGAAGAAATCAGATTCTGGTTTGGACTGTTGGTGACTGACTGCCTTGAGAAGGAGGCAGACTACTACTGGGGTGCTCTGAATCCTCAGGTCCCATAACTATTTAGACATTGATCCCCTGGGAGGTTTGACATTGATGACTTTGAGATATGACTAGGAGTTCCTTATAGAGTAGAAGAAAGGGAGGTTTGAATGATTAGATTAATTTTTATCTAAAAAAACATTTATTAAACACTTACTGTTTAATATACACTAAAGTCTAACAATACAAAGAGAGCAAGAAAACAGTCTCTGTTCTCAAAGATCTCACACTGTACTTGGATAAGATAACACTGGTTTTGGGGGGAATGGTTCCATAGTAGGGCATATGACAAGACCCAGGTATCCTTAGGAACCATTCCATGCATGTTTCTGACCCTTCATTCCAATCTTCCTTTCCTAATCTTGGAATGAAGTCAGAATCATATATAAAATTCTGGGTTCCTTCTCCTTGGAGTTAAGCTAGGGATGATGATGTCAATGTCCAGACTTGAGAGGGAAGGGGAAAGGGGACATTGGTAGGAATAAGAGTCTTAGTGATGTGGAGCAGGAGAGGAGGAGGAGGGACTTTGAATTTAAATGGTGTCTTTTTATAACTTCTGTATTGTGCACTCATCTGTAGTGTAAAAAAATTGGATCTGACTGATTCTAAGAAGAGCCACAGACATACAGTCCATCTGGTAGTTATTTTAATGTAATCATTTTTTCTCTTTTTCTTATATGTTGACCAATAACAAATTGTGTACAGTTATGATGTGCTTGGATGATTGAATTCCACTGAATACTAGTAGTCAAGGGAAGATGGTGGAGTTTTTGTCTGAGTGGGAGAAACAGAAACCATGCAAGATGAGATCCCAAGGGAGACAATTCTCTTAAAATCTGGCTAATTGTGGTATTCTCTTCTGGTGTTGGATAGAGTACATTACCTGTAGGGTTAGTAAAGGATTTCTGGTCCTTTGTCACCATCATCAAATAGAGACAGGAATTTGGGCAAAACACCTTTTGTAGTTAAATGAAAATATCATTCTCCCTAGTTTTTCTTACTGGTTCTTTCCAGTCATCCATTATAATTCCTAGGATTCACTGTGGGCCAGTGGAATTTCATTCCACTGACTCATGGTCACACTCAGCTTTCCATCTCTCTCACTGGCACTCTTGCCCTTAACACTTCTTTGGTCTTGTTCCTTTTCTTTCCCCTTCCCTTCCTCTTCCTTTCACCATTTCTTCCTCTTTTTTCTATCTCTTCCCTTTTCCTCTCTCTCCCTCTGTCTCTCCCTCTTTCTCTCTTTCCTCTCCTACTCTTCTTTTCCTTCTTCTTTCTCTCCTCTTTTGCTTCCCCTTTACTTGTCCCCTCTTTCCCTTCCTCCCTCCCTCCTATTTTCCTCTCTCTCCTTCCATCCCTCCTCTATTTGTCTGTCTCTGTCTGCCTTTCACTTATGCAAACAATCTGGGGCCAGTTTCCCATACCACTCTGGGTACAGTCATCAATGTTAAGAGAATATCTTGATGTTCTTATTAGCTTGGAGAGTAATACATATTTCTAGGTCCCTCCTTGCTTTCTCCACATAATTGCCTGCTAATGCAAACACTTCATATCTTGCTAAGAATTAGGCTCAAAAACAAACTTGAAATCCATTAATTTCTCCCTGAAGCTTTTTTCTTCCATATGGAGCTACTTGGAGCTAGACCCCAGTCAACTTCATGTCTGACTATTGACTGACCTCACCATGTACCAGGAACTTCCCATGAGTACCACAAATTGGTTTAGTCGACTTCAATTAGGCAAAGAATGCAAAACTCTTTTGACCAGAATAATTTTAGTAAACTTCACCTATGTAAGGTTAATAAATTTTGCTAAACTCAATACCCTTGTGATGAATAAAGGAGGGGTCACACAATCCAGTTTACTCACTGATTGACTTCTCCTTAGGTCCCCATCCCACTTGGTTCCTGTGAATCTGCCCAGCAACAACAATCAGATATAAGAGCGGAGAACTGGAATTCAGTATGTTTGTTTGGGGTACTGTAAGCCTATACTTCCTGTGCTTGCCCATGAGACTGAAGGGCTAAGAAGCCACATACCTGCATGAATATGAGTAATTTTCTACCTGACTTGTAATCTTTAACAACTTGCATTCTTTTTCAGTGTTTCAGTTAGACTATCATTAGTATAAATTAATTATTGTTCAGTATTGAAACATTCTTGCATTCCAGTATAAGTCCAATCTAATCATAGGATAAGTTTTTGGACAAATTGCCTTTTAGCTAGGATTTTATTTAAAAATTTAAAATTGGTGCTCATAATGGTATTTATCTATTGGTCTCTTTCTTTGATTTATCCTTCCCTGTTTTTGGTATTATGACTATATTATCTCATAAAAGGTGTTTGGTCAGGCCAAAGCTAGACCAATTCAGTAGTTCAGGCTTAGGGGTTAAACTGAGATAAAGGAATCACAAAACAAAACAAAGTATTAAAAACAACTTTTTTAAAAAACTATTTTGGAACAATTAAGAGTCAGTTTCAAGGTTAAAAAGAAAAAGAATTATTCCCTTCCAATTTTATTATCACCAGATGTGTAAGATATTCAGGGGAATGTCCCTGCAGAGAGAAAGAGCCTGTCACCTTGGGCAATTTTTTCAAGCAGCAAAAATTTAGCACTATTCTCTGTACCAATTCCCTGCCCCCTCCAATGTTGTTCAGTCATTTTTCAGTCCTTTTCAACTTTTTGATGCCCTATTTAAAATTTTCTTGGCAAAGATGCTGGAGTCATTTGCCATTTTCTTCTTCAGCTAATTTTAGAGTTGAGGAAACTGAGGCAAATAGGGTTAAGTGACTTGCTGAGGGTCATACAGTTAGTAAATGTCTGAGACCAGATTTGAACTCAGGAAGATGAATCTTCCTGACTCTAGGCTTGTCTTTCTATTCACTGTACCACCTAACTATCTCTAGAGTCAGGAAGACCTAAATTCAAATCTAGTCTCAGATGTTTACTAGTTGGACAAATCATTTAAACCTGTTTGCCTCAGTTTCCTCACCTATAAATGAGCAAATTTTAGCAAATCACTCCAGCATCTTTGCCAAAAAAAAACACCCTAAATGGGGTTACAGGAATCAGACTTGATCAAAATGACTGAGCAACTACACTGTACTAGTTTAGTAACCCTGTAAAAAAAGGAAATGAATTTAGTTTGATATTGTTTATTCTTTTTTAAAATTATTTATCTATTATTCCAATTACATGCAAAGATAAATTTCAACATTCATTTTTGGTAAGATTTTAAGTTCCACATTTTTCTCCGTTTCTCTCTTCCCTCCCCTTCTCCTTGTAATGTCATTTATTCTTGATGAAGACAAACTAACTCTTTACAATCAGTGATTCTTTTTTGGTGTGTTAACTATCTCTTTAATAATTCATTCTAGGATCTTCCCAAAAATCAAAGTCAATCTCCTTGACTTATGTTTTCAGACCTAATTTTCTTACCTTTTTTGAAAATTATAACAACTTTTTGTGTTTATCCTTCCCAGTTTTCATGATTTTTCAAAAATTCAGTCAGTGGTTCAGCAATCACAACCCTCAGTTGTTTCATGATACAAGGCTGAAGTTCATCTGGTTCAAGAGACTTGACCATGAAAGCATTACATCAAGATTTTGAATATTTGGGTCAAAAGAGACCATTGGAGCAGTTAATCATGCAGATTTAATTAGTAAGAAGCACATTTCTATGGGCTAAAGATGGCAGCAGATGTGAGAGACTTTTGTCCATTGTACTCAAAGAAAGTGTTCCCATCTTGTAACCCTTGTTCTTAGACAGTGTAAGCTTCTATTAGCTTAGAAAGTTTGGGAATGATTATAAACCAAGAGAATGATAGTTAGTAGAAACCTACTGCATTTACCAACAGATGAGTTGTTCCATGAACAAAGTAAAATTTTTGGCTTTGAAATAATCTATCTTCCAAGATAGATTCCAAAATAACTTCCAAGACCATGTGTAAAAATTACAATTTCAAATATGTACAGACAATGATACACTGATTTATATGTTTTGACAATCCAGATAGGATGCTGCTTGTCAAAGATGGATAGTTATGTCTCTTCCTTTCCTAAAATCCCTTTGCTAGGCCCTACCATCCCTGCAAAATACCATTCTGTATCTCTCCTTGGAAAAGCTTTCTACACTTGCTGCTTCTACTTCCTCTCACTCCTCAATTTTTGGAATCTGGATTTTGATCTCTCCTTTCAACTCAATCTGTACTCTTCAAAGTTACTAGTGATCTCTTAATTTGCTAAGTATTTTTCAGTTCACATACTTTCTCCACTATGATTGTCTCTGTTGACACTTCTCCTTAGATTTTTATGATACTGTTTCTGCTTTTCTTTCTCTCTCTGCTCACTCCTTCTCAGACCCTTTTATTTGATAAAGATAATAACAGCAATAGTGATAAGTTAAATTTATTTCCTATTTATTAATCACCATATACTATAATAAATACTTAAAACTCTTATTTCATTTGATCCTCATAACAACCCTGAAAGGTAGATGCTACTATTCTTCATTTTACTGTTGAGGACTTAAGTCAAGCAAAGTTTTAGTCACCTAACTAGTGTCTGATATCACATTTGAATTCAGGTTGTCCTGAGTCCAGGTCCAGTGCTCTACCATATCATACTCTTAAGTACTCTATAGGTATTCCCAAGGGATGACTGAAAAAAGTCAGCTCTCTCACCCTAGAGGAGATTTATTGGAGTCTGGGAAGCCCAGAAAAGGATAATTAAATAGATATAAAGGCTATTCGGGAAGGTAAGGGTAAATATTTAACAATAAGCTCACTAGGAAAAAATATACCCATGACACATTTTTAAGTTTATCCTACATTATTAAAAATCTTTTCCTTTCCCACCTCTCATTATGCTCTTTATTTCTGTCTTTCTCTGTTTCCATCTTTTCACTTCTGTTACTCTCTTTGTCTTTCTCAAAATCTTCATTAATCAGTTCCCATAGATTTAACTATCTTCTTGACATGAACTGTACTTCTTTAGTATTCCATGACAAGATTTACTCATTCCTCTGAGCTTCAGTCCTGTACTATCAATTGCCTGTTGAAGATTTTAAACTGAATGTCTTGGAGATAATCTCAAACTTAACATGCTTACAATAGATCTTATGATCTTTCTTCCCAGGCACCATTGTCCTTCTAGTCCCCCAGGTTCATAACCTCAGCATCATCCTGAATTCTTCACTTTCATATTCAATCAGTTGCTCAATTTTATTATTTCTGACTCTAAGACATCTCTTGAATCTGCCCCCTTCTCTCCTCTCACACAGCTAATATTTGAGTTCAGGGTCTTATCAGCTCTCTCCTAGATTATTGCAATTGGTCTTTCTGCCTCAACGCTCTCACCATTCCAATCTCTTCTACACATTGATGCCTAAGTAATTTTCCTTAAATGCAGATTGGATTATGTGACTCAAATAAATTCCATTCAAGCAAATTCATGAAATTCAAGCAAAAGCATCAAATGTAAACTCCTTTGTTTAACTTTGAAAGCCCTATATAAAACAGCCCTATACTATATAACTTAGCCCAGAATTCTTTCCAGTCTCATTGGATATAACTCTTCCCTTCTGTTCTCTGAAAGTCCAGTCAAACTGTTTTTCTTTATATTTCTCATATATGGTATACATGACTTCTCCCATCAATGTGCCTTTGCCCTTGTCATCTCATGCTTGTAACATACCTCTTTCATACTTCCGCTTCATAGAGTCCTTTTTCATTTAGCTTCAGCCCTAGCACCACCATTTGACTGAAGTATTTCTTGATTATCTCAACTTGTAGATTCCTCCATTCCCAAACTAACTTGTTTTTAATTACCGTATTTCTACATGTTGGTGTTTATTCACTTGATATTTAAGCTATACCTACTTACATATGCACAACTAGGTGGTACCATAGATACAACACTGGGCTTGAAATTAGGAATTATCTTTTTGAGGCCAAATTTACTAGCTGTCCATTTACTAGCTGTCCATTTACTAGCTGTGTTACTCTGGGCAAGTTACTTAGCCTTGTTGACCTCAGGTTCCTCATCTGTAAAATGAGTTGGAGAAGGGAATGGGAAACCACTCCAGTATCTTTCCTGAGAAAACTCCAAATAGAATCATGGAGAGTTGAACATGGATGAAAACAACTGAACATTGACATACTTATATTTATATATTGTTTCCCTAGAAAGTAAGTTCCTTGTAAGTAGAAATTGTTTCTCTCTTCAGATTTTTGTTCCTACAGTACCTGTTACATAGTCAGGATTTGGTAAATGCCTGTTGATTGATTCATCAAATAGTCTAATTGAGAAACCTGCTGTTTAAGGGAGCATCCAAGATAGCAGATATATTCCAATAGTTTCCTTCCTTCTGATGTAATTGAAAGAGCCCAGTTCAGGATTCAGATTTGGGTACAGATCATTCATCTAATAGTTAAGAAGCTGTGTGATTACAGACAAATTCACTTCTGAGTCTCAGTTGTTTCATTTGTAAGATGCAAAGAATAGTACTTAAGAACATTATTTAAATACCTATTTCAAAATATTGTTATCTTTATCAGGGTAAAAAACTCTGGCTCCTTCAACTGATCCTTATATAGCATGAAATTAATATAGATTGCCATCCTGGGAACTCTCTAGTTTATCAATGTCATTTGCCAATTGTCAGTTTGTCAATTTGTCAGACAGAACTATACACCTCAGATGTATTCTAACCAAGGCAGAATACAATGGAACCATTGCCTCTTTATTCTTGGAATCAATGTCTCTATCAGTACAATTCATGATTGCATTAGATTTTTAGTTACCATATCTCACATTGACACACCATTCCATTACCCTTCTCCTTTCAACTCACTTAGTTCTAGTAGAATCCAAACTTCTTGAGGGCAAGAAAGGATTCATTCTTGTCTTTGTATTCTCCAGAACCAAGTATAATATCTGAATCATTATAGGATGTTATTAAAATGAATGAAGGAATGATTATTGAGTATCATGAATACTTTTAGAATAACTAAAATGATCATCCTTTCCTTTTTAGGCTACTTTGATACCCTTTTTCAGCCATCACTGTATAGATGTCTTCAGGGAGGAAAAAATACACACTGGATGGGAAGAGTGGTCCAGCCCTGTCTTCTGAGGATGACACATAGTCCTCCATTTCTTCATCTTGGGTTGCTTATCTAAATCTGTTTCCTCAAAAGAAAGAGATTAAAGACTCACAGTTCTCTGCCATCTGCTCAAATTATAGAAAGATTGACTCACATTTCCTGACCTGGTGCATGATTAGAAATGGTAACAGACATAACAGTTGCTCTCTTCTCCTCATCTTTGCCTTCTCTGGTCACTTTTCTCTTATCCTAACCCTGGTTGTCATAGTCAGGTCAGAGATTAATTCCTCTCAGGGTAAGTGAGTGATTAGTGGCAAGAGAGACAAAGGGAGACAAAGACAGGCTCATGATTATTTAGAATGATAGATGAGCATACAGATAGCCAAAGAGGCAAACAGACAAAAAGGCAGGTAGGAATAGGCAGATAAGCAGCCACATAAATAGGTTAGCAGGGAAACAGGAAGGCAGAAAAACATTTGTCTGTCGCTTGTGAATGGGGTCTGAATTTGTTGTCACAAATAAATTAAATTAAATTTTAGGGAGTGATAGGATGTTGGGGTTGAGTGGATTAGTAGTGTGGCGATTATTAGCATTGTTTACCTTGCCCTAGTTCTAGGGTAACTAGGAGTCTGATGTCCTGGAAAAGGCTGACCTTTGATGACAAATGGAGAGGATATTCCTTTGAGAGTGCCTGGGAGAAAAAGTTTTTGTTTATTTTTAAATTTTATAGATGAACATTTTCTTCATCTGAAATAAAGACAATACTTGCATTCCCTCTTTCACATGTTTATTGAGAGGATCAAATGAGATAGTGCATATTTAAAAAAAATTGGTCAAAGGGTAATTTTAGAAAAAACCTGGAAACACTTAAATGAACTGATACAAATGAAATGAACAGAACTAGGAGAACATTGTGCACAACAGCAATATTGTATATTGATTAACAGTGAATGACTTAGCTATTTTCAGCAATACAATGATCCAAGGCAATTCCAAGGACTCATGTTGAGAAATGTTATCCATCTCCAGAGCAAGAACTGATGTACTTTGAATGCAGATTGAAGCATTCTTTTTTTGCTTTCTGTATTTTTGTTTTCCTTTGAATCTGTCTCCCTTCACAACATAACTAGTAATGTTTTATATAATTGAACATGTGTAACCCATATGAAATTGCTTACCAGCTCAAGGAGGAAAGAGATGACAGAGGAAAGGAGGAAGATAGGGTGGAAATTTGGATCTCAAAATTAAAAAAATGTTAAAAATTGTCTTTACATGTAATTGGGAAAAATAAAATATCATTTGAAAAAGAGTTCATTCCTTGGCAGTTCTTTACTACTTTTAGTTAACGATGAGGAAGCTTACTTCAAGTTTTACTACAGGTCCTGTAGTGGAAGAATCTCAAGTTTCCAAGTGATGTGATAGACCCCGAGTAATTTCTTAGTCATCTGCTTTTGCTATGGGTGGGCTAGTGTGCTGAATTTATTAAAAGAGACAGTTTCTGACTGGTATACTCATTAATATGACTCTCTAGTTAGTAAGATGTAATTTACTTAAGGGGTGGGGAAGGGCAGAGCCCTTTTCTATTCTAATGTCATGGTAATATTGTCCATATGATGGCTAGTGCTGGGAGATTTAATCAGGTGAACTTCTACTAAGGGACCTTGCCTCCCTTTGCCTTTCTTTTTCCTTGAGTTAGTGACCTTGTGAGCTCTAAAGGTCTGTGGGTTCAGTGGAAGCCACAGTATCATTTACCAAAGTAGTTGGAGGTGCAGAATTGGCAGGAGCAAACATGGGCTAGTTTCTGACCTGACCACAGCAGTTAGAGCTGGGACAAAGGTGAGAGAATTCATTATCAGTTTATAAATGGTTGCAACTTCACCAGGTTACCAGGAAAGCAAATGAATCTGACCTGTTTTACCAGCAGAACTGATTAGACAGTCCCCAGGCTGTGTTTTACATATGAAAATGAAAGTTAACAGAAATCATATGATTATCTCAATTAGATGTTGAAAAAGAATTTTAACAAAAACACAGCACCCATTTCTATTAAATTCACTAGAAAGCATAGGAACAAATAAGGTTTTTCTTAAAATGATTATTATCTATCTAGAAACCATCAGCAAGCATTATATGTAATGGGAACAAGCTAGAAGCATTCCCAGTAAGTCTAGGGTTAAGTACAGATGCCCATTATCACCACTATTTTTTGGTATTATAAGTGTTAGCTTTAATAATGAGAAGAAAAAGAAATCAAAGGGATTCAGACAATAAAGAAACAAAAAATCACTCTTTGCAAAAGATATGATATTTTTAGAGAATAAACTAAAAAAAACTACTTGAAATAATGACTTTAGCAAAGTTGTAGGATATAAAATAAACCCACAAAAATCACCAGTATTTCTATATTTTACCAACAAAGTCCAGCAGCAACAGAGATAGAAAGATAAATTCCATCTAAAGTACTTTTAAGCAATATAAAATAGTTGGGAGTCTACCTGCAAACACAGACTCAGTAACAATATGAGCATAATTGCAGAACACTTTCCACACATATATGATAAGATTTAAACAAATGGAAAAACATCAATTGCTCATGAATAGCATGAGCTAATAAAATAAAAACAACAATTCTTAAATTAATATACTTATTCAATGACATACCAATTAAATGATCAAAAATTATTTTATAGAGCTAGAAAAGGTAACAAAATTCATCTGGAAGAACAAAAGGTCAAGAATATCAAGAGAATTCATGAAAAAAAATGCAAAGGATGGTGCCATGGCTGTATCAGATCTAAAATTATATTATAAAGTGGCATCAAAACTATTTTTTTATTAACTAAGAAAAAGACTGGTGGATCAGTGGAATAGATTAGGCACAAAAGAAACCACAGTATATGAAGAGAGCAATCTACTGTTTGATAAACGCAAAGATTCTAGTTTCTGGAATAAGAACTCACTTTTTGAAAAAAAAACTTCTGAGAAAACTGGAAAACAGTATGGCAAAAACTAGGCATAGATCAAATTATCTATACCAAGTTATATTTATACCAAGCTATATCTATACCTTATATATAAGACTGAAATGGGTACATGATTTAAATATAAAGGGTGATAGTATAACCTTGGAGAGCAAAGAATAGTTTACCTGTCAGTTCTATGGAGAGGGGAAGAATTTCTGACCAAACAAGAAACATAGAATATTATAAAATGAAAAATGGATAATTTTGATTATATTAAATCAAAAAGGTTTCACACAAACAAAAGCAATGCAACCAAGATTAGAAGGAAAATAGAAATCTGGGAAACAATTTTTACAGTCAGTGTTTCTGATAAAGGCCTCATTTCTAAAATATATAGAGAACTGGGTCAAATTTATAGGAATACAAATCATTTCCCAGTTGATAAATGATCAAAGGATATGAACAGGCAATTTTCATATGTATAGTCATATGAAAAGTACTCTAAATCACATTTGATTAGAGAAAAACAAATTTTAAAAAACTGTGAGGTACCTTCTCACATCTATCAGATTGGCTAATATAGCAAAAAAAGGAAAGGGATAAATGTTGGAGGAGATGTGGGAAAACTGGATACTAATTCACTGTTGGTAGAGTTGTGAATTGATCCAACTATTCTGAAGAGCAATTTGGAACTATGTCCAAAGGTGTATACCCCTTGAGCAAGTAATACCACTACCAGTTCTGTATCCCAAACAGATCATCAAAAAAGGGAAAAGGTCTTATGTGAACAAGAATATTTATAGCAGCTTTTGGAAATTGAGGAAATGTCCATCCATTGAGGAATGATTAAACAAGTTGTGGTATATGAATGTAATGGTATACTATTGTTCTTTAAGAAATCATGAGCAGTTGAATTTCAGAAAAACCTGGCAAGACTTACATGAACTGCTACTGAGAAATGTGAGCAAAACCATGAGAACATTGTAACAGCAATATTGTGTGATGATTGACTATGTGATGATCAACTCTTCTTTAGCAATGCTGTGATTAAAGACAATTCCAAAAGACTTGTGATGGAAAATGCCATCCATATCCAGAGAAAGAACTATGGAATCTGAATGCAGATCAAATAGAACTATTTCCAGTTTTTAAATTTTTTTTTCTCATTTTTTTCCCTTTCTGATTCTTCTGATTCTTCTTTTACAATATGACTAATGTGGAAATATATTTAACATTATTGTATGTTCATTCGTTCATATTTTATGTTTATTCATATATATGTAACCTATATCAGATAACTTGCTATCTTGGGGTAGTGGGGAGGGAAAGGAGGAAGGGAGAAAAATTTGGAACTCAAAATATTAGAAAAATGAATGTTGAAAATTGTTTTGGTTGGTTCTTGTCCTTTGTTATCAAAGAAGATCAAAATGACATCACTATGTATGAGACAAATTACAGTGTGTCCAACTGTGACTGATCAGACCAATATGAACTCAGAATGCTCTACCTCAGGTTGGGAACAAATAATCCATGTGAACACATGGGGTGGGTACTCTAAACTTATGTAATGTCATGTTTCTTTTTGTGCTGCTTCAATCCTGCCTTCCTCATAGAGTGCAGCCCCCTCTCTGATGAGGCATGCTAAACTGGGCGGTCCTGTGCCAGTATTTCCCAAGCTGTACAATCAGTTATAAAGTTCTTCAATGAAACCTTCAGAGTGTCTCAGTATCACTTCTTCTGACCCCTTTATGAGCCCTTGCCCTGTGTGAGTTCTCCATAAAATAGTTTTTTTTTTTTTTTTGGCAAGTATATGTCTGGCATTCTAACATGTCAGACCCATTGTAGTTCTCTGTAGTAATTTTGGAATGCTAGGAGTTTAGCTTGAGAAAGGACCACAGTGTCTGGTATCTTTTCCTGCCATCCTATCTTCCTATGACAATTTAAATGAAAGCGATTCAGTTTCCTGACATATCACTGGTAGAATGTCCATGTTTCACAGATAAAGCAATGAGGTCAATACAATGGCTCTGTAGACTTTCAGTTTGGTCATCAGTCTAATACTTTTCTTTCCCATACTTTCTTTTGGAACCTCCCAAATACCGGCAATGGGAGTGTCATCATTGTCAATGTGCACATACTTGGAAAGAACACTGCCTAGGTAAGTGAACTTGTCCACAGTACTCAAAACTTCTCCATTTGCTGTTATCAGTGGTTCCACATATGGATGGTATGGTGCTGACTGATAGAGCACCTGTGTTTTCTTGGTGTTAATTGTTAGACCAAAATGAGCACAAGCAACAGAGAATCGATCCATACTTTGATGCATCTCAGCTTCAGAGGCTGCATTGAATGTACAATCATCTGCAAACAGAAGATCATGTACCAAAACTCCTTCCACTTTGGTCTTGGCTTGTTGTCTTTTCAAGTTAAAGAATTTTTCATTAGTGGAGTAGATGACTTTGAGGCCATGTTCATTCTCATTGAAGGTGTTTGATAACGTGGCTGAAAACATCACGCTAAAAAGTATGGGAGCAAGAACCTGTCCTTGTTTTACTCCATTGGTGACTGGGGAAATCTAAAGAGCATCTTCCATTATCCAGAGCCCAGGCATGCATGCCATCATGAAATTGACATACAATACAATACTGGTGAAGTTTTCTGGGCAACCAAATTTTCACATAATTTTCCATAAACATTCATGACTTACAGTATCAAAGGTCTTAGTCAGATATTGTATACAGACCTCTGTTCTGTCCCTGGCACTTTTTCTGGAGTTGTCAGGCAGCAAACAACATATTGACTGTTCCTCTACCTTTTCTGAAGTCACACTGGCTCTCAGGAAGGTGATCAACTTCCAGGTGAAGGATCAGTCTATTGAGAAGGATTCTGGCAAGAATCTCCCAAGTAATGACTAAAAGAGAAATACCCCTGTGATTGCCACAGGACAATTTATTCCCTTTATCTTTATAGAGATGGACGATGGAAGCATCTTGAATTCTTGGGGGATAACTTCTTCATGCTATAACCTGGAAATTTTCAGTCAGCTTTTAGATGAACAATGGACCCCCCACCTAGTAGATCTCAGTTGGAATAAAATCAGCACCAGGTTTTTTGACACTTGAAAGGAGCCTAATGGCATTCAAAACCTCTTCTTCAATTGAAACTTCATCTAGGAACTGATTGACTTCAACTTGAGGTAAGAGGTCAATGGCTTCTGTACTGATTGATGATGGTCTATTAAGAATACTATGGAAGTGTTCAGTCCATCTTTCTAGGATCATGTCCCTATCTTTAATCAATGTGACTCCATCAGTACTGAATAGTTGAGATGCATCATATGTCTTTGGCCCATAAGTAGCTTTCAGGGCATCATAAAAGCATTTTGGTTTGTTTCTATCTGCATAAATTTAGCTGCTGTCATGGCCATCGGGACAAATTGTTTTCATCCTCCCATTCCACCAAAAGTTTTCACCTATTTGAGGTAGGCGTGTGTGTGTGTGTGTGTGTGTGTGTGTGTGTGTGTGTGTGTGTGTGTATTTATTGTTTCAGTTATTTCCAACTTTGTGACATTATTTGGGGTTTTTTTGGGCACAGAGTGGTTTGCCATTTTCTTTTCAGCTCATTTACCATTTCATTTCAGTTCACTTTACAAATGAGGAAAATGAGGTAAACTGGATTAAGTGACTTGGCCAGGGTTTCCACAGCTAGCATATGTCTGAGGTCAGATTTAAAGACATGAAGGGGCATTTTCCTTCAGACCCAGTGCTCTATCCACTGCCTGTGAAAAAGAGTAATATGAACTAAATCTAGAAAATTTATCCAGAGGCAGATTATAAAGTTCTCTTAATTCAAATCTGAAGAGTTTGTATTTTATCTTTTCTTTTGTTTTTGTTTTTTTAGATTTTTCAAGGCAATGGGGTTAAGTGGCTTGCCCAAGGCCACACAGCTAGGTAATTATTAAGTTTGTGAGGCTGGATTTGAACCCAGGTACTCCTGACTCCAAGGCTGGTGCTCTATCCACTGCACCACCTAGCCACCCCCCTCTGTATTTTATCTTAAGAAAGGAGATGAGGCATAAACACCTGAGAAGTTAAATAATATTTTAAAAAAGGATTTAAATACATTTTTTGTCACATAAGAATAAATGTGACCCCAGATGGGGCAATCCCATTCCCATAGAAAGATCTCTGATCAACCTTCTTTATGAATCATTCTGGGTCCATGAGAATTTTGCTGAATCAAAATGGAAAGAAGAAGCCTTTTTCTAGGCAACATTCATGATGATGTAGTTATGTGGATGCTGTCCATGGCAATAAACAGGCAGAGAGAAAACCTGTGATTGACGAACCTGACAATGAACTTGTTTAGGAGAGTTAGTGCTAGAAGGAATAGGGAATGATAAAAGGAGATGCTTTCAGATAGTGGAAGAGAGGAGCTGATCAAAACTGATTCTATGGTTTATAGAGAGAAACAGAATGGGAAAGGCAGCTTTGTATCTACTAGCTCTATTAATTAGAAAAGAAGTGTGACTATATTAAGACAAGTGTAGGAAAAACCCCCAGAATCCTTTGAATTTTGAAGAGTTGATTGGGGAAGGGTTATTCAGTTCTACCACCATAGTTTGAGAGGGAAGAAACTCTTCAGAACTCTAGAGAGGATCTGATAAGCTTGGCAGATCTCCATCTAAAGGGAACTTCTTATGATTGAACTTATCACTTTTTAAAATTTGCAAAGTAGTTATAAAACTTTTCTTTCTCTCTGCCTTTCACTTTGAAATCAGAGATTTTGTGCAAATGGCAAACACATTGGTGGGAGCTTGAAAAAATAGATATCACCTTGTCAACAAAGTCCATATAGTCAAAGCCTGTGGTGTAGGTGAGAATGGTGATGATGATAAAAGAGCTAGTTGCTAGGACATAGAACTCTTGAGTTTTTCTCGAGTGAAGTATGAAATAGTGGAGAAAAAGTGGAACCTGAAGTCATTAGACATGAGTTAAAATTCAGCCTCAGACACTTATTAGCTATGTGACCCTGGGTAAGTCATGTAATCCAGTTTGCCTCAATTTCCTCATCTGTAAAAAAGGTGGAGAAGGAAATGGCAAACCACTTCAGTAATTTTGTCAAGAAAATTCTATATGGGGACATGACTAATTTACTAAATAACAACACATCCTGAGCCCCATATGTAAAATGGGTATTTATAATATTGCCTGTTATATCAACCATCTTACAGAGTTGCTGTTAGGATCAAACCAAGCAATGCATGGAAAGAAGATTGCACACCATATCAGTTATTATTATGATCATTAATTCATTGCCACATTTTCATCATTATCATTATTATTTATTAACTTGTTCTCACTTTTATGGGGTTTGACTATGTAGGCAAAATGATTGATTTTTTATTGTGGAATAAAAGTAGATGGATATAAGCTTTTTCTCTGTAGGTTCACTGTAAGCATCCTTGGTACAACTCCAATAGCAAATGGAATGATGGGGATGATAATTACCTCATTATTATTCTCAATTTAATCTCAATCTCATTTTTGGTAGAGTTCAGATAGAAAGATTCTTGAGAAAAGTCATACCACTACTGCTATGATTAATAGGGTTATTAATATTATTATTAGAGGAGATGATTATAAGGCCGTGACCCAGCCAAAAGCATAGAAGTCTAGGGACTGAGGGTGGTCACTGAAGTTGTTTAAAATCCAGGGAGGAAAACTGGGTGCTTGACTTCACAGTACTCTCCTCATTCAGCGAGAACCCAGATTGGCATCACTGGGGGCAAAGAAGTCAATGTGAGAAAGTTTTTATGGTAAGTCATCTCGAGGAATTCCTGGCATTATTTCTGGAATCATATCATGGTTGCTCTCTCATCCACTACCAGAGAGTATTGACTGCTGCCCAATATTTTGAAAGATGACTCATTCTCAATCCACTAAATTCATTGAACATGAATAAACTTGAGTTGAGGAGGGAAGGGTTAGTGGAGAGGGATCTTAGCCTGGAGAATCAGGGTCCAAGTTCTAGATCCAAACTCTCACTAATTCACTGTGTGACTTTGAACAGCACAAAGATGCAGAGATGACACAGGGAAGATCATCTGGGAGCAACAGAGAGGACAGTTTGTCTGGACTGCAGTGTGCTGGAGGGAGGGTTGATATCCAATAAGGTTGAAGAGATAAGTTGGGGCAAGATTGTGAAGGTCTTTAAAAGCTGGAGGGAGGAGATTTTATTTGATCCTAAGATTAACAGGGAGAGGGAGCTACTGGAATTTATTGCATAAGGGAGTGAAATGATCAGTTCCATGGTAAAGCAAAATTTACTTTGGCAGCAATGTGGAGTATGGACTGGAATGGGGAGACATTTGAGACAGGGAGACCAGTTAGAAGACTGTTTCAATGATGAACAGATGGAAGACTATTTCAATGATCTGAGAAAGAGGTGAGGAATACCCAGATGAGGATGAAAGTAAGGAGAAAGGACTGGATGAGAGAACTAGAGTTCATAGTCCAGAGGGGCAGGTTTCTGGGTCCCTCCCACTTTTCCCTAGGATTTTGGGTTATAATTCAAAATGAAGGATCCAGACCAGGGCCTTGGGTCTCAATGAACCTGTTGACTTCTGCAATAGGGTGAGGGATTTTGATTTTGGATTAGGAATTTTCACCTTTTGCTCCTTTCTAAATTTTCTCTGTTCACTAAACACTAACATATGACACCAAACTGGGAAGAGGAACCAGGTTTTCTTTTCTTTTTTAATTTCAATCATGAGACTTTATAGTTATCCTCTTTAAATTTCATCTTATTAGATTTAGACCAATGTTTTAGCCTGCCAAGACCTTTTTGGAGCCTGTCCATCCACCTGGTTTTCTAGGTTTTTGTGACATGCTTCTCCTGGATCTCTTTCTGATCTCTCTGCAATCACTTTCATTCACCCTGGCTGATTCTTGATTCATGGCATGCTCACCAACCACGGGTGTCCCCAAAACATCATTCTTGACTTTTTCCCCTCTCTAGTATCTCACTTGGCGAACTCATCAACTTGGGTTCAATGATCATCTTTATGCAGCTAATTGCTAGAGCTATATATTTAAACATAGTTTCTCTTCTGAGTAACTAACCGGTGGTACAGTGAATAGAATACTGAGCTTAGAATCAGGAAGACTCATCTTCTTGAGTTCAACTCCAGCCAAAACTGGGTGACCCTGTTTGCTTCAATTTCTTTACCTGTAAAGTGAGCTAAGAAAATGGCAGACTGCTCTAGTATCGTTATCAAGAAAACTCCCAAAATGGGGTTATGAAGAGTCAGACACAACTGAAATGACTCAACAAAAGCTGTTATATAGACACTTTGAATTTAATATCCTTTAGGAGCTTCAGATTTTAAAACATTCAAGTAGAGCTCATTTTATTTTCCCTCAAACCCTCACATTGTTTGAACATCCCTATCACTGCTAGGATTCTCCCATCCTTGTAGTCACCTCTGTTCTCAGTGTATTAATTAGTCAGAATTCCTTACTCTTAGTCACCCCACATATACAAATATGACCATTTTTTCTTTCACAATATTTTTTTTTAGATTTTTTTCAAGGCAATGGGGTTAAGTAGCTTGCCCAAGGCCACACAACTAGGTAATTATTAAGTGTCTGAGGTTGGATTTGAACCCAGGTACTCCTGACTCCAAGGCTGGTACTCTATTCACTGTGCTACCTAGCCGCCCCTACAATATTTCTTAGATATTTCCCCTTTTCTTTCTAGTCACACAATCATCACCATAGGCTTTCATTATCCTACTCCTGAACTATTGCAATTGCCTTCTAATTGGTGTCCCTGCCTCGTCCCCCCCTTCTCTAAAATATTCTCTGCTTGATTTCCAAGGTGATTTTTCCTAAAGCATAACGCCTAACCATGTACTTTGCTCTATTCAGGGAACTCTAGTAGCATCATAGTACCACCAGGAACTGACATTACTTTCTTGGCTTGTCATTTAGAGCTCTTCATAGTGTTCTTGTTTCCTATGTTTCCAGTCTTTTTACACTTAACTTCCATTCATATTCTCTATGCTTTTGCTACCTGATTGACTTGTTCCTTGCACAAGTCATCATGTCTCCTGTCTCTGGGCATTTGTACTGTCTGTCCTCCAGGGTCTGGAATTCTAGCCCTCTTAGACCCCCTGGCTTCCTTCAGTACTTAGCTCACACAACATCTTCTGTGTTTGGGAGACCTTCTCTAATTCCCCCAGCTGCTAGTACTTTCCCCTCAAAAGTTACTTTGTATATATCCTGTATTTGTATGTATTTGATAGAGTACACTCTATGTATTTATATGTACATATACTTGTATATGTATATATGTTTGACTGAGAGAGGGTACGATATGTATATATGTTTGATGAAGGGTATACTATATATATATATATATATATATATATATATATATATTATGGAAAGTGAAATAGGCATAACCGCATATATGTGTTTGATTGAAAGAGGTTGCATATGTATATATTTATATAAATGTATATACGTTTGATTGATTGTTGGTATAAGACTAGTTTACTACCTCAAAGGTTCCTTTAATTTCTTAGATGTGATGTACTCTCTACTTATATCCACTAGAGGGCGAACAGACTCCATTGCAAAATTCATTCATTGTTCCTTTGATGAGAAATCCTGGTATTTTGAGCAAGCTTTCTGGCTTCCTGGATTACAAGCCTTGGTGAACTTTTTCCTAGAACACATCTGTGACCTGGACATTCTTTACTCAATGATGCATTAGAGAAGAGGCTAACTAGGAGGAATTCACCCTAGACATAAGATGTTTTTCAATGGGCATGACCTTGTATGGGTATTAGGTAAATAGATGACTTTTATTCAAACATATCCTGGCATAACATCTGAATACAAGTCATTTTCTTTTCCTTTGTGAATAACTCTTGGAAAAGTCACAACTGTTATCTGAAGTGTATGGGAACAACAACAATAATTTATATAATGCATGCATTAGCACAATAGCACTGTGCTAAACTCCTTACAAATATAATCTTATTTTATCCTTGCCATAATCATGGGAAGCAGATGCCTTCCCTTTACAGTTGAGGAAATTGAGGTAACATAGGGTAAGTGACTTGCCTAGGGTTGCATTGTTAGTAAGTCTCAAAAACTAGATTTAAACTCATATCTTCCTGACTCTAGGGCAGCTATGTGGTACAATGGAGTGTTGGGTCTGGAAGATTTATCTTCCTGCATTTAAATCTGACCGTATGTACTTGTGAGCTGTATGACACTAGGCAAGTCACTTACCCTTGTTTGCCTCAGTTTCCTTATCTGTAAGTAGGAAATGGCAAAGCACTTATCTGGAGTAGGAAATGGCAAACCACTTAAATACCTGCTAAGAAAACCCTAAATCAGAAGAATCAGACATGGCTGAAACGACAGAACAAATAATAACAACCAATTTACTGTCTCCAGGTCCAGTGTTCTATCTACTAGTTGCCTACAATGAGGATGAGGCAAGAGGGAAAAGGGAGAAGTCATAAAACCACAGAATTTGAGAGTTAAAAGGGACTCTGAAAACCACCAAATACAAGCCATTCTTAAAATAAATCATCTCCTTATAACAGCCCCAACAAATACTCATCCCTGTGGTTCTTAAAGACCTCCAAGGTAGGTCTTCAACCTACCACCTCTTAAGGCAATAACTACAAGAGAAGTTTTTATATAATTATATAACATGTAGCTGCGTTACATGCTATGTCCACAGGCTCTGAGGTTAATTGACCAGTAGTAGTAGTAGTAGTTACTTTGCTAAACATTTTTTTTGTTTGTTTTTGTTTTTTAGGTTTTTGCAAGGCAAATGGGGTTAAATGGCTTGCCCAAGGCCACACAGCTAGGTAATTATTAAGTGTCTGAGACTGAATTTGAACTCAGGTTCTCCTGACTCCAGGGCCCGTGCTCTATTCACTGTGCCACCTGGCTGCCCCTTTGCTAAACATCTGAACTCAAGCTACTGTAGTTTTGTCCTATACCTTATTTATAAGTGACCCAGGCATTAGAAATCTGGCTTACTGTCTTTGGCTGGTAGAAACATTTCATCATTCTCTCATCTTCTTTTAGATCTCCCTTCTCCTATTATACAATGGATGGTCCCTTGATTGTGCCTCTCTTCCCAGGGAAATATCCCTTCAGCTCCTTAACACACTCATCCCATCCTTAAGTGAGCCAAGATCTTTTATACTTACCCCAGGGTGTAAAAAATTATACTTGCTTATTAATATCAGTAAATATCTCTATAGGCCTTCAAGGTTTACAAAGAACTTTCCCCATAATAAGGTCAGTACCAGAGATGGGGTCCACAGGCACAGTTTAATGACTTTGGAGACATAGTTTCAATTTATTTCTTTTGGATCATTTCATAGCTCCATCAATACTATATTCTTATGTCTGATCTTCCAACAATAGCTTTAGATATATAGCCTTGGCTTTGGAGTCAGGAATACTTGTGTGTAAATCTAAAGGAATTGAGGGAATTAGAGCAGCAAGTGGTTAATTATGGGAATTGAGTGAATCACATTGACTCCATTTTATGACTCAATTCTGGAGCTAGTTCAGTTCCCTTTCTATTCAATTATGGGTCTAGTCCAATTTCTATTTTGTGAGAAAACTTCATTCAATTGTGGGAATTGGCAGAAAACCTTACTGTATTGATTGAACTTAGCCCTGTGTAGCTGGGAAACTGAACCATCTCCTCCTGGTGCTTAGAGACCTAACTTAGAGACACAGGTTATGCTGAATCCAGATCCAAAGGATGAGGCAAGGAGTTTCTTCAAAATTATACATTTCAAACATCCCATATGTCTTATCTGAATATTGCCCCATACTGATCAATCAGTTATTGTTCCATGTTCCTTTGATTCTATTCTATTACTGTAGTCATTGCTGATATTTTCTTGGTTTTGCTAGTTTTCTTCTACCTAATTCATACAATTCTCATGTTGCTCTGAACTCCTTTTGTTTATTATTTCTTAGGGTGCAGTGATACTCCTTTGTATTCATATGTATTGCAATTTATGGACAAGCATTTTGTCTCTTTTTTTTCTTTCTTTTTGTTTTTACTACTTCAAAAAGTGCTGTGATAAAGCTTTTTTTTTTTTTTTTTTGGTATATATGGGACCTTTTTTTTTTTCCTGCTACAAATGGGACCTTTTTTTCCTGCTGACTTCAATCAGAGTGACCTCTCTTTGGTCAAAAGTTATGAATACTTTATTGACTTTTTACACAAAATTCCATAACATTTTTCAGAATGCTTGGACCAATTCACAGTTCAACCAAAAGTGTATTGATTAGCCTGTCATCTTGCCATTCCTTCAATATTTACTATCTCTGTTTTTAATTTTTCTTTTTTCCCAATTTGCTAGTTGTAAGGTAAAGACTTTACTTTTTAAATGTGCATTTCCTTTTAAAATTAATGATTTGGGGCAGTCTTTCATATGATTTCCCTTAATTTGCAGTTATTTTGATAACTGCTTGTCCTTTGAATACCTTTTGCCTGTTATTTTGAATTGCTTTCCTTGGATGTACTGAAGCAAGTGAATTTGCCTATTCTACAATGCCAGGCTCACTCTTAACCAATCAGGTAGGTTGTCATTTACACAGTAAATATGGGTTCATTCTGCTCACATTCCTATCTAATTGAATATTTAACTTTCCTTCTGGCCCACCCTGAGAGAGATAAGGAGCTAAAATGTTTTTGTCATCTCAAAAAATGGAATTATTCAGCTTGATACATGGATTATCATTCACATCCACAAAAAGGAATCTTTTTCCTTTTAGTCTGAGATCACTATGTGGGCCCCTTCTGAACTGACTTTCCACAGTCTCTTTTCCCCTCCCCCCAAGGTTTTTATATCTGAACTGCTATCTAGTCATACCTTCCCTATCTCATATTAGATCTTTTCCAGTTTCCTGTCAGCTGCATCTGATAATGAAGCCAACTATGTTTTTACCCAAGTCTGTGATAATTTTTAAAAATAGTATGACCGTTGGTATAAGGGAAGGGCTGTCTTGCTGTTGACCTAGAATCTTTTTGCAGCAGCTCAAATATCATCCCCTCCCCCTGAATTTCTCTCAGTGGGCTCTCTAGATAATAAGACAGGGCCATGGGAAGATTGGAAGCTCCCTTCTCTACCTGGTCAGTCATCAATCCATAGATCCTTCAATGTGGTACTAGGTCCTTGGAATTTATCTAATTCTACTCCCTCATTTAGGGAGAGGTTAAATATTTTGCCATAGAGCATAAAGGTAATGCTGTGCCCATTACTTTCTTCCTCTGCCTCCTGCAACTTACCTTATTATTTGCTCCAAGGCTCTAGGCCATAGTATTTGGGAAGAGATAGAATAACAATTTTTGGAGAAGTTCATGCTTCTTCTCTCTTCACCATTGGGATTGTATTAATTTAGCCCTTAAAACAGGATGAGGTGGCAAAGTTATTTTGACTTGGGAGAAATACATCTTCTGGAGCTATTATTATATTCACTCAGGTCCCCTTACAGGTAGTCAGGCCAAATGATCATAGAAGTCCTACCCACATTCTTTGACCCCTATATGCTGCTGCTGCCCCTGCTGTCTTTCTCCAACTCTTCTTTGCTGTACCTTTCTAGAGAGATTCTAAAAATTCTGTACCTGAAAATTCTTGCTTCTAGTCTTGATCCAGACACAATCCTCTCTTCTCACGTTTAGAAGAAATAGAACTTCCAGAGTCTTTAGTGCCCATTGCCAAGAAGTCAGCCCAAAGCTCGCCAAGGAGTTGATTAATGCTTCTACAGAAGGGGGAATCCTGGATTGGTTATTTTTTTGCCTTCCCTGTTTTTTACCTCTGAAATCCAAACCCCTCCTGCTTTACCATGCTTGGCAGCCACAGGTGTGGACTTCTACTGTACCTACAGTATTTTTAGAGTCGGAATACCCACCAAGAACACATACAACCTGCCCCAAAGTCACAGGGTTTTTCTTCTAATCCAGGTTTCCACTTGGAAGTTAAAAAATAGATACATCCATCAGTAGACAAGTAGAGAAATGTTCAGAGAGAGAAGCAGGAAGAGAGGTAGGATAGCAGGAGCACAGGTACACAATCAGGGAGGCAGAAAGAGAAGATTTTAGGCAGGAAGGATTTTAGGCAGAGAAGAGAGCAAACATTTTTGAGCTTTGAGAACATATATCATTTGATCCTCACAACAACCCTAGGAGCTATTATCATTTTATAATAGAGGTAAGTAAGGTGATAAGTGATTTGCCTAGGTAGGTAGACAGGCAGAATGTTTGGCAAACAGGTCAACAGACAAATGAAGGTAGGTAGTTAGGTGGGCAGACAACAAGAAGGCAGAGGCAGAGGGACATTCAGGAAGAGATTTGCAAGCTGATTGATTGACAGGCAGACAGACTGATCACTAGGCAGGCAAACAGGTGGGCAAATTAAAAGGCAGGTAAGGTGATACTTCAGTAGACAAATAGGCATACAATTAGGCAGACAGGCAAACTGGGAACCAGCAGAATAACTGAAAGGCAGATCATACTCAGACAGGGATCATCAGGCAGGAAGGCAGAAGGATGGGTTGAGACACAGACAGGTAGTGTGGTAGATAGGCAGGCATTAATACAGCTTGACAGGAAGAGAGAATGACAGACTGATAGATACTTAGACAGAAAGGTAAATAGTAGGAAGAAAATAAATAATTAGAAGGCAAACAAGCTATAGGGCAGAAAAGGATGCAGTGGGCAGATATATAGATAAAGGGTGATAGGCAATGTGGCAGGATTTTTGGCAGGCAGACTGCCAGACACTTAGGCAGGCAAATGGCCAAGCATGCAGGCAGAGACAAATACGTATAGAAAAGCAGAGTGAAGTAGGAGGCAAGTAGAGAGGTAGAAAGCCAAATGAGAAATCAAGTATACTTATAAACAGACAGGTAAGGAGGCATTGAGATAGTCTGGCCAACTGGTAGTAAACCTGGAGGATAGGAAGATAGGCAAAAAGATGGGGGAAGGTAGACAGGCAGGCAGGCAGAAAGACAGGTTGACAAATAGACCTAAAGACAGGCAAATAGGTAGGCACACACTATCAAGATAGACAGATAGGTAAGAAGAACCCCCAAAACAGGCAGGCATCACAGAGATACATAAGCAGTTTTATGTGCAGTTAACTGAGTAATTGAAGCTGCCCCCCTAAGTCAAAAAGAATTAGAGGAGAAATAAAATGTTCCCAGTTTATGATGTCCCGTTAGTGAGATTGAATAGGTGGTCCTCTTACCCTTATTCATAAAGACTTTCCAGTTCTGAGGATATTAAAGAGATCTCTTCCTGATATATAATGTCATAATAGCATATTTTAATCCCCCAATAATCCTCACAAGGGAAAGAAAGATTGGGGAGGGTGAAGAGGTGGTGGTGGTATAGGAGATGCATAGCTAGAACATCAGAATGTGAATGGGTAGTTCTCTAACATAGGTGGACAGGTGATAAGAAGACTGACAGGTTGGCAAGAAGGTAGACAAATGATCAGTTGGAGGTCTGCTGCTCATTTTAGCAGATTTTTAGAAATGAAAAGGAAACTATTTTCTCCAAAAGAATGAAGCTTAAATGGTACAGTTCTGGGTCATTCTGTTGTGGGTGGGAAATGGTATCTTCCTATTGCTATACACCTCATCTCTGAGAAGTGGTATTTTTTATTTGCAATGCTTTTTCTGAAAAATCATCTTTCTCACCTCTGGGGAAATTTTAAAAGTGTCATTGGGTCCAAAGAGAATCACTTGGAGGTTATCTATCCTCAAAGAGGGTACTCAGTAGAGTCATAATATTAGGGAGATATGTAATTTGAAGGTTCAAGGATTACCAGTTTTCTCATCTGTAAAATGGCATAATAATTTTTGTACTATCTCCCTAATGGAGCTGTTGGGAGAGTCAAAAGAGATCAGGTAAGGAAAGTGCTTTTTAAACTGTAAGGACTATACAATTATCAAACATAAAGTCTTCTTCAGAGGCTTCATGTGTCTTCTTTGAAGAGGTACTTTCTCCAAAGGTGCATATCACACCCTGTCTTTTATCCTCTGCAGATTGTTTTCATATTCCTCTGGAAACCTTTAATTGAGGATCTAGTTATTACTCTGGGAGCCTTCCTATAACAATCCAGACTCTGCTGGTCATCTGTTAATCTCTTGTATGACTGACCCAGATCAATTTCTCAATTATATTTCCGTAGTGGTATCTCTTAGCAAGTCTTCATTGATAATCTGCTGCAGTTTTTATTTAAAGCTGACTCTCCATTATTTTGAGTCCCCAGTTCTGATTGTTTGGATCTTGCTATTTAGGATTTGCAGTCAAGTGGCACGAAAAAAATGGGGTTTTTTTTGCACCATCGAGTAACCTGGGATATGCAAAAATCCTGTGCATCTTCTCAAATGCAATCCAGTTCTCTATCTTCTTTCTATTCATTTCTGTGTTCAGTTGATTATTCATCTTCAATGACTATCTAAACTATTTGGGCAGTATGATCTGATTACATTGCATGAAGATAGCATTCTTCAGGCATTTAATTTTTCCTCTGTGCTGTTAATATTATATCTTATAAATAGTTGTGAATCACATGAAGAGGGTTATTGTATATCAGAATTAGATGCAATCAGTACCATATTAACCACAAACTGAAGTTCCTAGAAGACTTCATCCTTTCCCCAGATGATCATTGAACAAAGTTATCACTTTATCTTTTCGTGGATTGGTGATTAGTGTTGTCTCCTTAATTGTTCAGGATTGAAGCAGAATGCTAAAATTTTTTTCTATGATTTTTTCCCCCAGATCATCAGCAGCTTCCTGACTTTGAGAGACTTTGAGAATCATTCCTTCAGAACTTTGCAAATTATACTACTCCAGTAGAGATTTCTTCTGTGTATACCTGGTCTGGTCTAGTTGCTTTTCCTTTTAGCCTGCTTTTGCTGCTCCATCATGCAGCATGTAGGATTCTTCAGTATTAGAGCCTGATTTCCCATTTGGCTTTCTACCTCTCTGCCTGCCTCCTACTTCTCTCTGCTTTTCTATATGTATTTGTCTCTGCCTGCATGCTTATCTATTTGCCTGCCTTTTGGTTCTAAATGTGGATGATTCCATCATCGTGAAGGATGTTCCAACAGAATTCAAAGGGAAAAAACATGAGGTCTTCCAGAAGTTCCTATTATTCCTACTCCAGATAACAAAAATACTTTGTCATAGCAATATTGATAGATGTGCTTCATTTAGTTTGATGCCTTTTCAATTTCCTTGAGAAATGCTAGACTTTTTACAAACTTGTCTCCTCTTCCTCCTCCTCCTCTTTCTTCTTCTCATGAATTTATGAAGTGAGAGTATTAACAATCTTCTATCATACTATTTTACAAATGAGTTTATAATTTATATTAGCATTGCCTTGACTGTCATATCTCTTCTTGCCTCTATTAAGACAATGGAGTGTTTGCTAGCTGACATGGCTTCTGGCTTCCTTGGTCTCCTGATTGTGGCAGTTACTTTATCTTGGTTAGAATCCTATTGGAAATGGTGGTAACCCATGTTAATGTCTTTTCTTCTATACATTTCCAATTTTTCACCATAATTGTTTTCAATATTTTTCAAAAACTTTTTTGATTTTTCATATTATAGCTAGTCTATTTGTAGTCTATACCTTCTTATCTTCATCTTTTAATTTGTTGGTGATTTTGACTTTTATTTTAAGTAGTTTAGGCTTAGCATACTTCTTAGCATATCATAGACAACTTTTTTTTTTAAAAAATTAAATATTTTCTATTTGTTTTTCCAACTACATGCAATGGCAGTTTTTAGCAATTTTTTTGCAAGACTTTGAGTTTTCCAATTTTTCTTCTCCCCTCTCCCCTTCCCTTGGCAGAGAACAATCTAATATAGGCTCTATATTTATAACCATGCTTAACATAGATTGATATTGAACATGTTGTGAGAGAAGAATCAGATCAAAATGGAAGAGAGAAAAAAAAAACAATACATAAGGCAACTTTAAAACTGAAGATAATAAACCCCACAGTTCGTTCTCTGGATACGGATGGTATTTTCTATCATGTCTTTTAAAATTGTCTTTGATTATTGTACTACTGAAATGAATAAGTCTATCATGGTTGATCATCACCCCATGTTGTTGTTATTGTATTTAATGTTCTTCTGGTTCTACTCATTTCACTTAGCATCAGTTCATGCAAGTCTTTCCAGGCTTTTCTGAAATCCCATCCCTCATGATTTCTTATAGAACAATAGTGTTCCAGCACCTACATATACCACTATTTGTTTAGACATTCCCCAATTGATGGACATCTCCTCAATTTCCAATTCTTTGCTACCACAAGAAGGGCTGTTATGAATATTTTTGTGCATATGGCATTTTTATACTTTTTTCATGATCTCTTCAGGATACAGACCCAGCAGTGTTATTGTTGAATCAAAGGGTATGCACAGTTTTATTGCCTCTTGGGCAAATTCAAAATTGCTCTCCAGAAAGGTTGGATAAGTTCATAACTCCACAAACAATGCATTAGTGTCCCAGTTTTCTTACATCCCCTTTAATATTGATCATTTTCCTCTCTAGTCATATTGGTCAATCTGAGAGGTGTGAGGTGTAATTTGCATTTCCCTAATCAATAATGATATAGAGCAATTTTTCATATGACCATAGATAGCTTTTATTTCTTTGTCTGAGAACTACCTTTCCATTTCCTACGATCATTTATCAATTGGGGACATATAGCAGACTCTTTTTTTCTTAATTTTATTTTTATTTTGAACATAACAAATACCAAATAAGACATGCATTTCCATTTGCATTGTGAAAAAAGGAAGATTTTTTTTTACATGAAACTGTAGATTTATTATGTACCACTTGCTTTTCTTTTAAAGTATATAACAGGTACAATATGTGGCTTTTAAAGCTGTCATCCTGTTTGTACTTTTTTAAATTAATTAATTAAATTTTGAATTTTACAAATTTTCCCCAATCTTGCTTCCCTCCACCTCCCCCCCCAGGGCAATCTGTTAGTCTTTACATTGCTTCTATGCTATCTATACATTGATCTAAGTTGAATGTGCTGAGAGAAATATCATATCCTTAAGAAGAAAAAAAGTAAAAGATAAGAGATAGCAAAATTACATAATAAGATAATGTTTTTTTAAAAATTAAAAGTAATAGTCCTTGGATTTTGTTCAAACTCCACAATTCTTTCTCTGGATACAGATGGTATTCTCTATTGCAGATACTCCAAAATTATCCCTGATTGTTTCACTGATGGAATTAGAAAGTCCATCAAGATTGATCATCAACCCATGTTGCTGTTATGGTGTACAGTGTTCTTATGATTCTGCTCATCTCGTTCAGCATCAGTTCATGCAAATCCTTCCAGGCTTCTTTGAATTCCTATCCCTCCTGGTTTCTAATAGAATGATAGTGTTCCATAATGTACATATACCACAATTTGTTCATCCATTCCCCAATTGATGGACATTCACTCAATTTCCAATTCTTTGCCACCACAAACAGAGCCTCTATGAATATTTTTGTACAAGTGATGTTTTTACCCTTTTTCATGATCTTTTCAGGGTATAGACCCAGGAGTGGTATTGCTGGATCAAAGGGTATACACATTTCTATTGCCCTTTGGGTATAATTCCAAATTGCTCTCCACAAATGGTGGATGAGTTCATAGCTCCCACAACAATGTATTAGTGTCTCAAATTTCCCACATTCCTTCCAACATTGGTCATTGTCCTTTCTGGTCATATTGACCAGTCCATAAAGCAGACTCTTAATGAATGCTTATTGACTGAACATACACTGGTAAATTCAGAATTTTTTTTAAGAAAGGGACAAATCTCTTCCCACCCCAACAGAACCAAAACTGTATCTGCTCCAATACTTCTTTGTAATGTCTGATGATTTAATTTCTAAGTTCCCTCTCTTTATGTGTATTAGAATACGATTTTGTGTCTTGGAATCTTATAACTGTCAGACTATCATTGTGCATTTTGAAAAATGAAAATGAATTCATGTTTGCCATTTACATGAATGTGAAATACACATTTATATTAATAAGTAAAATGTTTTTAGAATCTTTTTGTATATTAGATGTTTATTTTTCTAAGTTAGTATCCCACATGTAGACTCTCACAGGAAAAGACCATAGGTACCTTTATAAAGTCTTTGATTTTTCACTTGAAATAAAACCCAAGACTACTCTGACATTTCCCAGATAATTATCATATATCCTACAAGCCTGTTGCTTCTAGATTTCATCCCTAAGAACAGCTAAAGTCTCCCTATCTTCTCCCAATAATTTCATAGATAAGTTTCTGTCTGACTCAGATAGCACCTGGCACCTTCTCTATGCCCCCTTTCTAAATTAATCTTGAATAAGTAAGGGAATAGTCCAATCTCATATTATAATTCCTCTCAATCAGTTATTGTATTCAGAGATTCCCCAAGAAAGACTCTAGAAACAGAGAAAACATAATATCTTACTTCCTACCAAACACAGTTCTGGAAACCCGGAAAAGGAAGGAGCATTTTTAATCCAAATAAAAGATAAGACTTTTCAAATACAAAAAAATAGAATAAGATAGCTGTCTTTGGAGCTTTAATCCCATGCCAACTTGGGGAATTATTGCATCATTGCTCTAATCTTTCCACAGGTTTATGGGTGGGGCAGCAGACCATTCCCATCTCTAGGCAGCTGTAAAAATTTCCTTTAATAAATCTCCTTGGGATATGTAAATCTGTGCATGGGTCTTCTTTTTTACTTCCCTGGTGGCGATGTTTGTATTACAGCATAAGCACTCATTTGGAGAGGCATTTGCTCTGGGTTGAAATGGATGGGAGAAACTCATCATATTTGCCTCTCAGTTTTTAACTTCCTCAGTCCCACAGAGACCTCATGCCAGTTCTACAGTAAGTGACTTTAATTTGGTCTCTTATATTGACAACCAACCATTTCCTCTTTTAAAATATATATCTTGGGGCGGCTAGGTGGCGCAGTGGATAGAGCACTGGGCCTGGAGTCAGGAGTACCTGAGTTCAAATCGGGCCTCAGACACTTAATAATTACCTAGCTGTATGAACTTGGGCAAGCCACTTAACCCCACTGCCTTGCAAAAAACCAATATATATATATATATATATATATATATGCATATATACATATATTTATATTTGATTATAGTTTTCATTCAGTTGTTCTGCATTAGCCAAGCTGTGTTTTCAAACTAGTTTTGGAATATTAATGATAGATAGGGTTTTGCATAGTGTGAGTAGTTTTCATTGATTTTAAATAATGAACTGTATTTTTTAAACTCTTGCAACTGTGTGAATGTAGAGAAGGGAATGGATGTGAAAGATGTGGAGACAGAATTAACAAAATTTGGAAACTGATGAAACAAACACAGAAAGATGAGGGAGAGGAGAAAGTCAAGGGAAACTATAACTTTGAACTAGAGAAATGTTGGTTCCCACAAATAATAGAGAAGTTGGAATGAAGGGTAGGTTTAAAATAACAATTTCAGCATATTGAACCTGAGGTGTCTATAGGACATTCAGATAGAGATGTGAGCCTGGATCTTAGGAGATATAGTGGGTTGTTATATATATTTGTGGGTAATCTGTCTAGAGATAATCATTGAACCCATGGGAGATGAGATGATCAATAAGAAAAAAAAGTGAAGAAGGAAGCAAAGATATCTTAGGACAGAGAATTTAACCCATTCTTAAGAGAATGTACATGAATGGAGGTAGTTCAAGGAATAGAGTAAAGGACCTTGCAATCAGAAATTTGAATTCCATGTCAGATACTTCACTGATGTATGATGCTGGGTAAGTTACTTAAGTTTCATAAGTTTTGTTTTTCTCATTTGGAAAATGAGCATTTCATAATATCTCACATAGTTGTGAGAATCAAATGAAAAAAGATATAAAAGTATCTCGCAAACTTTAAAACATTATGCTAATATCACCTAAAAATATTATTAGCATAAGGAGTAGTAGTCAGAAAGATAGAAAGAGAAACTGGAGAGTTTAGAATTATAAAAACCCAAGGAAGAGGGAATAATCAGAGAGAGAGTTTGGTCAGCAGACTTTAAACTTACAATGATAAGGATTTCAATGCAACAAAGTTTGCTGGATTTAGTTGAGACCACTGATAATCTTGGAGAGAACAGTTTCTGTGCAATGGCATGGCCAGAAACTAAATTGTAAGGATCTGGTAGGAGGTGCAGAGAAAATTAAAGTAAGACTTTTTTTTCTTCTCTTTTTTTATGATTGCAACTATGGAAGGAAAATGGTATAGAATGATATTTCGAGTGGATGGTAAGGTCAAGTGAAGGATTTTTAAGGCTGAGGATGATTTGGAGATGTTTATAGGTAGCAGAGAAGGAGAAATTAGAAAATTTCATTTATTCATTCATCCATTCATTCACCTGTGATTTTGTATGAATGGAAAAGTAGACATTTGTATTGCTAAGTGAGAATGTTTTTTCATGGTCATTTGTGGGGTCATGGAAAGAGAAATGTAGCTAGGTCATTCAGTGGATAGAACTCTAAGCCTGGAGTCAGGAAGATCTGGGTAAAAATTTGACCTCAGACACTGACTGGCTATGTGACCCTGGCCAAGTCATTTAACTTCCTTTATCTATTAGGGAAGGAAATGGCAAACAACTCCAATATCTTTGCCAAGAAAACTCCATATGGAGCCAGAAAGAGCAAAATACAATTGAACACATAAAAAAGGGAAAAGGGGAGAAAAGAAATAGAAGTAGAAGGAATCAGGCCACCGTTATAAATTGAACAAAGGAGAGATTAGGGGAATAGAATAGACACTTTAAGAGGATTTTGAGATTTAATTTCTGGAAAAGAGAATGTTGCCAAGTATCTTATTAAAGTAAGTGTGATTCTCTGCTGATGGCAGGGTGGTGGTGGGGAATAAAGAGACTCAGAGAAAGAGAGAGAGAGAATTATTTTTGAATTGCTCCTATGGTGGAGCATGATAGAGTTGTAACCCAGTCATGGTTATCCTCACAGTCAGTGTAGCTCATGGGTGTAGTGCCTAACATGGCAAATGAACCTTCTTTTTCTCTCCCTGGCCTGACAAGCACACATTGATGGGATCTTACCTTAGCATCTCAGGAATATTTTTGGGGAGTGGAGAGATAAGGGAGGGATGGCTATCACTATAGCTGTGTGTCTCCAATGAAAATTTTCCATAAAAATCTTAATGATAACCCTGGTATGGGGGATATATTCCTGTTACTTTAAATTATTTAATCTCCTGAACTCCTACAGGTGGGCTTCCCATTTACACAAATTCAGTTATAAAGACATTATTGAATTATATTAAATGATAAGGCAAAGACAAAAATTTGTAATATTTGCTTAATAATAATAATGTTTGTCTTTCATTTTTGAAGAAGACCATAATATCAGGAAGGCAATGCCTTGACAAGTACATGAATTGGATTTGAGTGAAGGGATGCTGTGCTAAGTCACCAGCTTCACCATCTGTGTCCAGTGGGCAGATATGAATCAGGACAACTGGAGATGGCCTTGGATATGAGGCAATCAGGGCTAAGTGACTGGTCCAAAGTCACACAGCTAGTAAGTGGCAAGTGTCTGAGATTGGATTTGTACTCCCATCCTCCTGACTCCAAGGCCAGTGCTCCATCCACTGTGCCATCTAATATTTGCTTATTAGAAAGCAAAGCAGAAGAATCATAACATTCACTGAGTATAAGACAAAAGAAGGAATAGTGGGCAACTAGGTAGCACAGTAGATGCAGAATTGAACCTGGAATCAGAAAGGCCTGAGTTCAAATTTAACCCCAGACACTAAGTATTCATGTGACTCTGGGCAAATAACTTAATTTTGTTTGCCTCAGTTTCCTCATCTGTAAAATAAGTTGGAAAAGGAAATGGCAAACCATCTCAGTATCTTTGCCAAGAAAACCCCAAATGGGTGATTGAACGAGAGTTCAACAGAGTTGAACAAGACTGAAATCTCTCAATAACATCAACTCATTCATAAATCTGGGTAACGCTTTCCTATCTTTTCATTCAGTGTCTGTGGGGCACACATGTACAGAACCACAGAGAGACACAAGAACAGGGAAAACCTAGGTTAACTCATGACTCTGGATGGCAGGCCTTAATGTCCTAGCTCTCTTTTGGAGAACAATTTGTACCATATGTTAAGGCTGGGTCAAGCCCTTTCTCTGATATCTGAACTTTCCTGGTCCTGATGACTCCTTTCCTGGCCAAAGTTGCTGCTTCCCTATTTTTGAGCTGATGGAACAATGACAACCTTTTTTCCCCCAAAGCCCACAGCCAAATGGCTGGGCGGTGAGAGAATATTATGCTTTTCAATGATAAGGACTTTTCTATTATATTTCTATGATTACTGGTTATAGTTTTAATACTTAATTGTTTTTTAAAAGATACTAGTTTTATTTATCAACTCAATGGAATTTTTTTCTTTAAATTTTAATTTGATTCAATTCAATTTATATTTTAGAAATGAGACCTTCATCTGAATCCCTAGCTGTGAAAATTGTTTCCCATTTTTCTGTTTTCCTTCTAATCTGGCAGCACTGGTTTTATTAGTGTAAAACCTTCTTAATTTAATATAGTCAAAATCATTCATTTGACATTTTATAATGTATGCTATTTCTTGTCTAGTCATAAATTTCTCCCCTTTCCATTGATCAGAGAGATAGACTATTTCTTGATCTGTTAATATATCTATGATATTGCCCTTTATGTCTAAATCCTGTACCCATTTTGACCTTATTTTGGTATAGGGTGTGATATGTGGGTCTATGTCTAGTTTTTGCCTTATTATTTTCCAGTTTTTCCAACAGTTTTTGTCAAATAGTGAGTTCTTATCCCAGAAATTAATGTTTTTGGGTTTGTCAAATAATAGATGACTAGTCATTTAGAACTGCTTCTTTTGTACCTATCCTAATCCACTGGTCCATTACTCTATTTTATATAAGAAATTACTTAATTTCTTAACTATGAAGTTTTTATGACTGTCACTTTATGACATAATTTTAGCTCTCATAGAGCTAGGTCACCTTCCTTTATATATTTTTTTCATCAGTTTCCTTGATATTCTTTGTTGTTCCAGATGAATTTTCTTGCTATTTTTTTCTATCTTAGTAAAATAGTTATTTGGTAGTTTGATTGGTATGGCACTGAATAAGTTATTTAATTTGAGTAGAATTGTCATTTTTATTATATTAACTCAGCTTAATCATGAGCAATTAACATTTTTCCATTTGTTTAAGTCTAACTTTATTTGTGTGAAAAGTGGTTTGTAATTTTATTCATAAAGTCTCTGAGTTTGTCTTGTGAGATAGATTCCCAAGTATTTTATGTTGTCTCCAGTTACTTTAAATGGAATTTTTCTTTCTATTTCTTGCCCTTGGACTTTGTTGATATAGAAATGCTGATGGTTTATGTTGCTGCTATATTGCTGAAGTTGTAAATTGTTTCAAGTAGTTTTTTAGATAGTATTCTAGGGTTCACTAAGTATATCATCATATCATTGGCAAAGAGTGAAAGTTTTGCTTCCTCATTGCCAAATTTGATTCCTTCAATTTCTTTTTCTTCTCTTATTACTAAAGCTAACCTTTCTAATATTATATTGAATAGTAATGGGCATCCTTGTTTCACCTCTGATCTTATTGGCAAAGCTCTTAGTTTATCTCCATGACATATAATATTTGTTGATAGTTTTAGACAGATACTACTTATTATTTAAAGGGAAACTCCATTTATTCCTCTATATCCTGTACTCTCTTGTGTTTTTAATAGGGATAGATGTTGTATTTCAGCATCTATTGAGATTATCATATGAGTTTTGTGGTTTTGTTATTGATATGTTCAATCATGTTGAATGTTTTCCTATTATTGAACTTCCCTGCCTTTCTGGTTTAAATTCTATCTGATCATGGTGTATTATCCTAGCAATAACTTGCAATCTCTTCGCTAAAATTTCATTTAAGATTTTTGCACTATGAGTCATTAGGGAGATTGGTCTATACATTTTTTTGTCTGTTTTGACTCTTCCTGGGTAAGATATTAGCACCATATTGGTGTCATAAAAGGAATTTGGCAGAACTTCTTCCTCTTCTATTTTTAAAAATAGGTTATGTAGAATTGTAATTAATTGTTCCTTAAATGTCTGGTATAATTCACTTGTGAGGGCAGCAAGGTGGTGCAATGGATAGAGCACCAGTCCTGGAGTCAGGAGGAACTGAACTCACATCCCCTAGGATACTTAATAATCACCCAGTTGTGTGACCTTGGGCTAGTCACTTAACCCCATTACCTTGCAAAAATACGAAAAAAAATCACTTGTAAATCCATCTGGACCTTGAGATGTTTTCTTAGGGAGTTTATTGATGGTTTCTTTGATTTCTTTTTCTGAAATGGGGTTAAGTGTTTTATTTCCTCTGCTGTTAATCTAGACAGTTTGAATATTTGTAAATATTCATCCATTTCACAATTGTCAAATGTATTGGCATACAGTTGGGCAAAATAACTCTAAATTATCTCTTTAACTTCTTCCTCATTGGTGGTGAGTTCACACTCTTCATTTTTCTGTTTTAGTTTTATTTATTTATTTAAGGCAATAGGGTTAAGAGTGACTTGCCCAATGTCACACAGCTATGCAATTATTAAGTGTCTGATGCCGGATTTGAACTCAGATCTTCCTGCACCACCTAGCTGTCCCTAACACCCTCTTCCTTTTTGATACTGGCAATTTGATATTCTCTTTTAAAAAATCAATTAACCAAAAGTTTACCTATTTCATTAGTTTTTTTCATAAAACCAACTCTTAAATAAAATATCAATTAAAAAATAAAACTATTTTATTAGATAAGTGGTTTTGTTACTTTCAGTTTTATTAATCTCTCCTTTGATTTTCAGAATTTCTAATTTGGTATTTATTTGGGGTTCTTTAATTTGTTCTTTTTCTAACTTTTTAAATTGCATATCCTATTCATTGATCTCCTCTTTCTCTATTTTGTTCATATAAGTATTTAGATATTTAAAATTTTCCCTAAAACTACTTTGGCTGCATTTCATAAATTTTTGTATGATGTCTCATTATTATATTTTGGGATGAAATGATTGATTATTTCTATGATTTGTTTGTTCCACCCATTCTTTAAAATCAAATTATTTAGTTTCCAATTAATTTTTGAAATATCTTTCCATGGCTCTTTATTATTTGTAATTTTTATTGCATCATGATCAGAAAAGCATGCATTTGCCTTTCTGCCTTTGATTGTAAGATTTTTATGCCCTAGTACATGGTTAATTTTGGCATAAGTGCCATGTACTGTAGAGAAATAGGTATATTCTTTTCTATCTTCATTGAGTTTTCTCCAGAGGTCTATCATATCTGTTTTCTAAGATTTTATTCTTCTTAATTTCTTTCTTGTTTATTCTGTGATTCTGAGAGAGGAGGTTCCCCATTATTAAACTTTTATTATCTATGTTTCCTTATAATTTGTTCAGCTTCTCCTCTTAGAATTGGGGTGCTATATCACTTGGTGTTTAATGTTTAATAATCATATAACTATGTTGCCTATGGTGTCTTTTAAGAAGATGTGGTTTCTTCCTTATTCCTTGTAATAAGATCTGTTTTTTGGTTTTGCTTTGTCTGAGATCAATATCACTGCCCCCTGATTTTTTTACTTCCTCTGAAGCATAATATATTTTGCTCCAGCCTTTTACCTTTACCCTGTGTGTATCTCTTTCTGCTTCAAATGTGTACCTTGTAAACAACATATTGTAGGATTCTGATTTTTAATTCATTCTTCTATCTGCTTCTGTTTTATGTAAGACTCATTCCATTCACATTTACAGTTAAGATTACTAATTCTGTATTTTCTTCCATGTTGTCTTTGCCCATTTATACTTTTTTCTTTCCTCTTATTACTCCTCACCTGTGTTTTGCTCCCTTTCCATGGAAACTTTTCTTTTAAATTTTAACTTTCACTTTCATGTTTACTTTCATCTTCCCTTTTATCAGTCTCTTCTTCCCTTTTTTCCCCTACCCCCCCCCACTTTCCTTCCTTGTAGGGTAGGATAGATTTTTAATACAAATTAGGAATTTTTGTTATTCCCTCTCTGAACCAGATGTATTGAGTAGATTTACTCAGTGTTCACACATCTCCTTCTTTCCTTCTACTGCAATAGATGTTTGTGCCTTTTCATCTGGTGTTATTTATTCACTAATGCCTAGCTTTCTCCTACCATAGTCCTTCTTTTCATATGTTTATTATATTAACCCTTTCTTGTACTTCCATCCCCTTTGCCAAAATATACTCCTTTTATCTGTTCTGGTAGAAGAACTATTCTCAAAGGCTTATTGATTGATTGATTGATTGATTAATAAACAGCTGCCTCACAGTCATTAAGTACCCTCCCCTCTTTTGTCTCATTAGAAATACACTTCTTGGGAGTCATAAATCACATCAATTTATAATTTCTTTATATCTTACCCTCTTTCAAGTACCCTCCAAGGACACATTCCTCATGAGTCAAAGCATCATGCAGAGTCAAATTATTTCACGAGTCATTTATTATGCACCCCTCTTCCCCAGCCCAATCTTTCCAATGGTTGCCAAAGTGTCAAGCAAAGCACAATCTCTTTCACGATGTTTTCATGTCTAGTCCCTCTAAGTACATTCTCTCCCTCCTTCTCTATAGCACCCCAACCATAGCCAAACAACTTTTCCCAACCAAAGTATCAGGCACACTCTCTCCCTCTGTTCTTTTAGCACCCCAGTCATGGTTCTAAAATCCTTGTTAATTAAAGTATGGGTTAAGGCAAGATTGCTTCTTAATTTCTTTATGTCCACACTTTTAAGTATGCTCTCACTCTTTGTCCCTATTGTACTCTACAAGTTTCCTTAACTAAGGTATCTAGTAAACTAAGGTCATTTCTGATTTAATTAAATATAGTGCCTCTAATTTCTCTAAATACTGGAACACCTTGAAGGTTTCTTTTAAGAATTTTAGAGTTGATTGTAAGGCATGGGAGACACCTATTACAGGGTGTCCTCATCAGATAAAGTGCTGAGCTCTATGAGCAAGGCAGAATTAAAGTAGCTCAAAGGAAATTTGAGATATATATGTTTAGAGTAAACACCCCGATTGTTCACCTGGACTCTTTGTGCCTGACTTGTGATAGAACATTCTGATCATATTGATCTGATCAGTCATAGTTGGACAACTGTAATTTGTCTCAAACATAGCTATGTCATTTTGATATTCTTTGATAATGAAGGACAAGAACCAACCATACTCAGATCCTTTAAACACAATCCCTTCAACTATATTCAACCCTTTAACTATCTTAAGAGAAATACAATTCTCAAGAGTTACAAGTATTATCTTTCCTTGTAGAGGTGTATACAATAAAATGTTCTTGGCCAACATTTATTTTTTTCCCTTTTCATTTTCTTTTTCATGCATCTTGTGAGTCTTGTGTTTGGAGACTGAATTCTCTGTTCATATCTGATCTTTTTTATTCAGGAAATTTTGGAGGTCTCCTATTTTATTGAAAATACATCCTCTTCCCTGACAGAATATGTTGAATTTTGCAGGGTAGAAAATTCTTGGTTGTAATCCAAGTTCCTTTGCCCTCCAAAATATCATATTCCAGGCCCTCTGATCCTTTATTGTTAAAGTTGATAAGTCCTGTGTAATTCTGATTGTGCTTCCTTTGCATTTAAATTGCTTCTTCCTGGTTGCTTGTAGTATTTTTTTCCTTTTTTTTTGAGAATTCTGTAATTTGGTTATGATAGTTCTTGGAGTTTTTATCCTGGGGTCTCTTTCTGAAGGTGTTCTATGTATTTTAAGGTCTATTTTATATTTTTGATCTAGTATATTAGGACAGTTTTCCATAATAATTTCCTGAAATATATTTTCCAGGCTCTTTTTTTGATCTTGGCTTTCTGGTAGACCAATAATTTGTAATTTATCTCTTCTGGTTCTATTTTCTAGGTTTTTTGTTTTTCTTCAATTTTTTCATTCATTTGATTTTGTTTGATGGAATCTTGATTCATTAGTTTCTATTTATCTAATTCTAATTTTTAAGGGTTTTATTTTCTTCAATTAGCCTTTTTGTTTATGTTTTTCCAGTTGGCTACTTTTACTTTTTAATAAATTGTTTTCCTTTTAGCTGAGTTGCATTCCTTTTCCAGTTGGTTGATTTGACTTTTAGATGAGTTGAGTTCCTTTTCCATTTGGTCAATTTTATTTTTTGATGAGTTTCATTCTTTTTTCCATTTGATTATTTTTATTTTTAGATGATTTTATTTCTTTGGTCATTTTTTCATAATTTTCCTGCATAATCCTCATTTCTTTTTTCCATTTTTCTTCTTCCTCTCTTCTTTGATTTTAAAAAATCTTTTCAAAGCTTTTCTATGAGGTTTTAGATTTGAGTCCGATTCATAAAGTTCTTTGAGACTGCCTATATAGGTAATTTGTCCCTGCTTTCTTCTTCTGAAATGGCATTTTTATTATTTCTATTTTAATAGTAGCTTTCTATGATTAGTGCTTTTTTAGTCATTTTGATTGTTGAGTTCTGTTCCTGGGGTACAGGGGATATACTCCCAAGCTTTTTGTCCTAGGACTGAGGTTTGATCCCTGCTTATCACTTGCTAAGATGTTGCCTATGCAGCCCATGTGTTACCTATGCAGAGGTTTGTTTCCTCCTATATGTGCAGACTCTGCCTATGTAGTAGTTTGTTCCCAACCTAGTCCTGTCTGGTGCCCAATGTTCCCAGGGTTAAGACTTTGTCTGGAAAATGGGACCTTCCTTTTTGGCCTGCTATCTAATGTCCATGACCTGGGCTGTTGTTGATCTACCAAGACCTGGGATGCTGCCTAGCTGCTGGGACCTGGACTACAAGGTAGCTAGAAACCTCCCGCTGGCTTCCCTGCTCTCTCGCCTAGTAGGCTTTACTTCTTCTTTTCCCCTGAAGAGACAAATCCTCCATGAAGGTCCTCCATGTGTATAAAGTTGAAAACTTGTTTAAATCTTTTTTTTTTTGTGGGTGGAATCCATAGCTTTAATGTTTGTGTGTATAGGCTTCAATTAAGATTATGTTGGAAAAAATTCACGCTGCCATCTTAGTTCTGCCCCAGAAGTTCTATTCTGGATTGCCTTTTGGAATAGTGCAAATTACTTTGGATTATTCATAATCTTTTCCAGAAACAAAAACTCA
Source organism: Macrotis lagotis (assembly GCF_037893015.1). Classification (NCBI taxonomy): domain Eukaryota; kingdom Metazoa; phylum Chordata; class Mammalia; order Peramelemorphia; family Peramelidae; genus Macrotis; species Macrotis lagotis. The sequence continues at coordinate 57,566,691 of NC_133665.1, read as the reverse complement.
TTTTTTAAGTATTGCATTCTTGTGACAATATTGTATGACTAAGAGTCATGAAACAGTATCTGAAGAATTGCACCTGAGGTTCATATATGACAATGAGAAGTACATGGTGAGTATGAGGGATGTCACTAAGGAAATTTATGGCATGGGAAAAGAGACAACCTGGTCATATAGTGAGAGCAAGGAAGAGTCAATGGACTGATCCTATACTCCATTGATTTCCTCTCACTGTCAAGAGAAAGCCAGGAAAGTTCTTAGTCAGTTGGTAATGAACTTATAAAAAGTCATATATATGGACTGTCCATTGTAGGCAGGCATGTCTTAGCTATCATATACATTGTTGGAGGACTAGCTATATGAATGATATTTTAGATTCTTTTGGAGTATTACAGTGTGAGGAGTCCCCATTAGTCCACCATGGAAATAAGAATAGTTTCTAATAGGTAAAGAATGAACTTGTATGGTAGACCTTGGGAATGAGTCTGTCCCAGGGCTCCCTATTGGATAGATCCACAAATTCATATAGAACTAGGCAGATACCATTCTCTCTTTGGGACCAAGAAGGAGCAGATGATGGGATAAACCAGGTTTGGAACAAGTACATAGAAATGGCCTAAAATTTAAGAACCACTGCCACCTATTAGACCTTGGAAAGTTATTTTACTTAACTTGTTCAAAGTCTCTGGGTTTCAGATTTCTGATTCCTAATTGGAATTGGACTAGGAAATCTCTGAGATCCATTCCAACACTAACATCTTTAATCTTAGGATCATATTCATCTATTCATTTATTCATTTCATTTTTTCATTTGTTCAACATGAATTAAATATTTGATGTGGGAAGAGCACTGAACTAGATAGAGGGGGCAATTTAAAGCTTAAACATTTAGATCCTTAGAATTTATTTCTAGAAGAAGGAAAAGACAGAAACTCAGATAGTTAATTCTGTACAAAGTTACAAGATAAATTGTTTTTAGAGGGTCAAAGCAAAGTACTATGTAAATTCATGATTCCCTAATCCTACTTGGAGGTATAACTCTCATAATCTCTGATTTATAGAGCACCTGGAAATAGGGAGAGGTTAAAAGAATTAGAAACAAGATGGAGATAGAGAAAAGGACAGGAGCTTAGGCATCCAAGAGATCATTAGCTAGACTTTTCAGCACACTTCCAGTTCCTTCACCATCCCCCTTCACTTTTGAGAAGAGGGCCGGGTGACCCTGTCTTACTTCCGTCCTCTATTTCCTGCCCTTGGATGATAAATAGAGGTCCAACTAATGGGGAGGACACAACCCGGGAGCTTGGACATGGTAAGAATCTTAATCCTCTATAGAGACCCTATTTCCAAAGCCCCAGCTTCTAGCTCCACATTGCAGTTTGCTTCAATCCAGATCCTGACATCTGGATCTGCACTCTGCTGACTTTAGTCCCCTTCTCTCTTTATTCTTCCAGATGTTGTGCCTGCTGTTCCTGACCCTTCCCCTCCTAGGGAGTTCAATCCCTCTGATTCAAGGTGAATGTCCCTGCCTGATCTTTAAGTACCTGTCCTTGCATTTATCTCATGGGGAGTGATACCTGAGGTGCATATGAAGATGCTTCAACTCTTCCTCTGGGATGAGATGAGGAATCCTTGGGGTGGTTGCTATTGCTGGGAAACAGGACTTCTGAGATCCCACTGGTAGTAGTTTTTTTAATAGTAGAAAGAGGGATAGATTCAGAATAAGAAAGACCTCTAGGATCAGCTCCCATCACTGATACTTATTAGCTGTGTGACTTGGGGTGTTAAGGCTTTCTTTCTGAATGTAAGTTTCCATATTTGTCAAATTATAATTCCTTAAGTACCTATCTCACATGGTTGTTGGTAGGATCAAATGAGGTCCTATATATGTATATTGCAAAGCTCCCTGAACTGTACAAATGTAAGATTCTTAACAAATGTTTGTGATAATATCATTATCAGTATTTTTGTTGTTAAAATTATTGTTATGGGAAAGAATATGATCCTTTAGCTGAGACCCAGCCAAGATATAATCTTAAAAGCAGAGGACAGTCACTGCTGAAGTGTGAAGTTTTCCAAGAAGCATTTGATGTCTAAAAACATGATGGTACAGTCACTTTTTTTTCCTCCTTAGACAGGGAGCAAGTTGGCATTGTTGGAGGTGATGAAGCTACAGAGGGAGAGTGGCTTTGGCAGGTCAGCCTCAGGGGTCAGGCCAGTGGATACTGGCAGCACTTCTGTGGTGGCTCCCTCATCCACCCCCAGTGGGTACTGACTGCCTCCCACTGCTTTGGGACGTAAGTTTCCCCTTCCCAACTCATCTGAATGGACATGAATGAACTTAGAATGGGGAGAAGAAAAGAGATCTAAGGCCAGGAGTCAGGGAACCTGAATTTGAATCTACTTTCTGTCATTGACTCACTATGTAGCTTTGGATTTTTTTTTGTTTACTAATTACTATTAATAGTATTATTTACCTATTTCTTTAGGGTTAAATTTCTTCCTTTATATAAAAGAGAGACAAAAGTCTTTTACTTGTTTTCCTCAAAAATGAAAGTTGGGGACTGTGTATTTTTTAAAACCAAAGTGTGCCACATGCATGTGACACTATTACTCACTATTACTTAACTGGGAAATCCAGGTGAGAGAAAGAAAGGTGATAGGCAGTGAGCTGGAGAACCTTATAGTGTTGGAAAGTTGTGGCAGGCCTTGAGAAGCTTAATCATCAAGTCTGCAGGGGTTGGAGGGAGAGTTGTTGAACTCAGCTGTGGCCCTCCAGCCCAGACCCAGAATCCTTATAGGAACATTTCTTTCCTTATTCTGCCAGTATTCCATTGGAGCCTTCAGCCTTCAGGGTCCAACTGAGGGAACAACATCTATATTATGAGGACAAGCTACTGCCCCTGTCGAAGATTGTTATTCATCCCAACTATACCTTTGTTACTCGGGGTGCAGATATCGCTCTACTAAAACTGAAGAACCCTGTGGAACTGTCTAGACATATTAAACTTATTAGCCTCCCTAAGGCCACAGAGACCTTCCCCTTGGATTCGGAATGCTGGGTGACTGGCTGGGGGAATATTGATTCTGGAGGTGAGCATTGGGATGGAAATGTACTTTCATGGGTCTTCTCAGATTTACCAATGTTGGTGCCAGGGTCAGACCTAGGCATGCTAATACTTGGGGATGGGAGAGGGGAAAGAGTGAGAAAAAGTTAAGAAACATACATTTTTCCCCTCCATTAGCAATTTGAATTATTTAATAAGAATTCTGGACCCTTATCCCCATGGGTCTACATACCATATTCCTCTGTGTCTATGTCCCATGAATGGAAAGGGCATTGAATTTGAAGTCAAAAGAACCTGAATTCAAATTCCAACTCTAACACTTATTAGCTATATGAAATATTGCTTCCTTTTTCTGAGAGTCAGTATCTTTCATTATAAAATGAGGGTACTGAATGAGTGAGTGCATGAATAAGAAAGAAGTTATTCAGCTCTTACTTGGTGCCAGACACTGTACTAAGCTTTGGGAGTAAAATAAAAAATGGAAAAATGACCCAGTTCCTGACCTCAAGGAGATTCTAATAGAGAGAGACAACACATTGTTATCAGAGCTTTTATATAGTGCTCTTAACTTTGCAAAAATGTTTTTCAAATATTTTGGTTTTTACTCACATGGGAGGTAAGGGATATTGCTATCTTCATTTTACAGAACTGAAGTAGTCAGAGGTTAAATGATTTGTCTAGGGTCAGATAGCTAGTGAATGTTTTAGGGTAGATTTGGACCCAGACTTTTCTCAATTTCAAGTCCTATCCACTGTGTTTTAGTCACTGCACCACTGTGTCTCTAGGCACAGATAGGACCAGAGAAGAGAATTTAGGGCTGGAGAATTGCAGGGTTAGTGAACTGATCAATAGGACAGTTAATTGATGACTCTGTGGCTTCCTATGTGGATTGGAACATCAAGTAGACCTGTGATCTCTTACCTCTATTTCTCATTCCCCTCTCCAACTCTTTCTAGAAGCCAGGGCAGTATTGATTCATTTGCACCATTGTCTCTTTCTTTTGCAGTATCCTTGCCCCCACCTTATACCCTGAGGCAGGTGCAAGTCCCTTTGTTGGATGTGAAAAAATGTGATGAAGATTATCATGAGGGAATGTACACTGGCTCATCTGTTAGAATAATTAAGGATGACATGCTATGTGCTGGCAAACCCCATGTAGACTCCTGTCAGGTGAGAGACCTTGGATGTTTCCTTCTTCCTACAATCTGTCTCCCCTTCCTATACCCCCTGCCCACATTACACCTTAGAGATTACCTCTCCTGGAAATTCTCACTTTAGCTAATGCTAACAGATTCTCTCTTGCCTTTTAGGGTGACTCTGGAGGGCCCCTGGTCTGCAAAGTTGGGAACTCCTGGAAGCAGGTTGGGGTAGTGAGTTGGGGAATAGGCTGTGGCATGCCCCAAAAGCCTGGCATCTACACACGTATCACAAGATATGTGGATTGGATCAACAAGCACATTTTCCCATGCTCCTCTACAAATGCAGAGTGTCTAAGCCTTCTAAGTCCATCAAACCATCCCAGTTCCTCAACTTCCCCATCTCCCTGACCCTGTATTTCTCTGAACTCAGTCTTTTCCTCTTAAAATCTCCTTCTCTGAAACATCCCCCCTTCATCAGAGGCATAGTCCTAGGCTATGAGTTCAGACACCTAAGTTCTAGTTTACTGATCTTTCACTTACTCCTTCTGTAATCTTGGACAAGTCTCTTTTTCTTTCCTTTTTGCTGAGGGCATGAACATTCTTCTGACCTTGGGATTCAATGGTCCTGTGAGTCTATTCTATGAATTATCTTGCAGAGGTTGATATCTGAGGCAAGAAAGAGGGGGAAATGGACTCATTTACATGATATTGCTTGCATTTCATTAAACTGTCTGCAAACCCACCTTGTTCTGGAAGCAGTGTTTTCTTTGTGCTGGCTCAACCTGTTGAGCATGTTCTTCTAATGTTTATGGAATCTTTTGGGGAAACAATTATATCTCCTCCCACTGACCAAAGGGGATTAAGGGATATCAAGAAAGGCTTTCCATAATAAAAAGTAATCTCATCACCTAAAAAAATAAAATTCAACACCACTATGAGAGATAAATTATTCTATCACATATTATTGGACAGTTTCAATCATGTCTGACTCTGTGATCCCATTTTGGGATTTCTTGGCAAAGATATTGGAGTGTTTTGCCCTTTCCTTCTCCAGCTCACTTTGCAGATTAAGAAACTGAGTCAAACAGGGTTAAGTGAATTGTCCAAGGTCACCCAGTTAGGAAGTGTATGAAGTCAGATCTGAACTCAGTAAGAAGAATCTTTGTGACTACAGGTTTGTCACTCTATCCATTACATAACCTTGTTGTCTTCTATCATGTGGGCATGTCCCAGATAACCTAAAGTACTCCAGAAAAAAAAAATTAACAAGGAGCCATTCCAAACAACAGAGTTTAGCCATTAGAATTTACAATGACCTAAATGTAGCCACCACCCCTTTATCAGACCCACTAGAGAGTTCAAGCTTGCTGACGTTCCATCACCCAAACACCTCTAAGGAAGCCCTGTGCCCTACCTCATGGCATGTAGCCCAGGCCTCTGAACATAAATTGAACCCTAGGTAAGCCCTGCAGCAGCTTCCCCTAAATCTGGTTGAATCAGAAAAAATCTTAATTTGTATAAGACCTGCTCCCCTTAAGCTCGATGGTGACAGAAAAGCAACTAACACTTCATTCTGATCAGATTCCACTAGTCTTTACTCTTCAAAGGACAAGCAGAACCAGGACCATAGTCAGGTCCAGAAACCTTACACTGTAAAGGTTTTACTTTCTGTGTGGGCTGACAACCTTTTTAGGAAGGAGTTCAAAATGTCAAGCTTCCTTTTGTTATTCTTTCAATCAAACCATTTAAACATACATGACTACATCTTAACCTTCCCTTTTAAAATTTTTTAAAATTTTATTTTTAATTTATGGATTAAAACAAGCATTTTCATAAAATAGCACAATAAAAAGATGATTGTGCATTAAAGTGCAAATCTATTATGCCCAATTTGTTATTTTTTTCAAATATACAAAATTGACACATAAATTTTTTCTTCTCTACTCTGTCCCCCTGCCCTAGAGATGGCTATCATTTGACACAAATAGGTAAAAGAAAGAACATAATAATAGTAGCTAACATTTATATAACATCAGGTGCTGTGCTAAGCATTTCACAATTATTATTTCATTTGATCCTCATAACAACCATAAGAAGCAGGTGCTATTAATATTTTTTAGATGAAGAAACTGAGGTGAAATGACTTGCCTGGGTCATACAGGTAATAAGTGCCTGAGGTTAGCTCCAGGCTCAGTGCTCAATCCACTACCACCTAGCTACCTGACCTTGGACAAATTGTATTACCTTGTTGGGTCTCACTCTTTTCACCTGCAAAACAGAGAGGTTGGGCTAGCTGGGCTCTGAGGTTCTTTACAACTTCAGATGAGAATTCCTATCATTTTTATGATACTCTCTGCAAATACTACTGTGTTCTATTCCCTGGGGGAGAAAGAGCTGGGAAAAAGTCACCTAATCTAATCTCCAGTCTTCCTGATATTCTTATCTGATCACTAGACCCAGATGACACCTGAGGAGAAAGTAAAGGCAGGTGACTTAGCATAGCACCCTCTCTATCAAAACTAATTCATGTGCTTGTCATGTTATCATCTCTCTGATGTCATGGTCTTCTTCAAGAATGAAGGACAGGCCCCTCTCAAGAATGAAGGACAGGCCCCTCTCTCTCCCATCATGAGAGGTGTGCCATTTTGTTAAGATAGCTTAATAAAAGCTGTTTTAATTACTATGGACCAAGAATTCTCGAGCCATTTATAACAATTTGGGGGCTCATCTTCAGATATTAATGTAAATCTCTTTTCCTGATATTTTCCAGGAAGAACACAAGAAAATAATGCATGCAAATGACTTGATTTCAAGCCTACTTTCTTCATGTTCTTTGCTGGGGAAATATCTCAGAGATTCCTGGGAAGATTGACCCAGGTTTGGAGCCAAGAGTGATTAAAATGTTTGGGAGTAGAACCAAGGTAAAGGGGAGATTTCCAGGGTGGCATCGATGGCCAGAACCACCCTGGACTGGCTGAGAAGTCCTCCAGGTGGGAGAGCTGTCCCAGCTGGTAGCTGGAAGCCAAGGAAGTCAGTAGGAAGCTGATTGGATCCAGTACTGTGTTAGGGAGTTCGAATGTTCCCATAGGAGTGTGTGAGTGTTTGTTCTATGTCCTGCCTTGTGTAAGTGTCTGCATTAGGCATTTCTGGGTCTGGGGATTCATCTTAAGTTTTAAATTGTGAAGGAGCTGGGAGTTGGGCTGAGGAGTTTCATAATGAGGGGGAGAAGGAAGTAGGTGTGCAGAGGCCCCTATGTGGACATCAGCCCCTCCCTCACTGAGCTGGTGGTAGCTGTGCTGGTGTGTAAAGTTAAAGAAAAAAGGGGAGGGGGATTCTTTTTTTTTTTAGATTTTATTTATTTTGAGTTTTACAGTTTCCCCCCATACTTGTTTCCCTCCCTCCACCCCCACAGAAGGCATTCTGTTAGTCTTTACATTGGTTCCATGTTTTTGATCTCAGTTGAATGTGATGACAGAGAAATCATATCCTTAAGGAAGAAAAATAAAGTATGACATAGTAAAATTGCATAATAATAATATGATGTTTTTTTTCTAATTTGATGGTAATAGTCTTTTGGTCTATGTTCAAAGTCCATAATTCTTTCTCTGGATACAGATGGTATTATCCATGGCAGATAGCCCAAAATTGTCCCTGGTTTTTTTACTGAAGGGATGAGCAAATCCATCAAGGTTGATCATCATCCCCATGTTGCTGTTAGGATCTATAGTGTTTTTCTGGTTCTGTTCATCTAGCTCAGCATCAGTTCATGCAAATCTTTCCAGGCTTCCCTGAATTCCCATCCTTCCTGGTTTCTAATAGAACAATAGTGTTCCATGACATACATATACCACAGTTTGCTAAGCCATTCCCCAATTGAAGGACATTTACTTAATTTCCAATTTTTTGCCACCACAAATAGGGCTGCTATAAATATTTTTGCACAAATGATGTTTTCACCATTTTTCATCATCTCTTCAGGGTATAGACCCAATAGTGGTATTGTTGGGTCAAAGGGTATGCACGTTTTTGTTGCCCTTTGGGCATAATCCCAAATTGCTCTCCAGAAAGGTTGGATGAGTTCACAGCTCCATCAACAAAATATTAGTATCCCAGATTTTCCACATCCCTTCCAACACTGATAATTGTCCTTTCTGGTCATATTGACCAGTCTGAGAGGTGTGAGGTAGTATCTCAGAGAGGCTTTAATTAGCATTTCTCTAATAAGTAATGATTTGGAGCAATTTTTCATATGACTTTGGATTGCTTTGATTTCCTCAGCTGTAAATTGCCTTTGCATATCCTTTGACCATTTGTCAATTGGGAAATGGCTTGTTTTTTCGAAAATTTGACTCAGTTCTCTGTATATTTTAGAAATGGGTCCTTTGTCAGAAATACTAGTTGCAAAAATTATTTCCCACTTTACAAATTTCTTTTGATCTTGGTTACAGTGGCTTTGTCTGTGCAAAAGCTTTTTAATTTAATGTAATCAAAATTATCTAGTTTGTTTTGAATGACTTTCTTTATCTCTTCCTTGGTCATAAACTGTTTCCCTTTCCATAGATCTGACAGCTAAACTACTCCTTGATCTTATAGTTCACTTATAATATTGTTTTTTTCATGTCTAAATCCTATATCCATTTGGATCTTATCTTGGTATAGAGTGTGAGACAATGTTCTAATCTAAGTTTCTTCCATACTAACTTCCAATTTTCCCCAACAGTTTTTATCGAAGAGAGAGTTTTTATCCCAATAGCTAGACCCTTTGGGTTTATCAAACAGCAGATTACTATAATAATTTCCTGCTATTGCACCTAGTCTATTCCACTGATTCACGACTCTGCTTCATAGCCAATACCAGACAGTTTTAAGGACTGATGCTTTATAATATAATTTTAGATCTGGTAAGGCTAAGCCACCTTCTTTTGCACTTTTTTTCCCATTGAATCCCTGGAAATTCTTAACTTTTTATTTCTCCATATAAATTAACCTACTACTTTTTTCTAACTATTAAAGTAACTTTCTGGAATTTTGATTGGTAGGGTGCTAAACAAGTAGTTTAGTTTTGGTAGAATTGTCATTTTTATTATATTAGCTCCATCTATCCATGAACAGTTGATGGTTGATCAGGTATTTAAATCTGATTTTATTTGCGTGAGAAGAGTTTTGTAATTGTTTTCAAAATGTTTTTGAGTCTGCTTTGGCAGGTAGACTCCAAGGTATTTTATTTTGTCTGAGGTTACTTTTAATGTTACTTCTCTTTCTAGCTTTTTCTGCTGTATCTTTCTAGTCATATATCGAAATGTTGAGGATTTATGAGGGTTTATTTTATATCCTGCTACTTTGCTAAAGTTGCTAATTATTTCTAGTAGTTTTTTAGATGACTTTTTGGGATTCTCTAGGTATACCATTATGTCATCTGCAAAGAGTGAGAGTTTTGTCTCCTTCCCTTTTCTAATTCTTTCAATTTCTTTTTCTTCTCTTATTGCTGAAGCTAACATTTCAAATACGATATTGAATAGTAGTGTTGATAATGGTCACCCTTGTTTCACCCCTGATCTTATTGGGAATGCCTCAAGCCTATCCCCATTGCATATAATGCTTATTGATGGTTTCAGATAGATACTGTTTATTATTCTAAGGAACAAACCATTTATTCTTACACTCTCTAGTGTTTTTTATTAGGAATGGGTGCTGTATTTTGTCAAAAAGCTTTTTCAGTATCTATTGATATGATCATATGGTTTCTGATAGGTATGTTATTGATATAATTAAGTATAATAAGTTTTCCTAATATTGAACCAATCCTGCATTCCTGGGATAAATCCTACTTGATTATAAGGTATTATCCTAATAACTTGTAATAATTTTGCTAAGATTTTATTTAAGATTTTTGCATCTATATTCATTAGGGAGATAGGTCTATAATTTTCTTTCTCTGTTTTAACTCTTCCTGGTTTAGGTGTCAGCACTATATTGGTGTCATGGAAAGAGTTAGGCAGAGTTCCGTCTTCACCTCTTTTTCCAAAGAGTTTATATAGAATTGGAACCAATTTTTCCTTAAATGTTTGTTAGAATTCACTTGTGAATCCATCTGGCCCTGGAGATTTTTTCTTAGAGTGTTCAATAATGGCTTGTTGAATTTCTTTTTCTGAGATAGGATTATTTAGATTTTAACTTCCTCTTCAATTAATATGGGCAACTTATAATTTTGTAAATATTCATCCATTTCACTTAGATTGTCAAATTTATTGACATGGAGTTAGGCAAAATGATTTCTTTAATTTCTTCCTCATTGTGGCGAGTTCACCTTTTTCATTTATGATGCTAGCAATTTGGTTTTCTTCTTTCTTTTTTTAGTCAAATTGACCCAAGGTTTATCAATTTTATTGTTTTTTGCATAAAACCAGCTCTTGGTTTTATTTATTAGTTCCATAGTTCTTTTGCTTTTGATTTTATTAATTTCTCCTTTAATTTTTAGAATTTCTAATTTGGTATTTAATTGGAGGTTTTAAATTTGTTCTTTCTCTAATTTTTTAGTTGCATATTTATTTCATTGATTTCTTCTTTTTCTAATTTATTCATGTAAGCATTTAAAGATATAATATCCCCTGACAGCTGCCTTGAATGTATCCCATAGGTTTTGGTATGTTGTGTCATTATTGTCATTATGTAGGATGAAATAATTAATTCTTTCTATAATTTGTTGCTTGATCCACTCATTCTTTAAAGTGAGGTTATTTAGTTTCCAATTAGTTCTGGGTCTATATCTCCCTGGTCTAGTATTGCATATGATATTCATTGCATTATGATCTGAGAAAGATGTATTCACTATTTCTGACTTTCTGCAATTGATTATTAGGTCTTTATGTCCTAGTATATGGTCAATTTTTGTGTAAGTGCCATGTACTGCAGGAAAAAAATTATATTCCTTTCTATCCTCATTCAATTTCCTCCATAGGTCTATCATATCTAGGTTTTCTAACAATCTATTTACCTCCTTAACTTCCTTCTTGTTTATTTTATGATTTGATTTATCTAAATCTGAAAGTGGGAGGTTGAGGTCTCCCATTAGTAGAGTTTTGCTGACTATGTCTTTCTGTAGCTCTTTCAACTTCTCCTCTAAGAATTTGGATGCTTTACCATTATTGGGTGCATACATATTTAGTATTGAAATTACTTTATTGTCCATGGTACCTTTTAAGAGGATATAGTTTCCTTCCTTATCTCTTTTAATACTATTTTTTTAGCTGCTTTGTCTGAGATAAGGATTGCTACCCCTGCTTTTTTCACTTCAGATGAAGCAAAATATATTTTGCTCCAACATTTTACCTTTACTCTCTATGTATCTCTCTGCTTCAAATGAGTTTCTTGTAAGCAGCATATTGTAGGATTCTGGTTTTTAATCCACTCTGCTATTCACTTATGTTTTAAGGGAGAGTTCATACCATTCACATTCAAAGTTATAATTACTAATTCTTTATTGCCCTCCATGCTATCTTCCTTCTGTTTGTATTTTTCCCTTTTTTCCCTTTATCCATATTCCCCAGTTTCTGAACACTGCCACCTTTAGTGTGTTTGCCCTTTTAAATCAACTCCCTTCCCCTTTCCTCCCCTTTCCCTTTTCCCCTTTTTCCCCTTCTCTTAGTTCTCTTTTTTCTCCTCCCTTGCCCCCTTCCCCTTTTCCCCTTTTAATTCTTGAAAGGTAAGCTAAGTTTTTTTTTAGGTTTTTGCAAGGCAAATGGGGTTAAGTGGCTTGCCCAAGGCCACACAGCTAGGTAATTATTAAGTGTCTGAGATCGGATTTGAACCCAGGTACTCCTGACTCCACATCTGGTGCTTTATCCACTATGCCACCTAGCCACCCCTAAGATAAGTTTCTTAACTTGATTAAGTGTGTCTAAGTTAACTTTTTTTTAGATTGAAATATATTTATTTAAAATTTTAGTTTCCCTCTTTTTAGAGTCTGTATTTTCTTTTTTCTTTTTTTAAAATTATATTTATTTTATTTTTGTACAAATGATTTTTTAAAATACATTTCTAAAATATTCTTGTTTAAGAGTAAACATAATACCCTCCCCAAAATATAGACCCTCATAAGCAATAAAGGAGAGAGGGAAAAATTAAAATAAAAATAAAAATAAAAATAATAATAATAATACTAAGGGCAGCTAGGTGGAACAGTGGACTGAGCACCATCCCTGGAGTCAGGAGCACCTGAAGCCAAATCCGGCCCAAGACACCCAACAATCACCGAGCTGTGCAACCCTGGGCAAGCCACCACAACTCCACTGCCCTGCAAAAAACAAAAAACACCACCTCAAAATGAAATAAAATGATGATGATGATGATGATGATGATGATGATCATCATCATCATCATCATCATCATAATGGCGGCCAGGTGGTGCGGTGGACAGAGCACCGGCCCCAGAGTCAGGAGCACCCAGGTCTAAATCCAGCCTCAGACACCCAACAATCAATCAAACAGCTGTGTGGCCCCGGGCAAGTCACCCATTCCCATCTGCCCTGCAACCCCTAATAATAATAATTATGATAATAATAATAATAATAACAACAACAACAACAATAAATGTGCTTCAGTCTGTGTTCCAACACCACAAGCTCTGTCTCGGGTAGATCACATTCTTTAAGCTAAGTCCATCACAAAAGCTACTTTCATAATTTCCCACTGTTGCCATTGCTGATCACAACTCCCTCCATTCATACTTCTCCACTAACATACATCATATGTTCTTTCTCTTTTCACTCTGTCTCTCTTCTTAAATGTGCTGTAGGGTAGCTGAGTGGTACAGCAGACAGATCATCGGTCTTGGACCCGAGCCCACATACCACCTGTTAGGCCCAGCATCCACCTGGTTCTATGGTTCTGGACAGGCCATCCATTCCCAGCCCCATGCAAGAAGTAAAAAAGAAAATGTGTTATATTTGACCACTCTCCCCCATGATCCACCCTCTCCTCCATCACTCACATCCCCCCTTCCCCCTGTCCCCCTTCTCTCCTTCTTACTCTAGATGTCTATACCCCATTGATTATATATGTTGTTTCCTCTCCGAGCCACCTCTGATGAAAGCGAAGGTTCCCTCATTCCCCCTTGCCTTCTCCCCTTCCATATCATTGCAATAGCTCATTGTAATTAAAAAAATCTTATTATATGAAATATCTTAGCCTATTTTACCTCTCCTTTCTCTTACTCCCATTACATTTCCCTTTTAGCCACTGACTCTATCTTTACAATATATTATATTTTCAAATTTAGCTCTCTCATTTGCTTCATCTATAAAAGCTCCTTCTACCTGCTCTATTAAATGAGAAGTTTCTTATGAGTATTATCAGTATCATCTTTTGGGTGGCTAGGTGGTGCAGCGAATAGAGCACTGGCCCTGGGGTCATGAGTACCTGAGTTCAAATCTGGCCTCAGACACTTAATAATTACCTAGCTGTGTGGTCTTGGGCAAGCCACCTAACCCCATTGCCTTGCAAAAAAAATCTAAAATAAATCAGTATCATCTTTCCATGAGGGAATACATGCAGTTCATCATCATTAAGTCCCTTCTCCACTCTCTATGCTTCACCTGAGTCCTGTATTTGAAGATCAAACTTTCTGTTCAGCTCTGGTTGTTTCAATAGTAACAATTGAAATTCCCTTGTTTCGCTGAAAGTCCATTTTTTTTCCCTCGAAGAGGACATTCAGTTTTGTTGGGTAGTTGATTCTCGGTTGCATTCCAAGCTCTTTTGGCTTCTGGGATATTATATTCCAAGCCCTATGAGCCTTTAATATAGTTGCTGATAAGTCCTGTGTGATCCTGACTACAGCTCCATGATATTTGAATTGTGTCCTTCTGGCTGCTTGTAATATTTTCACTTTGACTTGGGAGCTCTGGGACTTGGCTATAATATTCCTGGGGGTTGTTTTTTGTTGAGATCTCTTTCTGGGGGAGATTGGTGGATTCTCTCAATTTTTATTTTGCCCTCTGCTTCTAGGATATCTAGGCAATTTTCCTGTAAGAATTCTTTTAAAATGATGTCAAGGTTCTTTTCCTGATCATGACTTTCAGGTATCCTAATAATTTTAAAATTATCTTTCCTGAATCTGTTTTCCAGATCAGTTGTTTTTCAATGAGATGTTTCACATTTTCTTCTAATTTTTCATTCTTTTGATGTTGAAGTATTGTGTCCTGACTTGTCATAAAGTCATCAGCTTCCTTTAGCTCCATACTACATCTGAAGGATTTGTTTTCTTCAGAGAGCTTTCTTATCTCCTTTTCCATCTGGCCAATTCTGCTTTTTTTTTTTTGCAAGGCAAATGGGGTTAAGTGGCTTGCCCAAGGCCACACAGCTAGGTAATTATTAAGTGTCTGAGACCGGATTTGAACCAAGGTACTCCTGATTTCAGGGCCGATGCTTTATCCACCACGCTACTGAGCCCCCCCCCCCCCAATTCTGCTTTTTAAAGCATTCTTCTCCTCAATAACTGTTTGAACTGTTTTATCTATTTGCCCTATGCTGGTTTTTAACATGTTATTTTCTTCAGCATTTTTTGGATCTCCTTGACTAAGCTGCTGCCTTGTTTTTCATGTTTGTTTTTTCCTGCATCTCTCTTGTTTCTTTTTCCAATTTTTCTTCTATCTCCCTTACTTAAGCTCTGTCACAGCTTGAGTCCAATTTCTATTTTTCTCGGAGTCTTTAGATGCAGAAGTTTGTACTTCATCTTCAGACTGATTATTGATCCTACTTGGGATCATAAACAAAGTATTTGTCAATGGTCAGTTTCCTTTTTTTTCTTTTTACTCGTTTCCCCAGCCTGTGCCTGTGCCTGGCTTGGGGGTGCTTCCTGAGCTTCTAAATTTTATTGGGACACCCCCACAAGGACCTCAGTGTGTGAGACTCTGACTGTTCTCCTGCTCTGTGAATGACCACAAGTGCACGCCTCTGCCATGGGGCTGGGGGTGGGGTCCCACTTCTATGGGGGGCCTAGACTGTGATCAGGATCTAAATGTTTTCAAAGTCCCAGAGTCCTGTTCCAGGGACAGAGGACAGACCTTGGAAGTCTCTCTCTACTCCCCTACCTTTGGTAAGCTAAGCACTCAAGGCTCAGTTGCCTGGAGGCTCCTGCTTACTGGCTCTGCCTACTTCTGTTTCGTGTATCTGGGTTGCCTGTGGCCACTGCTGCTCACTGAGTGCCCTGAGGGCTGGTCTTCATGGGCTCACTCTGGCAGAGGTCCCCCCTCCCCTCAGTGATCTTCCAAGTTGTGCATGGTGCTCCCCCGGGGTATAGGTCTGGAAACTGCCTCTGCTGCCCTGACCCTCTGTGAGGCTGACATTCCTTCATTCTGGTGGGCTGCCTCTCCAACTCCATGGAGCAGAGCCTTTCCACTATTTTCCAGGTTATTTTGGACTGGAGAATTGCCTCAGTGGATCCCCCTGTGGGTTCTGTTTCTTGAAAATTTAGTTAGAGTAATAATTTTATGATTTTTGAAATATTATGGTGAGAGCACCTAAGAGAGGCTCTTCTCCTGTCGTGATCTTGGATCTGCCCCCCTGATGGGGGGATTCTTAAAGAGAAAAAGTTGTGGTGTGGGGAGAATTTAGTAGAGTTTAAAAGAGAAAGAATGTTTAAGGGAGGTTGAGAAGTTATAGGAGGGAAGATTTCTTATCCTTGTGGGTGTCTGGGAAAGATCCTATGCTTTCTCTCTGGGTTGGGGAAGGGTGTGGTGGGTTGAACACATGGTAGTCTTGATCCCATCCACCACCTTGTTAAGACTTGAACCTAAACTGAGTTCACTTGAGAGCCCTATCTTCTCATGGAGAGAGGAGGTGAGAGACAAAGGGGGGGAGACAGGAGATTTCAAGTGCTTAAGTCTTAAAGGGAAAGAGACCCCTCCACAGGCAGGATATGTGATTGGGAAAGGGAAAAAATATAAAATCCAGGCATTAGGTGACACATTTATTGAAAGGAAATCATGTTTAATAAATGTCTGCTTTGGCCATGTGGCCTGAGTGATGACTCATTGTTTTTAAGGTTTCTGAATTGGAGCTTTGGGAATCACTCTGAGGGTTTTTAAAAGAGGGATATTAGTGTTGTAACATTCTGACAAAATCTGTACAGAATGGGAGGAATTAAATAATCTAGATTGTTAAATTAATTTGGGGTTTTAAACTATTTTAACAGTATTGTAACTATTTCAAGGAGTTAAGCGGTATTGGGCTACCTAAGAAGAAAAACCAATATTATTGGGGATATTTACTGATTTATTTTGGAAAAAACTCTAATTTCCTTTAATGTTAAGACTAATGATGCTAACAATTGTATTTTATTTTGGATGGAACTTTTGGAATGTGAGTACTGAATTCTCTGTATAAGGTACTCTAAAGCTTTTATCAAATTAAACTGTTGGGAAGTTTAGTTGTAATTGCATTGGCTTTTTAAATGTTTCATGTATGAGTTTGGATTGTGATAATCTGGGTAAAGAGGTCTGGGAGACAAAAGTGTATAGAGAATGGAATATTCACCTTGTGTTCTTTTAAGTGGAATGTGAAGTTTAAATAAAAATCTTATATTTAATGTGTATTAACAATGCATTTTGAATTTTAAAGAAGTCAAGAACATCAACTTCTCTCTTGGTAACTGCAGACAGCTGATATGGGGGTTCTGATTGATGCCTTAAGGTAATTTATTGATGAATAAGATGTATTTATTAGTTATGTGATATTCTTTTGTAACTGCAAAGAGATTATATTTTCAATAGTTATCTCTTGTGAATATGTTATTTAAATACTATATTGTCAAAGCCTGGGATTAATGTGTAATTGCTTTGAAGGGCAATAAAGGAAATATTAAAAAGTATGACCCCTCCTGGGATAGGTCTGTGGATTCATGAATAATGTAATAATGGAAGGATTGTTTTGTATGATCTAAGTAATTTGTGTGTTATTCTTATTGCTGTTTGTTATATTGAAATTAATAACACATGTTGGAATTCATACACCCAAGATGTTCTAATGGTTTTAAAGATGTCTGAAAGATAATTTATATGTTAGGGTGCAACTAGGTGGAGCACTGGACCTGGAGACAGGAGGACCTGAGTTCAAATCAGGCCTCAGACACTTAATAATTATCTAGCTGTGTGACCTTGGGCAAGTCACTCAATCCCAATTGCCTTGCAAAAACAAAAATAACAATTTGTATGTTGAGGTTGGCTAGTAGCTAAACATATTTATGTGTAGAAGTTTCTAGTTATATATGTGACTTGGGAATATCTTGGATATGAATATATATCCCCAAACTGGTTGTTTGCTTTGAAGTAAAAGCACCTATGTAATATGAGAAAGATAAACACAAGATAATTTGAGATTTTGAGATCTCCTGGACAAAGGAGGCTTTTATTTGTTGTAAAATACAACATTCTAGAAGTAGGGTTCTCTAGAAAAGGGGAATCTTATACAGCATCTTTATTTAGAGGTAGAGTAGATATGATTTCAGATAAAGGAATATCTCCAGTAAGAGGTAGGAGATGAGACCTGTAGGATGAGTCATAGTAAGAATATCTGGTTTTAAGTAAAGATCCCAGAAGGACACTCAGAACTTTAGGTAGGAGTTTCATTAATTGGAACTCCATTAAGACTATAATTTAAATTTGGTAAATTGTATTCACTGGAAGTTCTAATTAGGTAAAACAACTATTTTAGATCACGGGACTTATAATCAATTTTTTCTTTTTATGTCAGATACCAGGATGGTCAGCAAAAGGAAATGCTACTGGGTAAATGTCATGTTCTTGAAGCTAAGAAAGCCAATGAGCTAAAGATGTTAGATGACAGGGATGTGCAGCCAAAGGGGAAGCTTCTCAGTATGACCTGAAGTTGGAGCATTTTGACTTGATTTCCTCAAAATTACATTTGGATAATTTCTCACCTGGAAGAGTAAATCTGGCCTAAGACATTTGACTACCCACATGACCTCTGCCTGGACACTGAAATTCATTACTTATATCTATAAAGGAATTTTCCTTTAATGTTCTGGATCTTTATAGTTACTAAGAAAACCAGAAAAGAAGTTTTAGGTGAATTGGATCTAATAGTCATAGATAAGTTAGATGGGTGGCTCTGACACCTGCTATCAGATCCATGTTAAGATAGGAATTAAGTTTCCTTAATTTTTATTTAGAGGGGATATTTAGGTAAGAAGAAGAAGAAGAAGAAGAAGAAGAAGAATGGAAATTCTAAGAATAATTACAGTTTCAAGTTCTAGTTTAAGGAAAGGAATGTGAGTCAGATACGTATATCAGGAAAGTAAAATCTTTGGTATATTTGGGAATATTTTGGGGAAACAATGATTTTGGTTAAGGGTGTTTGAGTCATTATTGTAATGAGAGCAAAGGTTAAGATTTATTTTTAAACCATATGCTGGGTACTCTTTGAACTCAGATGATTGTTGAATGTATATGTCACAAACTTAAGTCAATGTGATAATTCTCACTGGGAGTTTGCTCATGTAGCAAAACACTAATGGAAAAAGTGAAGTAGTGAAGTATATGTGTCAATATTGCAATAAGGCAAAATGTAAATTGTGATAAGCTCCAGAATCTCATTGTTTTGTGATGAAAACATGTGTTTTGATCTGAGTAAAATGTTGAGCAGTTTATTTACCAGAAGAGAAGGTTTCAACAAGTCACCTGAGCTGGAGAGGACTTTTTAGAATAGATTCAGAAGATGCAGAAGGATATAGGATGTCTTCTAGGGAGAAGGGAAGAAAGGAGAGACACTGGACCAATTCATCTCCACCATCTCTTGCCTATATGTACATTGTTTAGTTAGGGGGTCTCTTTGATTCTGTAAGTGTGACACCCCTACTCATGCCCCTCCCCTTTTGGAAAGGAGGAGGAAAGGCAGGGTGAAAATGTCCTCCATTGAGAGAAAAAGAGGCAGATTACTGGGTGGCATGATTATATCCTACATGAGTCTGTATATCCCATCTAGGGAGAGTCTTATCTCTGATTAATAGAACTGGATATTTGTAATGGTGGGAGGAGAATCTAGCTGACAGCAGTCAATGCCCAGTCTTGTGGTGTGGCTAATTGCTGGACTTATCAGTCATCCACAGAAGTTTGAGATTTGGCCTTGGGTGCCAGTCCCCCTGGGTCCAGCCTAAATCTCAGTTCCTGGTCAGAGGTGCACTGTGGCACAGGACTCTGGCTCAGAGTCACACCAGTGACAAATGACTGAGTCAGTTCAGGGTGAGTATTGTTTATACCAGTCTGGCCAGGATATTTTCCTGGAGTGTAGCAAATGTATGGCATGTCTATAAGCAGGGCACATATATTCTGGACTGTACTTCTTAAAAGAGATAGTGGACTAAGACCCATGTGAGCCATAATGATGGTACCTGAATCCCTTGTAAAGATGTGCAAACTGGGGGACTTGTTAAGGGAAACTGATTATGAGCTAGTATGGACTTGCAAGGAAAGTGTGAAAATGACCATTTGCAAGAAAAATAATTTAAGGAACATCACTAGATATATTAGCTATTCTTGGAGTTAATCCAATGACACAAAATCAGGGATTTAATTTTGATCAGTTTTGGAGCTAGTAAGACCCATCTAAAGACACTGGTATAAAAACCTGCCAGTGGAAGTAGATACAGTAACTTTGGAAATGTACCTATTATCATGATGATTATATGGTTTATTTAGGAGGATCCCTTGGAAGTAAGGATGAACAGTATCTTCTTCTTGCATATTTTTCTTAGACTTAACTAGTTCTGAGAGAGGTTGAGGTCTCCCATTTTTCTAGTTTTGTTATCTATGTCTCCTTGTAATTCATTCAGCTTCTGCTCTGAGAATTTGATTTGGACTTTATACCACTATTTTTGCTTTTCTTTATCTGAGATCAGGATTAATATTCCTGATTTTCTTACTTCCATAATATGTTTTGCTTTAGCCTTTTACCTTTATCCATTGCCTTCAAATGTGTTTCTTGTAAACAACATATTTTAGGATTGGGTTTTTAATCCATTTTGCCATCTGCTTCTGTTTTATAGGAGAGTTCACCATTCACATTTATAGTAAATACTACTATTTCTTTATTTCCCTCCAAGTTATCTTCCCCATTTTTACTTTTATCTTTCCTCTTATTCTTCCTCACCTATGTTTTGCTCCCTTCCCCCTGAAACTTTTTTTAATTTTGTTACTATACCTTTACTTTCACTTATACCTTCACCTTCTCTTCTCTTTCTCTCAATCTCTCTCTCTCTCTCCCTCTCTCTCTCTCTCTCTCTCTCTCTCTCTCTCTCTCTCTGTTTTTTCAGGGCAAATGGGGTTAAGTGGCTTGCCCAAGGCCACCCCGCTAGATAATTAGAGGTGGTGCTCTATCCACTGCATCATCCAGAAGCCCTCTTCTCAGTCTTATTTTCCCTTTTCTTTCCCGTTCCCCTCCTTCTTCCTTGTAAGAGAGAATAGATTTTTAAACCCAATTGGGAATGTATGTTATTCCTTCTCTGTGCCAAATCTACTAAGTAGGATTTAATCAGTGTTCACATCCCCCCTTCTTTCTCTCTACTACAATAGATCTTTGTGGCTTTTCAGCTCCTGTTATTTATCCACTTATGCCTAGCCTTCTCCTAGTATAGTCCTTCTTTTTATGTTTTTATTGTTTTCACTCTTCTTGTACTTATATCCCCTTTGTCAAAATATACTCCTTCTATGACATACTATTCTCAAAGGTTGATTGATTGCTTGACTGATTGATAAGAAACATTGCCTCATAGTCACTAAGTACCCTCCCCACTTCTGTCTCCTTAGAAATGTACTTCTCAAGAGTCATGAATCACATCAAATTATAATCCCTTTATACTTTACTGTCTTTTCAAGTACCCTCCATGGACACAATCCTCATGAGCTAAAGCATCATGCAAAATCAAATAATTTCATAAACTATTTGTATCACAACATCCCCCTCCCCAAGTATACTTCATCAAATTGTAACCAAAGCATCAGGCAAAGCTTATCTCTTAATGATGTTTTCATTTCCAGTCCCTCTAAGTATACTCTCTTTTTCCATTTCTGTACAGCCCTCCTCAACCAGTACCAGGTATACCCTCTCCCTCTGTCCCTTTAGCATCCCAGTCATGGTACTAAAATCCTTGTTAACTAAAGTATGGATTAAGGCAAGATTGCTTCCTAATCTCTTTATGTCCACCCTTCTAAGTATGCACCCACTTTCTACCACCATTGTACTACAACCTTCTTTAACTAAGTTATATAAAAAACTAAGGTCACTTCTGATTTAATTATGTATAGATCATCTAAGTACTCTAAGTACTGGGACTTCTTGAAGGTTTCTCTTAAGAACTTTAGAGTTGGGGTGGCTAGGTGGCGCAGTGGATAGAGCACCAGCCCTGGAGTTAGGAGTACCTGAGTTCAAATCTGGCCTCAGACACTTAATAATTACCTAACTGTGTGGCCTTGGGCAAGCCACTTAACCCCATTTGCCTTGCAAAAACCTAAGGAAAAAAAAGAATTTTAGATTTAATTGTAAGGCATGGGAGAGACTGACACAGGACCACCTAGCTTAAAGTGTCCTCATCAGATAAAGTGATGAGCTCTGTGAACAAGGAAGAATTAAAGTAACTCAAAGGAAAATTGAGATACATAAGTTCAAACACCCCAGGAGTTCACATGGACTTTTTGTGCCCGGCCTGTGGTAGAACATTCTGAGCTCATATCAGTCTATTCAGCCACAATCAGACACACTATAATTTGTCTCAAACATGGTGATGTCATTTTGATCTTCAATAGTGAAAGACAACACCAACCATACCCTATAATCTCTTCAACTATGTTCAACTCTTTAACTATCCTAAGAAAAATATAATTCTCAAGAGTTACAAGTATTATCTTCTCTTGTAGGGTTGTATACAATTTAATGTCCTTAACTAACATTTTTTTTCCTCCCCTTTTTGTTTACCTTTTTATGCATCTTTTGAGTCTATTCAAAGATCAAATTCTCTGTTCAGGTCTGATCTTTTTAATCAGGAAATTTTGGAAATCCTCTATTTTATTGAAAATCCATCTTTTCCTCTGACAGAATATGCTGAATTTTGCAGGGTAGTAAATTCTTTTCGGTTTTTTTTTGCAAGGCAAATAGGGTTAAGTGGCTTGCCCAAGGCCACACAGCTAGGTAATTATTAAGTGTCTGAGACTGGATTTGAACCCAGGTACTCCTGACTCCAAGGTCCGTGCTTTATCCACTACACCACCTAGCTGCCCCAGGGTAGTAAATTCTTAGTTGTAATCTAAGATTCTTTGCTCTACAAAATATTATATTCTAGTCCCTTCTATCCTTTAATGTTAAAGATGCTAGGTCCTACATAATTCTGATTATACTTTCTTTGTATTCAAATTACTTCTTTTTTGTTCCTTACAGTATTTTCTTCTTTATTTGAGAATTCTGGAATTTAGCTATGATAATCCTTCGAGTTTTTATCGTGGGATCTCTTTCTGGAGGTGTTTTGTGCATTCTTTCAAGGGCTATTTTATCTTCTTCATCTAGTATATTTGGGCAGTTTTCCCTGATAATTTCCTGAAATATATTTTCCAGGTACTTTTTTTTTTATCTAGGTTTTTTGGTAGACCAATATTTTGTAAATTATGTCTTCTGGATCTATTTTCTGGGTTGTTTATTTTTCTTCAACTTTCTTCAGTTTTTTTCAGCTTTTTGACTTTGATGGCTCATGGATTCATTGGTTTCTATTTGTCCAATTCTAATTTTTTGGGTTTTATTTTCTTCAGTTAGGCTTTGTATTTCCTTTTCCAGTTGGTTAATTTTAATTTTTGCTGAATTGCATTCACTTTCTAGTTGATCAGTTTTATTTTTTGAAGAGTTACATTCTTTTTCCAGTTCAGTATTTTTACTTTTAAAGGAGTTGATTTCTTTGGTCAGTTTTTCATAATTTTCCTGCATGGCTCTAATTTCTTTTTTTTTTTTTTTAGGTTTTTGCAAGGCAAATGGGGGTTAAGTGGCTTGCCCAAGGCCACACAGCTAGGTAATTATTAAGTGTCTGAGACTGGATTTGAATCCAGGTACTCCTGACTCCAGGGCCGTTGCTTTATTCACTGCGCCACCTAGCCACCCCATCTCATTTCTTTTTTCTGTTTTTTCTTCTTCTCTTCTTTAGTTTTTAAATTCTTTTACAAACTCTTCTATGAGGTTTTGGATTTGAGTGCAATTCATAGACTCCTTTTGAGAGTTCTCATGTAGATAATTTGTCACTGTTTTCTGCTTCTAAGGTGGCATTTTTATTATCTCTCTTTGCACAATAACTTTCTATGGTTATCACTCTTCTAGTTTATTTTACTTATTTTGATTGTTTGAACTTTGTTCTTGGGGTATATGGAGTTTTGATCCAATCTTTTTGTCCTGGGGTTGGGGTTTGATCCCTGACTTAGATGTTACCTATGCAGCCCTGGTGTTGCCTGTGCAACTTGATGTTCAGGCTCTGCTTCTACAGTGGTTTGTTCCCAAACTAGTCCTGTATTTTTCCCTAATGTTCTCAGGACTCAGACTTTGTCTGGGGTTAGGACCCTCCATGCTGGCTTGCTATCTAGCTGCTGGGACCTCTGAGTAGTTTCAGGGACCTAGACTGCACCATGGCTAAAAGTTTCCCAATGACTTTCCCACTCTCCTGCTTAGCTGGGATTTACTTCCTCTTTTCTCCTGAAGAGACAGATCTTTATTGAAGATCTTCCATGATGCCTACAGTTGGAAACTTGTTTTGATCTTTTTTGGTGAGATCTGTAACTTTAATGTCTGTGTAGAGGCTTTATTTAGTGTTGTATAGGTAAAAGTTTTGGAAGCATGCTAGTTTCATGTCACCATTTTGGCTCTGAGTAATTGTTTTTGATCCCAGAATTTTTCCCTTTCACCCCTTTTCAAATTGGAAAGTCTCTGTCCTACAAGGTTAAAAGTCAAAGATAGACTATTCTTGGGCATGTCAATACATGAAACATATTTACAAGGGAAAAGAGAGAGTATACAAATTCAGAAATTATATACCCAGGGGGCAGCTAGGTGGTACAGTGGATAAAGCACCAGCCCTCGAGTCGGGAGTACCTGAGTTGAAATCCGGCCTCAGACACTTAATAATTACTGAGCTGTGTGGTCTTGGGCAAGCCACTTAACCCCATTTTCCCTGCCAAAAAAACCTTTAAAAAAAAGGAAATTATATACCTAGTATAGGGTTATTAGAAAGGAGTTTAAAAGAAAACTACTCAGTACCAGATCTGCTAGTGCTGAAACAGTTTTGTAAAACATTACTATGAACCACTTAATACTTGCAAATATTTTTTTATTGTAATTAACAGATTTGTTTTGAACTATTTATATGGAGATATATAATTTAAGGTATAAGATCCCCAAATAAACTGCATTCATATCCACCTGGGTTATATAAAGGCCAGTTTAGAAGTTTTCCAGTTTTTGAAAGTCTTTAACTTTCTCAGAATATATAAAAATAAAATATGATAATTGGTTATATGGTATTGATTTAGGGGGAAAATGAAGTTGCTCTTTGTAAAGTTTTAGTTTTTTGAAACACAAACACATCTCTTTATAGTCCTCCATGATTCACTGCAACTGAATATGATAACTGAGCTTTCTAAATTATTTAGTTTTGGTATGCCTCAATTTAGCTTTTGACTCTCTCTCAAGGCCTAGAGCAACCAGCTCACCATGTGATATTGTAAAGAAGGTTCTAGTGATCACATGTAATGAATATCTACTTTCATTATAACAACCTTCTAAAGTATACAAGCATAAGACTGTTCATTGCAGAGTCACACAGCCCTCAATCCCAGTAGAAAGGCAGTAACTGAGTGTAAGTCACAATATTCTTATAAGACTATCTGGAGGAACAATGACTTTTGGAAGAGAAGTGGGTTTTAGGAAAATAGAAGGCCTCAGTTATGGGAGAGGGCAGGATGCTTAATGAAAGTGAACTCTTCAAATATGAATATAACAATGTTCTGGACTCACTCTCCCAAAACATCCCCTTCCTGCTCACCCAGGATTTTAAAAGGTTGTTAAATTGAAGGTAGACATTCATTACATGTGATCATTAGAATCTTCTTTACACAATTACATGTTTAACTGGTTGCTCTAGGCCTTGAGACAGTCAAAAGCTAAGCTAAGGTATCCTGAAACACCTGAGGGGTTGAATTTGTCTTTCTCTAATATTATCAGGCAAAACTTCTGTTCCAATGTTATCCTTATCAACTTACAATGATTGGCATGCTAGTTTCATTTAACCAATATGTATAAATTAACTTTTATAAAGGAATACTACTAGTTGTTGGAGAAAGATAAACACAAAGGAGACAGTCCTTACCCTCAAGAAGCTTACATTCTACCAGGAGATAAAACATATACCAAGAAGCAAATTCAAGATAATTTGTGGAGAGAGACAATAGTAAAAACTAAGGAAATCAGATGAAATTTCTCTTAAGAGGAGCACCTGAGATAAATCTAAAAGGAAATTAAGATCAAAAAGAGGAGGTTGGATTAACATTCTGTTTTCCTGGCCCCTTTTTTTTCAAGCAGGGTTTAGAGGATAAGGCTGAGGGAGAGGGCAAGTGGAAGTGGGGAATGAAAAGTATCTTGTAACTCTTGAGAACTCCAAAGGAAGCAGAGAAGAGGATTGTCATTATCCAAGGAAAAAGCCAGTGCTGCTTTGGGGCTAGCCTCATCTAAACCTTCCTTAGGATAGGGGGTAGGTCTCTCTTGGGTTCATTTGTAAGAGGTATTGACAGGCCATATATGCTGATCAATCACGCTTATGTTTTGTCCTGTTCAATATAATCCAACTCAGTCCAAATGTTTAAATTCAATTAACATTGTCTAGTGCTCACTGTGGGCAAGGAAAGAAATGAAATGAGATATGTTTTTTTTTAATCTTAAATAAAGTTACTTAAAGGAATTTAAAGTATGCTACCTTTAAAGTATACAAGGGTCAACTTGATGTAGTGGGAAAAACCCTGGAGTTGGAAACATAGTTGGAGAGATTATATCTTTGAAGTTGGAAAAGACCTTAAAAACTACCCAGTTCAACCCTCCTCACTTGAGGCCCAGAGAGGTTAAATGACTCGACCAAGGTCTCACAATAAGTATTTGTGGAATTTGAATCTAGGACCCCCTCCCCCATTCCACAGCTGTCACTCTTTAGTAAAATGCTGTCTCTCTATATTAATTAGACTTACATTGCAGCCATAACTCTGTTTCTTTGTTATGACCATGACTAAGTCGCTTCTCCATTGATCTTACAGCATGGGCTTAAAAGTGGAAGAGTGATTGTTAAGAACTAAACTGTGTTTTAAATTCTAGACCTATCATTGTTGATGCCCACAATAGGTCAAAGATTTGGTCAATTATTGTTTTTATATGTTTCAACAATTTGATATTAAATGATGGTCTGATAATATGACTAAGAGATAAGAAACTCGTGCAAGTGTTCTATGGGTTGGTGGAACTGACTCATATCTTGATTTAAATAATGTTAGCGACATTATTTATCTAATCTTCTTTTAGAGCACCCAATGTACCCTTAGGAAGAGTATAGCATTATTTTTAGGGTTTTTTTTTTTGCAAGGCAAATGGGGTTAAGTGGCTTGCCCAAAGCCACACAGCTAGGTAATTATTAAGTGTCTGAGACCGAATTTGAACCCAGGTACTCCTGACTCCAGGGTGGGTGCTTTATCCACTGTGCCACCTAGATGCCCCAGATTATAGCATTATTAATGAAGATGTCTTGACTTCTCTACTTGATATATGCCCTAGTAACCCCGTATCTGTCATGAAACTGTTTCAAACCATCCTATCAAATCTATAAAGGGCTGAGTCACATAGCTTTGACTTTTATTTTTGAATGATCTCTTGTGGAATAGATGTAGAGATGACTTTATACATAGAGAGATGACTTTATGTCCAAGTAGATAGAAGAGTTAATTTGGAGCTAGTCAAATACAGACTCAGAGTAATTACTGTTTTATATCAGTTTGGAAGGAGGTCTCTGAGTAAATAGTCCTAGGGATTTATGATTAGCTCTAAGTCAAATATTTTTTTAGTCAGTTGAGAAATATTTATTTTTTCCTGTTTTTTTTTTCTTTTTTGGCAAGGCAATGAGGTTAAATGACTTGCCTAAGGTCACACAACTAGGAATTATTAAGTATCTGAGGCAGAATTTGAACTCAGATCCTCCTGACTCCAGGGCTGATTCTTTATCCACTACTCTTGACATGTATTTATTAAAAACTTACTATTGTGCCAAGTGTTGAGATTCAAAGAAAGGCAAAAGCAATTCCTGCCATCTGATAGGTTACATTCAAATGGGTGAGACAATAGGTAGACAACTATATAAATATGATATATATATATATATATATATATATATATATATATATATATGATCGTCTTAGAGGTAAAGACTTTGGAGGTGGGGATTGGGACCTGGAAAGGCCTCCTGCAGAATGTAGAATTTGAACTGAATCTTCAAAAAATACCAGGAGGTAGAGGTTAAGAAAGAGAACATTCCAAGCATACGAGACAGTCAGTTAAATACATTGAATTGGGAAATGTAATACTCTGTTTGAATAATTACAATTAGGATTGTAGAGTATATGGAGGGGAGTAAAGTGTCAGAATATTGGAATGGCAGGAAGGGATCAAGTTATGAAGAGTTTAAATCCCTAAAGGAACTTTGAAGGCATTCAGTCCCATCCCTTTATTTTACAGAGAAAAATAGAACCCAGAGAGATGAGTTTACTTTCCAGAGTTACACAGATAAGTAGCATTCAGGATTGAAATCCAGCTCCTCTGCCTGGAAATCTATTCTTCCATAGTGTCCCTTTCCCAAATCCTGTTCTTAGCTGTGTGTGTGTATGCGTGTGTGTGTAGTAGTAGTAGT
This sequence comes from Macrotis lagotis, assembly GCF_037893015.1. NCBI lineage: Eukaryota > Metazoa > Chordata > Mammalia > Peramelemorphia > Peramelidae > Macrotis > Macrotis lagotis. Next base: position 57,538,519 of record NC_133665.1, on the reverse strand, counting down.
AGTAGTAGTAGTAGTAGTAGTAGTAGTAGTAGTAGTAGTAGTAGTAGTAGTTATAGAGGAGAAAGCCTCTTTTAAAATATCTCCCAGTATGTATAACTTTGATGAGATGGCATAAAATTCATCATTAACATTTGACTCCTGTTGTCAAGTAAAGGTATGGTGGTGTCATAGTACACAGAGTGCTGGCCCTGAAGGCAGGAAAACTCATTTTCCTGAGTTCAAATCTAGCCTCAGACACTTACTTGCTATTTGACCCTGGGAAAGTCACTTAACCCTATTTACCTTAGATTCCTCATCTATAAAATGAATTGGAGAAGGATATGGCAAACCACTTCAGTATCTTTGCCAAGAAAACCCCAAATGGGGTCACAAAGAATTAAGATTGAAAATAGGTGGTAAGACATGGTTCTCTATTCAATTGCCATTATATATTCTCTTCCCTTTAGGAATGGAAAAACCTTCAATTTCAATCATTCTAGGGTAGTTTAATTTCTGACTTGAGTGTAGGGCTTAGAGATATAATCAAGATGAGAGAGACTCTCTGAGATAAATGTTTCCTGTTCTTAGGACTGTTAGAGTTTCTTTGTCATGGGGTGAAGAGGGGAGCATTTTTGTAAGCCACACAGAAGTCAATAGATAGGGGAAAATGAAAAGTGGGGAGAGAGATAGTGAGAGAGAGTGAGAGACAGAGACAGAGAGACAGACAGAGGAGGAGGATGTGTTAAGGATTCTATGTGGATCAGGAGAGGGGATGATGACTCAGTTGTGCTTTGCTTTGAGCAAATGGCATTGAAGGGACTCTAATCTGTTTTCTTTAAACAGTTGAAGAGATAAGAAACTGTGGGACAACTGAGTTAGATTTGGAGAGATTGGATCAAGATTTCTGCTCCAGAAGTCCTGCTTCTTGGATGCCATCAAATGGAATGAGAATGGGGGGGATCCTTTTTCCCCCTCAGGGACCTCAACCAGTAAAAAAGGACAATTTTCTAAGAAATAACTTTGAGAGAAATTCTATTAAGGTTTTTAAATCTTTATCCTTGTAACTTTACCTATTTGCCTGCTTGTCCTTCTGTATGTTTGCCTATTGGTATGTACGGCTGACCACTTGTTATCTTCCTATCTCTCCACTGGTCAATGTTATCTTCTGACTGCAGGGGGGTCTAAAAGGATAAGAATGGAGAAAATGTCTTAGATTTAGCAAAGAAGAATTATTGGAACTTCAATGCCTATTGAATGATGAGTTAGGAAGCAGATTTCATAGTAGTTAGAAACGAATCAGAGGAGATGAGGTTGAGGCACTTGGTGTCCCAGTCTTTATGAAGAATCACAGTGTTATCAAGGATTTCAGAAGCCATGTTGTTCAATCCATTCCTGGAATAAAAATCGCTCTACAATGTTTCCAACAAGTGGACAACAGGAAGACTGCAACTAAAATATTAGGCAGATTGTGATAATTTTAAGAGAGTAAAAACTAGATCAATAAGAAGACTCAGAGGGATATTCCCCTATTTGAATTAGTGCTATTTTAAACCTATGTATTTGTTCTTTTGGCACTGTCGAGGATATGAAACAAAAATTAAACATCACTATTGAATTATTTGATACTTTTTTATAGGTAATTAAGACCTTAGGGAGGTCTGAGGTATAAGTTTTGAGGTTCATGTGTTGAGAATGTTCTCTAGTAGCTTTCTGAGCCACCACATATTTTGTTAGAGTAGATCATGAAATATAACAATCAATTAAAAATTATTTATTAAGCACATATTGGGTAGCTGGTACTGGGATATAAACAACCAATATGACATCTCAATTTTCTCATTTTCATATAGGAAAAGTCTTAAGCCTGATGGAGGGTAGCTTGGTGGCACAGTGGAAAGAATGGTGGACTTGGAATTAAAAAGAACTGGCTTAAAATCCTGCCTCAGGTATTTACTAGTTGTGTGACTTAGTGCAAAGTCATTTAACCTTTTTTGATATCAGTTTATTTATCTGTTAAATGAGGATTTTATTAATGCCTATCTCTCAAGGTTGTCGTGAAGAGAAAATGAAACAATATTTGTAAAATGCTTTATGTATCTAAAAGCACTATACAAATGCCAAGTTATTGTTATTCAGTTGTTTTTCAGTCAAATCTGACTCTCCATGGCCCTTTCTGGAATTTTCTTGGTAAAGATACTGGAGTGGTTTGCTTCTTCAGTTCATTTTAAAGAAGAGAAAACTGAGACACACAGCATTAAGTGATTTGCCCAGAGTTCTACAGTTAGTGTCCAAAGTCAGATGTGAATTAGGAAGATGAGTCTTCTTGGCTTCAGACCCTGTCCTCTATCCATTGGGCCACCTAGCTACAAATATAAATCCATACAAATTCCATAAATTAAAAAAACATCAAAGGAACTTAAACTCATAAGTTGAGTCATACATTTTCCTTCTGTTTTTGCTATTGTCATGGTTGTTATTTTTCTGTTGTAGTCCTCTGATTTTTCTTTCAGTGTGGAGAAATCTTAGTGAACAAACTCTCTCCATGATTATTGATCAGTGACTCATTTAGAACAGATTCTGGGGCCCTAAGAAAAATAGATGATTTGCCCATGTATGCATAACTAGTGTGTGTCAGAGGCCAGACTTGAAATCCAGTCGTCTTGTCTCCAAGACTGTCCCCTGATCCAGTACTACATGCATATCTACTCAAATGAATACTTCTGCCTCTCCTTCAGATTCTTTCTCTGAATCTTTTTTCATGTTCCTTGACTTCACATGTATTTTACATATATGTCTCCCTTCCTCCCCCCCCCATTCATATTATCCAAGAGGGAGAGTGGGAGACAGTACTTGGGATTTTTTGGGAGGAGTGTTCTACTGATACTTTTCTTCCTGGCTACTTCCTTATGTAGCTCAGGTTGTGACCCAAACTCTCAGTCTGTTTGGAGATGGGAATATTCTTCTACTATTTCCCCACACTAGTTTCTGAGCCTCAACTAGGGTGTTTCCTCTTTATACAAAATCAGTCACCATACCACCAATGAGTCTCAAATTAAAAGCATTTACTTGGTGATTGGACAAAAGAAAAAACAATTATAACATCAAAGGTGAGGCTAATGCAATATTCTACTCATAAACCTGGGTAGACTATCTCTCCAAAGCATATAGTTTCTGTAAGGGAGAGGAAGCATATACTTAACAAAAAATTAGCAGGAATTGGGGAATAGGGAAACCCAGATTCTTAGGACAAACTATGGACTCTAGACCTAGATGACATTGGTTGCCTCAGGAATTAGTATCATAGAAAGTCACTTCTCTTGTTGCTTCCCAGTTGGTTCTCACTGCTCTCCTGTTGGGTAATTGCTCCTTTTTTCTGTTTTGGACTTGATGAAATAATGATAGATATTTTTTCTACAACCATTCTTATTGGAATATAGAGAAAATGTTATCTTATTATAGTGATAAACATTTTTTCTTAAACCAGAGAATTGCAAAGTTCCTTAGCTTGGCTCTATGGGCAATGCTGACAAATCCAAATAACTCTTCACTCAACAAGATTCTGGTTTTTCTAATTAGCTTCAAATTTCTTCTCATAGTACACAAATTCAAGGTCTATCTTTTTTTCTGCCTGTTTCTACCTCTCTGAAAGAGGGAAGTAGCTAATAATGAAGCACCTCTGAGAGGTTCCACTCAAATTGATGTTTGTCCTTCATTTTTTTTTTTTTTACAAGACAGTGGACTTAAGTGACTTGTCTAAGGTCATACAGCTAGGTAATTGAATTATTAAGTGTCTGAGTCTGGATTTAAGCTCAGGACCCCCTGGCTCCAGGGCCAGTGCTCTATCCACTGTGCCACCCAGCTGCCCATCTTTCATTTTCAAAGGGGATCATGACATCAGGCAGGTGATGCTATGACACACAAGGGAATTGGCTTTAAATGAGGGAGAGCTGTTCAAAGTCACCATTCTCACTTTCTCCTTTGAAGTCATATGGGTCTAGTGGTTAGATATGGGTCAGGATGACTGGAGATAGTGCTGGAGGGTTATCAACTCAAGTTTCAGAAAGATTAATTTCACTTCCAATGAACTTTCTGGCAATTGTGGCTTTTTTTCAGCCATGCACTCAAAAATATACCTCTCTTCTGATCATTAAACTCTCAGAACAGCAACTGAATGTTCTGGCAGCTTATTGTTCTATTGTCTTCTTCACTTTTAGCTCCTTCACAGCTGACTTTAAAAAATACTCCCAATCCTCCTGGCTGTCAATGACTTATCTTTCCATTATGAGGGAAAACTTACAAAAATCTACCTTTTTTTCAGACACAAACACATGGAGAGACTGGACCAAGATTTCTGCTCCAGAAGTCCTGCTTCTTGGGTGCCATCAAATGGAATGAGAATAGAGGATCCTTTTCCCCCATTTTCTGACAGTCTTCAAATAGCTATTTGATGTACAATCTCATCAGTTTTAATTTTCCTATTTCTCAAAACAACACATGCAAATGAAGCAAGAGACCGCAATGCCTTGCAGCTATCATTAATTACCTCAATTATTTCTCTTTCCTCAGTTTGTTGTACTGAGGCTAAGTTGTCTATGCAGTCTTTCTAACAGTTTAGGTAGCTTTTCTTAGGGTCCCATGATTGAAAGGGGGATGCTCTAACTGCTACATGATATAGAAAGCAAAGTTAAGAGCAGGAAAATATATTAACAGAGAACATGCTCAAGGCATATGTCTACTGAGGAAATGTTGATCTCAATACAGGTTGAAGACATTATCAGATGGGTGTCATGAAAAACCTTGAATTTTTCCCTTAACACAGCAACCACCCCTTGGCCAGCTTCTAACCATCATCTCTTCCCCATCTCTCTCTGACTCTTCTTTTCCCAACTCAATTTTTTTTTCAAGGCAATGGGGTTAAATGGTTTGCCCAAGGCCACACAGCTAGGTAATTATTAAGTGTCTGAGGTCGTATTTGAACTCAAGTATTCCTGACTCCAGGGCCGGTGCTCTATCCACTGCGCCACCTAGTTGCCCTCATTTTTTTTTTTTTTTGTCCCAGGAATCTTCAGATTTTTCCAGCAGTTTCAAGTCTGAGATTTTTCAGCATAGAAAGGATGAAGTCCCACAGGGCTGCCAGACTACAGTGATATAGAACCTCAAGTCTGTTATCACAGGGGATCAGGAAATAGTGGGATGAAGAAAGGTGCTGAGGGATGTCTTGAAGCTCCACAGCTCTCACCTTACTAATTTTTCTGTCTCCTGATTCTTCTAAGAACTCTATCTCAGACAAGCTGAAAGAATGACTTTACAGGGCTTCATTATTTCTGGCTATGCATTACAGTTTTCTTGCTTATTTAGTTATTTTAAAGTTATATATGACTCTTCATGATCTCATTTGGGTATTTATTTATTTATGGTATTTTTTTTAGGTTTTTTGCAAGGCAAATGGGGTTAAGTGGCTTGCCCAAGGCCACACAGCTAGGTAATTATTAAGTGTCTGAAGCCAGATTTGACTCCAGGGCCAGTGCTCTATTTACTGCACCACCTAGCTGCCCCCTTTTTTATTTATTTATAGTTTGTCCTCTAGCAGATAATGAAAGTAAGGCAAACTGAGTGAAGTGACAGGGTCCCACAGTTAATAAGTGTCTGAGGCCATATGTGAATTCAGAAAGGTGCGTTTTCCTAACTGCAGGTCCAGTGCTATATCCATTGGTCCACCTAATGGCCCTTGCAGGCTTCAAACCTCTCCAAATAGAGTCCATGCTTGGGTTGTATCATTGCTAGTTATACTCCACTCTACTCATGGGCTATTTTGGAAGCATCCATTACTGGTATGGTGATACTTACTGTGTCTCTGCTGCACTTCCATTACTTATTTGATTAAAATAATGCTTAATTAATTAATTAAATTAATTAATTTAAATTAAATTAATTAAACATCTAGTAAAAGAAGCAGTAGTTAAAACAGGCCAGTGTGGTTTCTTTTTTTTTCAATTGAAATTTTATTTTATTTTTTCCAATTACACACAAAAGTAGTTAACAGCATTCATCTATTTGCAAATGTATGAAGTCCATATTTTTCTACCACACCCCCTTCCCTCCTTGTTCCCCTCCTCCCCTGATGTTAAAGTAAATGTATTGAATTTTTTTTAAACTAGTAGACTAGGAAGATAGATCATAGATAGATTATAGATAGTTTAGTTTAGAGTATAGATAGAGTTTACCTAAATTTTAGTGAAATGTTTAGTCTCCTGTGTTCTTTTTTGTGGAAAAGATGGAAAACCATGGGATAATAGTCATGTGATTAGGTGGATTCAGAGTTAGGGACTGATCAGAACTGAAGAAGTCACTAATGATTTAGTCTGAATTTGGAAGGAAATGGATCTTGAGTGGAGTACCCTTGGAACCAGATCTTAACCTTTAATAATCTTATTAGTAATTTGATTGCTCTCACACACACTTCCTAAATTTGTAGATGAGAAATCTATTACAGCATGTGACAGAGTTAGACTTAAAAAGATCTTGACAGGCCAGAGCACTAACTTGAATCTAATAAGATGAAACTGAATAGGAATAAACACAAAAGTCTTACATTTAGGTTCAAAAATCAATTTTACAAATTCATGAGGACAGACATGGTTCTTTAGCAATGCTTTTATATTTAAAAAAAAATTATGCTGAGCTTGACAAATATCAAGTAAAGTAATCATTTCCATGTATAAGGCAGGGGATTGTACATGAAATTCAGCAGTTCTTTGAAAAGATCTGAAGGTTTTACTGAACAGCAAGCTCAATTTGCATGCTCTGTATAATATGGTGCTCAAAGAACTTCAGACAGTCTTACATTAGGAGATGCATAGTGTTCAAAATTAGAGAGATAATATATGAACTCTGCCCTGGTCTATATCTGCAGTATTATAATTTGTTCTAAGTTTCAAATTTTAGGAAGAGGATTGATAATCTGAACCTCCACAAGAGAATTGATAATTTGAAGCTCTACAAGAATGATGGATAAAAGGTCCTAAGGTGATAGCACAGGAGGATCAGTTGAAGGAACTAAGAATTTTATTTTATAACAGAGAAAAGAAGACTTCTTAGGGTAGTGATAACTGTTTTAAGATATTCATAAGGGGCGACTAGGTGGCGTAGTGGATAAAGCACTAGCCCTGGAGTCAGGAGTACCTGGATTCAAATCCCGTCTCAGACACTTAATAACTACCTAGATGTGTGGCCTTGGACAAGCCACTTAACCCCGTTTGCCTTGCAAAAACCTAAAAAAAAAAGATATTCATAAGGCTGACCCATAGAAGAGAGTTTAGATCTGTTTTGATTAGCCCTAGAAGGTAGAAACTGTGCATCTAAGTGGCAGAGTAAATAGAGTGCTGGGCCTGTGTTCAAATCTGCCCTCAGATACTTACTAGCTGTGTGACCTTTGATAAGTCACTTAACCCTTTTTGCTTCAGTTTCCTCATGTACAAAATGAACTGGAGAAGGAAATGAGAAACCCCTCCAGTATCTTTGTCAAGAAAACCCCAAATGAGGTTACAGAGAATCAGATACAACTTGAAACAAATGAACCAGAACAACAACTGAGCAGGTAGAACCAGGAACAATGTGTGGAAGCTGCAAGAAGGCTGATTTATGTTAGTTAATGGAATGGGTTACCTTCAAAAGCTATGACTTCCCCTTAGTTGAAGAGCTTTGAGGAAAAGACTATGACCACTTTCAGGTATGTAGTAGAAGGATTCTTGTTCAGTTTCTCATGTATGTGGGGAACCTGAGTGGTGAGTGTAAATGAGTATCCAGAAAAACTCATATTACTAATGCTGCATGGTTATTAATTTTCTCTGGGAATGTCATCATGGTGCTTTTACTTGTCTTTTTTCATCTGATGCATATATATGTATGTGTGTGTATATGTATGTGTGTATATACATATATACATATATGCACACACACATATATATATATTTATAGATACCTACTGATTTTATTTTTATTTTATTTTATTTTTCCCTGATTATATGTAGAAACAAGTTTTAACATTATTTTTTTAAAACTTTTTTGAGTTCTGAATTCTCTTCCTTATTCCTATTCCTTTTAGCCCCCATTGAAAAAGCAAGTAATTTGATATTGGCTAAAAATGTATAATCATGTGAAACATTTCCATAATAGTCATATTGTGAAAGAAAACTTTTTTTACTTTATTTTACTTGAAGTTCAAAAAAATGCTTCAATCTGTATTCAAATATTATCATCTTTCTCTTTGGGGATGGATAGCATTCTTCATCATAAGTCCCTCAGAGTTGTCTTGGGTCATAGAACTACTCAGAAAAGCTAAGTCATTCATAGGTTATCATCCTACAATATTGCTGTTACTTTGTATATAGTACATTCCCCATTGCATCTGCTTATGTAAATATTTCCAGGTTTTACTAAGAGCATCCTGCTCACCATTTCTTATAGCACAATAGCATTCCATTGTAATCACATACCACAATTTGTTCAGCTATTCTCCAACTCTGTTGGATATGTTATCTCTCCTAGAAGTCATCATCTCTATTGGGTATGCCATTTCTAAGCTTGGAGTAATGCCTTTGTTGAATCCTATTGCCCTTGTTGGTGTCTCTACTGGGATCAAACTGACTTAGTTTCTCTCTGCTATCAGCTTCATTTCTTTAGAATCACTTGTTGGTTATCTCAGTTCCTGACTGTAGCAGCACAATGACTAAAAAGCCTCTCCTTAATAAGGGCAAATCAATAGCATTTTAGTCCATTAAGAGCAATCAGGATAACTAGGTGGTACAATGGATAGAGAAGGGCCCTGAAATCAGGTGGACCTTAGTCCAAAGCCAGCCTCAGACACTTAATAATTACCTAGCTGTGTGATCTTGACTCATTGCCTTGCCAAAAAACAAAACAAAAAAAGAGGCAATTAAACAAAAAACCAGAGTGTTTGCCAGAGGACTGGCAGAATGCTCCCTGTCAAGAGTAAATCTATTTTTGGGACTTTCTGTATCAAATGCTAGACTGAATTCCAGTTATTCCAAATAACTATGTAATTTAGGATTGAGAATTTCTTTTGACTTCAGTTTTAACCTTTCATGGTGATCCTCAGAATATATATTAAGAGGCACTGTCAAAACTAAGAAGACTATTTCACTCCAAAAATCCTCTGAGAGTTGCCATGAAAAGGATTTTTACAAACAAAAACTGACCTATTCTGACTTACATTATTTTCTTCCACATTCAAATATATATATATATATATATATATATATATATATATATATATATATATAATACGTGTATATATAATCTTCTAGGTTTTGAGTCTAACATCTCAAAATCGTTAACCCTTGTACTATTTACTTAACAGAGTTTTTAGGATAGCAGCACAAGTCTTTCAGGTAAAGATCTTGATGAACTGGGAATATATAGAAACATCAGTTGTGCTTATAATGATTATCATTATTGAATTATCCTGGTTTTTGAGGCAACAGGAATCCTAAATTTATCTATTGCTTTTAAGTTTTTATTTAGTTTCAGGATAAGTATATGATTCATTAGCAAAGTGATTATGTAGGTATAGTGCTGTGTTATTCCCCAAAGACCTAGAGCTTATGGGTCTTTTATCACCCAGATTGTGGCTGGATGTGTCAATACATGAGGCAACTAGATGGTTCAGTGGATAGTGCTGTGGACTTGGAGACAAGAAGCCCTGAATTCAAATTTAACCTTAGACATTTAGTAACTGTGTGACCCATGGCAAATCATTTAACCTTTATCTGCCTTGGTTGCCTAAATTGTAGAGAGGGAATGATAATAATAGCAGGGTTGTTGTGAGGATCAATTGATATTTGTAAAATGTACATAGCACAGTGCTGGCACATACTAGGTATTATATACATGCTTATTTTCTTCTTCCTTCCTTCCTTTCTTCCTTCCTTCCTTCCCTTCTTTCTTCCTTCCTTGTACACCTATGTTATCTTTTCTCTAGGTACTACCAAACTGAAGGTCTACAGAGACATTGTGCTGATTTCATTGCTGTATGCTTATGAAACCCTAAGTCTAACAGTGCCAAGTCAGGAAACTGAATTGCTTCCATTTAAATTGTCTTAGGAAGATTCTGAAGATCACCTGGCAGGAGAAGATACCAGAAACTGAGGCCTTTTATACAGTTAAACTGCCTAGTATTCCAACATTACTACAGAGAGTAGAACTATGATGGGTCTGACATGTTGTTAAAATGCCAGACATACACTTGCCAAAAAAACTATTTTATGGAGAACTCACACAAGGCAAGTGCTCAGAAGAAGGTCAAAAGAAGCACTAGTGAGACATCCTGAAGGTCTTAGTGAAGAACTTTAGAATTGATTATACAACATGGGAGATACTGGTACAGCACCACCCAGCAAGGTGTGTCTTCATTAGAGAGGGTGCTGAACCCTATGAGGAAGGAGGAATTGAAGCAGCTCAAAAGAAACGTGATATATATGTATATATATATATATATATATATATATATATATATATATATATATATATGTATATGTTTAGAGTACCCACCCCAGCTGTTCACATGGACTATTTGTGTCCAACCTAGACACACTGAAATTTGTCTCAAACATAGTGATGTCATTTTGATCTTCTTCATTAATGAAGGATAAGAACCAATGAGTTTTATCCTCTCTTTCAATCTTTTCTTTAAATCTTACACACATCATGTTCCTCATTTGATTTAGTAAAGTCTATAAATATATTATTATTTATTATCTCTACCTACCAGTGACAACATTGATGAAAAAAACAAGCAAATTCTGAATGAGCAGATTCTTATATGAATAAGAACTCACTTTGTCCCATTATCTTTAGATCTTTTTCCCAGTCATGGGGCTGGCTATATGGAGGGCTACCCTGGAATGGAGTTGTTTTCCACTGAGGTACCTCATAGATATTTACAGAGTTAGCAATTCCAAGTTCTTTAATTGCTGTTCTTTAACTGAAGATGATAGCACGGCAGGGGACCTGACTATAAACCTCCTATTCTCCCATGCTCCTGGCATTGGGTACTCTGCCTCAGGCTTTAAACCTCCCTCTGTGTGTATTAAAATGTACTATAATAGAGACTTCAGACCAAGATGGTGGAGAGAAGACAGACATGGTGTTAAGTGCTCCTGATTCCCCTCAAAAATAACATGAAAGAAACCTCTTCACAGAAATTCGATTGAGAAAACCCAGAAAGAGAAGCTAGGAGAAGATCACCTACCAACAGGGTCTGTCTCAGGGGTTGTGGGTGAACCCGAGCAGAGACTAGAGAGCCAGAGCAGAGACAACAGCTGTGGGAAGCCAGAGGACCCACGTTAGTGGCAGAGGCTTTGGTGTGTGATGGGTGCAAGAGCCACCTTTAGCCAAGTAATCTTGGCGGGGGAGGATGGAGGGGAGGGGTGAGTTCCAGCACAGAGAGTTACCTTCAATTTAGAAAAAAGCCTAGTTATCTTATTATGTAATGTTGCTATCTCTTATACTTTATTTTTCTTCCTCAAGGATATGATTTCTCTCTCATCACATTCAAATGAGAGCAAAGTATATCATGGAAACAATGTAAAGACTAACAGACTGCCTTCTGTGGGGGTGGGGGAGGGAAGCAAGAAGAGGGGAAATAATTGTAAAACTCAAAATAAATAAAATCTTTCCTTTAAAAAAATGTACTATAATAAAATGTCTCTGGCTTTATGTATGACTGGTCTGATTGTTTTCTAAGTCCATTTCCCACATGTCATCAGGTGCTTACTGATTTACTAAGAGAAGGACTGAGAAGGACAATTCAACCTGGTGGAAAATTCAGAAATTGACTTGGAGTGGAGCAGATAGCATTGTCCATCCTGTCAGGGATAATTTGGAATGGATGAAGATGATGATGGTCCAAAGTAGGACCAGAAGCTAGACTTGCTTTAGATGCTAAGGCTACTTAAAAGTTCTGTGTGACCTTTGCAAAATATTTAAACTCACTGGGCCTCAGTTTAGGTCAATTGATTTGCCCTGTTAGTATCAGAAATTTTATTTTATTTATTTAAGGCAACAGGGTTAAGTGACTTGCCCAAGGTCACACAGCAGGGCAATTATTAAATACATGAAGTCACATTTGAACTCAGGTCCTTCTGACTCCAGGGCTAGTGCTCTATCCACTTCACCACCTAGTTGCCCACACTTAGTAGGTATCTAAGGCTAATTTTGTAGTCCAGTCTTCCTAACTCTAGGTTCAGGGCTCTATCCACTGTACCTGCCTTTTTTTTTAGCACTGCAAATCAAAGTACTCTGTGACATCCCCAAATATCCCTGTCCCTATTATGATTTATTATAACCTTTCCTACCTTTCAGAACCCAAGGAATAGGGTGTGAGGGGGAATTTGACCTTTGAGTACATGTGGACTAGTTGGTTAGGTGTGGCCTTTCATTCTTGTGGAGGACCAAAATGATAGCACTATATTAGCATCAAATTACAGCGACTGAACAGTCTAATATGAGTTTGAAATGCTCTACCACAAGTTGGATGCAAATAGTCCAGTGAACATTGGAGTAGATTTTCTAAATTTTTGTGTCTTGGCTTTCTTTTGAGCTACTTCAATTCAGTTTTGCAGTCTTCTTTACTGTGAATCCACTATGCTGGACAATCATTTGCCAGTATCTCTCGTGTCATGCAATCAATTCCAAAGTTCTTGTATTCCTATATTGCTTCTTCTGACCATTATGTGAATGTTTGCCTTGTGTGAGTTCTCCATAAAATTGTTGCTTAGGCAAGTATACATTTGGCATTCGAACAATGTGGGCAGTCCATCAGAGTTGCGTTCTCTGCATTAGAGTTTGAATACTTGTCAGTTAAGTTCGAGAAAGGACCTCTGGTCTGGTACCTTATCCCACCTTATCCCACCAGGTAATCTTTAGAATTTAGAATCTTTAGAATCTTCTTAAGACAGTTCAAATGGAAGTGATTTTATTTCCTGGCATGGAGCTGGTAGATTGTCCAAGTTTCATAGCATAGAACAGTGAGGTCAGCACATGACCTTCACTTTGATAGTCTAATATCTATTCTTTCCCACACTTTCCTTCAGAGTCTCTAGAATACTGAGCTAACTTTGACAATGAATTTGTCAATCTCATTATCATTGTGTACATCCCTGAAAAGTACACTGCCAAGGTACTTAGATACTTCCTCCTTTCTTCTTTCCTCATCCCCACCCCTAGAGGAAGGCTAAACTCCCCTTCTTTCTCTACTTCCTGATTTTGGAGGATAAGTAGGGTTCTGACTGAAGGGGAGGAGAGAACAGAAGAATCTGGTCATGGTAAGGATATTGCTCCCCTCCTAGCCTCTGGCAGCCAGGCCCCCAGCTCCCCTGATGTACCTAGAAAGGCGCCACTCTGAAGATCTCTGCACTATTATCCAGGTGCCCTTCTCCTCTTCACTCTTTGCTGATTTCCATCCTCTCTTCTCTCCCCTTCTCTTTGTAGGAGCTGTTTCTGTTGTTTCTGACTCTCCCCCTTTTGGGGACCTCAGTTCCTATGCCCCAAGGTGAGTCATTTACCCTCCTATTTGTAATCCAAGATCCTTATTTCTGTCTCCTACTACTGTATTGAACCATGAGAGTGAGCAGCTCACAGGAATTGAGTTCTGGGTAAAGGGAAAGAGTTTAGTTGCTAGTGGATGGAGTCCTTCCTAGGATCCTCTTGGGTGGTAGCATGGGGTAGTAGATTCTGTAACTAGTTGTATGGATTTAAGGACTTAATCTCTCTCAATCTTGTTTTCCTTAGATATAAAATGGGTGCTTACCTGTTTGGTGTCAGGTGAGGGCATTTGTAAAGTTCATAGCAAGCTCCTGGAGTGCCATAGGATTAAGATCATGGGAGAAGAGCTGGAAGAGAGACCTTAGAGACCATTTAGTCAAATCCTTCATTTAGTAAATGAAGAAACTGAGGCATGAGGGTAAATGCACAGGTTCACAAAGAGTGTTAGAGAGATCACCTAGGTTCTTTGACTCACTCCCTAGTCAGTCCTCTTTCCAATATGCCACATCACCCTTTGGAAAAGTCTATCATTAACATTATGTCCAGTTTTATTGTTGGGTAGCTAGCAGGCACTAGAGTGAACAGAGTGTTGGGCCTGAAATCAACAATACTTATCTTTTTGAATTCAAATCTGTCCTTAGATCTTTACTAGATATGTCATCCTGGGCAAGACACTTAACCCTGTTTGACTCAGTTTCCTCATCTGTAAAATGAACTAGAGAAGGAAATGGCATAACATCCCTTTATCTTTGCCAATAAAAAATCCAAATGAGGTCATAAAGAGTCAGACAATCTGAACACCATTATCAAATTATTATTGTTGCTGTTATTTATAATAACAATAATATCTTTCCTATTTATTATAATATTTATTATATTATATATAATATTTATTTATAATAATAAATTATTATTAGACCCTAGTATAGAATCTAAGGCTATGAAAGAGTGTCTTGGGAAAAAAATAAAACAGAATGGCTATTGAATCTGATATTTAAAATATGGGGAGGAGAAATAAATGCTTGCATCCACAGGACTGCAGAGTCTTCTTCCACCACCCTATCTCTTTTGGAGGGCAAGGGCTGGCATCGTTGGAGGTGAGGAAGCCCCAAAGAATGAGTGGCCATGGCAGGTCAGTCTGAGGAAGCAGGAGAATGAGGAGAACCAGCAATTCTGGAAGCATTTCTGTGGCGGCTCACTTATTCACCCACAGTGGATTTTGACTGCAGCATCCTGTTTTGACATGTAAGTCAATCAACCATAGGCGGTTCAACTGGGTAATTGTTAATGGACCTTGTGTGAAGTGGTCTGGGATGTGAGAGAAGTAGAGCAAGATGGTTTTTAGGACATCTAAGTTTTGAAATCAGACTCTTAGTGGCTCACTGAGGTAAGCATTTCTATTTTCTGAGACTTGGTTACTTTTCTTATAAAAAGGGAATTTTCCTGGGTTTTTCATTTGGGTGCTATAGATGAAATCATTTTACAGTTCTATACTGCTGGGTGGTACTTTTATTATTATTCTGCAATGGGAAATTATATGTATGTATATATGTATATGTATAGAAAGAAGGGAGGGAGAGAAAGAAAGAAAGGGAAAGGGAGGAAGAGAGGTAGAGGGAGGGAGAGAGGGAAGGAGAGAGAGAGAGAACAGAGACAGAGAGACAGAGAGAGACAGAGACAGAAACAGAGAGAGAGAAAAACAGTGAGACATAGAGAGATAGAGAGGAAGAAGCAGAGAGACAAACAGTCACACAGAGGGAGAAAGGGAGAGAGAGAGAGAGAGAGAGAGAGAGAGAGAGAGAGAGAGAGAGAGAGAGAGGCAGAGAGACAGGGAGAGAGAAGTAGAGAAACAGACATAGTGAGAGAGATAGACTGACAGAACTGGAGGATTTTGCCCCTCTTGTAGAGGAGAGAGGAAGGAGGATAATGGATAAATACTAAAAGGCTCAAGTCCCCAGTCCATGGTTGGGGGTGCTACTGTAGCCTTGGGACCAAGGAGTAGGGATGTTCTGAGACTATGGTATTCAGCCAGAACCTGGAGTTTCAGCCCTAGGTAACCCTAAGAAATGTTCCTTTCCTGCTTACCCCAGGATAGAAGAGATTTCAAGCTACAGAGTCCAACTAAGAGAGCAACATTTATACTATGAAGACAAGTTGGTGCCCATATCCAAGATTGTGGTGCACTCCAACTTCACCTTTAACAATAAAGGTGCTGACATCGCCCTGCTAAAACTGAAGGAGCTGGTCCAATTTTCTAACCAAGTCCATCCCATTGAGCTTCCGACTGCCTCACAGAACTTCTCCAATGAAGAGTGCTGGGTGACCGGTTGGGGGTCTCTGGGTTCTGAAGGTAAACAGCCCTTATAGGAGGGATGCTACCTCCCATGGCTTTTCTTGAATTTCCCATTTTTGAGAGCTAACCCAAGGTCAAGCCAGGGACTGCTGAGATAGTGGGAATTGAGAGAAAAGTTGGAAGAAAGACATTTCTTCCTCTTCTTTACCAAGGTAATTGTCCCGGATATTATGAATCTCAGGAGATTTTGGTATCCCCTGGTGACAAGCCTATGCTTAGTCTGTTGGTTTGGGTCATTTGGTATTCAAATAATGGCTTAAGCCTCCAAGAATAGGAACCCCATGCATGACCACAGGAAAGGCATCAGGATTAGAAATCAACAAAAGGGGCAGCTAGGTGGCACTGATAGATAGAGCATTGGCCCTGGAGTCAGGAGGACTTGAGTTGAAATCCAACCTCAGACACTTAATAATTACATAGCTGTGTGACCTTGGGCAAGCCACTTAGCCCTTTTTGCCTTGTAAAACAAACAAAAAAGAAATCAACAAAAAATAATCAGCTAATCAATGAGATATTTATCTAGTATTTACTATGATCCAGTCACGGTAGTAAGATCTAAGTATACAAAAAAGAGGTACAATAAAGCCTCCAAACATAACCAAAAAACCCATAATCTGGTTCCTGAAGGAACTCACATTCTGATAACTGTTTTTTTGTTGTTTTGTTTTTGAGTGAGACAATCAGAGTTAAATGACTGCCCAGGGTCACACAGCTAGTATGTGTCAAATGTCTGAGGCTAGATTTGAACTCAAGATCTCCTGACTATAGGGCTGCTGTTTTATCCACTGTACCACCTAGCTGCCCAGGAACTCATATTCTAACAGAGGAGACAATGTGCAAAATACTGTCTCTATCCAGGATCTATACAGGGTAAATATGAAGTAATTTAGTTTGAGAATTTGGTAGGATTTGATCTGCCTAGAAGGAAGCTTGGGCAGCCAGGAGAAGATAAGGAGGAGAACATTCTGTAGACTGGGCACCATCAGTGAAAAGGCATGGCATCTGGTGAGGCATCCCCTGGAGGCTGGGATGACTTTCTGCTGACCCACGAACTAGAACTGCATAGAGGAGAGTCAATTAAAGGGGAGGGGCAATATCTATTCAGCCAATCAATTAATAAGCATTTATTAAGCCCTTATTATATTAGGGCACCTTGCTAAACTTTGAAGAATACAAAGACAATGTATGAATAGAACACTATATTTGATGGTTCCTTTGTCCAAATGCTAGTTCGTCTAATTCCCACCCATGTAATCTGTGATAACTTCCCTTCTCTGGAACTAACTCACTCTCTTTATTAATAAAATGAAAGGGTTGAATTAAGTTAGCAGTTAAGATCTTTTGGTTTCAGGGTTTCTTCACACTCTTAAAAATTGAGGACCCTACATAAAAAGTTTTTGATATCTTTTGATAGCTACCATTATAGAAATTAAAATGTCTATGTATTATTATCAAAATAGCTTTGACCTTGAGGATCCTCTAAAAGGTCCATGGATCATACTTTGAGAATCTCTGGACTAGATAATCCCAAGTGTTTAAGTAATAAGTCTATATTCCTATGATCCTATGATTGCCTTTACAGAGCCTCTGCTCCCACCATTCACCTTGAGGCAAGTGCAGGTCCCCATTTTGGACAATCATGACTGTGACAAACTTTACCATCAGATTTCTACCACTGCTAAGTCTGCAAGGATAATTCCTGAGGACATGATATGTGCTGGCAAAAAAGGATATGACGTCTGTGAGGTAGGGGGTCCTCCGGGTTTCTTGCTTCATTCTCACTGCTTCCTCAGAAGCCCCCAGATTGCATTCCAGAGATCCCTGATTCCTGGGTATCTCCCTGTTTTTTGGGGCCATGCTGGCAGCTTCTCTTTTTTCTTTCAGGAGGACTCTGGAGCACCTCTTGTCTGTAAGATTGAAGACTCTTGGCTTCAGGCTGGAGTGGCAAGTTGGGTAGATAACTGTGGCTTACTTCTCAAACGTCCAGGAGTCTACACAAGTGTCTCAAAATATGTGGATTGGATTAAGAAGAATATTCAATAATCTTTTGGCTCAAATTTTTTCTTCACTTGCTTAGTAGTCTTAGGCTCTGCATCTATTGTAAAGTCAATCAAAACCTCCTGAATCTTTACATATTCTTCCTGACCCATACCTTAGCCCAACACTTGACTGGGAGTTAGGACACTTGGGGTCTGCTTCTCTTCTGTTCTGCTGACTCCATGTGTGACCTCAAGCAAATTTGTTTCTTGGTGTGGTCCCCAGTTTCCTTCTCTGTAAACAAGTTTTGGCTCTGAGCCCCTTAAGCTTGGAAATGGGGACTTTTTGCAGGGGAATTGAGGGCAAGGAGGGACAGGGGAAAATTGGTTGGTCTACATGGTGTTATGCATATCTCATTAAACTTTCTGCAAAATCTTCCTGCTTGGAAATCCATGTTTTCTTTGAATTATCTCTTATTTTAACGAAGATAGTTAGAAAAAGGTGAATGTTATTGAAACTCATCAAGGGAATATTCAGAGTGGCATTTTTTCTGCTTGATATATCCTGATAATCTATAGTGGGTTAGCCTTTTTGGGGAAGCCATGAGAACTGTGAACATGATACACCTGGCCATGGGGAACATTTCTCCAGGTCAAAGAGGGAAACCATTCAAATTTCTTCTAATTTCTCAGTGGCTTGCAGTGGAAATACCCTTGATCTGGGAGTCAATAAACTTTGTTCTGGATCTAGTTATACTACTACCTTTATTGTCCATTCTTAGGGCCTCAATTTATTGCTTTGTAATAATAGGGGATGAGACTGATGAGACTGTGGATATTGGGGTCCATTCTTGATGTTCTATTTGTTTCCAGTAGGAGGAGACTGCAGAGGTTAAGTTAAATAACTTTTTAAACAGAGAGCTTGAGAATGTTTTTCTAAATAGTTTTGTGGTTTCTTCAGTACTGAGGCATCTAAAATGGGCTTGAGCTAAAATTTTCCTTACTGCCCTTATTTGCTCTAGGGACAGGACTGGAGGATATGACCCCAGACTGTAGAAGGAGGGATTCAGAATAGAAAAAAATGATTAAAAATGATTAAAAAAAGGAAAAACAGATGTCTCTGTTTAGGGCTAGGGTTAGAAGAGTTAAAACAATTTTGGGGGGTGGGGGAAAGGGCATAGATCATAAAGTTTTCCTCTGGGAGGGATGCATTGGGAAGAACTGGCTGAAATCAGGCAACTGGAACAGAAGTTATCTTAGCCTCCAAACACCAGTCAAAACTGAGGAAGAACTGTCAATTATTCAGACCTTTTGCTTGAGTCCCCTTTTCCAGAAAGCCTTCCCTTAGCAAGTCAGTCCACAGACAGCTTTTTGTTTCTTCTAGTTCCATGCACTGTATCCTCTCAGCAATGGATGAGTGAGTGCATGTGTTCCTAAGAAAGTTCCACGGTACATTCCTAGCTATATTTCTAGTGGGAGGTGCCCCTTTCTGACAAAAGTTAAAACCCTGTTAACTTGTCAGATGGATTAGGGAAAATCACCAAGTAGCAGTTCTTCTGATTCTTCTGATTTTATGTGAATTTAGTCCACCACACACAATTAGCATCATTCTTTCCTGATTACCAGGCAACATGGTAAAGTGGATAGAGGTTATTATCATTTTTCCTTTGTTCCCAAAGATGACCAATGACATCAGGAAGGTGATGTCTTGACTTGCAAGTGAATTGAATTTAGGTGAGGCAGGACTGTGCAAAATCAACAGTCTCCCACTTTCCTCTGGGGTTATCTAGATTTAAAAGCAAAATGACTGGAAATGGCTGGGAATATAGTGGGGATTTTGGCCTTTTTAAGCTAATGTTTTCTCAGGTCTCAGTTTGTCTGAGGCAATACCAATTCACTGATAAAGACCTGTAAGAAATGAGGCAAAGAATGACTTCTTTTACATTGTCAAAAAAAAAAAAATCAATCTGGGAGGGGAACCCCTCACATGTTCTGACCAAAACAGAAATGATTGTTATTCATATTAATTGTGATTCATCAAAACTGAAATAATGACCAAGTAAGACTTGGTTTGGGAACCATTGCTGACCTATCAGTGAGAGCCAGAGTGAGTTATGTTTAAGACTTGGTCAAGTGGGGGCAGCTAGGTGGCACAGTGGATAGAGCACTAGCCCTGGAGTCAGGAGTACCTGAGTTCAAATCTGGCCTCAGACACTTAATAATTGCCTAGCCATGTGGCTTTGGGCAAGCCACTTAACCCCATTGCCTTGCAAAAAAAAAAAAGACTTGGTCAAGTAGCTCCATTTGAATCCCCCATGGGACTTATTAGAGTATGATTTTCCAATTTTATTATTTCAGGAAATCATATAAATGAAGCTACATGGGACAAACAAATTTATTGTTCCATTTCTCAAAATGACAGAATAAATAAGGAAAAATGAGAAAAAAGGAAATCTAGCTCAAAGACTCCAAGATATCTTGTGAAGTTTCAGCAATCAAAATTTATATTCCTTTGGGCAGAGCACTCACAGGTATGGATATGATGCCCTATGAAGACAGAGGTAAAGGAGGGAGAGGAGAGAGAGAGGGGAAGTAGGGAGGGAAAGAAGGAGGGAAGGAAGAAAGGCTAGTTGGAACTGACCAATTGGTTTCCCAGTGGGGCAACTACTACTGTGCATAGATTGTTTGCCCTTCATTTCTCAAAGAGATCTAATGACATTAGGAAGTGATAGCTTGACTTGCAAGTGAATTGAATTCATTTTATTACATATTTTTAGGGTTAAAATTTTTTTTTGCAAGGCAATGGGGTTAAGTGACTTGCCCAAGGTCACACAGCTAGTTAATTAGTTTCTGAGGCCATATTTGGACTCAGGATCTCCTGATTCCAGAGCCGACCCATTGCTCTATTCACTGCACTACCTAGCTACCCCAAATGAATTGAATTTAAATGAGGCAGGGCTGTGAAAAGTCACCAGTCTCATTTTTTTCCTCCAGAACCATATGCTTCCAGGGGCAAGATATGGATCAGGACAACTGGAAATGGAGAATTTAGGGTCTGTAAGACATGGTTTGAATTCTGCTTTAGACAGCTCCTAGTTGTGTGACCTTGGGCAAAAGTCTTTAGCTATCTGGCCCTCCTCAACCAAAAATGAGGGGTTTTAAAGTTCTCTTGAAGTGCTATAAGGTCCCTTCCAATTCTAAATCTATGACAAAAGGTCTGTCTCTTTGCTATGGATTATATTGGACTGAGCATTCTGTAACATCTATTAATTTTTAAAAACCAAAGCAAATTAGAATGACCAGATGTCAGAGCTGGAAGGGATCCTAGAAATCATCTAATTCATGCTATTTATTTTACAGAAGAGAAAACTGGTGAATAAAAGGCTAATTTTCTTTAGCCAAGATCACCCAATGGGGTTTAGGAGGGTCAGGACTTGAACTTGACTCACCTCTCTCCTTTTTCAGGCTCTTTTTTTTGCAGGACAATACTGTTTTCTGCTGTGTTATAACAGATGATAGTAGAGGCACAGGAACCCTGCAGGAAGGGAGTCTTCTTAACCTCTCTTCTTAAAGATGTCTCAGTAAGGGTGGGGTGGTCTTGAGGAGCTGCAAATCCTTGGTCTTTTCCTTCTCATTCTTTCCCTAGACTCTGAGATCCCTGAGACATGTAAGTGATCCCTCCAGAGCAGAACTGGCCTTTACTCCTCTATTTTTTATTGTTTTGGTGAGGCATTTGGGATTACACAGCTAGTTAAATGTATGAGGTTAGATTTGAACTCATGTCCTCCTGGTGCCAGGGCAGTTTCTCTACCTGCTGTACTACCTAGCTACCTTTTCTCTTCTTTAGATAATCACTGAATTGAGATGGAGAAAGGACCTTGGAGGTCATCTAATTCAACCTGTTCTTTTTTTTGTTTGTTTTTTTGCAAGGCAATGGGGTTAAGTGCCTTGTCTAAGGTCACACAGCCAGGTAATTGTTAAATGTCTGATTTGAATTCAGGTCTTTCTGTTTCTAGGGTTCGTGCTCTATCCACTGCACCACCTAGCTCCCCCTCAAACTGTTCTTGAGCCTTCTATATCACTAGAAGCCTCTCTAAATCACTGGAACACAATTGAAAAGTAGAAGGAAGGAAACAGGCATATATTGAGTGCCCACTGTATACTAGGTGTTTTATATATTATCTTATTTTGTTCTTACAACAATCCTGGGAGGTAGGTGCTATTAGTATTCCCATTTTATTGTTGAGGAAACTGAGGCAGTTAAGACTTAAGGGACTTGTTCAGGGACTCACAGCTGAGGCTAGATTTGAGTTTATTGGCTTCCTGACTTTAGATCCACTGTGCTATCAAGCTACCTCTCATCCAGTCTTCACTTGAAGATTTTTGAGGGAGGGTCAACACATTAATTCCCAAGACAATTAATTCCTTTTCAGATATCTCTTATTGTTAGGAAATATTTCCTGTATCAGGCTGAGGAGAGTCAGCATGGTACAGTGGGAAGAATGTTGACTTTAAATTTAGAAGGCCTGAGTTCAAATCACAGCTCTGTCATACACTACCTGTGAGATCTCAGGCAAATCATTAAACTTTTTTGAGTCTTGGTTACTTCACCTGCAAAATAGGAGGGAAGTCAGACTAGATGATATTTTCAGCACTGAATCTATGATCATGTGTGTGTCTAAAATAAGTTTAATGCTCCATTGTCCTAACCTCTGGGGCTAATTAATCAATCATAGAAAATTTATTAAGCATTTATTGTTTGTTAGACAAAAATAAATGTGAAATAGTCCTGAAGGAGCTTATATTTTATTAGAGTTAACATGTACAGATATAGTCATATGTAACTTATGTACAAAATGGTGACAAGATGGGGAGGAAGTGGACTTGGGGGGGTTAGGAAAGATTACTTATGGAGAAGGGGACAATTGAACTGAATATGAAAGGATCTTATGGATAATAATAGACAGAGGAGGGGAGAGAGGGAGCACACACCTTCCAATGACACAGTGCAAAGGTACTGAGATGAAAACCAGAGTGAGAGAGGATACCAAGGTCAGTTTGATGTAGATCATAGGGTGTGTGGTGGAAAGTATTGTAGAAAAAAGGCTGGAGAGGTTGATTGGGGCCAGGCTGTGAAGGGCTATAAGAGCCACAGGAGTTTATATTTGCCTCTAGTAATAGGGATTCGCATAGGTTGTACAGAGGCAACTAGGTAGGGCAGTGGAAGAGTGTTGGCCTGGAGTCAGGAAGGCAAATCTGGCCTCAGATATGTACTAACTGTGTGGGCTTGGGTAAGTCATTTTACCTCAGGTTCCCTTAGCTTTTTTCAACTGTAAAATAAGAATAATAAAAGCACTTGCCTCACAGGAATATTGTGAGGATCAAATGAAATATTCATAAAGGCTTATTTCCTCCCTCCCTTCCCACCAGGATTCATTGAGCAGGAGGATAAATGGCCAGATGTGTGTGTGGAGAATGCATTGGAGTGGGGAGGGCACTTGAGACAGGGAGAACAATTCAGAAACTATTCCAATAACTTCTTAAAAATCAGTTCTCAAAGGAAGATGAAAAAGGCATGCTTAGACAGAAGTTAATTTGACCAACAGATTAATTTTGAAAAGATCTAAGGGTTTTAGAAGACTCAATTTGAGTCAACTGTTGGATAGGCAGATGAAAACATAATACAAATTGAGAAAGAACAAAGAGAAGTATGCATCTAAGATTTGGGAGGTGATAACACCAACATATTCTGGTGCTATTGCAATAGGCTCTTAACTCTTAGGCAAGAGGTAATGAAGTCCTGAACTAGAGTGGTGGCTGTTGTGGATGGAAAGAAAAAAACAGATATGAATGTTTATTGTGGAAGTAGAAGTGACAAAGTTGGACAGATGATGAACTATATGGAGTGAGTGATTGTGAGGTGATGAGGATGACACTAAAATTTCAAATCTGGAAAACTGCAAAAAAAATGGTAGTGCCCTACATAGTAATAGGGAAGTTTTGAAGGAGGGAGGGTCTGGAAAGAAAGACAAGGAGTTTTCTTTTGGAAATACTGAATTTGAAATCCCTATGGAATATCTGATTCAAAATATGATCATGTGGGATAAGAACTCAGGAGAAACTAGGGCTGAATACATAGATCTGCTTAGAGATAGAAAGAATGATAGAATCTCTTCTTCTAGTAACTACTCTTCAAATACCTGGAGGCAGGAAAGAAGAAAATAGGTATTTTTAAGTGACTAGCTTGTGACAAGCACTGTGTTAAGTATATTACAAATATTCTCTCATTTGATTTTCATAGTGGCCCTGGGAGATAAGTTCTATTATTATCTCCACTTTTTAATAGTTGAGTCAACTGAGGCAGAAAGTGATTTGCTTAAGGTTACACAACTAGTGTTTAAGCTGGATTTGATCTGACTTTTGGTCAAGAGCTCTATTCACTATATCATCCAATTTCCTCTTGTTATTTCTAAATTTTCTTTTCTCAGTGTTAAACATACTCATCTCCTTCACTTAATCCTTATAAGACCTGATCTTGAGGTCTTTCATTTTCCTTATTGCCCCTCTCCACATGCTCTTAAATTAGTCAAGGTTCTTCTGAAATGTGGTCCCGTAAGTTGAGTAGGCCAGAAGATAGTGGCATTATTTCCTCCCTTGTCTTGGATGCCAGACTTCTCTTCATTTTACTTCAATTTGCTTGAATTTTTCCAGCTATCATTCCCAGTAGTTTACTCAAAATGACTCAAATCCCCCCCATCTTTTCAAGATTAATCAATCAATTGTTCAAATCAATGTCTATTTAAGTATACATTCCCCATCTACTACCTTTATCTCCTTATATCTAGACTATTACACTAGCCCGCTGGTTGACCTCTCTACTTCAAATCTTTCCCTACTTCATTACATGTTCCAATAAACTATTAAAGTGATCTTCCTAAATCACCATTCTCACCATGTCACTCTTCTAGTCATTAAACTCCATAATTTCCCTAATGCCTCCAGGATCAAATATAAAATTGTCTGTTTGGCTTTTTAACTTTTATAATCTTGTCCCTTCTTAACCTGCTGTTGATGGTCTTTCCATATCCATTATTATAGTCATTGTGTGTATTGTTGTCCTGGGGTTTTCTCACTTCATTTTGGTTACACTTCTTACATGCTTCTTAACATTTTTAGGCCATTCATTGACCCTTGTGTCAAGCTGTTGAAACTGATGGATCCTTTTTCTGAAAGATATTTTTTAACGCATAAAATAAATTAGATAGGCCCTTCCCATTAACTACATTGAGAAAATGTTATAATGTACATTGGCGAGGAGTGCAGAGTCCATGAATGTTGAGAAAAGGTTTCAGACTCCTACTATTGCAGGAGGAGTGGAATTCATGGTTCTGATTTATTTTACCTATACTCTCCTCTCCCCTTACAACTAATGTCAGGGATAGAAACTAGACTTTTCTTGGATTTTAGACAGGGTCCAAGGTGATTCTTTCCTCTATTTCCAGGCATATTATAAGTTCCACAAGGGAAGGACCAGGTTTATTCCTCTAGTTTTGCTCTCCTAGACTCTGGGGATGGAAGGTTTTGTTTTAATTCACTCTCTGTCAATAAGGTACAAGTTGGAAGAAGAGCTGATGTTGAATGAGAAATGATTAAAATAGGAACTAGATCTTCCAGAGAAAGACCAGAGGAGAGTCTTTCATGAACAGAATTGGCACATTCCTTAGAACATATTCCATATATGACTAAAATATCCCTACCCTTTGACCCAAAGATACCACTGTTAGGCATGTACTTAATGGAGTGCTTTGATAAAAAAAAGAAAGGCTCCATATTCACCTAAAGGTTTATAGTTGTGCTTTTTGTGGTTCAAAGAATCAGAAACAAAATAGAGCAGGCTAGATGACTCAATGAATAGAGTCAGGAAGACCTGAGTTCAAATCTGACTTCAGACACTTGGTAGATGTGTGACCTTGGGCAAGTCACTTAAGCCTGTTTGGCTCAGTTTCCTCATCTGTAAAATGAACTGGAGAAGGAAATAGAAAACTACTCCGGTATCTCTGCCAAGAAACCCCCAAATAGAACCTTGAGGAGTCAGACCTGACTGAAAGACAACAAATTCCCTTAGATTGTAGACTGACTATATAGTAAATGAATGTAATGGAATATTATTTAACTGTAAAACATGATGAAAATTGTGAATATAGAAAATCATGGAAAATACTTAATACAAAATGAAGTAAGTAGATTCAGGGAAACAATCTACTTAATAGACACAAATGAAAACAATAACTATAGCAAAACAATCCAAATTGACTGCTGAAATAATAAAGATCAGTATTGGACCCCCTTCCCCACCTCCATAAGAGGAAAAGAAGACAACTCTTTCCCTTCCTTTATGGGAGTTGAGGTCCATGATGTAATAATTTTTTAGTGTATTGATTTGAGGGAGCAAGAGAAGGAATACAGGGGAATGTAGAAATATAGACAATGTTAAAACATGTCAACAAAGATCTATTTTTCTATCAGCACAGTGCATAATAGGACTTTAGCCCTTCTGTCTATAATAATTTATCAATGAGTGTCATCTGAACTTCCATTAGATTTTTTTTTATTTCACTGCCACATCACACTGCTAACTCATGTTTGACTTGTCATCTAAGTCCTGGCTACCTTCTCACATGAACTTTTGTTGGTTCACTTCTTTCCATTCTGTATTTGTACAACTGATTTTTTTGAACCCAATTATAGGACTTAGAATTTATTTGCTAAATTTTACTTTATCATATTTGGTTCTATATTCTGATCTATTGGAATTTTGAATGTTGCTTCTGTCATTCAATATATTATTTTGGTTTCTCAGGTTTTTCTATCATCTTTCTATCATCTGCAACTTGCTGAGCATGTCATCTCTGTCTCCATTCAAGTCACTGACAATCCATTAGAATCTAGATTGTTGCTTATTCTTTGGCATCAATTTCCATTCTGGTATGTTTGTTTGACTTAATGGGGCATCCTGCATTGGATAGAACCATTCTAAGTATCCCTTAGATGATGATGGTTACCATATAATACCACAATATACCAGTAATCAGTATTGTTAGGTTTCACTCTTCTCCTATAATGTCATTACTTACCTCCCCAGATACTAAGAAAAATATTTTTTTAAGAAAGATTTTATTTTTTATTTATACATTACTAAAACAGTCTTGTTTAAGAGTAAACATAATCCCCCCTTCCCCATAAAAATGTAAACCCTCATGAGAAATAAAGTAAAAGAAAGAGGAAAAATATATTTAAGTCTGTGTTCTGATACCATCAGCTCTGTCTCAGGTAGATCACTTTCTTTATCATAAGTCCATCAGAGAAGTTACTTCCATATTTTTACACAGTTGCTGTTGCTGATTGTAATTCCCTTCATCCATTCCTCCCTACCACCATCTATTATATTTTCTTTCTCCTTTCACTCTGTCCCTCTTCAAAAAATGTGCTTTGGGGCAGCTGAGTGGTCCAGTGGATAGAGGCCTCAAGCCCACATCCCATCCCAGAGAACACACCCAGCCCTGTGGTCATGGACGGCCAGCCAATCCTAGCACCATGCAAAAGTAAAAAAGAAAATGTGTTATATCAGACCATCCTCTCCTATGATCTACCCTCTCCTCTATCACCCACATCCCTCCCCTTCCCTCTGTCCCTCTTCTCTCCTTTTTCCTCTAGATGTCTATACCCTATTGGTTGTGTATGCTGTTTCCTCTCTGAGCCATTTCTGATGTGAATGAAGGTTCCTTCATTCCCCCTCGACTTCCCCCCTTCCATACCATTGCAAAAGCTACATGAAATATATTTTATATGAAATATCTTAGCCCATTCTCTCTTTTCTCTTACTCCGGCTACATTTCCCTTTCACTCATTGATTCCATTTTTACACCATATTTTATCTTCAAATTCAGCTTTCTCCTGTGCTTCATCTATAAAAGCTCCTTCTACCTGTTCTATTAAATGAGAAGGTGCATATGAGTATTATCAGTATCATCTTTCTATGCAGGAATACATGCAGTTTGGGGGCAGAGCCAAGATGGCAACAAGAGAGGATCATCTCTTAGGCGCTCTCTCATAAAACTTACAAACTAAGGACTCTAACTAAATTTTTGAGAGACAGAACCAACAGAAGGACCCAGTGAGGCAGTTCTCCTACTCAAGGTAACCTGGAAAAGAGCAGAAAGGCTCTGTTCCCCGGGGTTGGGGGGGTGGCCTGCCAGAGGGGTGGCCCACCAGAGCGAAAGAACTTCAGCCTCCCGGAAGCAACCCCAGAGCGCTGGGAGCCATGGCTCGCACTGGGCACAACTTGGGGGAACAGCAGGGGACCTCTGCCAGAGCAAGCATGTAAAACCCCACGCTCAGGGCACACAACAAGCAGCATGGCAAGGCAGCCCAGATCCAGGAACAGGAAGCAGAAGCCAGTAAGAAGGAGCCCCTAGGGCATGAGTGCACTGAGCCTGGGTGGGGGGAGTGGAGAGAGATTGCTGAGCTCTATCTTCTGTCCCTGGAACAGGATGCTGGGGTTCGGACCACATTCAGATCTTGATCACAGTCTAGGCCCCCCCATAGAACAGCAGCCCCCCCACCTCAGCCACGTAGCAGAGGGGGATATTTATGGTCATTCACAGACAAGGAGGGAGGGCAGAGCCTCACACACTGATGAGATCCTTGTGGGAGTATCCCAAAAGCTTAGGAAGCACCCCCAAACCAGGCTCAGGCTGGGAAAATGAGCAAGCAGAGAAAAAATAGGAACACCATTGAGAAATATTTTGCCAGTGAGATCAAGAAGGATCAAAACACCCAGTCTGAAGATAAGAAAGAACAAACTCCTGCATCTAAAGACTACAAGCAAAACAGAAATTGGGCTCAGGCTATGACAGAGCTCAAAAAAGACTTTGAAAATCAAATGATAGATAGAAGGAAAAAATAGGAAAATAAATGAGAGAGATGCAGGAAAAACATGAAAATGAAGTCAGCAGCTTAGTCAAGGAGATCCAAAAAAATGCTGAAGAAAATAGCATGCTGGGGCGGCTAGGTGGCAGTGGATAAAGCACCAGCCCTGGAGTCAGGAGTATCTGGGTTCAAATCTGGTCTCAGACACTTAATAATTACCTAGCTGTGTGGCCTTGGGCAAGCCACTTAACCCCATTTGCCTTGCAAAAACCTAAAAAAAAAGAAAAAAATAAGAAAAAAAGAAAATAGCATGCTAAAAACCAGCTTAGGTCAAATGGATAAAACAGTTCAAAAAGTTACTGAGGAGAAGAATGCTTTAAAAAGCAAAATTGGCCAGATGGTAAAAAGAGATAAGGAAGCTCTCTGAGGAAAAAAAATCCTTCAGACAAAGAACAGAACGCAGGGAGATTGCTGAATTTATGAGAAATCAGGACTCAATACTTCAAAACCAAAGGAATGAAAAATTAGAAGAAAATGTGAAACATCTCATTGAAAAAAACAGCTGATATGGAAAACAGATTTAGGAAAGATAATTTAAAAATTATTGGAATACCTGAAAGTCATGATCAGGAAAAGAGCCTTGACATCATTTTCAAAGAATTACTACAGGAAAATTGCCCTGACAGCTTAGAAGCAGAGGGCAAAATAGAAATGGAGAGAATCCACTGATCTCCCTGAGAAAGAGATCCAAGAAAAACAACCCCCAGGAATATTATAGCCAAATTCCAGAACTCCTAAGTCAAAGAGAAAATATTACAAGCAGCCAGAAGGACACAATTCAAATACCGTGTTGCTGCAATCAGGATCTCACAGATCTTAGCAGCAACTACATTAAAATCTCATAGGGTTTAGAATATAATATACCAGAAGGCAAAAGAGTTTAGAATGCCACTGAGAATCAACTACCCAGCAAAACTGAATGTTCTGTTCCAGGGCAAAACATGGACTTTCAATGAACCAGGGGAATTTCAAATGTTCCTGTTGGAATGGTCAGAGTTGAACAGAAGGTTTGATTTTCAAATACAGGACTCAGGTGAAGCATAGAGATTTGAGAAGGAGAAAATATGAAGGACTTAATGATGATGAACTGCATGTACTCCTATATAGAAAAATGACACTGATAATACTCATATGAACCTTCTCAATTAACAGAGCAGGTAGAAGAGCTTTTATAGATGAAGCACAGGAGAAAGCTGAATTTGAAGATAAAATATGGTGTAAAAATGGAGTCAATAGAAAAAAGGGAAATGTAATGGGAGAAAGAAAAAGGAGAGGGGGAACAGGCCAAGATATTTCATATAATAAG
Organism: Macrotis lagotis; assembly: GCF_037893015.1. Classification (NCBI taxonomy): domain Eukaryota; kingdom Metazoa; phylum Chordata; class Mammalia; order Peramelemorphia; family Peramelidae; genus Macrotis; species Macrotis lagotis. The sequence goes on along the minus strand of NC_133665.1, from coordinate 57,508,353 downwards.
ATGTTTCTTTATTACAATGATCTATTGCAATGATATGGAAGGGGGGAAGGCAAGAGGGAATGAGGGAATCTTCACTCTCATCAGAGGTGGCTAGGAGAGGAAACATTATTTATACTCAATGGGGTATAGACATGTGGAGTAAGAAGGAGAGAAGGGGGACAAGGGGAAGGGGTGGGGATGTGCGTGATGGAGAAGAGGATGGACCATGGGGGGAGAGTGGTCAGATATAACACATTTTCTTTTTTACTTCTTGCATGGGGCTGGGATTGGATGGCCTCTCCAGGACCATAGGGCCAGGTGGATGCTGGGCCTAAGGGGTGGTATGGGGGCTCAGGGCTTCTTGGCCCCAGGGCCAGGGATCTGTCTGCTGCACCACTCAGCTACCCTACAGCAGAAACAGAGTGAAAGGAGAGAGAAAATATAGTACATGGTAGTAGAGAAATATTAAAGTAGGGAGTTGCAATCAGCAATGGAAATGGTGGAAAAATATGGAAGTAACTTTTGTGGTGGACTTATCATAAAGAATGTGATCCACCTGTGACAGAGTTGGTGGTGTTGGAACACAGACTGAAACACATTTATTTATTATTATTATTATTATTATTTTGGGGGGTGCAAGACAAATGGGGCTGGGTAGCCTGCCTGGGGCTGCATAGCAGGGTGATTGTTGGGTGTCTGAGGCTGGATTTGGGCCTGGGTGCTTCTGGCTCAAGGGCCAATGCTCTGTCCACCACTATTTTATTTTATTTTGGATCTTTTTTTTCTTTTTTTGTTTTTTGCAGGGCAGTGGGGTTGGGGTGGCTTGCATGTCATACAGCTGGATGATTGCTAGGTGTATGGCCGGATATGGGCTCCAGTACTCCTGTCACCAGGGCTGGTGCTCCGTCCACTGCACCACCTGGCCATACCTATAATTATTACTATTATTTTTTTATTTTAATTTCAATGTTTTTCTCTCCCCTTTATCGCTCAAGCAAGTTTATTTTTGGGGGGGAGGGGGGTCTTTTGTTTACTCTTAAAGGACTCAGGTGAAGCATGGAGATTGGAGGAGAGGGGGGGAATAGGAGGGACTTAATGGGGCTGAACTGCATGTATAGAAAAATGATGCTGATAATATTCATATGAACCTTCTCAGTTAATAGAGCAGGTAGAGGGAGCTTTTATAGTTGAAGCACAGGAGAAAGCTGAATTCGAAGATAAAATATGGTGTAAAGATGGAGTCAATAGAAAAAAAGGGAAATGGAATGGGAGAAAGAAAAAGAAGAGGGGGAATAGTCCAAGATATTTCACATAATAAGATTTTTTTTTTATTACAATGAGCTATTGCAATGATATGGAGGGGGGGAGGCAAGGGCGAATGAGGGAACCTTTGCTCTCATCAGAGATGGCTAGGAGAGGAAACAGCAAATATACTTAATGGGGTATAGACATCTGGAGTAAGAAGGAGAGGGGAGCAGGGGGAAGGGGTGGGGATGTGAATAAAGGAGGAGAGGATGGACCATGGTGGGAGAGTGGTCAGATATAACACATTTTCTTTTTTACTTCTTGCAAGGGGCTGGGATTAGAAGGCCTGCCCAGGACCATAGGGCCAGGTGGATTCTGGGCCTACGGGGTGGTATGGGGGCTCAGGGATTCTTGGCCCCAGGACCAGGGATCTGTCTGCTGCGCCACTCAGTGACCCTACAGCAGAGTCAGAGTGAAAGGAGAGAGAAAATATAGTACATGGTAGTGGAGAAATAAGAAAGGAAGGAGTTGTGATCAGCAATGGCAACGTTGGAAAAATATGGAAGTCACTTTTGTGATGGACTTATCATAAAGAATGTGATCCACCCACGACAGAGTTGTTGGTGTTGGAACAAAGACTGAAGCACATTTTTTGCTATTATTATTTAGGGAAGGGTGCAGGGCAAGTGGGGCTGGGTGGCCTGCCTGGGGCCACATAGCAGGGTGATCTTTGGGTTTCTGGGGCCAGATTTGGATCCAGGTGCTCCTGGCTCAAGGGCCAATGCTACCCAGCCACCCATACTATTACTACTATTTTATTTTATTTTGGGTCTTTTTTTCCCTTCTTTTTGGTGCAGGGCAGTGGGGATCGGGTGGCTTGCATGTCACATGGCTGGGTGATTGTTGGGTTTACGAGGCTGGATATGGACTTGGGTGGTCATGGCTCCAGGGCTGGTGCTTCGTCCATTGCACCACCTGGCCATACCTACAATTATTACTATTATTTTTTTAATTTTAATTTTTTTCTCTCCCCTTTACTTTTTTCGCCCAAGCAATCTATCTATATTCATGGGGGGAGGGGTATTTTGTTTACTTGTAAACAAGAATATTTTATCAATGTAAAAAACATTTGTAAAAAATGAGAATAAAAAATAAATTAAAAAAAGAAAAAAATGAGAATAAATAAATACTAAATAAAAAAGGAATACATGCAGTTCATCATCATTAAGTCCCTCATAATTTACCCTTGAAGGTCAAACTTTCTGTTCAGCTCTGGTCATTTCAACAGGAACATTTGAAATTCCCCTGTTTCACTTAAAGTCCATCTTTTCCCCTGGAAGAAGATGTTCAATTTTGCTGGGTAGATGATTCTTGGTTGCATTCCAAGCTCTTTTGCCTTCTGGAATATTGTATTTCATGCCCTATGAGCCCTTAATATAGTTGCTGTTAAGTCCTGTGTGATCCTGACTGCAGCTTCACGATATTTGAACTGTGTCCTTCTGGCTGCTTGTAATATTTTCTCTTTGACTTGGGAATTCTGGAACTTGGCTATAATATTCCTGGGGGTTGTTTTCTTTGGATCTCTTTCCAGGAGAGATCGGTGGATTCTCTCAATTTCTATTTTACTTTCTGATTCTAGGATATCAGGGCAATTTTCCTGTAGAAATTCTTTAAAAATGAGGTCAAGTCTCTTTTCCTAATCATGACTTTCAGCTATCCCAATAATTTTTATATTATCTTTCCTGAATCTGTTTTCCAGGTCAGTTGTTTTTTCAATGAGATGTTTCACATTTTATTCTAATTTTTCTTTCTTTTGGTGAACTACTATGTCTTGATTTCTTGCAAAGTCATCAGCTTCCTTTAGCTCCATTCTACATCTGAAGGATTTGTTTTCCTCAGAGAGCTTGCTTATCTCCTTTTCCATCTGACCAATTCTGCTTTTTAAAGCATTTTCTACTCAATAATTTTTTGAACTGTTTTATCCATTTTACCTACGCTGGTTTTTAACATGTAATTTTCTTCAGCATTTTTTTTTTTTTGGATTTACTTGACTAAGCTGCTGACTTCATTTTTATGTTTTTCCTGCATCTCCCTCATTTCTTTCCTCAATTTTTCTTCTATCTTCCTTACTTGATTTTCAAAATCTTTTTTGAGCTCTGTCATAGCCTGAATCCAACGTCTATATTTCTTGGAGTCTTTAGAGGCAAAAGCTTGGACTTTCTCATCTTCAGATTGAGTATTTTGATCCTCCATGTGACCAAAGTAATTGTCCATGATCAGGTTCCTTTTTTTCCTGTTTACTCATTTCCTTAGCCTGTTCCTGGTTTGGGGATGCTTCCTGAGCTTTTTAATATTATTGTGACACCCCCACAAGGACCTCAGTGTGTAAGGCTCTAACTGCTCTCCTGGTCTATGAATGGCCACAGGCTCACTCCTCTGCCATGGGGCTGTGAGAGGCACAGGTTCCCTGCTCTATGGGGGGGCCTAGACTGCAACCAGGGTCTCAATGTAGTCAAGCCCCCATAGCCCTGTTCCAGGGACAGAGGACAGACTTCGCCATTCTCCCTCCACTCCCTTACCTTTGGTGGGCTGAGCACTCAGAAAGCAGCTGCCCAGTGGCTCCTGCTGCCTGGCTGCACCAGCTGCTTGTGTTTCCTGGACCTGGGCTACACTGAGTGCCAGCCAAGCTGAGAGCCTGGGCTGTGCTAAGTGCCATGGCCACACTGAGGACCTGGGCTTCGCACTCACTCTGGCAGAGGTACAGGTCAGGAAACTATTTCTGCTGCTAGGAATTGGTGCTCCCAGGCACCCTGGAGCTGTTCCTAGGAGGCTGAAGTTCCTTTGCTCTGGCATGGCAGCTCCTCCAACCCCATGGAACACAGTTTTTCCATTTTCAGTTTACCTTGGGCTGGAGAATTGCTTCACTGGATCTTTCTGTGGGTTCTGTCTCTGAAAAATTTAGTTAGTCATAGTTTTAAGGTTTTTTGAAATATTTTGGAGAGAGAGCGCTTAAGAGAGGTTCTTCTCTTGCCTCTATCTTGGCTCTGCCAAGAAAATACTTTTTGAATCCTTGAAATTTTGATGATTGATGAAAGAAGTCATTTTAGGGCCAGTCTGGAAGCTAAGGCTGTAAAAGCTCAGTTATTTCCTCTGAGACTGATCCTGGGTGACTCCTTGAGGGATTAGGTGATTTGTGTTGAGACTTTAGTGTTCCAATTGTGTGAATTTTTGAGAGAAGCAGAAGATGAAAGAGACCTTGGAACCCAGCCTTAGGAGTTAGAAGATATGGGCTCCATTTTTGCTTCTATAACTTAATAATTCTTTGAATTAATCTCTGGACCTTAATTTCCTTTGTAAAATCAAGAGATTGGTTTATATAACTTTGAAAATTTTTTGAAGCTCTAAATTTCTGTGATTCCACTTGATAGTAGTAGGCCTAGCTTTGCAGAGCAGATAGGAACCTATTGCTCATTTATTAGGGGTTTGTCAGAGATGGGAAACTGGTATTTGGGCAAGGTCTTTGTGAAGAATATAGACACAAAATAAAAGGGTAAGAACCAGCTTGTTGCATGTGCTAGAAACCAGAGCTTGATAGGAGAAAAAAAAACAACAAAAGACAATGGACAGAGATAGGCTTACCTGGTGCTTGTCTTTCTCAGGGTCCAGAAGAGTCTTCATTTTTTATCTCACCTCTTGCTACTTTGTTGGAGTGCTGAAAACTTTTCATGCTTTGCTTTATATTTTTTCCTCAGAAGAAGGAGTTAATGTGTGGCTATGGTCAATAGCTAATTCATGAAAATCAATGTCTAAAACCATGTAATCTTCTGCAAGGCAAATCACAACTCTAGAGCTTAATTTTATCATCTGTAAAGCAAGAGAATACTTGCCTCACTGCGTTCATGTGTGTATTGTAGAGACCAGAAATGGTACTCAAGACCTCAGAAGTCTTGTCCAACTTCTACATGAATCTGCAGAAGTTGGACAAGACTGTTCTATATATCCCAGACAAATAGTCAAGTCTCTGCTTGAATACTACTCAGGATAGGGAACTCCTTACTTCTAAAATAATTCATTCCATTGTTGGATAGTTCTAAATGATAGCAAAGTCTTCATTAAGTTGAATTTAAATATGATTCCTTTAGCTTCTGTTCTTTGGTCTTAGGTTTCTCTCTAGTGCCAAGTAAACAAATCTGCTTTCCCTTCCATATTTGCAATCTGATGACATTCTTCCAGGTTAAAGATCCCCAGTTTTTCAAATGATTGTCTTATGACATATTTGAGTTCTCTTATGATTCTAATTGCTGTCTTATGAAAGCCCCTCCTAAAATGAAAAACATCAAATTGAACATAATAAATACTCTAAATATAGTTTCTATTAGGGTAAAAGACAGTGGGGTTCTCACCTTCCCAGCTTGGAACATTAGATCTTGTTTGATGTGGTCCAAGATCAGTTGAGTTTTCTTGGCTATTATATCACACTGTTGAATCACATTTAACCTTTGATGAATAAAATCCGAACCCTAGGCCCTTTACTCACTGCCATTTTGTGCTTACATAATTGATTTTTAAAACTCAAGTAGCAGTTTACATTTATGAGATAATGAATATCAAAATTCCTTACCAAGATAAGGGGTTGAATTCAATTAAACTCAACAAACATTTATTATGCACCTACTTTGAGCAATGTTTTGTATTAGGCATTGATGAAGGTAGATAAAACAGATCTTTTATATAAGGAACTTATAATTTAAGCAAAGGAAGCAAATCTAAGGAAGAAAAAAATCTAAGAAATCTAAGGAAGGAAAAGATATATTTATACATACATGTTCTATCAACCTATCATCTATATAATTATGATTTGAGAGAATGAGATAAATGCAGCAGAGATGACAGGCAAAGTGGTATGACAGTGAGTTGCTGGTAGAGTCACGATACAAGTTCTGGGAAATCCAAGGTTTCAGCACCCCATCCAATTCTCTCAAATGTAATACACGATGCCCCTGGATATTTATTTATCCTGTTTCCCATCATGGGCACTTCCCCTTCCACCAGCTGGATCCAAAAAAATTATCAAAGGCTAGTGAGGAACTGCACATTTGATCTCTTCAAGTGAACTTGGGTCCCAGTTGTGGAAACAGTAGGCTAGCTATTGTCAGTTCCAAGTCTCACTATTGCTTAAATTCTTTGGCCAGCCTGCCCTTCAAAAGCCACATTTTATGGGAGAAGCCAGAGACATGAATAAGCACTCCCAGGATATACCAGGGAAAATTCAGAGATCTGATGAGGATCTTTCTTTACCAAGTAAGCTGACTATCCTGCTTTCTGCTCTCTCCACCTCCTATGTTTAAGCTGTGGGAGTGGATGGGGACAGGGGGACATGACCACAGGATCATTGTTTCAGGATGCTGAAGGAACTTTTCTGGTCTTTTACACTGACTCCATTTTACAGATGAGGAAACTGAGACCCAGAGAAGTAACATTTGAGGTCATGAATGGAAGAGTTAGGATATGAATCTAAGGTTATTTGATTCTAAAGTCATGGACTACCTTTTGTTTTTGTATCCTCGTATTTAACACGGTCTATTTTGTATCTCCAACATTTAACACAGTATTTAAAAGATAGTGTTTTATAAGTGCCTATTGGTTGCCTTTTCTCTATATGGTGTTGCCCACTCTTCCTTATGGTACTCTATAGGTATTTGCTGAGCAAATGAATCAGTGAATGAATGAATGAAAAATTCCACTTTTCTTATATCCAACATGTAAGTTTGGGACAAAGCAAAGAAATGCCATCAGCATTTTTAACTGAGCCTAGGTCTGGGGGTAAACACAAGACATCCCACCCTCTCAACTTAGAAATTCAGACCACACTTCCAGTTTATATAGTTTAATACATGTGAAACAAGATACATTTTTCTCGTTTTGCATAATGAATGCATCAATAACAGACGGTACAAGGTGAATGCATGAATATGAGGCATCTGGGGATTATTGGCAGCTGATGGCTGATTGCAGAGAGTACCATAATGCCAGGTGGATTATCATTGTGTTTGTCATAATTATGATTAGGTTCTTTATCTTTTTTTCTTCTTCATAAAACAACAACTTTCTATTGGTGGAATCATTATATAGAGAGGGCTAGAATGGGAAGTAAGAAATTTCTTCAAGGGACAGAGATACAGCAGGACTAGGGCACACAGGAGCTAAGGTCAACTAGAAGCTTCATAGAGGCCCTAAGCTACCCACCAATGTACACATTTATACACATCTGTGGTCCTTCTAAGGCATCCTCCCTGCCACTATCCCCAATACTGAGGAGAAGAAATACAGTAGGGAGGAGAGATTGTGTAGGGGATTGGGTGAGATGGGGAGAAGTAGAAGAGGAGAATCAACAACATTACCCTTACCCTGCCCTAGTTCTTGAGATAACAGCATCAGTTTAAATGCTTACCAAGAATGGGGTCCAGGATAAGTGTTCAACCTTTCCATCTGGTGCCAATAATTTACTCTGACTGTAGCAAATGAAACATGTTTCTTCAATAATTTAACATTTATTCATTTTGATTCACCCCACCTCCCCTCTACACCTTCTTCAAGGCTCTTGGGTCCAAGAAGCTAAACATTGAGTACATTTTTTCAGATTATTGCGACATTTAACCTGAATTGGTAGGAGGAAAAAAATGTCAAATAAAACACCAAAAGTCATACATACTATGGGAAGATTGCTTGGGGGTGGAGAGTGGATAAGAGGAGTGAAGGATGAAGAAGGGAAGGGATGATGCTATATTATTGCCCTGGTCAGTAGTGGTTTGGTTATCCCCAGAGGGAGGATGTGATGCTTCTCTAAAGTATGAAAGCAAGAGAGATCCGAGGAGAGGAGAGACATACCTCAAAACGTCCTGTGGAAGGTGAAGTTGAAAAGATGACAAGGAGATAATGGTAAGGGTAAAGGAAGGAAGAGAAAATGAAAAAAGAAATTCACTCCCACATTAAACACAAGGAAACACCACTTAGCTGTGGAAGGAGGTTAATGGCCAAAATTTTGGATTATTCTCTATAAAAATATGTGCATTATGAAGACAGATTTTTTTTGTCATTTTCTTTTTTTTATCTCACAAATACATTATTTCTATTTATAGAACTGCTGATATACAGACACTGTACAGCTCACGTCGCCCGGGCACTTTCACGTACTGTGTCATTTCTACACAATAAGGTGCCGTTTAGAGGCAGAAAAAATTAATTTTAAAAAAAAGAACCCAAACCTGAATCAATGTGATTGAGGCTTATGGGGGGCAAAAAAGCGACTTCCCTGTACTGTTTCCAAAAGAAAAAAATGTTTGCATTGCCCTCCCTGCCCCCTGGCTGGGATCGGCTCCAATGGTAGGCCCCACTGCCTGGCCCTCCTGCAAACCTACGGGGTCATAGCCCCGGCCTGGGCCCGGGCCCTGGGCAATCCCAGCTCAGCCCAGCTCTGCCAGAGTGGGGCTGCATTCTTGCCATCCCCTTCTCTCCCCCTCCCCTGCTGGGCATGGACCTAAATCTGAGCATCAAAGCCCTTAGTGACACCCATTCCCCAAAGCTATACTGGTTCATCTATTCGGTCATCTGTAGCAGGTGTTGTGGGGGGTGGTCCTGACTTCTTCATGGGGCTTTTGGGAACAGTGAGGAGGAATTCCTGGCCCTTCTCAGGGGAGTCTCCAGTAGATTTGAAATGCTCTGTTTTTTGGAGTTCCATGGGAGTTGTTGCCCCAATGGGGGAATCTCCCACATCTGGCCGGGTGTTGGCAGGCATGGTCTGGCCACTGTCCAATAAGTGACTACCACTTGGAGAACTTGTATCTGGCAGCTCAAAGGAGAAGTTGGGAACCATTAGGAGCTCAGCCCTGCATTGAGCTGGGACCCGCCACTCCCCTTTGGGGGGCATATCAGCCCCACTTGCTGAACTCTCTCCCTGCTCCAGGGAGTCCCTGTGGGAGGCTGTGGGGGTTGGGGTAACCTCACAAGATGGCGTCCTCCTCCTCAGGGTGGTCGCACTGCTCTCAGACACTGGGGGGCGAGGAGCTGTGGCGCCTTCATCCTCTGCAGGAGGATCTATGGAAATACAAGGGGGACTCATCTTCTTCTTCCTTCGAAACCCTGGGGCAGGTTCAGCCTCAGGTGGGACAGATGACCTGGCCTTTTTCTCCCCAGACTCCTCGTAGATGTTATCCCCGTCACTGATGGATGAGCAGACTTCAACTGAGTGGCGCCGCTGGTCATCCGCCCAGTCAGGTTTGTCCAAGAAGCCCTGAGCATCAACACTATAGAACTTCTTCAGGTCTTTTTCCTGCCCACTGCTTCCCACACGGCCCTCACTAGGGGAAGCAGAGACCTTTCGGACCGGGGAGGTGAAGGTTGAAGCCGAGTGGCTCCTTGCCTCAGTCTGGGGCCTCCATGCCCGAGCTGAGCTGTTGATGTGACTCACCTCCTCATCAGCTGGATCTGAGGTCTCAGGGTCTGTGGTGGGGTCTCCATTATGTCCAGTGGGCCGCTTGGGAATACTTCGCTGGCCAAAGGTGTGCTTACGGGTGCGGACACTGGCAGGGCGGGAGTGTGGGGATGAGATTGGAGAACGAGGTGGTGTTCCTGGCAAGGAGAGAGGACTGAGGCACATCAGGGAGGCCCCCAGGGTGCCTGCTGGGCCCCGCTTTGGCTGAGTTTTCTCACTGGGCTCCCCTGTAAGGTTGTCCCTGGAATCCTCAATCTGGCCTTCAAGGGAATCAGTCTGCAAGGCTTCCTGTAAATCAAACAAAGGATGGAGGGGTAGGTTAGGGGGTATCTTTCTGGATGTGTCTAGAGGAACCAAAAGGAACAACACTTAAGCAAGTTGCTTCCTTCAGTTGGTCTTTGGGGCAGTTACTCCAACTTCAAGCTTGACTACCACTGGGATCTCTCTAGGGATGCTCCAAAAGCTGAAGTCTCCCTGCCTCAGTATCTGACTCAGAATGTGTCAACATTGTAGATGCCAAGGCTCTCCAAGAAAAATCTAAGGGCCTGGGGAGATGCAATAGCAAGCTCTGAGCACCTTATGGTGAGCAGCATGGTCTGGAGAAAGATTCACTCAGAGTCTGAGAGATTTAGAATCTAGAAAAGCAAATTACCCTGGACTGGAGATCATTTGAGGAAGGTATCAGGAAACTTGGGTTCTAGTCCCAGCTCTGCCTCTAATTCACTACTATGCAAATCATAGAATCAAAAGACCTTAGAAACAAAAGAGATTTAAACTGCTTAATCTCTAGGGTCCCAAGCTTCTTCATCTGTCTGATGTGGAAAATTCTTCCTCTGCCTCATTTCCTGCCTCTTTCCATCCCATAACTATTGTAGAGATCAGATGAGATTCTTTATGGAGTGCTAGACCCATAGAAGGAATGTGAATAATTATATAGTTTTTTCCTACAGGAAAGAAAGCAACCCCATCCCAACAACCCCCAACTCTTTGTTCAGGTGTCTGAAGGGAGAGGGAGCATAGCCATTGGCTTCCTACCTGTCTACAGAGCAGCCTACTCAGGCTGGGTGACCTCGGAGTGCTTTGTGAGGACCGTGGAACCTCAGCACTGGCAGAAAGGGAAGGCCCAGATGCAGTTGACAGCAATGCATTTTCCACTGGGACTTGTAGGGCTGAACAGGATTCCACAGGCTGGGAGTGAATAGAAGTAACTGAGCCTAGGAGTGAAGGGGAAAAAAACAATGCCAAAAGCCAGCCTGCACATACAGCAGCAAGGGTGGGTGCTGAAGATGAAAAATGTGAGAAATTAGTATGGATCCAGGGGTAGGGCTGAGACTGGGGCTGGAACGGTGAGTTAGATGGGGTTGGGTTAAATCTAATTTTGGATTTAGGATCAGGGTTTGGAGTCAGGGTTCAGCCTGGGTTTGAGGTTAGGTGAGGAATAAGGATGTGGCTGGGTGTCTGAGCCAAGGCTGAGGGAGAATCAATTAATCAGAGCTAGAGGTTGACTCATCTGATTCTTTGAACAGTGTCCAGTGACCTGTCATTAAGGGATTTTCCATTACCCTTTCCCTGAATATAATTCAGTCAGTTGAAACTAAGAAAAATATACCTACAATTTATGCTAACCTGGAAAGATTTCTTTCTTTATTGCTCTTTTCAGGTTTTGTTTGTAATCAGAACCATACCTTGTGACTTCTAAATGATATTTAAAAATCTCAAATGCATATCTTCTTTGCCCAGACTTCTATGAAACCTTCTGAGGACCAAAGTCTCCTTATTTGTCACTTCTTGGCTTGTGAGTTCCTCAGAAGCAGGACCTGGAGCTACTCCTTCCCTTTTTTCCCAATGGGGAACTCTCCAAGTTTAGGGTTCAGATCTGTTCCTTCTGTTTTTTCCCCCTGTGAACTTCTCAAGTCTGAGTATTGGGTCTTTTTCTCCTTTTTCTCCCCCCCCCCCATTATGAGTTGCCTGAAATTAGGGTTTAGAGTGCCTCTCTCTTTGCTTTTTCATAGCCAGGAATTGGATCTGCAGCTTCTTTGTCTCTCTCATGGCATAGCTGAACACAGAGACAGACATATAGGTATACTGGGATAGGGGTTAGGAAAACACTTGGTAATTATATGAATTTATTGACAAAAGAAGGAACTGCCTTCTTTGTGTGGAAATGCCAGTGGGCAAATATTCTGAGAGTACTAAAAATGCCCTCAGAAATACATATACTCTTTTGGTCTTATATATATTTAGCAAATAAATGGTTTCTCCTGGAAGGAAAAATTGGAGATGAGAAAGGAGTTTGTTCCTGGGAACCTTTCTTGCCTTTAAGGCTATGGTCTTAAATGCTGGAATATGATCAAGGACTCCATGGACTGTGAGATAAGAAATCTATGAGGCCCAAAGGCATGAGTCAGACATGCAAAAATCTATAGACAGAGACCTTCAGATTCTGGTTCAAGGGTGACTTGGGAGTAGGGTGGTCCTTGGAGGGGTCATAGTCTACAAATTTTTACCTATAAACTGTGGATATTTTGAGCTAATGGAACAAAGCATGACTATCTTTTTTTTTTTGGAAATGTTCTCTTTTCTTTCCTCTATCTCAGAAATTCACAAAGTATGGTCCTTAAGATTAAAACTCCCTTCATAATAATACTAAGATAGTTTGATTTTTAATATAACAAACATCAATGGATAAAATCAAAATTAAACAAAAACACTTTGGGTGGATTCCCAATAATTTTTAAGAGTGTAAAGGGATTTAAGATTATAAAGCATTTGAAATTTGCTGCTTTATCTTAATGATGAATCTTCTGATTTTGGTTATGTGAAAATGTGTGGAGGAAACACCTTAACTAGTTGGGGTCTGGTTTGAGGCTGGAAAATTGATAAATCATATGTGGGTAGTCTAACTCATAACATTCAAAAGCAAAAAGAGGTCATTTTTAGTTTGGTCAAGGAGGAGTCTGGGAGATCTGTAAGTCTGAAAAAATATGGAGGGTAGAGAACTTAATTCCTGGTGTTTGAGATTTATTAAGAGAGACTAATAAAATGGGTAGTCACCCAGTTTGTGATGCAAAAATTTCTTTCTATGAACTTTCAGTGATTTGTATCTTTTTATATCTCAATTAATATTTTTTCTTTTGTGAATATACCCTAGAATTGGCACACTGAGTTTTATATGTATGTGTATGTATGTGTGTGTGTGTGTGTGTGTGTGTGTGTGAGAGAGAGAGAGAGAGAGAGAGAGAGAGAGAGAGGAAGAGACAGAGATATGGAGACAGAGAAACAGAAAAAGAGGAAAGAGAGAGAGAGACTGAGACAGAGATAATAAGAGGGTACTAGATTAAACATTACCTGGATTACTGGCTTAACTACAATTGGATACAGTGGCAGTAAAATGATAGCAGGCAATGATAGATCTTTGAATTCATTGAGCCTGGCTAGCTTGATGATTGGTTGATCAGAAGGCTCAGTTGACCTTGAGCCTAAGACTTTTTAGAGATTTTTATTTTTGTCCTAGAAACTCCCATAAAGATGAGCAATTCATCAGCAATAATAGCTTTAAAAAGTTTTCTGAGGGCACTGTTAAGAAACTTGTTCTAAGTGATTCACTAGTATATATTTGGGACAGGATTTGAACTTTGATTAAATCTAACCCTCTAGAAAATTAGACTACAGAGGAATTTAATGGAGTTCTTTGAAGATAGTTTCAAGAAAGTATTATGACAAAACTGATGAAAAAGGAATTACTTTTAGGTTGGGGAAAAAAAGAGTATTCAATGAAAACTTCATTGAAGATATATAGTGCTTGCATTGGGCCTTGAAGGAAGGCAAGATTGTGAGTACTTAAGACAGATGAGAGATGAGAAAATTCAGAGATGGGAAAACAAGAATGAAAACAAGACCTGCAGTCTTCCATTGGCTAGAAGGTAGAAGATGTGATGGTTAGAAGCATGAGCTAAGGTTGGAAAAGTGGGTTCCAGACAGGTTATAGAAGGCCTTGAATGCCAGGATTAAGTGTTTATACTTTATTTGGTAGGCAATGGGGAGATACTGAAGATTTTTAAGAAACCAGAAGGTTGCAATAGAAAGATTACTTATATAGTGTAAATTAGACAAGAGAAACAGGAAAAAGTAGAAATGCTGAGACTCTCAGGGTGCTTACAATAGAAGTGAAAAGAAGGGATGATATGAGAGATTTTGAGGTGATTGATGAGCTCTCTGGGTAGACACAAAAATTTCTTAGATTTCTCTTTTTCTTTAGGGTCATTTGCATGATTGACCTCTCTTTCTTGAACATCTTATCTCTCTTGAGTCAGCTTTCCTCTTAATAATTTTAGGCTAGGATCCTATCTATCCTTTCAATGAACTTTTTGAATTCCATTTTCCCAAAGACCAAGGTACATATCAGACTGTCCTAGAAATCTGATTATCATGAACTAAGATGTCAAGGACACTTTATCCTAAGACTTTTACTTTTACTTCCCCAACTAGTTTTTCCTTATTGGTCAGAACCAAGTCAAGAATAGCAGTTCTTCTTATCACATCCTCCAGCTTCTGGAGGATAAAGGTATCAGCAAAGCAAGACAAAGATTTCTCAGCTCTTCTGATAGTGGCAAAAAGGGATCTGAAACAAATTTCTCATACTGTTAAAATCCTTTATCAAAACCCTATCTTGACTCTGTTCCAGTTTGTTATCTGCACTGGAACCTCATTATCTGTTTCCTCCATCTGCCCAGACAGTACATTTTCACTGTCATTGATTTCATCTTTTTTTTCCTCAGATGCTACCATTCAACCCATAAAACTTCTGTTTCATGGATTACCATATTCTTATATTGTTGTTCTCTGCTAACTTCATACCTATTCCCCATAGGTTGTACTTCTGCATTAATGTCACTATACCTGTGAAATATCACCTTGACATCTCAGGCATCTTTGCTCATTGATGAATTTAGTCTAGGGGCTTTCATTTTGGGGTCAGGTCTTCAATTTTCTCCTGTATTTGTTTCTGAGTCTCCTGGACTTTTTCATCATGCTCCCATACTACATTTCCCCTCTATCCTATATCCTGCTTTGTTTCCCCCATTAGACTGTAAGCTTCTCAAAGGCAGGAACAGTTTTTCTTTTTTACTTGCATTTGTAACTTCAGTGCCTAGCATAATGCCTAATACATAGGAGCTTTATAAATGCTTTTTGTCTTATTGCTTTACTGTATATATATGCCTTACTCTGTATTTAGATGTCTTTCTGTGTTATAAAAATGGCTTTGGATTCTGGAAGCCTATGTCCATGGAATAAAACTCCCTCAAGCTTGAAAAGAGTTCAAGTATGGGCCCAGATATTGAGAGCATACCTGTCTTCTGAGGAGTAGCCTAGCTAAATTTACCAGATGAATGACTTCCAGGTGATGGAGTTTTCTGGCTACAGTGACTGATGAAAGGCTAAGAAGTAGATACATGGATTAAATCCCAGATCCTTGCTTAAAGGATCATAGATGGAAGGTATCTTAGAAAACAAGTACAACTTCTTAATTTTTATAAATGAGGAAACTGAAGCCCAGAAATGTAGTTGCCTAAAATCACATAGGTATAGAAAGTTATACTGCTCTCTTTGTTGCCATTCTACTTCTTTTACACAAGGCATACCTGTCCTATTATATTACTTGTACTATATCAAGTATTCATACCTATGAACTAATTTTTGCTTCCTCACATCCAGAACTTTAGTATCTCCCCCCGCCCCATTCACTCTGGCTATTACTGTATAAGCATTTGAACTACCGAGAATCATTTCAACCTTTCTTCCTCATTATTGTTTCCTAGGCAGCTATTGTTGAGTTGTTCTAGTCATGTCCTATTCTCTGTGACCCTATTGGGTTTTCTTGGCAAAGATACTAGAGTGGTTTTCCATTTCCTTCTCTAGATCATTTTATAGATGAGAAACTGAGGCAAACAGGGTAAAGTTTCTTGCCCAAGGTCACATAGCTAGTATGTGTCTGAGGTTAAATTTGAATTCAGATCTTCCTTACTCTAAGACTGGCACTCTATCCACTGTGCCACCTAGCTGTCCTCATACCTGTGCAGCTACATTGCTATTATTTTTTCTATGAGAGCAAGTGTAATAAGGTAGAATAATAATGGCTAGAATTTTTATGGTGCTTTACAAATATCTCATTTTATGCTAACAACATTTTATGCTAATAACATGCTGTTATTATCCTCATTACACAGATAAGGAAACTTAGGTAGGTAGAGGTTGAGTGACCCTTGTAACAGAAATACAATCCTTTTATAACTCCCTAACTTACTCACTATCCCACTTCTACAGAGGTGTTTTCCCCCCAAAACTAACTTTCCTTTTTCAACTTCCTATGGTTCTTTCTCACATCATAATCTTAGCTCAGAACCTTGCCTCATTTCATTAGAAAACTTGAGACCATTTGTAGATAGTTTCTACTTCTCCTTTCATCCTCATTGCACCTCATTCAGATCAGCTACTACTTTCTTTTTCTCACATGAAGAGGTAATCCTTCTTGCCAAGGCAATCTCCTCTACATAAACAAGAGATTCAATTCTATCTCATATTTTGCAGAAAAATTGCTCCTTCAATTATTCTGTCTCTCTCTCTCTCATCTTCAATTCTGTCTATTGACTTTTTCTCTATAGCTTACCAACATTCTCATGTCTTCCCCATCCTCTTCTAAACTCTGTATATTGGCTTCCAACTTCATTCAAAAGAACTCTCTTCAGAGAGAGTTACCAATGAAATTCCCTTTTGAGATGTTGATAGGTGCATCACTCTCTTAATGCATTTTCTTGACCTATTCTCCTTTCTTTCCAATAATGCTTCCAACTTCCTTTCCATGCATAAGTAGCCCAATGGTGAGAGTGACATTTAATCTACCTTCAGTCACACTGGTGTCCATGTTGAGCAGTGGAGATTTTGTAAAGTGGTAAAGTCTTTGGTCACTGGTGAAAGTGGAAGCCAAAAACTTTGGATGTAAAGCGAGTAAAAGGAAAAGGGGAGAGTAGGAAAGAGAGAGGTGGGAGACCAGGGTATAATAAGGTTGGATAGGAGGGTGAATGGGACACTCATGGTTGGTGGAGGAGAAAGGAGAGGGTGAAAGAGTAATGGGGAAGGGCAACCCTTGGGCGGGAGGAGGGGGAAGGTTTCAGGCTGTGGCTGCTCAGTCTGCTGCTTCCACTGATCTGGACTCTAGCCAGCTGTTGAGGTGATCTTCCTTCAGCACTAGCCTGACTGTATCAGCCCCTTAGTCAATAAAATCCAGTGGTTCCCTGTTAGTTCTAGGATCAAATATGTGATCCTCTTGTTCCGTTTTTAAAACCCTTTATAACCCTGCCCCATTCCAGTCTCTGGTCTTTTCACAAGCTATCCTCCATGTCTAGATCTGTTTCTTCATCTCCACCACCTGTCCTCTTTGACTTCTTTCAAGTATCAACTAAGCTTCTATCTCTCACCGTTTCTACTCTTCCTTAATCCTAGTGCCTTCTCTCTAAAATTATCTCCAATCTATCCAGTACGTATCTTGTTTTGTCTATAGTTGTTTGCAGGCTGTGTCCTCCTTGATTTCAGGGACCACTCCCCCATAATGCCTGGAACCTAATAGGCATTTACTAAATACTGATGTGATTCCAAAGGAAGCTCATTTCTTTCTTGGAGAGCTCTTATTATAAGGAAGTTTCTCTGTAATCAAACCTAAATCTATCTTTTTGCAATTTCTATAAACTAGTTCCAATTTTGTTCTCTGAGACCAAGCTTTCATGTGAGAAAAGCCTGCAAATATTGGAAGTCTGCTCTCATGACCTCCTCCTCTCTTCATTCCCTACCCTTTCTTCTCCAGGATAAACAATATTGTTTCTCCTACAGTACTCTTTTAAGGTTTTTCATCATTCTTGTTGCCTTTTTCTGGAAAGACACTCTAGAAAACCCATGTCTTCCCTAAAATGTGGCATCTGGGATATTTCAGATGATGTCTGGCTGGAGCAAAATACAGTAAGACTATATAATGGTGCCCCCTCCCAATCCTAGAAATAGCAACTCAATGGAAACTAAAGTGACTTTTGGGCTTCCATATCTGGTGACCAAGCATGTGGTCCACTGAAACCTCCAGATCTCTTTCAAATGAACTGTTTTCTAATCGTGCTTTCCCCATTTTGTTCTTAGGAAATGTTTTCTGAACCCTAAAGTCTGATTTTATATTGATCCCTATGAAGTGTCAACTTGTTTTTATTTTAGACCAATGTTACCAGTCTAAGATTTGTTGAATTTGACTCTCTTGTTTCACATGGTAACTATTTTGTACATGGGATAATTTGACAAGCATGAGCATGCTTCCTTTATCTAACTCAATGATAAAATAATAAGCATCACAAGGCAATATTCAAAGAACACTCTGATACCTCTTCACAAGCTGTCATTAAGCCATTAATGACTTCTACTCTTTGGTTCTGGGTATTTAACTAATTTTGAATCTTCTAAATCTCTTCTAAACAATAGGATGAAAGGTTCTACCAAATACTTTAAGGAAAGTGAGATAGACTCTGTTTATGACTCTACTTCGATCTTTTTCAGTAATTCTGATTTCCAAACCATCCCCCCCTTATAAAAAATGATGTTATTCACTTGTGAACTTGTCTTGCCATGATGACTTTTGTGATTGCTTCCTTTTTTAAGGTATTCAGAAACCTTTATTTCTGATGTATTCTGATACTCAGAGATGTTTTATCTCTTTATTAAATTTTATGGAATATTGTCTGGAATTAAAGTTAAACTCAGTGACTAGAGATGGTAGACTTGATTGTTTTTCCTCTGAAAATTAGGACATTTATTCTTCTCAGTCTTGTGGCATGCCTTCTATGTTGTGTGATCTTTCAAACATCAGACGGGGGCTTGTCAAGGCAGGGTCACCAGTACTTTTAGTATCCTGTGATAGAGTTGAACTGGATTCAACTGCTTTATTGCGTAAAGATTTCTATTTTGTCCAACATGTTACCTATAATTTATGCATTTGGATCTGAATATCTCAGGCCATAGATTTTAGTATAGCTTTCTTTTTTGGATTGTGTGTTGGTTGTGAGCTTCTGAGTTCATTTTCTTTATAGCAAAATTCTATATTTTCTAGCTTGCTGGATGTATATGTTTTTTAATATAATTTATATGTATCTAGATAAATATACATATGCTTGTATATAAGTTTAATTAATGATATAGACAATTTAATTATTTTCATCATATGTACATAAATACATGTGTATATAAATGTCAAGAATGACATAGAATATGAGAAAGGAGAGGAAGAAGGAGAATTTTCTCGTTTAATCTTTGCTTTTCAGTTTAAGGCCCTTTTGATTATATCTATAAAGCTTAGGGTGAATCCTTTTTTTTAAACCAATCTCTTATTATGTTTTCTCTACTCCTGGTCATTTATATCTTTTAGTCCAAAATTCAGAAAACTAAATCCTATACTTCCTAAGGTCAATTTCACAGGCTCCCAATATAAGGGGCACTTCCTAAAAATTCTCAGAATCTTGGAATCTCAGAAGTGACTTTTGAGAAAAGCCTTAAGTCCTTTATATTGCTCTAACTGTTCAGTGTTTTACCTTCCCTACTTCATAGCACATCTTCTACTCACCAATCTCTTGACACTACATCATCTTCTTAACTAATTCTTTAGCTTCTCAAATGAAATCCTTGTATTAAATTGGCAACAGTGATGAACACTGCACCTATGCCCCTAAGTTCTTCAGTTTCTTACATAAGACTTCATAACTAGCACCAATGCTTCTTTGATTCCCTCTGTGTCTGTGTGTTTATATATATATATATATATATAGGTCCATCAAGCTAATCACAAGAAGGGTGTAGTCATCATTAGATCTGAAAGATCTGGGGGGTGGATGGGTGTATATATTCCAGGAGACAGTTGATTACTCTGTTGCTACAGTTAGGTGGACAAATAGTTGCCTTGCTATTCCTTATCATGAAATCTATTTCTTCTTCCTTTATTCTCTTTTTAGATGCCTTTCTACATGATCACTAGCACTCATAGAGCCATATGATTATTCCTTGGATGATCTGCTTCCTGCTCAGAGGGTTCAGTTTTCTCCAGTTTGTGTTATACCCATTATTTTTATTGCTGTTGTTTGGTTGTTTCAGTCATGTCTGACTCATTTCATGACCTCATTTGAGTTTTTCTTGGCAAAGAAACTGGAGTGGTTTGCCATTTCCTTCTATAGATTATTTTACAGATGAGGGAACTGAGGCAAACAAGGTAAATCCACTTGCCTAGGGTCACATAGCTAATAAATTTCAGATTTGAATTCAGGAAGACGAGTCTTCCTGATTCTGGGATCATCATGCTATCCATAAGTGTCCTCTAGCTGGTCAAAATACAGAGAATAATTACTGTTGCTGCATTTTGTGTGAGGTTTGAGGTTTGCAGAACTTTCCCCCCCAAGTCCATCTGTTAAGTGAGTGTGTGTGTGTGTGTGTGTGTGTGTGTGTGTGTTTTCAGTTGTTTCCAACTCTCCATGACCCACTGAGGTTTTCTTGGCAAAGAAGAGTTTGCCATTTCCTTCTCCAGCTCATTTTACAGATGAGGAAACAGAGGCAAACCAGGCTAAGTGCATTGTCCTGGGTCATACAGCTGGTAAGGACCTGAGGTTGGATTTGCACTAATTAAGATGAGGCACTCTTTCCACTGCTTTCAAGTTAGGTCAGCACCATCTCTTCAATTTACCTTAGAGAATTGCCTAGGGCACTTAGAAAGTAACTTGCTCAGGATCACACTGTCTGTTTTTATCAGAGGCAGGACTTGAATCCTGAACTTCCTGTTCTTTTTTTTTAAATAAAAAGATGAATTATAAAGTCATGCATGTGAGATAAGAAGAAAAATCCAATTTTCCAAGAATAAGAAGGAAGCATGGCTATTTAGCAGTTAATTCTCCTTGAAAAATGGAAAATGGAAGAGAAGCAATATAGCCTCTTTCTGCCTTCTTTCGAGTCTATCTATCATCACATTATCCACCCTGATCAGCATTACTATCTCTTGATCCTATTTTCCCCAATATAACCAAAGAAATAAACTTCCCTTTTTACCTGGAGATTTTAACTCATTCCCCATATTCTTTTGTCTTTTCTTCAATTGTCTCTAGTTATAAAAACACCACTCTTGCTTTTGCCCTGGACACCATAAACCCAGATGTGCTTTTTAACCTCTCCTTGGAAATATTCCTCATTCCCCCATATAATCCTGCTATAGTAGCTATTAGATAAAGGCCATTAAGTTTGTAAGTCATGCCCTGGAATCATGTCTTGAGAAGGACTTCAAAGCTCTACTTTGGTCATTTGAAAGTCAGCATTTGGTTCCCTTTCCAGGAATAGTTGGTCACCAGCTACCACACATTACCTCTGCTTCCTGGCCACATGTTGCTGATATTGGGGCACTTCCCAAAAATTTTGTGAAATCTTAAAAGGGCTTTCTCCTTGGAGGATACAGAATCACTTAATGAGAAAAGCCTCAAACCTATTATATTGCTCCAGCTGTTCAACAGTACTTTTGACCTCCCTACTTCATAGCATATCTTCTACTCACCATTCTCGTGATGCTACAAAATATAACTACATGACTGGGAGGAACCAAAAGGGAACAGAGGAGGAATTTGGCTCTTTTGAGTGTTAAGGAATTAACTGTCTTTATCAAGGGGCTTCTTCTCAGAGGGACTCCCAAATGTTTTGAAACCAAGGAGATTCTTTCTTTGGAAGGAAGTCCCAAGAGGCTGTGCATGGGTGGACACATGGATTGGACATCCCTGGGACAAGAGGTTACATAGGACTGCTAAGAAGGAGGGAGGATAAAAGATAGATACAGAAAAGAGAGAAGAGAAAAGAGGGAGAGGGAGAGAGAGAGAGACAGAGGAAGAGGAAGAAGAAAAAGCAGCAGCAGCAGCAGCAGCAGCAGCAGCAGCAGCAGCAGCAGCAGCAGCAGAAGAAGAAGAAGAAGAAGAAGAAGAAGAAGAAGAAGAAGAAGAAGAAGAAATGGAAGGGAGAAGAGGGAGTCAGAGAGAGACAGAGAAGAAGAAGAAGAAGAAGAGAAGAGGAGAGAAGAGAAGAGGAGAGAGAGAGAGAGAGAGAGAGAGAGAGAGAGAGAGAGAGAGAGAGAGAGAGAGAGAGAGAATTCAGTATGAAGGCACAACTGCTACAATGGAGAGCATAAGACATAAGGAGGAGAGGCAGGAAGAGAGGCTCCTATGAGCTGGAGATGTCAAATACACAATTCCTGAGACAGATTAAAATATAATTGGGAAAAATGTAACAAAAGAAATAAAAATACAAAAGAACATAGATAATGTTAACATGTGGTTTTCTAAATCAATATGTAGCAGTAGGTCCTTATGACTCCTTGGGTGGCCCTATTTCTAATAGGGTTCAACCCCTTTATTGTAGGCTCCATACCTCAAACAGCCTTATGGAGAGATTCCACCAGCAAACAGTGAGACAATGCCCTTCTGACAACCAGTGAAAGATCCCAGCTCAAAGGTCTGCCATCCCCTCAGTAAATCAGAAATGGTCACAAATCCAGGTATTCTATTCACATACTTCCACAACTTCACAGCCATTCAACTCTGAAGTCATGACTCCCTCTCTCATTTGGGGGCTACTGCCTTCTTTTGAGCCTTAACTTAATCACACAAAACTGTCAGGAGCCTTTCCCCAGAGAACCAAACTTGAGAATCAGAAATCACTGGGGTTACAGAGACTGGAGGGTACATACCTATGTTCTGTTCCTGCTAGGCTGAGAATGTAAGGGAAGAATTGTGTGTTTGTACACATGCATGTTCACATGTGGGAAAGATGTTAGCATCTGCAATAATGTACTTCCCTCCCCCAGCTTCTACAACCTCAGGAAATTGGGGCATTCATTCCCAATGGACTCATGGCATGGAAATTGCAGGGCAGTCTTGGTTTAATTTTTCCTGTTTTTTTATATTTAAGGCAAAGGGGTTAAGTGACTTGCCCAAGGTCACACCACTAGGCAATTATTTAGTGTCTGAGGCCAGATTTGAACTTAGGTACTCCTGACTCCAGGGCTGGTGCTCTATACACTGCATCCACCTAGCTGTCCCTTAGTCTTGCTGTTTGCATGGAAGATTTAACTATTCTGGCTTGCATGGATTCATGGGGCATGCAGCAATTCAGTAGGGTTGTTTTGATGTGCCATCTATCAGATCTCCTCTCCACCAATGACTTTGTTCTCTCATGCTATAGACATATAGTCAGCCTTGCCTAAAAACTCTTGCTTTTCCCTCCCATCTCTGTCATTTCTTTCTCTCTTTCCAATGTCTCCAGAGCTCCTTTTGAATGTTCCCTTTGGAGAGACATCTCCATGCTGTGTAATTATCCACACTTCCCTCAGATAGGAAGTTCAAGACCCCCTCTTCACTGAACACTGATTACAGCTGGCACATCCATGCCCAATGACTTCCTTTGAAGGGAAAGGGAGGAGTGGTAGTAAAGCAGATCTCTAGATGTGTTAGTTCACCTGAGAGATCATTCAAGAACACTTACTTCAAAGAGCAAATCTCTCTGGTTTCAAATCATTGAAAGAACTTGATTGTTCTCTGGGAAGGAATCCTTGACAGTTTTCCATGAACAATCTGTGTCTCGAGTCATGTCATAGCCCCTTTATACAAGAAAAGGAACCTTGACTTTATAACTGAATGACTGTGCCATTGTTGGGAGTGTGTGAGTAGAACACCTATACTCATGACCATTCTTGATTGTTTGAGGGGGTGACAGAACTTTTTCAATAGACTGATAAACTCAACTCCCTTGCTTTAGTTGAGGTTTAGTTGGAGTCTGGAGGTGACTGTGAGATAACCTGGACACTAGCCCTCCCTTCATCCCCATCCTTCCCCCCAACTCAATAGGGCATAATGGGGAATAATGTTTTGGGAATCAGCAAATACCAATATTTTACTGCTAAGATATGGGATTCTGAGTTTGGAACCCTTCATATGTTTCCTCCAGAGTGCTGTATCCTAGCTGTAGCAGGTCCTTCTCAGCACTGGCACAGAAACACCCATGTTTTTATCACTGGGGAGTTCAACCCATTCTCTCATCTGTTGACCTTTCCTGATATGGTAGAAAGGGCTCTTAACTCATGGGAGTTCAGAGACCTGGGAGTCAGCTCTGCCACTGAGTTTTCCCTCTAAAGTTAGAACTGCCTACCTCCTTTCCAAGACTATGGCACAAAGATGCAAAGGTGTTTTTTAAACTGGAAAGCCCTGAGACTAGTGAGGGACTTGGGAACAAACTTGTGCTATATAGGAGAACCTTAAAGGTGATCTAATCATGTTTCCTCATTTTTTTACATGGGGAAAACTGAAATCCAACGAAAGGATGAGACTTGACTAGTCTCACATTTAGCTGATTAGACCTTTGCATGTCAAATGTGGCTCTCTCTCTCTCTCTCTCATTCCCTCCCATTTTCCTTTTTCTCCTGATTTGACAGACTTTGGGTCTATCTCTTTCCATTCCAACAAGGCCAATGAGTAGCTTCATTTATCAGTCTCTTCTTGATCTACTTGGTGGGGGGAAGGGTTGTTGCTGGTAGTGTGGTGGGAGATACAGGTGAGACATTGGAGTCAGCTCCCTCCTCCATACCTGTTGGGGCTTTTGCTGCATATGTCTCCATCTCCACCTCCTGCAGGGTATGTGGGGCTGTGGCTGGCACCACGGGCCGGAACATGTAGCTGTCATTGGGTAGGGAGTGCATCCTAGACACAGCAACCTTGTGCACCACAAGGAGGTTTCTAGACTCCTTGGAAGAGGCAGCACCTTCCTGTAATGATGCAAGACAGTGGATCCCAAGTCATCTCAAGCCTACACCCTGGGCTTTTCCTCTCCAGCTCTAAACTCAGGGTCTAGGCCTGTGGAGTCCCATGAAGGCCCATGGCATCTTCCAAATGTCCTGAGATGTGGGTCTGGGCCTCATCAGAAGCAGACTTAGTTCTGTAGCAGGAGAGCTTAACCTTTTTATGTGTTCTGGACTCCTTTAGCAGGAAGCCAATAGAATAATCTTTTTTTTTTTTTGGTAGAATAATGTTTTTAAATGCATAATCCAAAATATGTAGGATTACAAGGGAAACCAATTATATTTAAATAAAGAAATAATTTTTTCCTTAACCCCCAGGTTAAGAACTCTTAGTTCCAAGATTTAATATGAAGGTGCAGGGAATGGTTCCCTCCCCAGAAATAAGTTTGACTATACTGATCTGAAGAAGCAGGGAGGTGGCCGATATATGCTTACCAGGGCTTGCTGCTTTGTGGACAGGGTGGACTCAGGGCTGCCAGTCTGGTGGCTCCCTATGGGTGGCCGACTGTCTGGGCCAGGAGGGGGCCCTGGGCCCCGGGCCACAGTGATAGGAACCGTGCTGCTCTGAGCCATCTCTAGCTCAATCTCAGCATCCATCTCTGCATCTTCCCGAGCTTCCTTGTTGCTTTCCTCCAGATGCTTCATCAGCACAGCCACCACCACATTGACCAGTACAAACTGGGCAACCAGGACGAAGGTGACGAAGTAGACGGGTGAGATGATGGGCAGGTAACTCAGGCAGTGCTTGTCCTCACGGGCACATTCCCGTAGTGTGTCCTGACCACAGAGACAAGCCTGGGATGGCACCCAAGCCATCCTTTCCCTGCCCTGCTGGTCTGCTTTTCCAGGCCAGACTTGTCTAGACTATGGCAAGGACATCCCAGGTTCCACTGGTCCTGGAGACCCATTTATCTTAATTACCCAAGGATCCTGGGAAGCTGGAGCTAAAGGATGAAGCTAGATGAATCTTGCCTTAGATTGAAAGCCCTTCATTCACTGCTCTCCAAATAACTATCCAAACTTATCTTTCCCTTCTCCCTAATATTAATCCACCCTTTCATTCAGCTAAGGTGGGTTCCCTATTGTCATTCCCACAGACTCCAGTGCTCATTCTCCTTTCCTTTCCTCATGCTACTCCTCATTCTTGGAATGTCTCACTGACATCTTTTCAAAGGCTGCCCAAACTATTAAGGCACCTTAAGGTTAGCAAAGCACTTTACACCTGTTATTTCATTTGATGGACAAACTGAATCTAAGAGGTAGAAGTTATTATTATCATCCCCAATGGAGGGTGAGAGTTACTTACCTAAGGTCACACAGCTAGACATATCAGAGTCAGGATTCAAATTTAGATCTTCCTGACCTCAAATATAATGTTTTATTTATTACATCCCCTAACTGCCTCAGGAGCATTCTCTGACCATTTGCCCCTTCTCTGAAGTCCTACTATATCTGGATCAAATGCAGACTTTCACTGATTCACATAAAACTTGTAAATTTTAAATTAATACATCAATCCATGTAAAGCCCTACTTTTTTATGAGTACTCAGAAGGTAGGGCTTGTGTCCTAGTCTAGTTCCCTCCAGACTGTGGGATTTCTGAGGGCAGGGCAGAGCTCTTGTCTCTGTCCCCCCCCCCCTTCTTCCCTATATTAGGGGGCAGAGGTGGGGAAGGAGTGGAGGTGAGGGAAGCAACTGTGTTACTTGGGAGTGTTGGTGGTGGGTGTTAGGGAGATACCTTCATGATTCCATTCCAGTTGTCCCCTGTGGACACTCTGAAGAGGGTGAGGAAGGCCATGCCGAAGTTGGTGAAGGTAGCATGTCTGCTCAGACCTTCGCATGGGTTATCTTCACTGCAATCTAGGAAGCAAGAAGAGACCCACCAGCCTGGTCAGGTAGCACAGGGCTCCCCTACAATGACAATTCTGGCCACATCACTCCTGGTTCCTTTCCTGGGGGGAAGGAAGGATTCTCCCAAGGAGCTTCTTATCCTGACCAATGAGTACAAAGAGCTATGTTGGATGAACAAACAAGTAATGGTAGAGTGAAATTAAAGTCAGGAGAATTGGATTCAAACCTTGACTCTTACTGTGACTATAAACAAGTTGCTTAATGAGTTTTTAACCTCAGCTTCCTTATCTGTAAAATGGGATGATAATATTTAAAACCATAGAGTTAGGATGTCAATAGGACCATAGATCTAGAGGTGGAAGCAACCTCAGAGGTCATCAAGTTCAACCCTTTCATTTTTTAGATGAGAAAACTGAGATATGGAGACTTGCATAGGTTTGCACATTGGTTCTATCTAATCTCAAAGATTTTTGGAACAAAAAGAGTTTTATAAATCTTTATAAACCAAAAAATGCTGGAGATTTGACTTTACAATAACAATCCAGAGTTTGGGATTATCTGTATCAGTTATTGTAATGTCAAATCTGCTCTCAATCATTGAGGACAGGGTTGCTTACTTTTACCTCCTCTGTGGTTAGTTACACAAGATTTGTCTGATAAATGAATGAATAAATTAATCTGTCTGGTAGCCTTGCACAAGAAGGGGAAAATAAAGACCTTGCCAAGGTAATCTGAACTCTTGGATGCCTGTCTTGCCCTGGCAACAGGCTATTGGCAGTTCTTGATACAGTGCATCTTGTCCAACCTACCTACCCAGACTTTGTATGGGGGATGGGGTGGGAATAGGGGACTTTGTGACCAATGGTAACCCTTGGAGAAACTAAGGGGAACTCTATAATCCTCTACTGCTTCTCCAGGGACCTCTGGCTACCTAAACTTCAGCCTTCCATCTTTCTTAATGAGCTCAGAGTGTGTAACTCCACTCCCACTCTGGTAGTCTGAGGATCAGTTTAGGGTAGGTTTACACCCTAATTTCCCAGGTTCAAGACAGGTTTTTAGCTTCCCAGGTTCTAGCTTCCTCATAACTAATTGAAAGCCTGACTCCCAGATATTTCCCTACAATCATTTTGTTTCTGTTTTATTTCTCCAGTCTCTTTTGCTTCACTAACTTTTCTTCCTTCCCTGTGAAGTCAGACATCCTGTAGCCCCCTCCAAATCCCCTTTCTTGGATTCCCCACTGACTAATAGCCACAGTTTACCCTATAGACTTCCTGCCCTAGTCTGTGCTCTCAAGGTTTGTAACCTAAAGTCCCATTAGGGAGGCAGGGTAGGGCAAGGAGGGAAATCCCCATTTTGTAGATGAGTACACTGAGGCTGAGATAACTGATATGACTCTTAAGGTTAGCAGTGAGTTCCTAGTCCAGGATTCTCTCTTTTACACTTTGCTGCTGCTTTTGAAATGCAAATTAACACTGAGTAGACTGATTTGATCATAAAAAATATATCACAGGATTTCAAGTCAGAAGAGATAGTTTGGCTTACTGAGGTACAACCAGTCCCTTCATTCTATAGGTGAAGAAACTTGTCCCAGAGAAGCGATTTTTAAGGTCACATAGGTCCTAAGCAACTGATAGTGTTCAAACCAAAGTCCTCTAGTCCCCAAATTAATACTTTTTCCTCCCTTTAGATTGTGCTACTAATATATGGGTCTGGGCAGGGTAAGGATCAGGGATGAACATACCTTGTTGACATGAAGAACTGATTTGCAATTCAAATACTGTTAGAAATTAAGGCTAATGAGCATTCAGGGTAATATAAAAGAAAGGGCTTTGAATTTAGCATTATAAGATCTGGTTTTAAGACCTTGCATAGGTCCTTATTGATCATTTCTATTAGCATATAGTTTTCCCATTGACAAAATGTGGTTATGTAATACTTCAATCTTTGTAAGCCTTAGTATAACTATTATGGAGCCTCACAGCAGGATGCTTTGAGTGAGGCTTCATGATCAGTTGTATGGAGTCATTCTAGTTAATTTTTAACTATTCAAAGCATTGACACAGATAATCCCAAACTCTGGATAATCCAAAAACAATTGTCTACTTAATATGATTCTTTTTTGTTTTAGTCTTCTATAATGATGTATTTACCTTAACTCATTCCATAGAGGTAGAGATAAAGGGATCTGGTCATTTTAGAGAATCTCCTACAAAAGCTGGGGACTTCTACCTTTGATAGTACAGCCAGTGGTGGCAGTGGTTTCCTCAACCCCTACTAATAGAAAGCATGTTCTCGTTCTAATAGTTCCTCTTCTAAGAACCAGGGGATTTGAGTTTTGCTTTGTGATCTTGAAAAAAATCACTTTTTCCTAGCCTCAGTTTCCTTATCTGTATGATAAGGATGATCCTTCTTGATCAGGATTGCTCAGATCAGATGTTGGATGGGAATAAATCCCAAGAGTTATGAAGAAAAAGCATGATGGGGGGCAGAGCCAAAATGGTAGAGTGAAGGCAGGAAATTCCAGAAGCTCACCCTTCTGACCACTCCAAATGATTTAAATTAAGACTCTAACCAAATTCTAGAGTGACAGAATCTACAGAAAAATCAAGCAAAACAATTTTCTAATCCAAGATATTGGAAGATCTGCAGGAAGAGCCTGTTACAATGGAATTGGAAAGGGCTGCAGCGCAGCCTGGGCCATGCCAACCACCAGAACAAACGAGCTCCAGCCATGCAGGAGCAGCCTTCAGGTGCCTGGGTCCCTTGGGGCTCCTGAGTCTGTTGGCAGTTTCCAGGCCTTTCAGTTTAGGGATTGCTAAGGACAACTTGGAAGGTTAGCAGGAAAACTCTGCCACACCAGAGAGCTAGGAGCCCAGAGCAGGCCTCAGCATAGACTTGGTCTAGGAGAACAAGTAGAGGCCTGCAAAGCCAACTAGAAGCTGCTTGCAGAGTGCTCAAGCCATGGACAGAAAAGGGGTTGGGGGAGACTGCAGAAGTCTCTCTGCTATTTCTGGGGTAGGACTCTGTTCCTTTGTCCATACTCAGATCCAAGTTGCAGTCTGGGACCCCATACTGCCATAGCAGAGCAGGGACCCTCCTCCTAGTTCCAGGGAAGAAGGAAGTTCTTGTGGTATCCACAGACCAGAGTACAAGCTAGGAGAGCAGTCAGAGTCTCTCATAATTCCTTAAAGGAATTGAGGCCCTGGGAGGGTGTCCCTGAAAATGGTTGCAAAAACTCTCAAAACTTGGGGAAGTGCATCCTCCACTTTGGAATCATAACCCCATCTTAAAAGAATGCTAAAGTCAAGTCACAGGCTGGGGAAATGAGCAAACAACAGAAGAAAAATAATCTAACCATAGACAATTATTTTGGTCCCATGGAGGATCCACATACACATACTCAGATGACAAATTCAAAACTTCTGAGTCCAAAACCTTCAAGAAAAATATGAATTGGTCTCAGGCTATAGAAGAGCTCAAATAAGATTTTGAAAATCAATTAAGGGAGGTACAGGAAAAATTGGGGTTTTTTTGCAAGGCAATGGGTTTAAGTGGCTTGGCCAAGACCACACAGGTAATTATTAAGGGTCTGAGGTCAGATATGAACTCAGGTACTCTTGACTCCAGGGCCAGTGCTCTATATACTGTGCCACTTAGATGCCCCAAAGTACAGGAAAAATTGGAAGAAAAATGAAAGTGATGTGGGAAAATCAGGAAAACCAAGTCAGCAGTTAGGTAAAGTAGATACATAAAAATACTGGAGAAAATAACATCTTAAAAACAGTTTAGGTTAAATGGAAAAATCAGTCCAAAAGGTCAGTGAGGAGAAGAATGCTTTAAAAAGCAAAAATGGGACAGATAGAGAAGGAGATTAAAAAAAGCTCTCTGAAGAAAATAGAATGGAAGGAAAGTTGATGACTTTGTGAGAAATCAAGAAACAATAAAACAAAAGCAAAAGAATTAAAAAACAAGAAGAAAATGTGAAATAATTTATTGAAAAATCAACTGACATGGAAAACAGACCACAAGAGATAATTTAAAAATTATTGGACTACCTGAAAGTCATGACTAGGAAACGGGTTTAGACTTAATTTTCCAAGAAATTCTCCGGGAAAATTGCCCTGATATCTTAGAAGCAGAGAGTAAAATAAAAATTGAGGGCAGTTAGAAGGAGCATATATAGACAAGGCCCAGGAAGGAACTGAATATGAAGGTATAATATATTATAAAAATGTAGTTATTAGGCAAGAAAGGAATGTACAGGGAGAAAGGGAAAGGAGAAGTTGTATGGCTAAGATATTTCACGTATAAGAGGCAAGAAAAAGTTTTTGCAATGGAGTGGAAGGGGAGAAGGTGAGGGGCGAAATGGGTGAGGCTTCATTCTCATTGGAAGTGGCTCAGAGAGGAAATAGCATACACTTACAATAGTTTATAGAAATTTATTTTATCCTAGAGGATAAAAGGAGAGGAAAGAGATGGGAGAAAAGGGATGGGGGAGGGGAAGGGGTGTAGGTCATAGAAGATCATGGGAGAAGGTGGTCAGATACAATACACTTTTGAGGAGGGACAGGGTGAAAGGAGAGAGAGAGAGAGAGAGAGAGAGAGAGAGAGAGAGAGAGAGAGAGAGAGAGAGAATAGAATAGAATAGAATAAATGGGGCTGAGGAAGAATAGTTTGGAGGGAAATATAGCTGACAATAGCAGCTGTGGGAAAAAATATGGAAACAACCTCTCTGATGGACCTATGATAAAGAATGCTATCCATTTTCACAGACAAAGCTGAAGGTATCTGAATTCAGTCTGAAGTACACTAGTTTCTTTTCTCTCATTTTATTTTTCTTGAGGTTTCTCTATCTTTGTGGGGGGAAGAGGGATTATGCTTATTTTTACCACAAGACTATTACAATAATGTGAAAAAATAAACAAATTTAAAACAAACAAAAAGAAAAAACATGATGATTCCTGCTATGAACTCTGCCTGGTGACCCAACTGAAGGAGCCTTGTCTGAGGGATAGAAAGATAAAGGTTTCTTTTTCCTTATCTGGTAGATAACCAGTTAATGACATGTGGCTAGGAAACTCACCAAGACCAAGGAGGGAGAAAGTTAGTTGCTGATGGATGGGGCCAGAGGGCAGAGGGGTAAGAGCCTGCTTCTGTCTAAGCCCAGGCTACCTCAGGGCTCCTGGGGACATGCTCTGAGATTAAGGATTAATTGAATTACATCCTGGGGTAATTTGCAGATGTGTGCATGTGGCTGTATATATCTGTATATAAAAGTACATGGAAACCCCTGACAATTGAAGAATACATTTATGTGCAGGTGTATCTGTAAATGCAAGCAAATATATCATGTAAGCTTCTGAATGAAACCAAGCACCCTGTTTGTATATTGCCCTGAGAAAGGATGGCATGATAACAGGAGTACTAGGTTTGGCATCAGAGAATTAGAATTCACATACCAGCTCTGCTACTTAAAACTGTATGACCTTGGTGATGCAGTGTGCAGTCTGTGCAACGTGCAAAATCAGAAAGACCTGATCATACATTCTGTATGATCTTGAGCAGCCTCAGTTTCCTCATTTGGAAAATGGGGATAATAATTGTCCCGCCCTCATAGGATTGTCATAGAGATCAAGGGAGATAGAATTTGTAAAGCACTTTACAAACTATGAAATACCATTGAAATGCTAGCTGGACCTCAGTTTCCTCATCTGCTAAATTTGCATCCAAGATCCCTTTGACAGCCGGGTGAAAGCTCATGAACTTCTTATCAAAATAATCAAAAGAAACATAGTAAATTGGGAAACAATCTTTACAGCTAATGATTCTGCCAAAGGACTCATTTCTAAAATATACAGAGAACTGAGTCATATTTTTAAAACAAAAAGCCATTCCCCAATTGACAAATGGTCAAAGGATATGCAAAGGCAATTTACAGATGAGGAGATCAAAGCAATCCATAGCCATATGAAAAATTGCTCTAAATCATTAATTATTAGACAAATGCAAATTAAAGCTTCTCTGAGGTACCACCTCACACCTCTCAGATTGGCCAGTATGACCAGGAAGGATAATGATCATTGTTGGAAGGGATGTGGGAAATCTGGGACACTATTACACTGTTGGTGGAGCTGTGAACTCATCCAACCTTTCTGGAGAGCTATTTGGGATTATGCCCAAAGGGCAACAAAAATGTGTATACCCTTTGACCCAGCAATACCACTACTGGGTCTATACCCTGAAGAGATGATGAAAAAGGGTAAAAACATCACTTGTACAAAAATATTTATAGCAGCCCTGTTTGTGATGGCAAAGAATTGGAAATTAATTAAATGTCGATTGGTGAATGGCTTAGCAAACTGTGGTATATGTATGTCATGGAACACTATTGTTCTGTTAAAAACCAGGAGGGATGAGATTTTAGGGAAGCCTGGAGGGATTTGCATGAACTGATGCTGAGTGAGATGAGCAGAACCAGAAAAACACTATACACCCTAACAGCAACATGGGAGTGATGAGCAACCTTGAAGGACTCACTCATTCCATCAGTGCAACAATTGGGAACAATTTTGGCCTCTCTGCAAAGGAGAGTACCATCTGTATCCAGATAAGGAGCTGTGGAGTTTGAACAAAGTTCAAGGACTATTCCCTTTAATTTAGGAAAAAACAGATATTTTATTGTCTGATCTTGTTACCTCTTAGACCTCTTGTCTCTTCCTTAAGGATATGATTTCTCTCTCATCACACTCAATTTGGATCAAGGTACAACATGGAAACAAAGTAAAGACTGACAGATTGCTTTCCATTGGGGGTGGGAGGAGGGAAGTAAGATTGGGGGGGAAAATTGTAAAACTCAAATATCTTTAATAAAAAACCAATTTATTAAAAAATAATATTATGTTTTATTTTGTTTTTCCACTTAATCCAATACTAGAGGATCTCTGCTATGCTCTTTGAAGACAAGGGACTTCAGTTTCTTCATTTTTAAAATTGGACTGTTATTTCTTCAAAGATGAAGGGTGGATAAACTACAATGGTTATAATAAGGAACACAAGATGGTGACAGTGACCCTGGGATACCCAACTCTTCTCATTTCCTATATGATTCTGAGAAAGTCTCTTACTCTTTCTGGGCCTTAGTATCCTTATGAGTAAAATAAAGTAGGCTCAATTAGATTATAGTATTCTAGATACACAAAGTTAGGGTTATGGATCTTTAAGATCCAATTTAAGTGTGCATTTGTTTGTGGATGTGTTCTTACATGTGATGCCAGAGGTAGCAGGTATGAAAAGGGAAGAATACTAGAAGTAAGGACTGAGGCCATGGTTCATCTTCTGAGCTCAAATGTCCTTTTTCACCCACAGTAATAAAAAAGGGGGATGGGTAAGGGATCTCTGGGCCCTAGGGGGATGAAATTCAACAACAGAGAGGGGGGGGCAACTTGTTGGCTTCAGAAGATGCTGACCCTCAGTTGCTACTTACCCAGTTTTCCAAACAACTCCACTCCCAGGGCAGCATAGATAAAAAACAGGAGCATGAAAAGCAGGCCAAGGTTCCCTACCTACATGAGAAGAAAGTAGAATGGGGTCAGGCAGGCTGGCATCATGCCCGGGTGTTACCCATGCACAGCCTCACCACACATCACATCATGCCACCCTGGGGCCTACAGGCTCAGGAAGGCAGGAATCACCCACAGGTGTCATTCATACACAGACTGGCCATATCCCCACATGCCATCTGCTTCCTACCTCTTGTCCCACACCACAGACCAGGGCCCCAAATCAAGGCAGCCAGGTGGAATGCCTGGGCTTCCTCCCTCCCCTGGCTCATCACATATCATCTGCCATGCATATTTCACAGAGCCAGGACCTGCAGCATCAGATGTGCTGGCATTGCCCATGGCCATCACCCATGCACAGGCTCCTCACATACCAAGCTCAAAGGTAGCCTTCAAAACTCAACACCTCTAGGAAGTCTCTCCTAAGCCCCTTAGTTCCTACATTCTCTCTTCATTAATTCTCCTGTTTTTCTTCATGGTTACATGTTGTACCTCTCAGTAAAATATGAGCTTGCTGAAGGTTAGATTATTTTTTCTTTGTTTCAGGATCTAGCATAGTGACTTGCTTAAACTAGACCCTGAGTAATACTTGTTAAATTGAATCAAATCTAGGATTATATTTTGAACTAGCTTATCCATGACAAGATCCTTTCAGAAAGGATCTAGTAAATCAGTGGATTTGGAAAAGGCTTCCTTTGCTTTCCCAAATATAAAACAGGGCTACCTCTAGCTGCTGTGGCCTCTCAAGACATAGCCTGTAGTTTGGAGAGGGACTGGTTTGTTCCCTAGAGACCAAAATAGGCAGCTGAGAAACTGAGTCCGTGCACACGTTTTTGTCTCTGTATATTTACCATCAGTGGTTTCTAAGTTGTGAATAAACCCTGTAGTGAGATTTAAGGAATGTGGAATCATATTTCTGTTCCTTGAAATCTGGAACTGGACTAACTCAGCTGGGACACTAAGGAAAGGAAGCCACTCCTCCTAGCTACACTCCGGGCTTGCTTTGTTCTTTTGATTTCCTTATATTGAAGAAACTTCTTTTCTTAGTTACTCATTTTCCTAATGTCCCCAGTGACCAGAGAAATGATCACTAGGCTTACCTTTGACCACTGCTGGGCTCTGGGGCTAAATGGATGGTTGGTTTGGGTGGGGCTATACTAAGTTATTAGAAATTATGGGGAACTTTGGAAACATTCAGGGCTCATTTGTTGGGCTGGGGGATGATTTGGGGAGCAATGAATACAGCTCAGGGAAATTATATTATGTGTCT
The DNA here is from genome assembly GCF_037893015.1 of Macrotis lagotis. NCBI lineage: Eukaryota > Metazoa > Chordata > Mammalia > Peramelemorphia > Peramelidae > Macrotis > Macrotis lagotis. The sequence continues at coordinate 57,473,065 of NC_133665.1, read as the reverse complement.
TCCCATAGCTTTATTTCACTGATATTTGGCTGGGAAATTACTAATTATATATAGATGAGCTTAACAGGCATCCTTAACCTTTTTTTTTTGCATCCTAGATCCCTCTGACAGCTGGGTGAAAGCTCATGAACTTCTTATCAAAATAATATTATGTTTTATTTTGTTTTTCCACTTAAATTCTTTTTTTTTTAGTTTTTTTTTCAAGGCAAATGCAGTTAAGTGGCTTGCCCAAGGCCACACAGCTAGGTAATTATTAAGTGTCTGAGTCTGGATTTGAACTGAGGTACTCCTGACTCCACGGCTGGTGCTCTATCCACTGCGCCACCTAGCCGCCCCACATTTAAATTCTTAATTGAAGGAAATGCTAAATTTCAGTTGGAGTTGGTGAATAAAAAGATGTAATTTATTTTTCTCACCACATTCATGGGCGCCCTGAAATCTGTCCATGGAGAAACCTTAGCTTATAGTTCTTTAATTATCAGCTGGTAGAATTATCTCCTTCTTTCAGTGACTTCCCTGTTCTCCACTCCCATCACTGCCTGGTGCTCACAGATGGACAGAGAGACCACATGAGTGTGGGATCCTGGACCTTTACTCTCAGTGTGGTCAAAAGTCTATGCAAAACCAAGTATGGGCATTGAGAGGAAAATCCCAGTACAGCAAGTCACAGAATTTCATGACTTGAGAATCAGAAAGGATTACAGAGGCATCTTATACAACCCATACCTAAACAAGAATATTGGGAAATAGGTCATTGATTTAGAGATGAAAGGGACCTTCTAGATCAGGAATTCTTAACCTGGCCTATATGGAGATATTTTTTAGGAAATCCATGAATTTGAATGGGGAAAAAATTGCATCTTTATTTTCACTAATCTCTAATCAAAATTTAGTATGCCCTTAAATTAAGAATCTTAGAAAATAATGAAAAGGTATTTTATTGGCAAAGGAACCACAAAAAAATCAAGAAACTCTGTTGACCCCCAGACTATCGCCTCCAGCAATCCTTTACTGATCACTCCTTTCTGTGGTGTTCTCTCTCTCTAAACTACAGATCTTACTGTCTCTACTGTATATTTCTTAGCTCCTAGCCTGGAGTCTTAGGATATCTTTTCCACCATTAATTACTCTCTGCAAGTTTCATTTTTCAAATGAGAATGTGATTTCATGAGTAGTCTCTTTTCAGCCCCAAACTGTGAACTCCTCAGTTGAAGGTAGAAAAAAGGTCAATTCTTCCAGGGAGACAGAAAGAGTTAAAAGACTTGAATTCAAATATTATTTCTTCCATTGACTAATTATGTCACATGGGCAAGTCCCTTAACATCATTTCTTCATTTGTAAAATAAGGAGATTGGTTTAGATCAGAGCTTCTTAACTTTTTTGTGTATCATGGAACCCTTTGAAGTACAGTGAAATCTATCGACTCATTAGCATAACTAAAAATAATGGAAGGAAATGCTAAATTTCAGTTAGAAATTAGTGAAAATAAAGATATCCAACTAAGATCAAAGATTCCCTAAAATACATCCACAGACTCTTTGGTTATTGTGGACTGCAGTTTAAGAACTCCTAGCCTAGACTATCTATAAAGTCCCCTTTAGCTCTCAAATCAGGTTCTTAAGAATCCCAGTCTATTTCTCAATATAACAAAACCAAGCACAGGATTGACATGCGAGAGAATCAGTAAATGCTTGTTGAATGAATGCTTTAGGTAAATGGATAAATGGAGTTTAGCTCAGGAAATGTTGCCAGGGAATAGGGAGACAAGTTTTTCAGTGGAACTTGTGTCAGAATATCCTGAACACAGGTAAAGGGACTTGATAAAAGATCATCTTTAACAGATGGGATCCTACCCTAGTTCTAGAGATCTTCCTCAGTCACCCATTTCAGTGTATGGCATTTATTCAGTGAGTCTAACCCAAATCTATGTAGGTTGGCTCCCTTAGGCCCATGTTCATGGAGGATGACATCTCTGCCTCTGTCAGAGACAAGAGACCATGAGACATGTCCTTGATCTTCTTATCTCCCCATCCCAAAGTGCCTTCAAAATGGAGCACATAGATCTCTGGTCTGGGGAAGAGAGCTGAGGAAGATATAGGGACAGAGTCCTGTGACTTACCTGGGGCAATGCTTGAACCACTGTATCCAGTAGGGCTCGCATCCCTGTGGCCATTTTCAGTAGCTTCAGTACTAGGAGGGAAACCAGAGGTAGAATATTGATTTACAGAGAAGGAAGTTAGTCTCTCTTAGGGAAATTTGGTCCAGGTCAGGGTCTGAAGGAAGGGGAGGTTGAAGAGAGGAGGCAGAACATTGAGATTAGTACTAGTTCTACTGCTAATTCACTGTGTGGAATCCTTAAGTTCTTTGAGCCTCAGCTTCTTTATTGGAGTAATGGGGATAATAAAATCTACCTAGTTAGCTGATAGAATTGCTGACAGTGGAAGAAAGAAACAGGACAACTGGGGTCTAAAGAAAATATTCTTGTCATAGATGCCCAGTGTCCTGGATTTTAGCTCTAATACTGATTTGGTTTGTGACCTTGAGTGTGTCATTTTTTTTCTTACCCTCAGTTTCCTTATTCTTATAATGGGAAAAATTGGTTCTCTATAGTTCTAGGATAATAATTACAGTCCTTGAGGATTGTAAGATTCATGCAGGCAGGGCTTGTGCTTTATCTAAACCCCGCATCTTCTCCAAGGCCTATAACACTGGTACTTTGTGATTGTTGAATGAAGGAATCCAACCATTCATTGGATCCTAACAATCCTCTCCACTTTATGAAGAGATAGCTGGGACCCCTAGAGGGGTCACTCAATGAATAAGTAGAATAGTAATCCAGGTCAAGAATTTAGGTCATGTCTAGGGATACTTCTGAAATTTGCTAACCTAGAATGGGCTGGTTAAGATAACTCTTATCTCTCCTCCAACAACCTCAGCACTGTGCCTTTCTCCCACTTTACTTCTTCTCCTACCTATCAGTAGATGCCAGCTCAGTTGCAGCAGGTTGTGTGGTGCAGCTAACATTCTGGGCCCTAGGTATAGCCTACCTCGAGCAATGCGGAGCACACGCATGATTCGGATGATGGTAGGGTTAATGGGCAAGGCTGCATTCATCTCGATTTCCTCCAGGGTGATGCCCATGATGGAGAGAAGCACTATGGCCAAGTCGAGCTGATTCCACCTGTGCAAAGGAGTACCTAGGGTTCAGTGAGGCCTCTAACCCTCCCTTCCTTTCCCAATTTATCTCTTTCCTTTCCCCAAGGAAAATTAGATTCTAGGAACCCTTAACCATTGGTGTTGACAATTTTCTGACTTCATCTCACATCCCTCAACCCTGTTAGTGGTATAAGAAGAGGAGCTCAAAGTTATAGAGCTAAAATAGCTTACAGGGGGGAAACTGAAACCCAGCAAAGAAAAATGACTTTCCCAAGGTCAACCAGGGCTTTGGGAACTAGAGCTAGGACTAGAAATCTGGTCTCCACACTATTGGACCAGGGTTCTTTCTACTATATCATTGCATATAATTCTCACCCTACCAGCACAAATTGAATGCCTTTCCAAGAAGTCACTAGTGATCATAATTTTTATCACATCATTTCCTGTCCAAGAATTCACTGCCTTTAGAATAAAGTTCATACCCCTCACCTTTTATACTTTTACTAAGTTGGCCTCCTCATTATTCTACCACCTTCTCCCCTTTCCTCCATCCCAATTCTTGTTTCCTTCCTTTCCCTAGCCTCTCATACAAGCATGCACCCACTCAGTCTTATTCCCATATCTGTCTTCCTTCAGTCTGTTTCACCACCTGGAATACCTTTCCTCTTTATTCACCCTATCAAAGTTCTACCTTTCTTGTAGAGATGAACTCTTCCAGAAGGCTATCTCTGATCACCAGAGGTCACAGTTATCTCTCCTGCCTTGGATCTCCTGTTACACTTATGGTTACTGACTCTGGACTACCCTGTCCTGTTCAATTGAGATTTTTCTGGATAAAAAATCTTGTCTTTCCTCAGTCTGTGGCTTTATTCTGAGTAATTATGTCTTAGACCTTTCTTTGTCTTCCACTAGAAATCTGTGAGTTCCCTGAAGGCAAACCCTGGGTCTGTTTATCTGTTTCCCCTATTGGTCAATTTACTGTATAGGAGACAGTGTTCTTAGCCCTGGGAATATGAAGAAAGGCAAAAATAGTCTTCAAAGGCAGCATGGTGAAGTGGTTGTAGCATCAAACTTAGGAAGATGTGAGTTTGAATCCTGTCTCAGACACTAATTTGCTTTTCGACCTTGGATAAGACACTGTTGCACTGGTTAAGTACTTTTTAAACCTCAATGTCCTCATTTATAAAATGATCTCTAAGATTCTTTCCAATTCCAATTCTATGATTCTCAGAGCTTACATTCTAACGGAGAGAATCTGTAAATGAATGCATACGTAATAAGATGCATACATGATGGTAGGCTAGTAACCTTAGAGGGTGAGGCTCTGGATGCCAAGAGGATCAGAAAGACTTGATGATCCATTGATTTCAAAATAAATAAATATGTGAATATAAAACCCCCCCAAATGATCCTGTTTAGAGAAGTCAGAATAATGACTGTATTCCAGAGTCTATTGTCTTTAACCTTTTCTCCTTTCTTCCCTATTCCATCCCCACTTTGGACAATTATTATCTCATGCTTCCTCAGTCAGGGCTCCCCTCATCCCCAGCCTCCTTCCCCTCACCATATACCTGTCCTTGAAGAATCGACGGAACCCAAAGGCCACCAGTTTCAACATGGCCTCAAAGACGAAGACGATGGTGAAGACATAGTTACAGTACTTCAGGGCCTCATCCAGAGACTGAAAAGAAGCTCAGTGGTTAGTTCAGCTCCCTTGATAAAATGAGATATCAAAGATGTGTAAGAGATCATCTCAAGCCTCTTCTGGCATTCTGGCATTCTTTTGTCAGGACTGTAAAGAGGGGATTTCTGTTTTCTGGGAGGTTGGATTGGATGACCTCTAAAATCCCTTCTGAGGGATCTGAGACAATAATTCTGTGATTTACTCCAACTTATTGTATTGAGGAGGAACTCGCCTCAAAGAAATGATGTGCCTAAAGTTCCACAGTGAATGGAGAAGAAGCCAAGCAGGGGCTAACCCCTAATTTTGTTTATACAAAGTTTTATTTTGTTTTACTTTGGCTCCTTACAAGGTTCTAGGACTCCAAAGCCCTCTCCTCCTATGGCCAGTTACCATTTAAAGTACAAAGTGAGGCTTCTCTTTTTATTGAAAATATTTGTTTTCATAAAGTTGATAAGCATAAGAAAAACATAAAATATACTTCCTGAAAACATAAGCAATGCAACAAGAAGACATTTTTTTCCAAAATTAAGGATTGACTCAGTGGAGGGGGAGGGAATGGACTTGAACTTGGAGGCCCCTTCTGGCTCTTGATCTTATGTTCCTTTATCATCTATCTTCACCCAAGAAATCCTACATTTCACTTGTTTACTATGAACTAAAAGTGTGGAAGAAGGTTGTGTATTTTAATGAGACAATACCAAGTTATCCATTACATTTGAGCTAAATTGTAATATATATATATATATATATATATATATATATGCTTATATATCCTTGGGTCCTTCTTGTTTTTTATTCTTATGGGTAAATAACATTCCACAACACTCATATTCCACTTTATTCAGTTATTTTCTCATCTTAGATATAGAAGTTTCCAACCTTTACTACTATATGTAGGGATGCTATAAATATAGTTTGTATTGTTGGGTCTTTTCTTCCTGTTTATAGCTTCTTTGATAAAAAAAAGTTTTTATCATGCCTATAGCATGATACTTCTTTGAGGTATACAACTAATAGCTATATCATTGAGTTATCCAGTAGAAGTAATTTTATTATCTTTATTTTATAATTTTAGGTTGGTTTCCATAAGAGTAGAACAATTCATGATTCTATTAACAGTGAATTAGCATTCCTTTTTCACCCCACAACCTCAACAATCCTGAAATTTTTCATCTCTTAGTACTTTTGTCAATCTGACAAGTATAAAGTGATAATTCAGAGTTGTTTTAATTTGCATTTCTATGCATATTAATAATTTTGAATAATTTCCCAGATGGTGGTTGATCATGTTTTTTCTTTTGAAAATTGTTTATTTATGCCCTTAAATAGTAAAGGATGGCTCTTAATCCTATAGATTTGTATAAATGCTCTGTATATTATAGATGTCAGACTTTGTTGATAGCTTATTTTTACTTCACATCCATTTTCCCAAATATCCCTTTTTTCCTAGACACAGAGCCCTTGATACAAGGAATGGAAAAGTAAGATACAGAAATAGTCAACAAAATCGACCACTATATCAGCCAACTTGGGTTTTATATTTATATTCTTCCAACTCTTGCAAAGGAAGAAGGAAGGTAGATTCTTATCTCTCTTCTTTGTGACTTAGTTTAATCATTCAAAACTTTTCAGCCTTCAATTTTGAATTCTATTTGCTGTAGTCTTTGTGCATATTTTTTCCTGATTGTTTCACTTTGTATCAGTTCATATAAATCCTTCTATGCTTCTTGGTATTTATCATATTCATCATTTCTTCGACATAGTATATTCCATCCCATTCATGTACTACAATTTGTTTAGTCATTTTCCCAATTAGTGGGTGTCTACTTTGTTTTCAATTCCTTATACTACAAAAAAGTATAAAGTCACTAAGAAGTCAGACATTTTATCAAATATAATACAATGATTTTTTTATATCTCATATCTTTTCTTCAATTTGTGAAAATGTTATTTTAAGTATTTTTACAGAATCAAAAACACATCTAAGTCAATTAACAAACAATTATTAAACACTTGCTACATGCCAGACTTTAAATTATGTTCTTGTTCAAGGAATCCTCTGGGATCTCTTTCTGTCCCAATGTTTTCTGTCCTGGTCCTCCCTGGGTACACTGTCATACAAAATTCTCTGAGACCTCTTCCTCAGTGTCTATAAATCCTTCTGACCATTCCCCTTAGCTTCCCTGGGCTGGAAAATGAGTCACTGTAATTTTTTCTTGGCTTTCCTGATCAGATTTTTTTCAGTCCTTCTCCCTCCTTCCCCTCTCTTCCTCCCTTGCCCTGCCTTGCTTTCCTTCCTTCCTTCTTTCCCTTTCTCCTCTCCCCTTCTCCCCACCACAAACCCCCATATTCACTGAGAAGTCAAGAAAAACTAAACCCATTACTAATAGGTCTCATAGTCTAGACTTTTGTTGATAAGAGTAAGCAGATCAGTAGCACTTTAATGCTTTCTCTCATTCTGCCATCTAGATTCTACCCTCAAAGTTTGTGGTTCTGGACAGATTCAGCCCCAATGACCTGAGTAAGAGTAAAATCTAGGTGTAGAGAAAAAGTCTTTGCCCATGGTTCCCTATCAGAACCATTTGAAGGAACTTGAGTCCCAGATAATATTAGCAGAAAGAGCAATGAAGCAGTATCCATTTACACATGTTAGAAAGTGTTTTCCATTTCATTTTGTTTATTTCTGTTCAGATTAAATCTGTTACTGTTATTCAATGCCTATAGCATGATAAACTACTAAATGCCTCAATCTGAATTAATTTAGGAAGTTTCTAATTTTTGACCTGATAAGAGACAACTAAGCCAAGGTTAATAAATTAATATTCTGTGTCCTTACTATTTGAATCTAAGTATGAAGAAGATCTATAGAGTATCTATGTATCCATGAGTTATGATTTATTTTATATAAGCTGGTCTTTTGGCACAGTATCTTGTTTATTCTTGAAAATAATTTATGTACTAGTAGAGATTATTTTATTAAATAAATATTATAATTCACTTATAATTCTATCTGGTTCTATATTTTTTTCCTATTAAATTTCATTTGTAGCTTACTCATTTTCTCTTTTTGAGATATAGGGGTTTGGGTTCTCAATTTCTCCTTTAATTAATCTGGATACTTTATAATACAAGTATTAATTCATGTCACTAAAATCCTCAGTTCTGTTTGCATGGAACTGGATATAGTGATTCTGATTATTTTCTTTATTGTATCTCCATTTGCTATGATATTGCACTTTATTAATTTAAATAATTTGGATTTCCTTTCATTTTTTTATTTAGAGGAGATCAGATAGCTAATAATCAGTTTTATTGGTATTTCAAAAAATACACCTCTTTAGTTTGTTAAAAATAAGTTTTATTTCCCTTTTTGAGTCTATTTGTGCTTTAATTCTCAAAATTTCCTTCTCCATGACTTTTGGGGGATTGATTTATTGAGTTTCTAATAAATGAATACTCAGTTCATTAGTTTTCTCTTTTGTTAATGTAAATGCTCAGGAATAGAAATTACATCTAATGACTACTTTAGATGCATCCCCAAAATCATGGCATGTTATTAATGCCATCACTGACTTTGATATAATATTTATTGCTTTTTACATTTATTGATTCACTCAATATTTAGGTTATTGTTTTTTAGTCTCTCTATCTGTAGGTCTGTATCTTTCTTTTGTAATTTATTCTTTTTTACTGGGTTGCAGTTTGTAAAAGATGTTTAATGTTTCTGCCTTTATTAATTTTATTTTTTTTCTTATGTATTTATTTAGGAGGGCTTTAGAATATGACAAATTTTTTGTGAAAGTAGCATGATTGCTCCCTAAATGAGCAGACTAAAAGTCATATTTAATGATTTCCATATGGGTCTTTCAATACAGTTTTTCTAATATTCTTCCTAATTCTGATCTTTTTCCTCATTTAACTTTCTTAGATTTATCAAATTTTGAAAATGTTAACATTTTCATGATATTTGTGCTTATTTTCACATTTACTATTATGCCTTATTATCAGCATCTTTTGTATTTCAGTTAAGCTTTTCTGTTATTCAGTACAATATTTATTGTTGTTAATAATATTTTTATATTGCATTAAGATTTACAAAGCACTTTTACATTTTATATTATCTCATTTGATCCTCACAAGTTTGTGATGTAGGTGTTATTTTTAGCTTACCTTACAGATGAAGCAAGTGAAGCTCAATGAGACTAAGTAAGTAAGGTCACATAATAAGTGTGTGGAACAAAATTTGAATTAGATCTTCTTGACTCCAAGTCTAGCACTCTATCTGATATGCCAACTAGCCGTATTAATACTATTTTATAGTATGTTGTTACTGCAAGCATTGATGGCATCAACTGCAATAATATAAGTGCTCAATTTGACCTTTGTGTAGCAGACAATAGCTAGTTAAAAATTCTCTGGCCTTCCAAAGTAAACTGAAATCTGGTACCCTAGCTGCGCTGATCTTGTGAAGAATAGAGAAAAAGCTTTTCTTTCCCCCAGAAGAAAATACATCCTTCTTTTAAATAAATACCACCTGTGCCTTGGGGGAGGAAAGGGGGGCTTCAGGGGAAGAATTGTAGACTTAGGCATGGGTGTAAGTGGATCTCAGCTTGGGAAAACATCATCTCCCTTATCTATGGGACCCAGAATGAGAAGACCTTGGAAAGATTTCCCTCTTCCCTTTCCTTTGAACTCCAACTTTGGGAACTTCACAAGTGAAAAATTCCCTAACCTATGGGTACTTGGCTGACATTACAATTTTTTTCTTAAAGCACTTCTTTCTCTTCCCTTAGTTAGTTAATTAGTTGATCCACCTTTTTTGACTCTATTTATTTTCTAAGCATTAATAAAATCCTTTTAATTCCTTTTGACTGAGAGATGATTCCTTATATGAAACTGTCTCACTTCCTCTGACCTAGGGATCTCAGAGCTCTGGGGCACCTACAGCATAATGTGGTTTTTCTGCTTGTTTCTTTTAAATTATCTATTTTAGCTTTTGTCTTATCTGAATTTATGATTATAATTTCTGTTTTTTTAAGTCAACTGATCCATAATAAATTTTATCTAAGAAAACTACTGTATATCAAGATGGTCCCATAGATGGTCCCATATCCTTGGTATGTTTTCTGTAGGCAATGTTTTCAAATCTAGTCTTCAATTTTGTTTTCATGAGCAAGCTAATTTCATTTACATTCAAGTTTATGATTATTAAGTTTTTTTTCTTAATATCCTATTGTGGTGTATTTAGTGCTATTCTCTCCAAATTTTCTTTTTCTAAACAGACAGTGATAATTCTCCTAAGTGATTTACTCAATTATAGGATGACTACTGCTACTTTCATTGGGGAATATGACCCAATCCTAAAATATAGGGAAAATTTTCTGTGTTAGTTAAGCCCTGTTTCAGACATCAAGGTAGAATACAGTGTGTTTGTGAATGCTGTTCAACTGAATACTAGCCCTGATAATGTGTTCTCTCTGTCTCTGTCTCTGTCTCTCTCTGTCTCTCTCTGTCTCTCTGTCTCTGTCTCTGTCTCTGTCTCTGTCTCTGTCTCTCTGTCTCTCTGTCTCTCTGTCTCTCTGTCTCTCTCTCTCTCTCTCTCTCTCTCTCTCTCTCTCTCTCTCTCTCTCTCTCCCTCTCCCTCTCCTTCCACATTGAATGCTTCTCCTAGTATTCTGTTTTGACCAATTAAAAAAAGAATCCAAAAAATTTTCCCTTCTCACCCTTTTTTAACTTCTTCATTGGTTTGTTCTTCAATTGTGTCAAACTATAACTACCAAAAGGTGAACAGTCTTAAGATGCCAACCTCTTAGAGGTTTCATCTCATCATTCTAATATATGTATCTTTTTAAATCTTTACTTTAATTTCATGCCATCTTAAAATCTGACAAACATGTTGCTTATGCCTTCATCGAAGTCATTGATAAGACTACTGAAAACTATAGGACCAAATATAGACAAGGAATTACAAATCCTTACTGTGTCCCTGAGGTTCTCTGCCAGCTTGTGCACCATGCTGTCCTTCTCTGGTCCATCATTTTTTCCACTTAAAAAGTAGGCAGATTTGTCTTGGTGATCATCTTTAAGAACCCTTCCTTCCCTCACAAACTGATCCCCCACAAGTCTTATTTTTCTAAGCAGACAGTGGTAATTCCCTTAAGTGATCCACCCAAATGATAGACTTGGGCTACTTTAATTGGCAAAAGCATCCAACTCTTTTCTGTGTTAGCTAAACCCTATGCCAGAGATCTTGAAGGGGTTTCTTGAAGCTTTTGGCTAAATCCCAATTATTCAACAAGTGGTTCTTAAAATTTTTTTTATTATATACCTAATCAGTATCTAATCTTTGAACTAGCATCCCAATATATACATAAATTATAGAAATATTCTACCATACTAATATACTTTTGTATGTCACATTTTACATGTGTGAAATACAAATTTTTATTCTAAAGAGTAAATTAAACAAAATACACAAAATTTAAAAGGATGATACAAATATGAAATAAATAATATTTATAAATAATTTTTGTTTTACTCTGTTAATAGTACAATTGCCACTTGTGGTCTTGATCCCACTAGCAATAGGCATGAGCATTTCAATCTATTTTCTATTTCTAATCTGCATCAGTTGTTCCTCTTTAGATGGTTCTCTGATCCTGGGTGGAGATGTGTCACCATATCCATGTCAAACTTAGTGTGGACACTCTTACAGCTTTTAGTCCTATCATAATTCAAAGCTTCAAGTGATCTATCAGTCTTAACCTCCCTAGAACTAGAATTGCTGGTGTGAGCCAGCTTTTAAAGCAGCTTGTTCATTTTGTGAATGTTAGTTTAATTAAAATTTAATAATTCAACTCACAAACCCACTTAATTGGGCACATTTAGTCTGCAGTGTGTTGCAATACACTGAAAATGGATGAAGAAATGAGTGAGAGACCACTGTCTCTTTCTCCATGTTGTGGATCTCTTCCATTGGTTAAGCTTACATTATGCAGGTGACTCACAGCCATACAAAGTGAGTCCATATATTAGATATTAATAAAGCTAATTTCTTTCTTACTTTTAGGGTGAAATAAATAGAAATAGAAATTTTAATATTTTTCTCTCCCTTGAACCCATGAAGTATTTTGTATACTTCACTTTGGAGATTAATTCTTTAGATAATGAGTAATAAATTTGGAAGAGGATTAGTGATCACCAAATCACAGTCACAGAACATCAGGTCTGAAGGGAAACTTAAAACCAAGATGATCCTAGCATAGTTCTTTCTACATAGTTTATAATAAATAATTGCCTGCTAACCAGAATTCATTTGGACAGAAGTCTTAGGATAGAGATCATAGAATGTTAGACTTGAAAGGGGCTTTAAGACAAATAGAATATGTAGAACATTGGATCTAGAAAGAACCTCAGTAGCCCTTTTCAATCTTAAAGATGGGGAGACTTGGAAAATGAAAGGGAATTATTTTATTTTATTTTTATTTTTTGCAAGGCAGTGGGGTTAAGTGACTTGCTCAAGATCACACAGCTAGGTAATTATTAAGTGAACTCAGGTCCTCCTGACTCTGGCCCAGTGCTCTATCCACTGCACCACCTAGCTACCCCAGAATGGAAGAGAATTATTTAGGATTTCTCTTCAAGTGAACAGTAGAGGAGAACTGGGGCCCAGATCTCCTGACTCTCAGTACTAGTTTCTTCCTGAATGGATGCTTACCTTGGGCTGGTTATAGTGCTCCATAGACATGGTGATCACATTGATCCCGATGATGAAGGTAATGAACAGGTCCAAGTAATGGCTAGTGCACAGGCTGTGGATGGACCTCCTGGTGGGCGAGTAGTCAGCATAGTATGGCCTGCGCTGGGCCTCTATGGAGAGAGAAGGGAATGCACAGGGCCGGTGAATGTGCTGGAGACTGGCCATGGCAGAGCAGGGATGGGTACAGCCACTGACGTTTCCTTCCTGCCCTTTTCCCATGGCTCCCGATTGGGGAATCGGGGCCTGATATTTATCTTCCAGGAGGCAGATCGGGAACTTCTGAGGGTCTTGGACAGGGTCACACCATGCAATGCTTGCCTATCCAGCACCACCAGCTCCCAGACTCCCGGTCCCAACTCTCAGAAGTACCCGATCCCTGTGCCCAGGAAGCTTTTGTGAATACATTTCCAGATAGAATGACTTGAAGATCCTGATTCCTATGAAGACAGCCTTTTTCCTGGGGATTTCTGAGCCTTCCAGGGCCTGGCCTGCATTGGAAAGTGCAGAAATATGAGGAAAAGGACCAGAGGAAAGAACCGAAGGGGCGAATATGGGGATGAGAAAGTTGAAGAACCAAATGTTTCCACATCTCTGACTTGTTTGGGGTAGCACAAGAAGAAAACCCATCTAAAACTTTAGCTACATCAGCTCCCTGGCTGTGGAATGCATTTGGGTCGAATGTGTCTGCCAACAGTACTTTTAGAAATGGCTGAGTTTTTTTTTTTTTAACTGAATATTCTTATATGCCTTGTTAGCCATCTCTGTTACATCTAATTTTTTTTGATGATCACATTTGGGATTTTCTTGGCAAAGACAATGGAGTGGTTGGGCATTTCCTTCTCCAGCTCATTTTACAGATAAGGAAACAGAGTCAATCAGTGAAGTGACTTGCCCAGGTCACATAGCTAATAAGTGTCTGAGGTCAAATTTGAACTTGGGTCTTCCTGATTCTAGTCCTAGCACTCTATCCAATGTGCCACCTAGCTAAGTATATAGTATCCTTATATAATGAGTAATAACTAAAGTACAACCATCCCTCTGTACAGCTAGCTCTTAGTTATCCAGGGCCAGAGTCTTCTATGTGGGAATTATCCAGACCCAACAATTCTTTTCTTTCTTTCTAGTGTTTTCTGCTAAAGAGGAAAGCTTGATTCCTGGGGAAGAAGGAGTAAATTGGAGCCAATCAAAAGGTGAAAGTCTATTTCAAATAGATGTTTAGATTTCAAAGACCTCCAGTGCTGTTTGTACCTCTCATTAATATGAATAATTAAGAGATGGCTTCTTTGACCTGCTACAGCTCATGTTGACAGGATTATGTGAAGGGGCTTTAGAGACCACTACCCAGCTAGGTAGCCCAGCAGATAGATCATTGGATCTGAAGTCAGAAAGAACTCATCTTCCTGAGTTCAAATATGGCCTTAGACACTTACTAGCTATGTAATCTTGAACAAACCACTTAACCCTGTTAGTCTCAGTTTCCTTATCTGTCAAATAAGCTGGAGAAGCAAGTGACAAACCACTCCAAATCTTTGCCAAGAAAATTTCACATGGGGTCACAAAGAGTCAGAAATGACTGAACAGCAACAACAATAACCCAGCTAGTAAGTGATAGTATCACAATAGTTAAAGACTTGAATACATGTATTTCCTCACTTTTTATATAAGGAAATGGAAGGCTGGGATGGGTAAATGATTCACTCAAGGTTTCACAAGTAGTCAGTCCTCTTCAGAAGTGGGATTCGAACTCAGGAATTCTGAAAAGATACAGTGTTCTTTTCCCATCTCGATTCTATCTCTATAATTCTATGTAGTCTATAATTCTGTGCCCAGAAAAAAAGGATTGTAGGGAGATTTGGATCCAGTGCCTGCTGACCCAATGGGCCACAAATGCCATCCTAGCTTTGGCCCCTCAACATCAGTTTTGATGACAACGAATGGGTCTGACTATACTTCAAAGCTGAGAATCAAGGAAGTGATTCTCTAGGTGGCCTAATAGATAAGAGTGCTGGACTATATGTCAGAAAGACCTGAGTTTGAATTCTTCCTTAGATACTTACAAGTCATTTCTCTTTGCCTCAGTTACCTCATCTGTAAAATGGGGTCAATAATGGTACCTATCTTATAAGGAAAACACTATGCAAATGTTAAAGCTGTATATAAATATTTTAATGTGGTTGGGGATTGGTTTGAGTTATTATGGTATTAGAGCAATTACTCTTAACCTGGAACCCATGGAAGATTTCAGGGTATCAGGGAACTTGAATAGAGGAGAAAGTATGACATCTACATCTTCACTAACTTCTAAATGAAACTGAGCATTTTCTTCAATTAACGATGCAGGTAATAAACTTTCACCAGACTGCCCAAAGTGGTCTCTGCAACAAAAAGGTCAAGAGACCCTGTATTAGTGGTGAGGGATGGGGATAGGAGAATTCCATCTTCTTCTTGGTTGTGGGTAGAGATAAAGGAAAACTTTCTATGTATGTGAGTAACCACTATAAAAAAACACAGACTAAGTACCTACAAACCAGTCACTCAATAAGGAAAGTCTCTTCTCAGATATAAGGTGAGCCTAGGATTGCAGAACTGGCAAAAATCAATAGCTTTAAGATCTGTAAGGCATTTTACAAATATTCCCTACACTGAATGAGCACAATAACCCTTTAAGGGGGAGAGTTTTTTTAAAATCTTCATTTTATGGCTAAGGAAACTGATGGTCACTTGACTCGCCCAGGGTAACAATGGAAGTAGGATCTTAAATCCAACACTCTTTTCATGTTACCTCTCTGGGAAGTGACTTGCCTAGAGTCATACATCCAGCAAGTATGATGGCTAAAGCTTGAATTTCAGATGTCACTAGAGGAGGAGGTGTGGAAAAGGAGGAAACATCAGTAGAGCCATCTGGGGCACAACTAAGTTGATCAGTATATGGCAAAGAAGTTACAGTTTGGAAACCCCAAAGAAAGCCAGAGGGAAACATTTGATGGTCATAAGGTACTCATATACCATGGGCATACCAGGTTATCACCATACACATGCAACATGCACTGGCAGAGGCTGAGTGTGTGTGTGGGAAGCTTATGCAGAGGTTATGGTAGGAGGGAGGGATAAGTGGTTTGGGGTCATGATTCAGGATTTGTGATCCATGCAGCAGTCAGCTGCTATGGGGAAAAAGCCAAGTGTCAAGTCCTTAATCCAGGGGATACTTGGAATAGCAAAGGGGCTTAATCTAAGGGATATATAGCAGCTTCCTATTGGACCAATTCAAGAGTTCTCCATCAAGCAGGGTCTCAAAGGCTGAGGAAGGCACCTGAGACTCAATATCCACACACATGCTCCTTGAAACCCTGCTAAGCATGCTAAGGAGCCCCAGTAGCTAAGGAGAGGGTGGAATATAGGAGGTCCAAGGCTAAGAGAACATTCTGGAGCAGAATAGCGGTGAGCCCAATGGAGTAGGAAGAGGGAAGCAATCAAGCACGTCCTCAGTGATGCTAGAAGGCCAAAAATCGAAGGCAGGGGCAGCGTCTTCTTGTTTCTGCCCTGGCCTTCACACTGAGCGTCATTATCTCTACAAAATCCACTTTTCAAACCTGAGTAGAATAGAAACTCCTCCCCAGCTCAAGGCCCAGCTCATAGTAGGTACTTCAAGAATACCTGTTGGCTGATTGAGCTCTCAGTGGCAGCTAGGGCTGTGCTGAGGTGGACAGGGCTCAACAGGCCAGGGAGGAGGAGCTAGTGGACTCTTCCCCTAAATCTTCTTTGAGTTTGTTGCTTCCCTTCCACATTTTAATCCTTTTCTGACAACCTCTTTTCTCCAAAGGTTCCTTTTACCTGTCTTACTTTGGAAGAAGAAGAGTCAGGGAAGCTCAAGGCTTCCTCTCAGAAACACTGGCCCCTCTGGCCTAATAGCACCGGCTGAGCTGCTCTGATATTT
This sequence comes from Macrotis lagotis, assembly GCF_037893015.1. NCBI lineage: Eukaryota > Metazoa > Chordata > Mammalia > Peramelemorphia > Peramelidae > Macrotis > Macrotis lagotis. Next base: position 57,456,532 of record NC_133665.1, on the reverse strand, counting down.
GCCTCTTTAGGAAATGCTAGAAAGCAAAGAAGGCAGGAAGGTGAGTGCCCTACAAGGCCAGGAAAATACCTGTGTTAGGAAGGATGCCTGGAAAACAAGGGAAATGGTTTTTAACTTTTGAGAGGGAAATGCAAATGTTCTAAAAATCACACACTCTTGTCCACTTATTTATTCATCCATCCATCCATCCATCCATCCATCCATCCATCTATAATCTCTCTCTACCAGTCTATCATATATATCCATCCATTCATTCATCTGTCTAAACATTCATATATCATCTTTCTATCTGTCTATCTATCTATCTATCTATCTATCTATCTATCTATCTACCTATCTATCTAGGAAATCTTTCTGCTCCTTTTTGATTCTCCAAAGCTTTTAGTGCCTACTTCTTTTCAGATGCCTTCCTAGACTATCCTCACCACGTTTAACTCTTGTTTCCTTGCCTTCCCACTACATTAACAGTCTCTATACTTATGTGATACTATCCTCTAAACTACTCCTCCTCCCCACCCCTTGAATGAGATCTTCTCAAGGATACAATACGGATCTATTCTCACTCAGTCCTCTCTTCCTCTTCCCTCAGCCCCTATTTGTGAAATCCCCAAGGAAAAGGTCTTGATCTTCCCTTCTTTCTCTTCTCTATAGTATAAGCTCTCTAGCTGTTACTTCTTTTCCTTAGTCCAGATCAAGAACACTTTTAGAGAAAGGTATGGAACTCTGTGGATTCCCTTTAAAGGATGAATTTCTGGAGAATGAGTTGGATCACCTTCTTTGTCTCTTCAGGACCAGTATGTCATCAGAAGTCCCATCTCTCTGCTCACTCCTCTTTCCTCTTCCCAACTCTCTCTGGTCTGACCCATTTACACACCAATTTCCTTGCCTCTCTGAGGATGATTATACCCTTGGACCCAACTAGATAAGGAATGAGTCCTTCCCTGAATTGCCACTGCCTTGTTGGTTCACTCCCAGGTCTATACAACTTATTTACTATATGTCTTGGCTGTATGTAGCTATTTCCTCCTCCCCCTTCTCCCTCTTCCAACCTCCCCTTTGGATATTGTTTTCCTCCATTAGAATGTTAAGCTCCTTGAGAAAAGAGGTCTTCTTGTTTTCTCACTTTCATATCCTTAGAGCTTAGCAAACCTCCTGGAACATAGTAAGTCTTAATATATCAGTCAATGTAATTATCTGTCACAAATTGGGAACTTCCTAAATGGAAGGTCTCTACCTTCTCTGCTTCCCCAGACAGAGCTCCCTAAGGGTAAGCACCCTAGGTTTCTCCTTTGACTTGTCTCCTTGGCATCTTCACTGACAAAGGGCTGGACATTTCAGTGGAACTGGGACCTCAGAGATCAGAAACTATTCCAATGAAGTCCTCTCTACTACAAGGGAGCAGTGAGATTTTATAATTTACTTAAAGACACAAACTTTATAATAGATACACCCCCAATGCTGAGCTTGCTAATGTGTTCCCTGCTGAAGCCAATAGACAGGGGCTTTCTAGTCTCTAGCATACCAGGAAATGCTTCTGTCTTCAGGGCTCTGTGTGCATCTATGTCTTACCTCCCTTTGTTCCCTATGCTGAACTATATTCTTCATTACCAGTTCTTTCTTGTTCACACCTTAGTTTTCCTGCCTATGTAATTAAGCTGGAAAAGCTCAATACAACTGTAAAGGTAACACTAACAAATAAAAGGACTTTGTGACTTCTCCCTACTTCCTGGAGAAGGTGCTAATAAATCTATAGGAGGAAAATAGAGGAGAAGGAAAGGAAAAAAGAAGATCACAGATCACAAGTCCCTCATTTTGTAGAGGAGTAAGTTAGGTTCAGGGAACTAGAGTGATTTGCCCAACATCACAGGCAGTAAGGAACAAGGCAGTCCAACCCAAGTTCTGTATTTCCCCCACTCTATCCCACTGAAGCAGGAGAAAGCAAGGAGGAAGAAAGGAATGATAACAACAAGGAGAAAACAGAATGTGGGGAGAAAGAAGGGAAAAAAGAAGGGGAGGAAGGAGAGCAAAAGGAGATGAAGAAGAGGAGAAAATTAAAGAGACTAGGAGAATCAAAGCAACAGGAACTCTCATTTTACAGATAAAGAAACTGAGGCCCAGGGAGGTTAAGTGTCTTGCCCAAAGTCATACAAGTAGTGAGGGGGAAGAAGAAGAAAAAGAAGAGAAGAATAGACAAGAAAAGAAAAGGAGAAAAAAGAAAAATGGCAAGTATCTTTGTCTAAGGGGACTTGAAATCATTTTCTATGAAAATCACTTGAAGGAATTGAAAGTGTTTAGCATGGAGAAGATCTAGAGTCCGCAGTTACTTCCTTTGAATGAGTGCCAGAAGGCAGAACTAATAACAAAGGAAGGAAATGATAAGGAATTAAGTTCTAACTCCTTATTATGAAAGTAGCCTCAATAACTAGTGTTATTTCCCCAATGGGACGAGTTCTATTATTCCACAAGGGGGGTCCCTGACCCTTGAGGTATTCAAGCAGAGGATGTGTTATTGAGTCAGAGAGGATATAGAGAGGATTCTGACACTGGAGAGTAGGTTTGGCTAGCTGATCTCTGAGTTCTCTTCCAGGCCCAAGATTCTATGATTTTTATCTGAAGCCTATTGAAGAATCCTACTCCTCAGTCATGGGAGCATTTCCATGCAGTCTTGTCTTCTTTATCCTACTATTATCCTGAGCACTGTGAGTCAATGGACCAGTATCACTTCCAGTGGCTACTCTATGGACAGTCACATCTTGAAATGTACCCTGTCCTCCACCCCAGGGTATTGGGTGCATGCAGGGACATGCATGGACAACATCTTCACTGCTTGGGAGAAAGAAGAATGCAAACATGATCAAACCGGAAATGAGAGAGAGAGAGAAAGAGAGAAAACACAGGCCACTCTAAGTCTCAGGACACAGAGGTCTCTCTGGTTATCCTCCAGATAGAGAGGGAATCCTGATGCCTTCAGAGGTTGACCTGGTTCCATCTTTGAGTGTTAATTACCATATGTATTTGCTAACATACAAGACATCCTTTTCCAAGGCCACAAACTGACTCAGAGATCCTAAGCACCTTATGTGCGGGACCCCACCAGGTTCGATGAGGATGTCGGCTTGGAGAAAAAAAAAATCCAGGCTTTCCAACTGTGAATGTGGTGGGTATGCTCAGAAAACACAACTTGCGGGGTGTGTGTGTGTGTGTGTGTGTGTGTGTGTGTGTGTGTGTAGGGATGATTCCATAGGTTGTCCTACAGGCCACATGTGGACATGGCTAGAGTCTCAGCAAAGCTTGTCCAGGGCATGATTGAGTGGCCTGTGACTTAGAGCCCTACCTCCCCCAAGTCCACAAACCAAGACAAGGTGTTGTTTTTTTTTTTCTCAACAGGCAGGGCTCAGAATGAGTCTACTTGGTAACGCAATCTACCGACCGGACACGTATATCGCCTTACTCCTACGCTTCTTCTCTAGCCTGCGAAGCCTCTTCTCTTCCCGCCGCCGTGCCTCCTCCGCCTCCTGGTGCTGCCGACACTTATGGAAGTTCTCCACCACCACGCCCACAAACATGTTCAGGACAAAGAAGCTGACGATGAGCAGGAAGGAGATGAAGTACAGCAACATCCAGGGGTTGTGGTTCTGGATGGGCTGATCACCCGTGGAGTGGGCAGGAGTGAAAGGAAGGGAAAGGTCCAAGTGGGTCATGGTCTGAGCCAGGCATAAAGCAATGCCTGGTCCCCAGAGTCATATACCCATGTCCCCAAAAGTCTGTATTCCTTTGTGCCCCAACCCATTCTATTTCAGGACTTATTATTATTATTATTGTTATTTTTTGGTATTGCTTCACCTCCCCCTATCCAGTCAATCTTCTGTTTTCTTCCTGGGGCGGGGGGGGGTGGGGGCTGGCTCTGACTTGCTAAGGGACTGATGGTTTAAGGTGGCATACAGAATGACCTTGGTCATGGGCATCAGAATTTTTGTAATAGATCAAAGGAAGGAAATCGGAATTTCAGGCATCATGAAGAGCTATTTTGGGGCTGGAGGCCTTCCTTAGTGCTAGATGCATTGCATAGATTTCTACCTAGGGGAGGTTGGCTTTGATGATGATGATGATGTTTGTCCTTCATTCTCCAATAGGAACATGACATCAGAAGAGGTGATGCCATGACATGAATGTGAACTGGAGTTTAGTGAGGGGGTTCTGGGCAAAGTCACCAGTCTCACTTCCTCCTCCAGAATCATCTGGGTCCAGTGGCCAGATATGAATCAGGACAACTGGGGATGCGAGGCAGAGTTAAGTGACTTGCCCAAAGTCACACAGCTACCTAACTGTTCACTAATTAGGGGAAGTTGACTTTACTCCCTGGATGGCAGCAATGCCTACCTCTGGAAGTGTGTGTGTGTGTGTGTGTGTGTGTGTGTGTGTGTGTGTGTATTTTGGGATTTCAGTGGCATACTGATTTGAAAGCCCTAAGTGTGATAGAAAAGGGCAGAAGGTGGGACATTTTGGGGGGCAATAAGAGGGAGGAAGACCTTACTTTTCTAAAAATACACTGGGATTTACACTGTCCCATGGGAAACATTGCCATCTCTGACCCCCTAGGTACCTGTTGGTTGATGCCCACGGCATCCAGGCCGTCATACATGATGTTCACCCAGCCATCCTTGGACGAGAGTACAAAAAGGGACATGAGAGCCTGGCCCAGGAAAGACAGGGAGAAGTGGAGTCACGATCTGTGGATGTCCAATTCTACAATCAACCATCCCATGCACCTCCCACTCTTCACTAATTCAGAGGAGGGGAGCTAGAGTTCTCAACTTGTTGTACTTCATCAGGGCTTAAAGCTCTAACAGTCTATAAAAAGATTATAGGTAGGAAGGAACCTTGCTAAAGTTTAAAAAAAATCCCTGAGCAGTAGTCAGGATTCCTGATTTTACAGCTCTCTCTCATCAACTTGCAGTATAATTTTTGAATAAGTCATTTATCCTCTCTGGGCCTCAGTTTGCCCTTTGGAAAACAGAAGTATTGTGGGGGCTGATCTCCGTGTTCCCACTTAACTCTGATGGTCATTTTGTTAGTACTATAATTCTCGTGTGTCCTCTGGATACTTTGTGAATTTGCTCTTTTCTAGCTAATAAACAGATTTTCTTAAAACTCAAGATCTTCCACATTTCTAAAAGAAAAAGGGGGCAGGAATATCAGAACTCAAAGCATCTAGATGGTGTCATTGTGAGGGAAGAGATATTTAAGGGACCTAGATTATGGGAGAAACCTTTAGCAGAGGACAACTTTAAGTAAATTTAATTTCACCATTTATTTATTAATGGATCATAGAAGTAGATTATGAATTAGAGTTGGAAGGGACTTCAGAAGTCATCTTAGCCCAAATCCTTCATTTTCTAAGTAAGGGAACAGAGGCTTAGGGATGTAGGTTGTTTGGCCCAAAGTTAGGTAGGGGAGAGTAAATGATGGAGTTGAGATTCAAATGGAGGCCCTTTGACTCCAAATCCAGTGCTGTAGGGAACATAGGCTCATAGGTTTGGAGTTGGAAGGGATGTTAGAAATTCTCTAATCTAATTCCCTGGATTCCCTGATAAGGAAATTGATAGACATTTAGTGGTAGGGTTAGCATTTGAATGCAGAAAGTGCCTATTCTATGCAAGCCTTATGTTGAACACTTGGGAAAGCCAGAAAAAGATGACACAGGTCCTTCTCTCAAGTAGCTCATATTCAATGGGAAGAAGAAAACATGTACCAAAAAATAATGCAATGATGACTCAAAGATGAATGAGACTAAGGAGAGGTCTAGGCAAAGTGCTAGGAGAAATTTGAGGAGGGGGAGATAATTTTCAATAATGAGGAAATGAGAGGAGAGAAAACTTGAAAAAGGGAGAATTTAAATCAAGTCTTGAAGGAAAGGGGGTTGGCATCTACAGGTTGAGATTATTATTGTGGTAGGGGTGGAGAAAATAGATTTGGGGCATGGGGCATGATGTGAGCAAAGCAATGGAGATGGGAGGGTACAGTCCAGGGAAAGGCTAGGAAACAGAACAATAGATGACTGCAAGGCAATGATGCTGGACCCAGATATGGTTTATTGATCTGGCAGGTTTTAGCACTTGAGTCAGATAAACAAAACTGGGATCTCAGCCAGGCATCTTTCCTTTCATCCAATGATAATCTAATAAACATTTATTAAGTGCTTTTCAATGTGCCAAATGCTGGGGCTATAACTAATTAAAATAACAGTAGTCTGTCCTCAGGGAGCTTATAATCTAGTCCTACATCACCAACAATGATAGACAATACCTTACTCAGAAGTGTTGTAGCCCCAGCTTCTTCCAGCCTAGATAATTTGACAGTTAGTACTACTATTCCTGCAGTTAACATTTATGTAGCACTTAAAAATGGCATATGATCTACCTGTTACCTAGATTATTCCATTTGACCATCACAACAACCCTATGAGGTGGGTAATATTATTATCCCCATTTTACAGATAAGGCTAGGAAGTCTGAGAGTTTAATTGTGGGTTACACAGACAATATGTCTGTGAGAAGGGATTTGAACTTAAGTCATATTGATTCCAAGTTCAACATTCAACCTATCCACTAGATTATCTAAGATACTGCTGAGTCATCTGTGTCCAATCTATACTCCCTTGATGGACTAAGAAAACATCTAAATCCTAAATTGCTGCTGAGGGTCTAATTCCCTTTTTTGTCTGTCTCTGATCATGGCAGAAATTTTTCATTGGGGAGGGGGGGTTCTTCCTAGATGTGGCATTCTGTGTAGGGGAGAAGCCAGGTCCAGAAGGAACAGGTTGGAAGACGCTGAGCCTATGCTCTGTGGACCCAGTCTGCCTGACCTGGTGCTCACCTGACCCAGATTATCGAAGTTGTACTTGCGTCGGATCCAACGGTAATGGGCTGCACAGCAGTCGTCTTTGGTGGTGATGTTTCGAGTATCTGGCCCATCGCAGTAATAAAACTTACCCTTGAAGAGCTAGAATGAAGAGACAACAACTCAACTAATGTTCATGAGTAAGAAACACTCACAAAAGGCCTAATAAACATTGGATGTTAGGACTGCAAAGATGGTTATGACAAACTTTATTCTCAAGGGAGTTTACAATATAATTGGTGGATGGAAAAGGGAAGAGACAAACATGTCTACAAATATAAAGGTGAGTGAAAGGGTATGGGAAAAATGCCAGGATAAATTGATTTTTGGAGGTGGGGGTGGCCAAGGAGGGCTTGCAAAGAAGTGATAATGGAATTAGGCCTTGAGGGAAAGAAGGGATTATAAAAACTGTTGTATTATGTAAAAGGCATTTCTTTCAAAGATGGGGGGTAGGGGCAGGAAGGGCAAGGGAAAAGATTTAGAGATGGGAAAATACAGCCTAACCAGAGCCCTCCTAGGCCTTAATTTTCTTATCCACCAAATGGAATTCATGATATTGAGTCTAATTTTCTCGCAGAAATAGAATCACAGGATGCTAGATCTGGGAAGGGGGCCATATCTAATCTAGGCATTCCTAATCTTTTTTTAATGTCAAGGATCCCTTTAACAGTCTGATGAAGTAGGAACCTTTTCTCAGAACAAGGTTTCTAAATCCATAAATTAAAATGAATGGGAATACAAATGAAACAAAATTATATTGAAATAAAGATGCTTTCCTCCCTTCCAAATTCATGAACCCCCCCTGAAATTTAAGTTTAAGAATGCCTATTCTAATCTAACTTCTTCAGGATCCTAGATCTAAGGGTAGAAGGGACCTCTGAGCATATCTAGCTCAGGTTCCTCATTTGATGGATGAAGAAACTCAAGGTCCAAGGAAATTTAGTGTTTCTTTCTAACAATAATTTATTTTTTCTCCAGTTATACTAAAGACAATTTTAACATTCATTTTTTAGATAGCTGAAAAAATATAATTAAAAACAAAACACAATAATGGAAAAAAATTAAACCAGCACATACTTTATATTCTGGGATTTCAGTGCAAAAGCATAGAGAAAGCTGGTGGAAGATATGTTTAAATATATGACTCAGGCTAAGAAATGAAAGTGGCCAAAGACTTGTAGACTAAAAGAGACTTAAAAAAACCCAAAACAGGGGGTGGCTAGGTGGTGCAGTGAACAGAGCACTGGTCCTGGAGTCAGTAGTACCTGAGTTCAAATATGGCCTCAGACACTTAATAATTACCTAGCTGTGTGGCCTTGGGCAAGCCACTTGACCCCTTTGCCTTGCAGAAACCTAAAAAAAAAAACCCAAAACAGAAACACATCCAAAAACATCAAGCCTAGTTAACTTGACATTCATTTTTAAAAAGTTTTTTGAGTTCCAAATTTTCTTTCTCTTCCTTGACCACCCTTCTTCCCTGAGACAGTATCATTTGTCACAGAGGTATTAAGTGTGAGATTAGCTGAAGCTCAGGGATGATAACAGCTTTGGCCAAGATCACACACTGAATTTGTGGCAGAGCTGGCCTAGCAGCTGTGCCTCCAGGTTTCTGTCATAGCACTGACAAACCTACACTGTGCCAGCAAGTGCAAACACTCTTACCTGAACTCCAAGAATACCAAAGATGATAAAAAAGGCACAACAGATGAGGACAATATTTCCAATGGGTCTGAGGGATGATATCAAGGTCTCCACCACCAGTTTGAGACCTGGGGCTCGGCTGATCACCCTGAACCAAGATATTATAACAAATTAAGAACAAAATTTGAACATTAGTATCTATCTCTGGCATTCTTTTTGTAATCTAGTTTCCAACCCGATTACAAGGTAGCACTAGTTATTAGAGTCATCAAGTGTCTGAGCCCCTAGACCCCTTAAGCCCTTAGACACAAAGAAATGAATGAATGAAAACACATTTATTAAGTGCTTACTATGTGTAAGCACTTTGCTAAATGGTAGAGTGTTTTTTTTTTCCACTCATGTGTGATTCCCATTTGGGTTTTTTGTTTTTGGCAAAAGTGGTTTGCCATTTCCTTCTACAGCTCATTTTACAGATGAGAAAACTTGAAGCAAATAGGGTAAATGACCCATAGTCATATAGCTATCAAATATTGGAGTCTAAATTTGAACTTGGGAAGATGAATCTTCCTGATTATAGGCCTGGTGCTCTATCCATTGCATCATCTAACTACCCATTCATATAGTGCTTTCTAGATCTCAAGGCTTTATGGGAGCTGCCTCTAGATGATATTGTTACTCATTTTGATAATCCTACTTCAATAACAACTTCTCTGACACACCGTTGGGGAATAAATTACACATCATCTTTCACAATCAGTCTTCAGTAGATGATGCAAACTCATGGTCATAACTATGTTTATTATCAATGAATCAACAAGTATTTATTAAACACTTAACTGTATTCTGGGTTCTGTGCTAACCACCAGAGTTACAAAAACATAAACCATCTCTATCTTCAATGACCTTACATTTGAATGGGGATAATTCAGTACATTCGGGACACAGATGAAGTCTACGAAGGATCACCTTATAAAGGAAGACATTTACAGCAAGTAGAAGCAGATAAGGTCTCCTAGGAGACGTGTACTTGAATTTAGCATAAAAGGGAGTTGAAGTGAGGAGAGCTTATAGGCAAGGGTATGTCCAATGTGAAGACATAAACTTGGAGATGGTGGAACAGCAAATAGGTTAGTGTTATAGCTACTGCATTTCTGATTAAAATGAACTGTACAGAGCAAAGGTTATAGAAGTGGCCTACAAAATGTCTCACAAAGCACCAAATCTCTTCAACTTGATTTACTTCTATGTGGTGGATCCATACCTAGAGGTTTGTAGAAGTCAGGTCCTACTGGCTTGTGCCAGTTGATTGTTATTTTTAGTATGAACATTTACACCTTGGAATTTGACAAATGCTACAAACCAGGGCTTGATTTATTGTTTTGTTGATTGTTAAACTTAAGAAAGTGATTAAATTTAGATTTGTGTTCTGTGTATTTTTAGAGAGTTGGTTGTTAAATATTTATCAGCACACCCTTCCCCTACCACATGTCTTATACTTTGCTTTCCTATTTAGGTTTTCATTTTCTAGGAACTGGGATCATTTCTCTCTTACCTCACTCCCTGGCTGAGATATCAAGGGCATGTATAGTTCTTTCCACCATTACCCCTGCTCCTATCCTGTCACTTCCTTTTAAAGATTCCTTACAAAGTCAGCTCCATGGGAACTAGTGATATAATCAGCATGGTGACAGATTTATTGGCCCCTATGCCCAGCCTTGAATTAGTCAATGAACCCCTGATGGGGATGATAGATGGTGTGATTACATATGATGTTTCTCTCTCTCTGACAACTCACATGTTCTTAATCATTAATAGTAACATTTGCTCCCTCATTGACTAATCCAAAGGTGTAAATTGGTTATTTATATACCCATCTGACTGCAAAATATAAAGTGGAGTGGGAGCTCACTTTTCATTGAGAGATTCATACACTTGCTGAAATACACCCAAGATAGAACTAACATGGGGTTCCTCACTTCAGAACTGGGGCTTTTAAAGAGACTGCCCAATCACCACCATAACAAATGATTTGGATCAGCTGATTCTGCCTTGGAGATTATTCTTCTCACATTGAGACTATATGAAGGGAAGCCAACAAATGGAAGTTGGACAGTTTGGCAAAGGGAAAGTATCTCATGGATAACAGATGTCTATGGAGATCACTCATAATTCAAAGTGTAAGAAATGGACAACTAGGCTTGTCTATGAAGAATGTGGCTGCCACTTTGGGATTAGTGGCACTGGATCATGGGGATCCATGTACTAATTGATTATACTGTTAGGTTAATACATCAACTTCAAAAGAAAATTCCCTTTTGGAAAAAGACACAAAGGACAAAATACTTTGTATACCTATTAATGGACACTGTACCCTTTTCCATATTTAAAAATTTTTAATTAAATACTAGTTTTTGATTGTTTTCCCATAGCTCATCAGACATTTTCCTTAGGATTAAAAACTGCAGAGCAAGGAGTTACTACTATAAAATAAGGACATTAGATTAGATCTCTAATGTCTTCTTAAGGTCTGCCATTCCCTAAAACTATTGATAGATGCTGTCATTAGACAGGGATGTGATGGGAAAATATTTAATCAGCTCTCCAACACAAAAAAGTATACATGGTACACATTTAAAGTTAATTTGCATTATTAGGGTTTTCTTCATCACTTGCTTAAATCCAGACAATCAACAAACAATAATTCAATCCTGCACTGTAGCATTTGGTGATTTATGAGGTGTAAATGCTCACACTGAAAATTTAACAGTTGACTCTTAGAAGCCGGTATAGGCTTTTCTGGGGACACTGACCTCTTAAGAGGGCTGCTCTCCAGAACTCAGGATTTGGAAGGTACCTTTGGAGATAGATTAAATATTCTAAGATGGCCCTGAGGACTGAGCACATAACTTGAAACACCTAACTCATTTCCCACAATGCCCATTTAGTGTTCTATTTGCTGAATTATCTTGTGCTCATTGGCAATCAACTAATCTCTGCTAGGGTATGAAACAATAAAGGCTCAGTGGACTTCCTTATCAGGCACAAACTATATGCCCACATAGGTCTCTTAAAGGTGAAAAGGATGACTTTGTAAGAGTAGAATTTCAGTTTGGTTGGGGAGATATTTGTAGGAGAGAAGATGGCATGCCTAGTATTCCTCATATTGCCATCTTATTCTTTTTGTGAGTACGGCTGTCCCTTATCTCAGTGTCTTGGTCTAGCCATCAGGTGATTGATAGACTAATTATCCTTTGTAGATCTTGTTATAAAAGTTGGAGAAACACAGAGCTCACATTCTAATAGGGCATACAAAATAAAAATAAATAGGCATACACAAGTTACATACAGTATAGGCAGGAGGGATCTAGCATTTGAGGAGCTAGGAAAGGCTTATTGTAAAGGTAGCATTTGATCTGGGTTTTGAAGAAAATCAGAGATGCTAAGGAGAGGAAGGAGAGAAGTCCTTCAGCCAGCACTGCCAATGAGTAGTGACTAGCAGCAGCTAGGTCACAAAATGGATCGAATACAAGACTTGAAGTCAGGGAAGTGTCAAGTTCAAATCTTGCCTCAGACACTTAGCTCTGTGACTCAGGACAACTCATTTAAATCTCAGCTTCAGTTTTCTTATCTAGGAAACAGGAATATAGCACCTATTTCATTTGGTTTTTGTGAGTCAATGTATGTAAAGCATTTTGCAAACTTTAAAGCATTACATAAATGGTAGCTATTTTATTATAGTTTTATCTCGATTCATTTTCAGCTCAACATCAAGCAAATGAACATGTATCTAATCCTCTTTTCTTTTTTTCCTTCTGATAATCCTTAGGGGCTCCAGACTGGCCAGGACCAGGATGGAGAAGTGGAGACATAATGAAAAGGCTTAAATAAGTCATATACTGGGTCATTTACCCTTAGATAATTGAGAGTAAATGGAGAAAACCTATGTTGCCCACTAACATCCTTGTCTGCTTTGCCTTGCAAGTTTCACTTTGTTTTAATAGTCTTTTTTATTTTGAAAGGACCTTCTTTGGGGTACCATTCCCAAGGGCACAACTTCATGCTGTATTCAGTCCAGAGCCCAGTACATACCGAAGTGGCCTTAGGGTCCTCAGCAATCGCAGGACCCGGAGGATGCCCAGAATCTTGGCCCCACCAGCTGAGGCCATGGAGACAATGATGTCGATGATGGAGACAAAGACTAGTAGTCCATCCAGCACATTCCAACTGCTCTGCAGATAGCTGTTCTCCCCAGAGAAAAAGCCCAGGGCCACCATCTGGGAATAGAGTCACAGATATTGTCATTCAAGGATATTATTGAGGGAATACTGCATGTGCAGCCATGTGGGAAGCATTTACTGAAAGCATGCTGCATATACAACCCTTATTTATGTTTTACTTATCTTTATATCTCCTCCAAGTCCTAGTTTGGGTCCTGACACATAGTGAGATAAAATGGGATGGTCAAAAGAGCTTTGGACTTGAAGACAAGAGTCCTGAGTTGAAATCTCAGATCTGAAACTTATGACTTAAGTTGTTTCACCCTTCTCAGCCTTGGTTGATTCATCTGTAAATTGGGGATATGAATGCTTGCACTGTCTCCCTCTCAGAATTATTGAACAGAATATATACTTTATACATCTACAGAAGAATTCTCTCTTACTAGGGAGTTAATTGATGTTTGTTGAATGGATAGGTGGATAGATAGCACCCTATAGTGGACATGTGAGGTATAACCAGGATGAATCTCATAATCTAGTAATAAAGATGAGACATCAATAACTGTCATTCCAGATCATGGGGGGCATAGAAATTTCAGGGAGATTTCAGAGGGAGGAGAAACCTTTTCTGGTGAGGGGGAATTAGGGAAGAAGCTTTCTCAGAAATGATGGTGCATGAGTTGGGTCTTATAGAACAAATGGGATTTTAACAGGTGAGATATTCTGTGGGAAGGAAATTTCAGGGCAATGAGTAGATGGGGAGAGGTGGACTTAGAGACAGTCATAGAGATAAATGAAAGTTTGGGGTCTTCTTGTGGGCCATACTCTAAATTCTTTTGAAATCATATACCATGCTGGGCAAGACCCATGCTGAACCTCCCCCCCCACACCTCCTACCCCTTTTCCTTCTCTGTGCCCTCATCGATTCAAAAAGAAAACCTTGATGCTAGATACCTTCACCATCATTTCAGCCACAAAGATTGCTGTGAAGATGTAATTGGAAACACTCAGGAAGACTCGCTCCTGGAAGGAAGGGACATGATATGAGAATTCCTGACAATGGGGACCCAAAGAACTAGTGAACTAGAGCTATACTGACCCTCAGTAAATGGGAGGGAGCATTCATGCTATAAACTTCTAAGAGCAGAATGTCTCCAAGATTGAAGCTGTCATTGAAAAAGTCCTAGACTCTGAGATGGGAGATTTATATTAATTTTGGTTCTTCCATTGACTTAATTTGGGGCAATCCCTACCTTCTAGATTCAGTTTCCCTATTTGTAAAATGGAGATGGACATGTTAAATTAGAGAATATTTAGGGTTTTTTCCAGTTTTTGACATTTGTCCATTCCTTTATCATATGTATTGCCCTGTTGGAGACTCTTGGTAAAGCCAGCAATGGCAGGGCTGTCTCTGCAGGGTGATGGAGACCTACATTCAAGGACAGGCAGTGCTGGAAAATCGGTTTGAGTCACTCAGGAGTATTCTTCTGTTGAATAGCTTGATCACACCTGAGTCTTTTGCCTGGATAATTCAGTCAAGCCAAAATCCAATTTGAAGGAAGGTTGAGTATGTATATGTGTGTGTTTTTGAAGGGAGGGGGAAGAGAAACCATCCTGCTTTCTGAAGGAAAATCGATCAGTCCACAAGGATTTGTAAAATGCTTGGGTCTGGTAATACAAAGGCAAAAATTAAATAGTGCCTGCCCTCAAAGAACTTACATTCCAGTCCCTCCCAAGACAAAGAACTGTTGCTTCCAATAAAGACAGGATTGTGGCTATACCCAAGGTTACTTTATGGTGAACTACATTGAGCCCAGAGATGAAAGCCAGTGAAAGGAGTTGTCTTGGTCTCTGGGGTGAATGGAGGTACTTACTGTGCTATTAGGGTCAATGTCAGGTCGCTCCAGGGCAATTGTGATGCAGTTGAGAAAGATGAACACCAGAACCACATGGTCAAACATCTTGTGGGCAATGACCTTCTGACATGTGACCCGGGCACTGGGTAGAACAAAAAAGTAGATTCAGGAATCAAGGAGGAACATATGGCTTCAAAACCCCTTTTTGCTAGTCAATGAATGCTCTAATGGAAACAGCTCTGAGTTGTAGATTAGTCTTGGGTTTTAGTCCTGGTTTATTGTTACTTCTGTATGACTTGGCATAAATCTCTCCCCTTGCTTGAGCCTAAATGAAGTTCCTCCATATGCACAAGAAGGATGAGTAATCCATGTCCTGCCTCCCTCCCAGGTGGTGCCAATGAGATAATGACTTTGGATGTAAAACATAGTCTCAGGGTGGGGAAGTGGGTCATTTGAACCCAAATTTCCTGGCTCCAAGGCTAGCAATTTCTCCATGATGACATACTAATGTCATGCTAGTGTTTGGATTTCAGGCACAGGTCAGTGATGGTGGATATGGAGAATTTGGGGGATGAAACTAGGACTTTCTGAAAACTTCTAGTATTCCTCCTATGGATTTGTGGAGAATGAGTTGACTTTAGGGGTATGTGTGAAAGTTCATTGTGTGAACTAATCTTTATTTTAGTTTAGCTCTGTCCCTAGGGTAGCAGGGAAAGGGAAGGGAATAAATATATTGATAGAGCCCCTACAACTGTGCTACCATTTTACAGATATCATCTCATTTGATTCTCAAGACAACCCCGGGAGGTAGGTGTTATTATCTTTATTTTAAGGTGGAAAAAAGTGAGGCAAACAGAGGTAAAGTACCTGAGCTAATTA
This sequence comes from Macrotis lagotis, assembly GCF_037893015.1. Taxonomy (NCBI): domain Eukaryota; kingdom Metazoa; phylum Chordata; class Mammalia; order Peramelemorphia; family Peramelidae; genus Macrotis; species Macrotis lagotis. The sequence goes on along the minus strand of NC_133665.1, from coordinate 57,441,039 downwards.
GTGTCTGATACATAATTTGACTCAGCTCTTCCTGTTGCCTCACTGAACACTAACTTGTGTGGCTCTGGGAAGTTTTTTTCCCCTTTCCAGTACTATGTGTTGTTGATTTTGTTGCAATTGTACCTAATCCTTTGTGACCCCATTTGGGGTTTTCTTGGAAAAGACACTGGAGTGGCTTGCCATTTACTTTTCCAGCTTATTTTATAAATGAGGAAACTGAGGCAAACAAGGCTAATTGACTTGCCATAGTCAAACAGCATGTCAATATTCGAGATCAGATTTGAGCTGAAGTCTTCCTAACTTCAGATTCAAAAGCTTTATGCACTGCATCACATAGATACCCCTATTACTATATGTCCTTTCCCCTAATATAAAAAGGCTTGGCTCAGCATTTCAAGGACCCTTCCTGTTCTGAGAGATTATGTCCTTAGAACCTTAGTTCCTTCCAGTTTTAACATTCTGTGTTCTAAGATCCCTTCTACTTCCATTCTTCTTTGATTTATGATCTGAGTTTCCTTTTCAACTCTGACATTCAATATTCTCTCTTCTGAAATTCCTCTGAGCTCTTACATTTTGTCTTTTCTGTTCTGAGCTTACTTTCAGTATTGACATTCTTTGTTCTATGAGCTGAATTACCTTCTGGTTTTCTACATTCTATATTCTAAGTTTCCTTTCATTTTTAAAACCATTTTTTGTTCCATATTCTTGGTTCCCTTTTAACTGTGACACTCTATGTTCTATCATCTGAAATTCCTTTCAGATCTGATATTCTGTATCCATAATTTTGAGGTCCAGCCCATTTAACATTTTTGGTCCAAGATCTAAGATCCTTTTCATTCTTGATGTTCTTTGTCTGATGTTCTGACATCTTTTTCAGCCTTAATAATCTACAATATATATGGTTATTTGTGTTGTTATTATTATAAATAAATAAACATCTAGATATTTAGGTGGTATTGATATAGGAAGATGTTTGGGTACAGCACTAGTTAGTTCTCTGAACTACAGAAAAGAGAATCAATTAGGAGCAGGCTTCCCTCTCTCCCCTGTTTTCCTTTGACTAGAGATGAAGTATGGTATCAGAGAATGGTAGGGAACTAGTGGAAGTTGGCAGAGTCCTATGTTAGGCTTAATGGCATAGGATGGTGATCCTGGGGATGGAGTTTGGCCAATGCTATTTATGAGAAACCAGGGAGCAGGGGCCATGCCTGCTTCTTGAACCCCACAGGGCTACCCTTTGAAGGTTGATGTTACTGTGCCCAGAGGAAGGCTCACTCACCACTATCTGCAGCTGATGGGGGCAGCTTCTTACCGGTTCTGAGGTGAGAACAGGTAGAAGGACCAGTCTTCATGGGTCTTACACCATTCTGGCTTGTAGGGTTCCAACATCTTTTTCAGTCGGAAGCAGTAGCTCTGGAAGAGAAAGATGATTGAAGGCTCAAGGTGTTTAGATCTGGAGAGGACATTATGGCTATCTGTCCCCTAATCTCTTATCTGTCAGAATGGGATCAACTCTAGTCATCCTGACCTATGTCTTGCCACTGGACTCTGCTGACTCTGGAGGAGAGTGAGGCTGATGACATTGAACAGCTTTGCCTCCCTTAAAATCTAATTCATCCGTAAGTCAAGACATCACTCTCTTTAATGTCATTGGTCCTCTTGTCAGATGAGACAGCACAAGGAACTTACTGAAAGTTACACAGTAAGTAGCAAGTCTTTGGATTTCAAATCTAGTACCATTTTCATCATACTATGTTCTTTTTCATAAACCCATTTGCTATTGGAGACGAGGGGAGACAGAGTTCTATTCTCTGCTCATTGATCAATAAATCTATCCTTTTAAATATATGTTCTCTGTATCCTCTCTTGGGGAGCCCTTTAAGCTAAAGAGCCTTCTTCTGAGTCCTTGGGAAGAGTTATGGAAGTAAGACAAATGAAGACATTCTTTTTGACTAGTGAGAGGTGGCATAGCATGGTGGAGAGATCACAAGTCTGGAAGTTAGGAGAGCTGGCTCTAAGAACTTTACTACAAATTTTGTAAATGTCCTTGTGGGACTCATATGGGTCTACACATTATCTCCTCTACAAAATAAGGAAATGAGTCCAGGATTTTAGCTTTAGCTCAGGACCTTGTACCTCTCTCCTAGACTACTACAAGAGTTCTAATCAATATCCTTACAGCAATCTCTCCCTGCTTTGGCTGGTGATAACATTAATAATAATAACAATAATAAAAACTACCAAGTGGTTTAATGTTTGCCAAGCAGTTTAAAAATATTAACTTATTTCATTCTCACAGCCCTGGAAGGTAGGTGCTTTATTTTATTTATCTTCATTTTACAGATGAGGAAATTGAGGCAAACAGAGAATCATATAGTTAATAACTGTGTGTGTGGCTGTATTTGAACTGAGGTCTTTCTGTCCCCAGGTCTAGCACTCAATCTGTTGGACCACACAGCTGCCTATCTTCCATACAGTTGCTAAAATTGTTCTTCTTAAGAACAGATATGATCATACCTTACTCAATAAACTCTAATGGCTATTTTCTCTAGGATAAAATATAAACTCTGCTTGACTTTTAAAAGTTTTTCACAACCTTGTTCTGATGTACTTTTTTTAGCCTCAATTTACATTATTCCCAATCTTGTATTCTTTAATCCAGCCAAATTGACTTTCTCTCTGAAGCTAATGTAATACAGTCCTTCTTTGCTTTCTCCTCCCAGAAACCCTTTCTTCCTTCATGACCCAGTTCAAGAACTGTTTTGTAAGTGAAACCAGTTGAGGTGATGTAAATTTATATTGAACTATCTTTTATTTTTAATTTTTGTTGGTTTGTTTCTTTTAGTGAGGCAATCAATGTTAAGTAACTTGTCCAGATTCACACAACTAAGAAGTGACAAGTGTCTGAGAATGGATTTGAACTCTTCTTCTTGACTTCAAATTCAGTGCTCTATCCACCACACCACCTAGTTGCCCCCAAACTATCTTTTATTTATTTGTGCTTCTTCTCTTTATATTAATTTGCAATGTAGTTATGTTCCAATTAGTATGATTACTGAATCCCCTGAAGTGGTTGTATATATTTGAATTCACATTATCCAAAGACATAATAAAGTAAAATGGTAATCAATTCCAATTCATTGGAAATATTGAGTGAATGATAGAGACATCGAGGTGACACATCTGATTAGGGCATTGGGTCTGGAATCAGAAAGACATATCTTGGTGAATTTCATTCCAGCCTCAGACACTGTGTAACCCCGGGAGTCATTTAATCCTGTTTGCCTTAGTTTCTCCATCTATAAAATGAGTTGGAGAGGAAAATAGCAAACTATTCCAATATCTTTGCCAAGCAAATCCAAAATGGAGTCACAAAGAATTGGACATTACTGAACAATAGCAACAACAATTGAATAATAAGATCAATTCAGGGTAATCATCACTGGCACTCATTGGGACCAAGCTGAACTGTTGGCTTATATCTGTATTTTCTGTCTCCCTTTGAGATAAGGAATTACTTTCATCTTTGTTTTTGTATTTCCTATGCTTTACAGTGTCTGTCACATAGTAGGCACTTAAATACTTTTTTGATTTGACTTCTAACATTCTGGGTTTCTAAATGAAACAAGGTGTGGGTAAGTATTCTAGACATGAAGACTGTTTTTTGATTATCAGAGCTAGTGTGTGACAGTGGAAAAAACTTTGAGCTTGTAATGAAGAGATTCCAATTCTGGTTCAGAGATTTACTAGTTGTGGAATTTTAAGTCACTTAAACTCTCTGAGCCTCCATTTTTTTAATCAATAAAATGGAAAAAATAATAGTTGCACAAACATCTCAATGGATGGTTTCTAAGAAAGTGCTTTGCAAATCATAAAGCACTATGGAAATGTGAATTATCACTGTTCTTATCAACATCAGCTTCAGCAGCATCAGCATTAGCATCAGCCTTTCACTTCTCTGAGAGATTCAGAGACTTCAGGAGTAAAGGAGACACTCTCACCCCCCATATCCAAAGGACCTGATGAGTGATCCAACTCACATCATCCATGTCATCATCATAGTCTGAAGGGTCCTCCTTGTGGCTGTCGATGCGAAGGAAGAACTCACTGGGCATGTGCACCATCTGCCCATTGCAGTCTTGGTACTCCAAAGGCAGCAGAGCAGTTGGACGTGGGGATAGCCGTTGGAGTCCCTCTCGCAGGTCCAACGTACTCCGGTAGTCTAGGGACTCAGCTCGACGCAGCTGGGATGCCCGTCCTGCTGAACCCTGTTTGGCATCATCTGACTCGTCATCTGTGCTGCCTTTACCCTCCCCGGAGAGTAGAGACTCACGTTCCCCACACTGGCTCTTCTTCTTTAAGCTGGGCGCCCGGCCCAAGCTGTTCCAGCTGGAGCGCCTGCTGCCCCATGTACTATTGGGGCCCCAGTTGGCACAGGGAGAACTGCGTAGGCTGGACTGAGAGACAGTCAGGGAAGGACATGACAAGAGGGAAAATAATAAGAAGAAATCAATGACATATGAAATCTTTTAGAGTTTGCAAAGTGATCTAGAGATAATAAATCTGTTCATAGTTTATAGAGCACCTTGCTATCTTTAAAAGGTTTAGGACTATAAGATCATCAGATTTAGGCAAAGAAGGAAGCCAAGAGATCAATCTTACCCAGGGGATCTTCACTCTTTTTGTGTCCTGGAGCCCTGGACACTCTGGTGAAGCCTATGTGTGAATCACTTCTCAGAAGGTTGTTATTAAATGCATAAAATAAAGTATGTAGAATTTTACTGAACATGAATTATATTGAAATGGTTCTCTGTCTCTCTTTTTCTTTCTTTTAAAAACAAGTTCATGGAGAACAGGTTGAGAACCCCTGATCTAGTCTAATTTCTTTATTTTTGTCAATAGGAAACCTGAGGCCCATAGAAGGAAGGTGACTAGTTCAAGGTATTATATAATAAATAGTAGAACTGGAATCTAACTCAAGTTTTCTGCCTTTACTCTGCCATCTTGACACTGCCCCCCTCGAGTTTCTTTTGAAAACAAATTTTATGCCCTTTTAACTACACTATAACTTGTTGCTTTCTTAATTGTTGAAAAAATTCTAATTTTCAAAATGTTTTCATATCCATTCTCTTATTCAATTCTCACAAAAGAATTTGAATCCAGGGGACATCATTTCTACTCAGCTCAGGAGGTAAAGTTCAAAATTAAATAATGAATTGACACTGCTGTGTTTAGACTCCAGGGAAGATCTCCCAATCTAAGCTGCCTTGAGTATTAGAACATGAGAAGATAAGAACATAAGAGTATGTGACCCTCTGAGGTCAGGCATGACCTAGGATCTCAAGTCAGACAAGGACACTAATGAGTAGTTATTTGACCTTGGTAATCTTTTTCTGCCTTGGTTTCCTCACTTGTAAAATGGGGATAATAACAGTGCTTCCCTCCCCCTCCCCCCAGGTTGCTGTAAAGAAAAATTGAAACTATTATCGAAGCATTTTGTCTGTACTCATTATTTTTGAAAGCAGTAGAAGTAAGAGAAGGGAAAGGAAGGAGAATATAGATGTTAAGGTGCTAACAATGGTAAGAAGCTAAAAAGGAGAGTCATGTCACAACTTTTTTGAAGTGAAGTCTTTTTTGTTCAGCTTCCTCACTTTCAACATGAGGACACTGGGACTGAGATTAAGAAAATGACTCATGATCATTTAGTTAAGTGTCAGAGCTGGGATTTGAACCCACTTCATTTGACCCACCACGTCATGCAAAGTATCCTGTTAGTCTCAGCATCTTCCATGGAAGCAGTTAGCAAGAACCAACAAAGGACTTAGGATCTCCCTTTTGGTAATCATAGAGAGTAGAGTGAATCTTGCAGTGATCTGTAAAGAATATGGGATGCTTTTATATCTGCAGTGGCTTATCTTTGTTCAGAGTATAGAATGTTTTCCATCATAGAAAAGAAGGGGGGGAAAATAAAGATGGCAGGACTTTAGGCAAAAAGCCTCTTTTCTCCAGGCTATCAAGGAGAATGGAGCATTCTTTAAGAGCAAAATAAATAAAAAAAAACAAATTGAAGAAAAGCTTTTATGTGAAAACAAAAAAGGATAAGGATCTTAAGAGGATGAGGTTTTGGAGTTTGGAGTCATAATGATGGAATAAGATATAAAAAAAGAGACTATTGAGTTCTTGTGGCTCAGCAATACATTTGAGTCTTTTCTTGAAGAGGAGGGAATTATACCCTTTAAAGAAGAAGGAATTTTTTGTTATTTAAGGAAGATTACATATTCACAGGATGAGCAATCATCCAGTAAGGGTCAGAGGAGGAAGAAATAAGTGGTAGCAGTTGGTGATCCCTGATGAGAGATGAAGATGATGAGTTATATTTGTCAGTTTGACAGTAATAATAGATTTCTCCCTTCAGCATGTATCTTGATTATTATGGGGAATTTCCCAAGCTTCGTCACACCTGATGACTGTTACATCTGATGATTCACCTAGATACAAATTTACAGAATAAATCTGGAAAACATTGTTGGAGATTAGGAAGCCTTAGGCAAGAAGCTAAAGAGCTTAAAGACAGAGGAAAGAAATCATCTACAACTTGGAATAATATCATTAACACTTTCAGGGAAACCGAAGAAAGGTCGGATCCTGGACAGGTGCCTGGAGAAAATCAGTCAAAAGCATTTACAATGCATCAAATACTGAAGCTACAAAGAAAGCCAAGAATTAGGTACTGTGCTGGGAATCCCTGGCAAAAAGGGCAAAAACAGTCCCTGCCTTCAAACATCTTCCATTCTAAAGTGAGAGACAATATGTCCAAAACTGTAAGGGCAAAACAGATACAATGAAAATGAGAGATTCTCAAGGAAAGGCAAAGTAGCAGTGTTTTAATTACTATTTCCAAATGGAGTCAGGCTTCAGAAGAAAAAAGCCATCTTGGGCTCAAACATTTGGGATGTGCACAGTTATTTAAAAGAATGGTCTTAAAGAATGGGATTTGAAAACAAAAAAGAATGGGATTTGGAAGTCTAGAATATGGTTTAAAATCTTTAAGGAGGTTAGATTCATCTGCAGGGATCAAGTTCACCTAATAAGGACTCAAAAGAACGGTTTTGCTTAACTGCTTCTTTCACAACATGAAAAATATGGAAATAGGTTTTACATGATTGCACACACATATGTATATATATATATAATATATCTACACACACATATATATATATATATACATAAACTAAATCAAATTGCTTACAGTCTTAGAAGGGGAGGGAAGGGAGAAAACTGTAACTCAAAATTTTATTCAAATAATGAATGTTAAAAATGATCTTTGCATATAATTGGAAAATAAATTGGAAAATAAAATCCTACTAAAAAGAAAGAATGACTTTGCTTGAAGATTTGTAAATCTAATAAGAAGGCTTTAAACTGAAAAAGAAAGGAGGGAGAAGACTGCCTACCTACTGTAGAATCTCTAACCTAAAAACTGCAGGGAGAAGTTGCAGTGGAGGTATAGCAAAGATGGCCAGGAAATTTGCAGAGAAAAAAAATTCAAAATAAGAATTAACAAGAGTGAAATCCATGACATCATCTCTGTCTATATACAGAATAGGATAACAAGCAAGATAATCTGGAGTCTGGGTGCAAGGAGGCAAATTTGTTTTCATTACTGAGACCTGATGGGGCTAAATCCTCTGAAAGTATTTATTCAATTCACAAGGAAAAGGAGAGCTAAAAGCAGGATGGAAATAGGATTGTGAGTGCCTGTTATAATGTGGATGGGGGGCTTCGATTATTTGGATACCTGCTGGAACTCCTTCTATACCCAATTGAAAAATTAACAATGTCCTGACTTGCTTTAAAGATCTTTTCATCTTTCTACAGATTCTTGAATCAATGAGAAAAGCTTTCATTCTGTATCGGATTTTCACCAACAAGAAAGAACCAGTTGCTACAATGGAGATGATGGGAACCTTTGAGGGAAATAATTATGCCATTTTTTTGTGACAGAGAAGGAGGAGAAATTTGTACATTATGTGAATTTCCACCTGGGGTAGGGGGGAGGATGCAGGAGCAGATTCCAAAGGATTCGGGGGTGGGGGGTGGGGTGGGGGTGGGAAGATAAGATGCCATGACCTACAATTTTACAAGAGAAGCCAAGTCTAACAGAAATAGGTAACTTTCAAAATAAAATTCTGAAGACAAAAAAGAAACAATTCCTTTGGGGAAGAAAACATGGCCTTATTTAGAGAGAGTGATATAGATACAAAGGGATCTCCTCTACCAACATAAATTTTAAAAAAGGATATGCTAAAGTAAGGGGAGATAACAGGATGGATATAAAAGTGACAGTTCTGTAAGGATTGTGATAAGAAACTGAAACTCAGAATGAGCTGAGATTGGCAAGGGACTTTAATGACAACAAGAAATGTTTTTAAAACTATACTGGGTGGGTGGATGGGGAATAGCTAGGTAGTGTAGTGAATAAAGCACTGATCCTGGAGAACTCGGGAGGACCTGTGTTCAAATCTGACCTTAGATATCTAGTAATAATGTGACCCTAGACAAGTCAATTAACCTTGATTACCTTCAATAAGATAATAAGAAAAAAACTACTCTGGTGAAAAGAGGAGCATCAAAGAATGGATAGTGTACTGGGCCTTGAGTTAGGATGTCTCATCTTCCAGAGTTCAAATCTGGCCTCAGGAACTTACTTGCCATAGGCCCACCCCCTCTTCCTGCCCGGGGTCTTGTAAGGCACAGATAGATGTCTAGCAGGCTGTACTCTGTGGTTGTCCATCTGAATACTATGCCACCCATGAGAATAGGGAATGTTTAGGGTTTTGGAGGGAGGAGAGAACTCTATCCCTCATTGATGGTCTTATCACCAATTTGCAATTTATGACTCTACAGACTGTATGGGGCTGAACTTTACTTTGCATTAGCACACCTTGTTTTCAGAGTGCAAATTATCAACAGGGTTACAGATAAGGGGAAGTATTGAGGTCTTGGTCTGTGAACAGGTTTAAAGTTAAGGTTAGGATGGGCTAGGATCTGGTCTAAGGCAAGTTTGGGATTATGGTTCCACTGAAAGGAGTAAGATCTGGGGCAAGGTTAGGGCACAAGGTTAGGGACAAGACTAAGGTTAGGAGTTTAAGTAGCTTTGCCAAAAGTGTTCTTTTTCATTTAGAACAGTGGTTCTCAAAGCATGGCCTGGGGGTGGGGCAATCCCTGGGGTCCTTGAGGTATCTATGAGATTAAACTATTTTCATAATAGTACTATGATGTTTTAACATCTTAAATGGTAACTTTTCACAAATAAAATTCACATCAAAGCTCTTTGGAAGATATACAATAATCATTAAGAGTGTAAAGGAGTTCTGAGACCAACTAATTTGGAAAACCTCCTACTCATGTTTTCAACTTTCTCCTAGTGTTCTGTGCAGATGGTGTGTACAACCCCATATAACATTTCCTCTTTAGTTCTCTAATGAGTATTGGCATACTCAGACTGTACATTTCCTCTCTTCTCATGGAGTTCAGGTTTACATGGCAGTGGTTTTGTTTGCCCTTAGCTCAAATCCCCTTAAGCAACCCAGTATCCTCCTTTAAGTGGTGGTTTAGACTGGGAGAAGATCCGTTTATATCAGTAATATTTTGCAGAAAATGGGTAGTGGATAAATCAAGTGCTTTACAAGTGAAGTAGTTCTGGATAAAGAATTTATCAGGAACCCAACATTGGAACTGGACCTGTAGACAGGAGAAGAGAGAGTGTTGGTTATACAGGCAGGAGAGATGAGAGTGACCTACCATTGACTTCTGGTCATAGGGCTGGGGATCCACAGAGACACTGCTGCCTCTTCGGGAGTCCAGGAGGTTGGGGACAGAGTCCACATTGGGAGAACTCTTAGGTGTCAGCATGGGTGTAGCTGCAGTACGCATGATAAGAGGTGGAGGCAGGCTTCCCCGGCCCTCTAGATGCCCATTAGGTGTCATTGCCAGTGAATACATCTTCATCTCTGTAGATGAGAAGGATGGTGAGAATGAGGATTAAAAGCATTTCAGGGATCATGTATGAATAGGACCCTAGAAAGAATGATGAGACAGTTAATGAAAATATAGAGGAAAGGAACCATGCCCATTCCCTGTTTCCTCTGAGTCATAGGCTATTCAGCTTTGAGTGTTGACTCTTATGTTGACCACCATTTTACCAGAGGTGGCCATATGTACTTAGATTTAGTTGTTTCAGTTGAGTCTGACTCATTCTGACTACCTTTTTGGAGGGCTTTCTTGGCAAAGATACTGGAATGGTTTGCCATTTCCTTCTCCAACTCATTGTATGAATGAAGAAACTGAGGCAAACAAGGTTAAACAACTTCCCCAAGGTCACACAGCTAGTGTCTGAATCCAGATCTGAACTCAGGACTTCCTGACTCTCTCTATCTACTGTACCACCTAGCTGCTCAGGTACATAGATGGGCATATATAAAAAAGACAAGGTGATGATAGGAATACCACTAGCAAATGAGGTGATAAGAAATGGCTGCAAGTATAAGGTATCACTTGAACTGAGTTTTGAAAGAAAGTAGGAATTCAGAGTGTTGATGGTGAGGAATGTAGAATGTGAATGCCAGTCATGGAGAAAGGGCCTGGAGTGTATGAAGAATGATGAAAATCAGTTGGCCTAGATCACAGAATCAGTGAAGAAGAGGGTGATAATAATGGATGTACTAAGGTTGGAAAGTAGGCCAGGGCCAGGTTATGTCTTATTGCAGCCTGTCTAGATAATGAATGACAGCTTGATCAGACAACACCAGGCAATATGTCAGTGTTGGACCATACTGGACATGTGCTGCTCTTCCTCCCTGCTGCTGATGCCATACAAGAAGACTATACCCATATGGATATGATAATGTGCCTGGAAATGCCAAGCATTCTGGAAGTCTCATATTTCTGCTTAGTGTCTTCTTGGGTACACTGTAACTAATTGGGGGAGACTTTAAGCTAGAGATCAGCATAAAGAAATGCCCTTTCCTTGTAAATTGGCAAGAACTATAGGTGGGCAGGCCTATATTTGATGACATGAAGGATACTGCACACTAGAAGGGTCCCTAGGTAAAGGGTAATGGGAAGGGAATCATTCTGATCTTAGGAAAAAAGAGTAAAGTCTTATTTTTGAGTTAATCTGATGGTTCCTGAAAGTGCTTCAAAAAGGCCACTATTTGCCATTATCAGTAACTTTGGAGCTGGATTTCGGCAAGACACAATCAAGTTTAGTCACACAATTTACCTGTGAATAGGGTCTCACAAATTTAATATATAATTAAGGATTGGAATAGGTTCTAGTCATTTTTGTGATTTCTTTGCTCTATGGAACTCCAGGATGAGAAAACTCCTATCAATACAGCAAGAACTTTATCTGCAAGTTAAAGCCTTAGATAGTTTCCAAAAACAATGAATGGCTCAGTGATTTTGTCAGGGTCAAATGGTCAGTAGGGGTTAGTGGCAGGACTTAAGCCCAAGTCTTCATGAATCTAAGACCAATTCTTCACCCATTTTATCTCATTGCCTTGCTATAAATAATCATAGGGACTAGAAGATAGCATTTGGACCTCGAATTTCATTAGTACATAGGATGCTCAAGTCAGAAAACTCCTACCAAAGTTGGTCAGCACCTTCTTTGCAACTCATAGTTAACAAACAGTATAAGGATAGTGTGGTCTCTCAGACAGTATGTATCGGACACAGATCTCAACTCAGATTTTTCTTTTTTTGAGAATGTCTCTAGTGTGGCATTATACAACACTACCTCTCAATTAGTCATAGTCACCTTTAATTAACATTGTAGAATAAACAGCCCTATTCTTGGGCTTCAAAAGACCTCTTGGATTTGAGTTTTGGCTTTCAGCCTTGTATTTAGCTATGTGTTAATTGGGTGTCTGGTCATTTCCTCATTTCTCCACCTACACAACCTTGAGTAACACCCTTGAGACATAAGACTGTGATAGATGTGTGTTAATTTTGTCTAAAATAAAATCTTTCCTAGCCATATACATACCAGGTCTCCATGCAAATGCCCCCTTTTCTATTACCCCTGTTTTCTACCTTCCCCCAGGTATGATGGTCTCCTCCCCTATTAGAATATAGCTCTTTAAGGGCTGTGTCTATCATTTGCATCTTCAGAATTTAGCACAATTCTGGATATATAATAAATAAATTAAAAATAATATATTTTATATCTGTCTATCTACCCATCTATAAAAAATTCTGGTCTTTAGCTTCTCTTTCTGGAAAATATGTCTAATGTGTCTGAAAATCCATGTTCTGTGTTGTAAGGCCTCTCTCATCTCTAATAGGCCACTCATAACTTCCCATTCCTCTCTCCACATCTCATCAACCCCTAAAAAACACACCTGTGGCACGCAGGTCTCTCAGTTTTTCAAAATCTTCTTCGAAATTGGCTGATGTCTTGTCCTCATCTGTATCAGATCTATTTGCATCCCCCTGCAATGAAGGAAGCAGGAACTATTAGCTTCATGCTTTGTTTGGGATGTCAAGGAGCAGGAAAATGGGAATAGTTATACAGATAAAATGACTTTGAATCCAGCAAGTGTCTTCTAAGCACCTATGGATAACTGGATTGAGAGATGATCAGATTTGATCCTTGCCCTCATGGAATTTATATTCTTGGTGGACAGATAAAGTCAACCAACATGTATATAAAGCAATGTATCCATTAGGAGGTGGTACAGAGGGATGAAGGATCAGGAGATATGTTATGTTATCTTATGTTCATAGGTTGGGAAGATGGGAGAAACTGACCAGGGAAGCTATTCTAAATCCTTGCTAAAGTCCCAGACAGGACCCAAACTCCAGCCTAAGTCAGGGACTAGTTCAATGCTCATAGTGGTTTCCACATGCAGATCCATGGCCATATGTGTGTGTGTGCATATACATATACATATATCTATATCTATAGATATAGACATGTATAGATATATGTAGATATGAGACTTTAGCAAGGGACTTTTCTGCCTTTTCCTAATTCCTGCCTCTTACCTCTGCCTGGAAGCCCTCCACTAGGATGGCCACCAGTAGGTTGAACAGCACATAGTTGCCAAAGGTCATCAGGGCCACAAAGTAGAGAGCAGCCCAAGAGGAGGTGGAGGCCATGCCATTATAAAGCACAACATTCCAGTCTTCTTGGGTGAGAATCTGTAAGGAGACAGAGAATGATTTCCCATATTGCTTTCCTCTTTTCCCATTTCCCTTCCCCATAGAAACAATTGGATCACTTTTCACACAGATGGCATTCTAATCATCCTAATGAACTGACTCTGAACCCAACATGAGTCTTCTGAGGTCCCATAGAAACTTTCCTAAGTATGCTCTAGCCACTGCCTCACCCTCCACATCAAAGAATATTCATCATCCCCACCCCACCAAGCACTGTTATGTATTTCCTATTTAAACCAGAACTAAAAAGAATTTAAAAGATGCCAAAGAATTGATAATGGTGGTTAGTCAACTGATTCAAATTCATTTCATTCAAAAAAATTTTTGTCCCTACTGTGTCTAAAGAACTGCTTTGAGTGTTGGGGCTATTGAAAAAAGGCATCATTCCTACCTTCCTGGGAAAATAGATACACATATTGTTTGAGGGTGAGAAAGAATCTAAAAAAATTGGGAGAGGGGAAGATTAGGGAAAGCTTCCCATAGATAGCACCTAAAGTGAGCCTTAAACATTCTTTAAAGGAAGGTAAAAATTTGGAGAGGGAAAGGTGAGAAGGCACACACATACCAGGAATGGGGAGAGAGAACCTGTATGATCATATAGAGATGGGAGATGGAATGCCAAGTTCAGAAAATGGGTGGGAGTTTAATTTGGCTGAAATGAGGAGTATATGAAAAGAAGCAATGGTTGGAAATGTAGAGAGGTCATGAAAGGTATTAAATGCCAGTCAGAAGATTTTGTATTTTATGCTTGAAGGGAAAAAGAACTACTGAAGGTTTTTTGAGCATGGAGTAACGTGATCAGATATGGGCCCAAGGGAAATTTATTTTGGTCCCTGTGTGTGGAAGACAGTAAAAGGGAGATAGGAATAGAGATGAACTGGACTATTGCAATGGTGCTGGAGAAAGGTGATGAGGACCTGAGTCAAGCGAGCAGCATGGAAATGGAGAAAAGGGGATCAAGAGACATGGAGGCTGAAGAGATAAGACTTGGCAACTGAGTGGAAATTGAAGGTGAAGGAGAAGGAAGAGTCAAGGATGATTGGTGATGGAAATTTGGATGACTAGAACAATAGTAGTCCCATCAACAGGAAGAGGGAAGTTAGAAGGAGAGGTAGATTTAAGAGACAAGAGAATAAGTTCCATTTTGGACATATGGAATCCAAACAATTAGCTAGAATTGAAAAGATAATGATAATATGGAGCCCACAGACCAATAAATAAAAAGATATAAATAAACAATTTGGGGGCAGCTAGGTGGTGCAGTGGATAGAGCACCAGTCCTGGAGTCAGGAGTAGCTGAGTTCAAATCCAGCCTCAGACACTTAATAATTACCTAGCTGTGTGGCCTTGGGCAAGTCACTCAACTCCATTGCCTTATAAAAAAATAACAAAACTAAAAAAAAACAAAAACAATTTTTTTTAATGTTATAAAGCTCCATACTCATGCTTTTCTCCTGGCAACTCTAAATCCTTTCTCCCTACCCCTTCCTCTCCATTTTTTCTCTTTATCTCTTCTTTTGTGTGACTCATTTTCTCTTTGCATCTTTCTTTCCATCTCTATAGCTATCTGTCTGTTCCTCATTTTCTATTCCACTGGTCTCTTCTGTAATTAAAAGAAGACCAGGGGTCAAGATGATCTGTTCTTTACTTCCTATGTTAGTTTGGTCAAGCCACTTGAATTTGGGGGGTTTTGGTTTTTCCATCTATAATATAGGTTGGGGAAGAAGCTAGATGATCATTAAGGTCATCTCCAGTTCTGGTATTCTATGATTCTTTGTCTACTGATAGTGTTGAAGATGACATCTTCTCTCCCAGGGTAGCTTACATAGAATTGGAGGCAGGAATGTTTTGTTAATTAATTAATTAATTAATAATATTTTTACATCAAATAAGGCTTTGTATTACAAAGCTATTTGCAGTATATTTTTAATTCAAATATAGCTTAGTTTATAATCCAAATTTGACAAATACTCACTAAGCAAAGGAAATATAGAGATTTTTAAAAATGACAATTCCTGCTCCCCCAGAAACTTATATTTTATAGGAAGATATGACATTCACAGATAAGTATAATATATCATTGGAAGTGAATGAGTGGAAGGAGAGACCAGAACCCATTACTGTCTCCAGTTTCTTCCTAGTATGCTACATCATTACCTTCATCTTCATCTCATGCTCTTGTAGTGGTGGATGGTGTTGCCTAGGATGGGAAAACCTAAGTCACCTCCCTAAGTTCCTAGAAATGTGACTAAAGTATGGTCCTCAGTGGTGCCAATTCCACTGTGAGTCCAGTTTGCCTTCTAGGAGCATGCCCCAGGGTGTACACAAAAGCATAGAATCACAGAGATGGAAGGGACCTCAGAGGTCATCATTCTGTTTGTCCAGAACAAACAGAAATATCCTTTCCTATGTTCAAAAGTCGGACAACAACTTGTTAGGGATGCTTTAGAGGAAGTTCTTGACTGGGTATTGGTTGAATTGGATGATTTTACTGTCCCTCTTTGATTCTGAGGTAATTCTGCGATATTCATGATAAATAATCATTCATACTCTACTTGAATGCTTCCATACAGGAAATTTACTATTTCATGATATCACTTGTTCTATCATTATAAAATTCATATTAATAGAAAGTTCTTCTTTATTCTGAGCCAAAATTTGCCTCTCTGTGATCTCCCCTCATTTCACACTGGTCGTAAAAAGTAGTGAAGGGAGGGGAGAAAGAGGGAAGGGAGATAGAGGAATGAAAAATATGGAAGCAAAGCGAGAGAGAATGAGAGAGGCTGAGGGGCATAGCCATAGGCAGTTTTTTTTCCTCTCATAGGCACTTCTTTATTTGAGCTGTGAGTGTCAGAATAGGCTATCACTGATCATCAATGCCCCATGAAATGTAATATTACTAAATACCCAATGTTCTTAACTCTTCAGATGTTATAATCATTAAAACTAGGGGTACCCTTCTGAGTGGGACAACTGGAACAGACCAGTATAAATCGAGATTTTGCTCTGGGCTGTAGTTATGAAGATCTGGGCAGGGACAAAGGAAGTCAATTTGAGGGCTGAATGTGAAACTGGCTGTAACAGCCCAATCTCTGCTAAGATCCTGGACTTTACCTGAAACACAGTGACAATGGCCCACAGCAAGGAGTCAAAATTCTTCCTGTCTGGGACGGTGTCTCCGGTGTCAGTTTTCAAGCTGAATTTACACCCAAAGAGATGCATGCCCAGGATGCTGTGAGTGAATGGAGTTGAGAGAAGTTAGAGCCATGGATCAGTGTGAGAGAGAATATGAGTAGGGGTAGAGACACTCACCAATCTGGGATACTAGGCCATCAAGGACCCTTGAAGAATGGGCCATTCCTCCCAACACTTGGCTATTCTCCCCTCTTAGCATTTTGTCCAGGGCTTGGCACACAATAGAATTTCAATAGAAACTGATTGGTTATCTCATTATTTTGTATGTGAATCTCCTCTCCCTTAATCTCCTAAAAAGGAGCTCCCAAGTGAACTTGCTCTTCCTTCTGTTTTCCTTAACTGTGTCTCATCAGCACCATGGACAGCGAGATTCAGTGAGATTCCTGAGTTGGATCCTGCTAAATTGGGGTGGGGGTGGGGGTAGCTGTGTGCAGGGCTGGGATCAAGGTTGTGGGGAGAGCTTACCTAAAGATAAAGATGAACAGCATTAGTAGCATACAGAAAGTTGCCACATTGTCCATGGTCTTCATTAATACCACCAGTTGTCGTCGAAGAGCTGGCATGAATCTTACCAGCTTCAGCACCCTTAGGAGCCTGAAGGTCCGTAGTACTGATAAGCCCCCATCTGACTGACCTATAATTTCCCAGACACTTTTGACATAAAACACAGAGAGGAGCATGTCAGAAAATTAGATTTCCCCCCATCCCCCCCCATCATGTTACAGTTTGAGTCTCCCACCTCCAAAAAACCCAAGTGAATTAATCCAGTCTTTCCTCTGTTTCTGGCTTTCCATGCTAGGGCATCTTCATAATACAGGAATGGTATATTTCTCTGTGTTACATGAATATCAAGGGAGTGAGTTTCCAAAAAATACAGGGGAATTAGTGGCAGATATGGGACTAGAATTCAGATTTTCTGACCTTGAGTCCAGTATTTTTGTTTTTGTATCACACTGCCATCCCTATCATTAGCCTGTAAATTCCTTGAGGACAAAGAATGGGTCACTTTCTAGTTTTGTATTCCTAAAACCTAAGACAGACAAGCACAGCTCACATGATACTTCACACAGAAGGTGTTTAATAAGTTTTTGTTGGACTGAATTAGATTGTTCATCCCCTGATTGCCAACAAGATTAAAACCTGTATCTCTAAGGTAGACAGGTTTTGATTAACTATGAATATTTTGTTTAAGCAAAGAATAAATATCTTTCCTGTCCAGCAAAGTTTACCTGGAGCTCCCTGGAAAATACTAAGGTTTAGCCATTCCAGGATTCTCTTTAAAAAAAAAAAACACAATTTCGCAGAATCACAGAATTAGAAGGGACACTTAAGCGATCCTTGAGTACAACTGCTTTCATTTTTCAGTGAAGGATACTTAGTAAGAGAGAAATTAAGTAATTTGCCTGATGCCACATAGTAAGTGTGAGAACCAAGGTATGAATCCAGGTCTCTTGATTCCATATTCAAGACTACTTATTCTGTATAAATTACTTTTAAAAATATTTCCTTTAGTGAAAAAATTGGGGATAGAATGAGGTCCTTTCCAGGTCTAAGTCCTGTGAGCCCATGGTCAAACTTTCTAGATGGCTACCCCATGTTTGGAAAATGCCTAAAGTTTCTCACAGATTTCTGGAGCTCTATGCTTCCTTATCCTTTGGCAAAATTCTTAAAAGGAAACTATATTTGTTCTTCTCTGCTGATTCTGTTTCAGTTAAAATCTTCAGACTTTTTTTCAGACTTCAGTTTTTTTTCCATCTGTTTACATGTTTCAAAGGGAGTGGAAGGTCTGGTGACCAGAACAAAGTTTTATACTGAGGATGGGAGATATAAGAGACAGATTCTTCCAGGAAAGCCACTCTAAACACTTACATTTCTTGGTTTTTAAAGAGGCCCCATTGGACTCAAGTCTCCTTGGGGTAGCCAGGATTTTCCCTGCCTTCATTCCCCACCACCTACCTCTTGTTCCCCCACCATACCCATAGTCCCCCAATCACCTTATAACAACGATAATGCCATCAAAGATATTGTAAGGATTCCTGATGTAGCCCAGAAGCCCAAAGGCCAACAGCTTCAGCAGCATTTCCAGGGCAAACATGCTGGTGAAGACAATGTTGCTGATCTCCAAGGCATTGGTCAGCTCCTCAGGCTGGGGAGTACAAAAAACAGTGAGTCTCATCACTGCCCTGAGAGCAGGTCTCCTCTTTGGACCAAATGAGATAATATTTTTAAAGTACTTAACAATGGCCTGGTACATAATTGGAGTTTAAAATTTCCTTCCTTTCTCCCTCTCTCCTTCCCTCCCTTCTTTCTTGCCTTTGTGTAGTGGATAGAATACTGGCCTTGGAGTCAGGAGGATGGGAGTTTGAATCCAGCCTCAGACGCTTGACACTTACTAGCTGTGCAACCTTGGGCAAGTCACTTAACCCTGATTGCCTCACATCCAGAACCATCTTCAGTCATCCTGATTCATATCTGGCCACTGAACCTAGAAGGCTCTGGAGGAGAAAGTGAGACTGGTGACTTAGCACACAGTACCTCTAACACTCAGATCCAATTCATGTGCTTGTCATGGCATCACCTCCTTGATGTCATGGTCCTCTTCAAGAATGAAGGTCAAACATCCTGTGCTAAGTGATTTTTAAAAAGAAACATTATATCATTTGATTGGAGGATCTTAGATATAGAGTTGGAAAGGACCTCAGAGGTCAGTCATTAATTCAACTCTTTCATCTAGCAGATAAGAAAACCAAATTCTATTATTGCTACTCCAATTAATGTTTTTTATTCACTGACTCATACTATCTCTAGTAAGTCTCTAGTTGAATAAATGAATGGAGCTCAAATTTAGCCTACTTGACCCATCCAAAATTTTTAACAAAAACTTTTTAGTGAATTAACAAGCCCATAGAAACAAGTAGGTTGATGTAGGTGTCCTGAAATATTATTGAATAAATTTATAATAATAATTGAAGCTGAATACAATTAGTTATATAATTAAATTCATGTGACCTTCCCACATAGACGTTTGACCATATGATCCACTATTGAAAATCTTAGGAGTTCAATATCCTTATTGTCTATAGGGGAAAATCTGGATTCAGAGCAGGGAAGTGACTGGTCCTCATAACTCACTCATGCACTGAGAGTACAGGATTCTTTACATTTCCAGGTACTTGTCAAATACAGTTTCTGGGAAAACTCTGAGAATGATATCAGGTAAGCCATTGACCAAGTGGGGGTGGTGATCCACAATGAGCCATCAAAGATTAGGACATAGATTCAGAACTAGAAATGGGTCTTGAAAGCTATCTAGTTTTCAACTCCACGCATTTTGTAGATAAGAAAGCTAAGTCATAGAAAGGTTAAGAGACATGTCCAATTGATGCAGACAGAAAGTGGCAGAGTTAAGATTCAAACCAACTTCCTTTGATTGTAACCAACATTCAATCGAATTAAATCTTTCCCTAGTAAGAGAAATCAATCTAGTTCTGATTCCAAAGGAGTTCAGTCCAAGCTTCTTCAAAGTCAGAGGGTAATGACAAAACGCTTTTTGATAAGTCATTTCACTCTCTTTGCTAATTTCTTGCTTTGTAAAATCAGGAATTGGACTTGATGAACTAACTTTGCATCCTGTGACCCCATGATGGGGTGGGGAGAAGCAATTCCACTAAAGCTACTCAGTTGGGGGA
Source organism: Macrotis lagotis (assembly GCF_037893015.1). Taxonomy (NCBI): domain Eukaryota; kingdom Metazoa; phylum Chordata; class Mammalia; order Peramelemorphia; family Peramelidae; genus Macrotis; species Macrotis lagotis. The sequence continues at coordinate 57,420,925 of NC_133665.1, read as the reverse complement.
AAGAAATAAAGTTCAACTGGCCATTCCGGAGGATTCTTGACCTGTGGATGAATACTAATGCTGAATGCATTCATTGGCACTAGGAGCTGTTTTTTTTTAAGTTCAATGGCACAGGGATGCCCTAGATCCCAAGGCAAGCTTTCCATCCTTTGGGGCAAAGGCTGTGAGTATAAAAAGATGGTCAACAGTGGGGTGAACTCAGGATAGAGGTCAGGTTTCTCTCTTTTCCCCAAACTGCAGCAATCTACCAGGCTATTCTGAATAATTATGAGGATTTTGTTATTTATGACCTGTTCTTGAGCTGGGAGCTCTTCCAAACCAGCTCTGTTTATCCAGAACTCTTGACTGGAAATCAAACTGGGAAGCACATGGAAATATACTTCTTCAGAGAGATTTCATAAATCTGAGCCCAAGTATTTTCTAATCATATGAAAATTAAGGCCTGTAGAGGATCCTATCCCAACCTGCCTTCAAAAGAGACTGGAAAATTTTGGAATCTAGAATGGCAAACATTTGATGTAGCTAGAGGGGAGTCCCTAAGTATTTTGAGTAGGGGAGTGCCATAGTTGTAATAGGTGTCCTAATCTGGCAGTGTGATAGAATGGATTGGTGAGAGGAGGGGGAAGAGCACTGGAAGCAGAGAGACCAGTTAGTACATATTACAAATAAAAGAAGGTTAGGGACTGAATAGAGTGGGACCAATCAGGGTGGAAAGGAGAGAATGGGTAACAGAGATGACTTAAAGAGAAAAATAACAGAATGTTGTGAATGTTCTATCCTTGGAAATGGGGCATGAGGAAGAGGTCCTACACCACTGAGGTTTTTAATCTAGATGATGGAGGGGGGGTGGAGCCAAGATGGCAGCATAAAGGTAGGTATTTCCCAGAAACTTGTCCCCCCCCCAAACTCCAAAAGTTGTCAAATTATGACTCTAGCCAAAATTTAGAGGGGGGAAGAACCTACAGAAAGACTGAGTGATACAATTTCCCAGTCAAAGACAACTTAGAAGTTCCCCAGGAAAGGTCTGTTTCACTGGAACTGAGGGCTAGACCAGCCCATAGGGTGCCTGGGTCCCTGGGGACACCTTGGTCCATAGTAGAAGGGGTAGTTTCCAGACTTCTTGGCCCAGGGATCACTGGGGATAGCTTGAAGGAGTGGTGAGATAAATATGCCACACCAGAGTGAGTACAGAGCACTGACTTCAGAACAGCCCTGCTGTGAGAACCTGCAATGGGAATTGGCAGAGCCACCAAGTACTTCCAGAGCTCCCAGCCCATAGATAGTGAGGAGATCGGGAGAGACTTCAGAGGTCTTTCTGATCTCCCTGGGGTAGGACTCTGATGTTTGCCCATACTCAGATACAAGTTGCAGTTTGAGCCCCTATACTACCATAGCTGGGCAGGAATCCTCCTCACAGCTCCAGGGCAGAGGGGAGTGGCTGTGGTCAATCACATACCAGAGCACAGGCAAGAGCGCAGTCAGAGCCTCTCATGAGACCTTGAAAGAATTAAGGGCCCTGTGGGGTGTCCCCCAAAACCCCCCAAAGCCTTGGAAGTGCAGTAAATCAGTCATAGGCTAAAGAAACGAGCAAACAACAGAAAAAGAAGAATCTGACCATAGGAAATTACTTTGGTCCCATGAAGGATCAAAATATACACCCAGAAGGTGACGAAGTCAAAGCTTCTGTATCCAAAGCCTCAAAGAGAAATAAAAAATGGGCTCAGGCAATAGAAGAGCTCAAAAAAGACTTTGAAAAACAATTAAGGGAAGTACAGGAAAAATTGGGAGGAAAAGCAGATATATCATGAAAACCAAGTCAGTAGCTTGGTGAAAGAAATACCAAAAAATACTGGAGAAAATAACATATTAAAACCAGTTTAGGCCAAATGGAAAAAGCAACCCGAAAGGCAAATGAAGAGAAGAATGCCTTAAAAAGCAGAATCGGACAGCTGGGAAAAGAGATAATAAAGCTCTCTGAAGAAAATAACTCCTTCAAATGTAGAATGGAATCAAAGGAAGCTGATGACTTTGCTAGAAATCAAGAAATAATAAAACAATACCAAAAGAACCAAAAAATTAGAATAAAATGTGAAAAATCTCATTGGAAAAACAACTGACTTAAAAAACAGAGGCAGGAGATGTTTAAAATATTTTTATATATTTTAAAATAATTAAAAATTTTTGGGGCTACCTGAAAGTCACGACCAGGAAAAGAGCCTAGACTTCATTAATATAGCCAGATTGCCCTGAGATCCTAGAAGCAGAGGGTAAAATAGAAATTCAGGAAATTCACCAATCACTTCCTGAAAGAGATACCAAAAGAAAAACTCCCAGGAGGGGCAGCTAGGTGACACAGTGGATAGAGCACCAGCCCTGGAGTCAGGAGTACCTGGGTTCAAATCTGGCCTCAGACATTTAATAATGACCTAGCTGTGTGGCCTTGGGCAAGCCACTTGACCCCATTTGCCTTGCAAAAAAAATCCTAAAAAAAAGAAAAAAAAAAGAAAAACTCCCAGGAATATTATGGTCAAATTCCAAAACTCCCAAGGCAAGGAGAAAATACTAAAAGTTTCCAGAAATGAACAATTTAACTACTATGACTATATAGTCAGGATTATACAGAGTTTGACAGTGTCTACATTAAGGACTCATAGGGCTTGGAATATGATATTCCAGAAGGCAAAAGAGCTTGGATTACAACTGAGACTCAGCTACCAGATCATCCTCTTTCGGGGGGGGGGGGGGGAGATGGATTTTTGATGAAATAGGGGAATTTCAAACTTTCCCATTGAAATGACCAGAGTTATACAGAAAGTTTCATCTCCAAGTGGAGGACTCAGGTGAAGCATAGAAGGAGTGAACAAGAAGGACTAATTATGAGGAACTTAATAATGTTGAACTGTTTGTATTCCTGCATGGGAAGAAGATATTGATAATGCATATGAACCTTCTCATTTATAAGAGCTATTAGAAGGAGCATATATAGACAGGGCACAGGAGGGAGTTGAATATAATGATATAATATGGTATAAAGATGGAGTCAATATGTGATAAAGGAAAGTACTGAGAGGAAGGGAAAGGAGAGGAAGAAAGGGCTAAGATAGTTCATATAAAAGAGTCAAGAAAAAATTTTTGCAATGGAGTGGAATGGGGGAAGGTGAGGAGGAATAAGTGAGCCTTCATTCTCATTAGAAATGGCTCAGAGAGGAAATAACATACACACTTAATAGGGTATAGAAATGTATCTTACCCAAGAGAAAAATGAGAGAAAAGGTATGGAATAAGGGGGAATGGGGTAAGGGAGGGGAGGAGTAGGTGATAGAAGAGAAGGAAGATCATAGGTGAGGGTACTCAGATACAACATACTTCTGAGCAGGGACAGGGTGAAAGAGAAGAGAATAGAATAAAAGAGAGTGGGGAGGAATGGAGTGGAGGGAAATATAGCTAGTAATAGCTACTGTGGGAAAAGATATTGAAGTGAGTTCTCTGGTGGACTTATGATAAAGAGGGCAACTCGTCCCAGAGACAGCTGTTAGAATCTGAACAAAGACTGAAGTACACTTTTTTTCCTCTCTCAATATTCTTGAGGTTTCTCTATCTTTTTGGGGGGTGGGGGTTTATGTTTATTCTCACAAGATTATTATAATAATATAAAATAAATAAAAAAAGAAAGGAAAAAATCTAAGTGATGCTTGAGATCACCACAGACATGCATGGTGAGAGATGGCTCAGATATTTTGTGCTTCCCTGCTGGAGAGCATCTGTGTTTCATAAACAATAAATCACAGAGATTGGGGAGAAAGGAAGGTAGAGGGGTGGTGTTGGCAATGCAGCTCCTCCTTTGTAATAGTTTGAGTTGTTTCTCCTGAATGTGTAAAGATTCTGAGTTTTCCTGAGCTGAAGAGGGCAGGAAGCCCTGCTTCCAGGAAAGAACAGAAATAGAGTGTAGTAGCTGGCTTCAGCTATAAGGATTGAATTTTTTCTCAATTGCCTTCTGAGTGGAAGAAAATCTCCTACAAGACCTTGAAACATAGTTAAGCTGAAGGCAGATGAATCAATATTTTTGTTAAAAGCAAGTTTAGGATCCATACATCAGGGAGAACATCTCTGCCAATGTAATGAGTGAGTATCTTCTTACTGATAGCTTTCTCTAATTTCCACCAGTCAATTAGAACTTCTGGTACAGAGATAGTTAATACCTTTACCTCTCAGGCCATCACTTCCCTGTTCTGCCCAAGATCCAGACATGGATTTACCTGGCTTGTAGTACCTCTTGGCAAGACCATCTCATTCCTGATTTCTCACTTGAGTTTCTCTTGGTTTCTAGGGGACCATAGATCTCCATTCCCTTTTGTGTCTTCCCTCTCCTAAAATCCCAATTGCTGGAAAAAGCAGTCATAAAATTTGGAGTCTAATGACACAAACTCATTGTGTCCTCTTGGGTAAGTGATCTCCTTTCTCACATTTTTGCATCTATAGAGGTGTAAGGGACCTGATCTGAAAAGTCATCTTGTTCGTCCCTGCTCCCCTAAATAACAACTGAGGAAGCCGAAGTACAGAATTGGGTAGTGACTAGTCCATGGTAGTTAAATGGCAGACCCAGGTTTTGGATCCAGGTCCCTAGATTCTAAATCCACAATTCTCAGTCTTTATTTTTCCCCTTGGTAAAAAGCAGAAATTGGATAAGCTGATATTGAAGGTCCCTTTCTCCTGACTTTGATGTTCTCTCTTTCTATGTCCATTATTGACAAGGACCTCACACACACACACACACACACACACAGACTCCAGGCTGATTTTAGCTTCAGAAACTCTGCGAGTTATTTGACTTACAAGATCCCTTTAGGCTCTCTGATACTGAACAGCATCTATTACCAGGATGGGAACATTCCTGAAAGCCTTTAAAGCTGAAATCTTAATAGAATAGTTTTATAAGAGCACTTTTTACAGTCAAGGAAGAATTAGGTTAGAGTTATGTCTACCTTCAGAACTTTGATGATGCAGGGTTCAATGTCTGGGAAAGGAATGAATGCCATTATTAAGGGCTCTTTAGTCAAGATAATTTACCTCCACTAACTACAAAATTGCATTTTTAAAGATAAAGAGACTCATAGAATCTTAGAATTTTGGACTTTAGAGATCATTTAGTCTTTTCAGAGGGGAAAAATGGGGCCCAGGGATAGATAATGCCTTCTTTGAAGTCATATGGAAAGTTAGAGACAGTGCTGACCCCAGTATACTTATGCCTTGTAGTTGGGTTTGGGGTTGACTATGACAAATACTAGATGGCACAGTGGATTGAGTATCAGTCCTGGTGGTTGGAAGACTTCTTTTCCTGAGTTCAAATCTAGTCATGGCCACTTAATAGCTGGATGACCCTGGGCCAATCAGTCACTTAACTGTCATTGTCACAGTTTACTCATATGTAAAATGAATTGGAGAAGCAAAAGACAAATCAGTCTAGTATCTTTGCCAAGCAGTCACATATCATGGGATATTACTGAAATAACAATAGCACACAGATCCTAATATCAAGCAAGGATTCTTGAATCTAGTCTAACAAAAGATCCTTCTAGGCTATGACCTGTGAGGCATGCATCGGCCCAGTTGTATCTTGTGCCTTCTTTAACTTCCTTTCCCCTTTGCCACCAAGCTTCTAGCTATTTAGATCTCCTATCTTACTCCCTGCATGGAACCTAAGCAGAAGTTCAGTCAGCCTAGGAATGGGCAACACCAGAATGATTCACTAGAAAGTGGACCAGCAAAATAATTTGCTACTTGATCCACCCCAATAATTTTCAGAAGAGGACCTTCTGGACTATGAATATATGTGTAAATCTCTAAGTTTTGTGGATGGTCTGCAGATTGATTTCCTACTTCCTTGTCAAGCATCTCACCTGGAAATAGTTTTCACCTCTCTGGCTCTCTTCTCTGATAGGTGAATCTCCAGATGGAAACAATGTTGTTAAAGGGCCCAGGCTATCCATGTTCACTTCTCTCCTCTCCTTTCCTGAATCTTTGGAATTTTTTGTCTACTCACTAACTTCCTTAGTCTCTTTTATTCTAATCTATGCCTTCATCCCTTTATCCTTTTATATATATTTTCCTTGAAGGTAAGCTGTCTTTTTTGCTTGCATTGTTATTGCCAGTGCTTTAAACAGAACCTTAAACCAGTATTTAAACTAGATCATGCTGAATTAAAGCCATATCTATCTATCTATCTATCTATCTATCTATCTATCTATCTATCTATCTATCTATCTATCTACCTACCTACATACCCATCAATACCCTGGCCAATCAACTACCAAGAAATTTCAGACCCCATAATTTAGCTACTTGGAAATTAACCAGCACTCACCATAAGAAGTCAATTTATACAGAAACCAAAAATGAAACCTCTCCTTTTTTCCTTTGTCCCCCTAAAAAAAACCTTTAAGCATCAAAATAGTTGTGCCTTAGAACTGCTCTACTTTATTCTTAAGACCTTCCCTCAGTTCTATTAACAATTTATTTTACACAAATCCTAACCAGTTTGAAGGTCTAGTTTTTGAGTCTACCACACATTAGAAAGTCAGCAGCAGAACTACTAGAGGTAGATACAGTGAAAACAAGAGGTGACTTCTGATTGGAAATGGAGAGAAGAAAAGATATCAAAAAGCAAACGTAATAATTCAGAAGGCACAGCCATTTCTCAAGTTTACAAATAACCCCACATTTTAGTAGCTCTGGCAACATTACTACTTTTCAGCCCAGGACACTGGATCTCTACAGTATTTTATGATTTATAAAGATTAATCTTTTGACATTCCTCAAAGAAGATACTTCATCTCCTATCTCAGGGCATAGTCACTGGCTGTCCCTTTTCTTGGAAGAATTCTCTTTGCCTCTTTGATCTTGGCTTCCTTCATGACTCAGTTTAAAACCCCACCTTCTGCAGGAAACCCTTTCCAATCCTCCCTTAATCTTAGCATCTGAGATTAACTCCAATGTATCCCATCTCTTTCTTATTTGTGCATAGTTATTTGTGTGTTGTCTCACTCATCAGAGGGGAACTTCTTGAGGGCAGGGACGTTTTCCTTTGACACTTAGCCTGGTTCATAGTAGACACTTAATAAAATGTTTCTTGACTTTTCTGGACTTTGCTTACCCAACTTTGTCAGGTAAGTAAGATCAAGTGATAGTTTTGTAGATGAGGAAACTATCTCAGAAAGAGGAAGTGACTTGACCACTGTCAAGCAAATAATAGTAAATAGCTAACATTTATATAGTGCACATTTATAAAGTGCTAAGCACTTTACAACACTATTTTATGTGATCCTTACAACAACACTGAGGGGGAGGCAATATTATTTTCTCCATTTTACAGATGAGGAAACTGAGGAAAAGAGACTTGCCCAAGGACACACAGCTAATGAAGCATTCTTCCCTGGAATTCTGTGAGATTCAAATGAGATACTGGATGGGGAATGCTCTTTGGAAAGCCTGAAACTATGAACATATGTAAGTGGTGATTATTTTAGCAACCAAATGGACTTGAAAGAAACAACTTAGAGTGAATTGATGACTTGGAACCATTAAGAGACAAAGTCACAAGTCTTCAGATCCTGGAACAGATTTATGTTTTCATCTTCTCCTCTGTCTGGCTGTCACCCCCCCCCCCAATTCCCCTGCTCCCCCCAAAAAGAGTGGCTTGCTGCCTGGTTTTGTATTGAGTTTAGACATGAAGGATACAGCTTATTATTCTGGTTAAGTCCATACCCCTGTACTTTCTCTCATCTCCCTTCTCCCAGGCTTCCTGGGGAACAAGGTCTGGTATTGGGCCATGCCCTATGTCCAGTAGACCCACCGTGACTCAGTTGCTCTGGAAACAATCACCATACGGGGCCTGTTGGCCACACAAAAGAACCATTCACAGGCCTCCTGCCCGGGGCCAGACACACAGAACAGTTGTCAGCTGTGAAAAATGTCCAACCGAGAGCCGCCAATTTAGGGCTGTTTGCTAGGAATAATACATTTCAGGATCACCACTGTCTGTGTGTTTCCTTTGCTTTCCCCGATCAGGTCAGAGTCAAGCAGAGAACAAAAATCAGAGTCTGTTCAGGACGAAGCCAATTTACCTTTGAAATGAATGCCCTGGCTCCTTGAAGGAACAATGGTCCACAAGCTCCTAATTAACATTCTTTGCTGATACAGTGGGGTGACAGAACTGGGTCACTCAAACCCATACGTCTGACCTGAGAGTATATTTGACTCAGAAGATGCACCCAGATTCTATAGAAGTTCCAATCTATTAGTAAGCAGAGGGTTCTTCTCTAGTCTGAGCTCTGAGTCAGATCTGGCTCCATCCCAAAAGGTTTGGGGTCAGCATTACCCACTATTCAGCCAACCACTTGGACCAGAAACCTTATAAAGGCCAGATCTTGGCCCACTAATCATCTTGAGTGAGCAGGGCTATCCCATGGGGGATGCTGACCTCTTAAGCTAAAGGCCAGATGACCTGGTGGTCACAGTAGGTACATGCCAGGGAACCCCCAATAGTTTCAACCAAACTGACTACCATTCACTGGAACCTGTTATGGAACTCATGTCAAACCTTCTTGGCCTCCCTACCCATTATTCTTGCCACTACTTTGAGGTTCTGACCTTAATGCTCTAGTGTTGCATGTAATAATATGCATTGGGTAGGATAGTGAGTTTTCTTGGTAATCATGATCTCTAAGGTCTTCCAGTTGTTATCAAGTTTGAACTTGACACTACTTTCATGGACTCCAGGGTGACCCAGGCTGTCTATTCCATCCCTGTAAGCTGGGTCCTCAGGTGGACTGAGTTTTTATTGTTCTTATATTACTTGGGGACTAGAATGAATAATTCTACCAAGGTTTTTTCATGTGTTCTTTGAATAACTTTTAGCTTTTCTCAAATTCATTTTCAGAGTATCAGGATTTACAACTGAGAGTGATCTTGAGGATCATACAATCTCTGAAGCCTACAGAGGAAGAGACTGAGGCCCAGAGAAGGGAAGAATTTGCCCAGGGTCATACATTTTGATTTTATGTTTGTTAAAATTTTATTCAATTTATAATTAAAATTTTCTGAATTCACTTTCACAACTCTGAGTTATAAAAATCCCTTTTTGTCCCTTCTTTCCTATTTCTCTCCCTCCTTCCTTCCCTTTATCTTTCCCTCCATTCTTCATCTCCTTCCTTTATTCCTCTCTTTTTTCTTTCTTTCTTCTCTCCCTCTTGTTTCTTTCTTTCCCTCTCTCTCTTTCTTTCTCTTTCTTTCTTTCTGTCTTCCTGCCTGCCTTCTTTCTTTTTCTTCATTCCTGCCTTCTTTTTCTTCCTTTATTTCCTTCTTTCTTTTATCCTCTTTCTTTCTTTTGTCCTTTATACCTTTTTTCTTTCATTCTTCCTGCCTTCCTTTTTTCTTCTTTCTTTCTGTCTTTCTTCCTTCCACTCCCTTCCTTTCTCTCTTTCTTTGTCTTCCTGCCTGCCTTCTTTCTTTTTGCCTTCTTTCTTTTTCTTCCTTCCTGCCTTCTCTTTCTTTCTTTTTTCTCTTTCTCTCTTTGTGTCTTCCTGCCTGCCTTCTTTCTTTTTCTTCCTTCCTGCCTTTTCTTTCTTTCTTCCTTTCTTTCATTTCTGCCTGCCTTCTTTTTCTTCCTTCCTGTCTTCTTTTTCTTTCTTTTCTTCTTTCTCTCATCCTCTCTTGCTTTCTTTTGTCCTTTCTGCCTTCCTTTTTTCTTTCATTCTTCTTGCCTTCCCTTTTTCTTCTCTTTTGCTTTCTTCCTTCCTTCCTTCCTCCCTCTTTCTCTCTCTCTCTCTCTCTCTCTCTCTCTCTCTCTCTCTCTCTCTCTCTCTCCCTCCCTCCCTCCCTCCCTCCTTCCTTCCTTCCTTCCTTCCTTCCTTTCCTCCTACCCCTTCCTTCCTTTTTTTCCTTTCTTCCTTCCTTTCTTCCATTTCTACTCTTCATTTCTCCCAGGATTATACATGGGTGGGTTGGAGACAAAGAAGAAAGCACTATTTTTGACCATAAGGAAGGGAGATGTTCGAATTGCCATATAAATGAACAGAAAATAAATGACTCGAGAATTAAAGCAAAAGTTGTCACAAGGCTGCACAATTAACTAACAAAAAGGCATTCTGTATTCATGCAATGAAGGAAGAGATCAGGGAGAGAGATGTGTGAATGGAAGGGTGATTTGGTTCTTCCCTTGAAGATCAGGAAGACCTGAGTTCAAATCCTGTCTTGGACACTTATTGTATGATTTTGGGCAAATCAGCAACTTTTCTGTGACTTATTTTCCAGCTTTGTAAAGAGTGAACTGAACTGGATGACTTCTAATCTTCCTTCCATACCCTAAAAGGGAAAGTTTTATGGGAATTTAAGTTCATTGTAGAGAAGATGGATGGTAGAGATGGAGGGTGGTATAATAGATGGAAGGCTGACTTTGGAGGCAATGAAGACCTGAGTATGAGTCTGCTTTCTAATACTTCATGGCTGTGTTACCACAGACACTTAATCATTCCACATTTAACAGACATTTAACCTTTTGTGACACCAAACATCTCTCTAAGACTAAATTACAGACAAATGGTCCACCTTTATAACTGAAGGGAGGGTTTCCACACTAGGAGTCCTCTCCTCTCTCCCACATCACTGATACTACAGGAAGGCAACAAAATGACCAAAATAGGGATTGTGAGAAAAGGGCAGGGGAAAAGTATATGGGGAAGGTTAAAGAAGAGTGATGAAATTAAACAGCTGTGACACAAATATTGAGGTGGCTATTATCTAGGTTAAGAAAGGAGTGGGTGATAATGTCTATTATTATATGAGAATGGAGATGTTAATATAATGGGTTTACTTAATGGCAATATTGGGCCTAAAGTCAAGAAGACAAGTTCAATTTGTCCTCAGAACACTTACTAGCTGGGTGACCTTGGAAAAGTCACTCAACTTCTGTTTGCTTCCTAAGAATACCTATCTTTGTGTTGTAAAAGTCAAATGAGATAATGATTTTAAATTACTTAGCACAATACACAATATAAATGATGACTATTAGTTATTCTAAAGTATAGTTCACCAGTATATGAGTTAAACAATCCAGGGCTCATTAGCATCACAGATTTAGACCTAAAGAGAATCTTAGAAGTCATACAGCTAATCACTTTACAGATGAGGAAACTAAGCCCTCCAAATGACTAATAACTTGCCTAATGTCACAAATAGTAATAAACCTTATAAGTTACTTAGTGGTGGAGGGAACTTTAGTCATCTGATTAATGGCACACAGGTAGTAAGTGACAGAGTTGGATCTGAACCCAGATCCTTTGATTCCAGATTCAGCCACTAATTTCTTACACTAAGAAACTGATGGAGTAGGGTTAGGGTTGGGAGTGGGATGTGGATATGTATGATAACTCAGATTCTTTCAGAGTCTCAAGTACTACACACTGAAAGTCAGGGTAGGGTAGTGTGGTGGTTTGAGACCTTGGTCTGGGGGTCCTGAGACATGAGTTCTAGTTCTAGCTCTAATATCAACTTGATTTCTGAGTTTGGGTAAATCACTACATCTCCACTGACCTCAGTCTGCTCCTCTCCAAAATGGAGATTATGGTCTCTACTATATTTCCCTTACAAGGCTCTAATGAACAAATACAAACTTTGTAAATTGTGTACTGATAGGTGTAACTGTGGGAAACTGCAATAACTCCAATTGATCACAAGGGGGCATATTAGTACAGTAAAAATATTTAATTCCTTGCCATAACAAGACTTTTATAGGCTGGGCTGCATCTCGGCAGGTTTCTTGCAAGATTGAGGGCTGTTAGTCTGGGGTGCTGCTAGATAGGAAGACTGAATTCCTTCCTATACAAAATATCTTGGGGTTAGCTTAGATATATTTGCATTGTTTCCCATTTTAAACCTCCTTTTTTTGGCATGGCTAACATTGGATCTGCTCAAAGTTAGAGGATGATCTGATTTTTCCAGAATCCCTTTCTTGCTCCAGGACTCTTCATGATTTATAGACATCCCATGTCATGCCTTGGTGTAATGCTGCAACACAAGAGGTCCCAGAACAAGCCTGGGTTCTAGAAATGGCCTTGCCACTAACTCCTTGGGTACATTATATCCCTTCTCTGAACCTTATTTTCTCATCTCTAAAATAATGGAGGGATTAAATTAACTGAGCTTTACAAGTCTGTTTCAACTCTATTGCGAGTCTATAATTTTATAATCATTCTCTTTCAAAACATTTGCCTAGGACATATTTATAGAGCATGACGGACATCTGGGATGGTTGCCACCCAGGTTCAGGAATCTCTGCACAGGATGCAGAGAAAGAAAGGACTCCAGTTAAATCCAACTTTTGCCATTTCTAGACTATTTTCTTCTTCTTTTCCTTCTCTTTCTTTCTTTCCTCCTCCCCCTCCTCTTCCCTCTCCTTCTCCTTTTCCTCTTCCTTCTCCTCTCCCTCCTCCTCCTCTTCTTCTTCCTCTTCTCCTCCTTCTCCTTCTTCATTTTCTTTCTTCTTCTTCAGCTTCCCCATATTATGACTCACCATCATACTCTTTCCCTAATTCTTTCATTATTTACTCTCAGCACCAGAAAATCAATGGATAACCTCTACAGAGTCAAACTGTAAACTTCCCAAAGTCAAGATTTATGTCTCTTCTTTATCTCTTTATAGACCATGTATTCCTCAAGGTCACTGCTTGGGTTTTCTCTTGGCTGCTCTTCAGTATAGCCTTGTATAGGGCTGGGACCTTGTTCAAGAACCATGGTTACTTTAAATCTGTGTATGCTTTGGTCAGGGGAGCATAAAGACTAATGGCTGACTTTTATCCATTATGAATCCTAAATGAATTATAATTAAATCCTATTTTAAAAAACCTTAGTTAAAGAGAAATAAATCCTATTTATTAACTTAAATAACCTGTGAGAGAAGAACTGTTAATCCTGTTTTACAGAGGGGGAAATGAAGCGACTTATCCAAGATCACATATCAAGTTACTGGCAGTGCTAGGGCTAGAACCTAGGTGTCCTGACTCCTAGGTCTGGGATCTTACCTTTGGAACATGATCCTTTCTTTCTAGGTCATGTTGCTTAGAACTGAGCTATTTGGGATGGAACATTCCCTCCTTTGGATCAATCTTTAGTTGTGTCCCCTTCCTCCTCCCCTGACCATAGCATTTACAGATTTAAAGTAACTATTCCTCAATTTATTATGACCAGAGGCCATAATTTGAGGTTGAAGTAAATCCAGGATTTTGTCAGGAAATGAAAGAGTGAATATCCTTCATCCCATTATCTTCTCAGAAGTTTTTTAAGGGAGCTCCCAGTACAATAGCCAGCTGAGAGGTTTGAGGATGACTCATCACTCCTATTCTCCTTCTACTCAGCCCACCATCTTCTGAGAGCCAATCAGCCAATTTGGAGAATGTTTTGTTCTCAGATGGAGGACTATTGTCTCATTGTTTTCCAGGATTGATCTGAATGGTAGGCCTTGCTTTCTAGCACCCCTCTCCCATGTGTCCTCTTCCTCCTACCCCAATTTTTCCTCTCTGTACCACTGAAGGGTTCCTATTTGGCCTTCAGCATCTGAGTTGGTGGTAGACTTGAAGTAGGAGCTGTTTCTGAGATCATAAAGGCCACTCTGGGGAAAAATCAGTCCCTTAGAATTTCAGGGTTGGAAGGGACCTCAATGACCATATAGGCTAACCCAGACCCCCAAACAAGCTTCCTTACAACTATGCAATAAGTGGATATCCAGCTTCCAATCGAAGAACTCCAATGGAAGGGAAACCACTAGCTTCCTGGGAAATTCTCCCAACTTTTGGTGAACTCTAATGGCACCATGATAATAGTAATAAGCAAAATAATACATAGTAATCCATAGGTCAACTAGGTGACACAATAAAGTGCCAGGCATGAAGTAACACTCATCTTCCTGAGTTCTGGTCTGAATTTGTTCTCAGACACTGTTGACCTTGGGCAAGTCACTTAACCCCATTTGTCTCAGTTTCCTCATCTGTAAAATGAGCTGGAGAAGGAAATTTCAAACTTCTCCAATATCTTTGTCAAAAAAACCCAAATGGGGTCCCAAAGAGTCAGAAGTAACTCAAAAAAACTGGGTAATTTTCTCTGACATTAAGTCTAAATTTGTATCTTTGAGATTTCTACCTATTGCTCCTAGTTATGTCTCCTTGGGGGGACCCACCCAATAGGTCTGTTTCTTCTTCCACGAGATAGTCTTTCAAATACTTGAATGCAGTTATCATGTACCCCCCCCCAAGTCTTCTTTTTTCTAGTCTAAAAACATCTTCTTCTTTCTTCAGCCCATCATTGGATGACTTGGATCCAAGACTGTTTATTTCCCTGGTTGCCCTCCTTCTGGACATTCTCTAGATTATCACTGTGTCTCCCGGACCTGAAAGGAATAGTCATATATGGTCTGCAGAGTATAGAGGAGTCATTCATTGCCTCTTGATTCCCAGAAACAATGATGAACATCTCAATAGCTGAAGGAAGGGGAAAGAAATAAAGCCTTTATAAAATGACTACTGTGTTGGCAGGCACTATGATAAGGGCTTTACAAATATTACATCATTTGATCCTCCCAATAACCCTGTTATTATTTCTATTTTACAGATGAGGCAACTGAGGTAGGCAGTAGTGGAATGATTTACCCAGGTCACAGAACTAGTAAGTTTCTGAGGCAGGATATCAATGTCAGTCTTCCCAAATCCAGGCCTGGTATTCTATCTACTATATCACTTCATATTGAACTGTTGACTCCTATGGAGTTTGAAGTCCACTAAAACCTTGAGATCTTTTTCTAATCATGTCTTTTCCTCACCGCCCCCCACCTCAATCTTGTACTTGCAAAGCAGATGTAAGATCCCCTCAAAGAATCAGATTAGAACTGGGACTGTAGGAATGATTGAGTTCAGCCCTCTCATTGTATAGGAAGGAAACAGGGGCCTGGTACAGGATGGGGAATTACTAAAATCATGCCTAATGAATCAGGGGTAATCAGGGCTAGAACTCTGGGATGCTGACTTAAATCCAAGAGCTCTTTTCCTATGACATGCTCATTCTCTGGCTTTGAGACCCATTTTCTTAGCTACAGTCAAATACTCCTAGGATGGAAACTCTATGCGAAGGATACTTTCTAGAAAATCAGATAGACTATGCAGGATATAGAGGAGAAAGGGCTCAAGAATTTATGATCTGGAAAGGGCCTTAAAGGTATCGTGTGTATTCAGGTATCCCTTTAAAAGACACCATTTGTGACAAATGATCCTCTGACCTTCACTCAAGAAATTTCAAGTCATGGGAAATTCGGTATATCTTGAGTGACCCTATTCCTTTTGTTGGATTGCTTTGGCTGTTAATAAGTTCTTTATATTGAGATGAAATCTGCTTCCCCATTATTTCTATTCTCTTGTCCCAGTTTGTCCTTTGAGACCACACAAAGCTAATCCCTTCCATGTGACAACCTTTTACATATCTGAAAACAGGGAACATGCCCTTCCTCCATTTCCTGTCTTTTTCAGACTCCAAGACACTAATTCCCTTAGCCAATGTTGGTATGATTGAATCTCTTCTGGATACTTCCATTTTTCATTTCTGAACTTTCCAAGGCCGCCTCACTTTGTATCTTAATCTGGGCTCTCAGGGGATTTGCTCCTATTGCCAAAAAAAAACTGTTGTGTTTCATCCCTAGAGACATCCAAGGTAGAGGGAGTGGATAATGGGAAACCACAGCCTAGACAAGTAGCAGTCCCAAGTGTATGTTGCATTCAAGAAACTTGGGATTCCTCCCTGTCTTGTTCAATATTTTCAAGATCAAGTTCCTCAAAGACAAAGCCCAAGGGATACTCCAGCCAGTTTTTCCTGAGCAGTGTTCCCCTTGAAATCCTAAGCTTTTCCTGGGCAGAGAAAGGGGACAAGATAGCTGAAGAAAGAAACACAGAGGTCTTTGACACAGAAAGATTTGATTCCTAACTTTTTGTTCTTGTGTGGGGATTATCTCTTGTCCTTTGCCCCCCACCCCCAGACAAAGATGTTTCTGGTCCAAAGGTTTCATCCTTATCTCATTCCCAACCACAAATTTCAAAGAGTCATGGGATCCCCAAAATATGTGACTATGGACAAGTCCCTTTCCCTCAATGAGCTTCAGTTTCCTCATCTGTAAGATGGGGATACTAATATTTATTTTTCCTATCTCACAGCAGTATTAGGAGAAAATGCTTTGTAAATTTAAAGAACTATAAATTAAGACTTGCTAATGTTCAGTCATAGTCCTTTTCTAAGGTGGTTTTCTACTTGGCAAGGCAGATGGAATAGGGGAAAGACATGGGGGCCTCAGAGGAACTGATGAAACAATTCTCTATTCTCAGGTTAGGATCCCTAGGCAATGGACATCCCCAGCCAGCCCATAGTTTCAGATATAGCTGATACTAGTCATACCTGCTCATGGTGTTCTATGCCCATGCTGAGGGTGTTTATCAGGATGGCGATCATGATGCCCCTGTTGAAGTACTTGCTATCCACAATTCGCTTGAGTTTGTTCCCGAAGGCCGCCCAGAGACAGGCCACTCCACTGTGATTCTCTGCCACCTTCTTCCTGTGGGATCCTCCCCGTCGCCTTGACCCACTCTGAGAAGGGGCCTGCTGTGGCTGCTGGATAGGATCTCGGTGGTCTCCATGACGCAGGTCTTGAGTGAACTCATAAACACCATTGGTGTCTGAGTCATAGCTCTCCAACTCACTCAATTCAAACTCAGGGTCCTCTAAGATGTTGGCACAGTATGGACAACTCTGTAGTTCACATGTCAACATAGCTGCTTGGGGACTAGACAGAGAACAGGGAACATTCAGGCCTGACAACCGACTGGGAGCCCTGCAAAGGCCTATGGAGAGAAAAGCATGACTAGAGTCAGCACTTTGCAAGAAAACCTGTACAGACTTTTTATAGGTATTCATCCACCTGGAAGTGGGTTTGGTAACCATGGTGGTTCTATCTATGGCCTGACTCAGGAAGCATCATCCCATCCTACAGCTCAAAGACTGCTTAGGAAGTTCCATTCTGTAGTGAATATTAGGAATATAGAATCATAAAGTTTAGAGCTGAAAGGAGTCTTGGAAATCATCGAATCCAGTAGTATCAAACTCAAATAGAAACTACTGTATGTTGTCTGAGCAAACCAAAAACTAATATTATTTATGTTGTATTGTATTTTTATTTATTTTGTTAAACATTTCCCAAAGACATTTTAATCTAGTTTGAGCAGCATTTGGGGAGTATTGCAGTCAGAGAGTTTGACCCCTCTTAATCAGTCTAACATCTTCCTCTTCTTAAAGATGAAGAAACTGAGGTCTAGAAGGGAGAAGTGATTTATCTAAGGACAAAGGCAGATTCAAAAACATTTCCACTGGGTCACACTATTGAAGCTAAACCAGAGGAGTCCTTCAATCCCAGCAATGGGCAGAGGACAATTCCTGTGCATTTCAAAGGGCCCTTCCCAATCATTAAGTCAAAAGGAGAATC